>NC_056675.1:15767498-16444165 GCF_018350195.1 Panthera tigris
ATAGATAGATAGATGCTAGATACATAGATAGACAGATGCTCTATGGGATTTATAGAACACTCTAGTCAGTGGTGTCTGTGTCTGTTCTCCAGGAGAAAAAAGATCCAGACCTCAAGAACCAAGGACAGGAACTCTAGAATTTCCAAACTGATGAGTTAAAATAGCTTAGGAATGTGCTGTCTGTTGGGGACTAGCCACAAGAGGACACATTTTAATCATTAGTGCTGATGCAGGCCAGATTGCTTTCCAAGAAACCCTGCCCTGTCACTTTTTCCAGCCATTCTTGTTTAAGGACAGAGGAAGTTAAGCAAGCCTGGGTATTCTTGGAAGGAAAGCTATGCCTGAGCTGGATGGCCAAAGTTTCAGCAGGGGTGTGTGCAATGCAGGCTGTGATGACAGAAAGTGCAGCTCCCTGGATCCTGAGGCAAGAGAGGGGATTTCAGCAACCGAGCACTTCCAGAGACCACACTCCTCTGGGTTTGGAGACCACAGAAAAAAAATCCACTTCCAGAATCCAAATATGACCCCATTTCCCCTGTGTTTCTGAAATATGGCCAGGGCACACTTCTTATCCAATGACTTTATCTCAAGAAATTTTACAGTTTGAAAAATTGATTTGGTATGATGCAGCTATGGACCCAGTACTATTAGATTAGAGGATCTTAACTGGGGACACATCACCTGGAGAGACATTTCAAAATTCATAGACCCTGAATCCCCATGCTGAACCCATCAAATCAGAAAATCTGGGGCCTGAACTCGTATAGTTTGAGAAAGGTCATGGAGATTCTCATGCAAGGACCAAGTTAAGGGCCAGTGCAAAAAAAGAAAAAACAAAACAAAACAAAACACCATGCCAATAAGTCTAGGCCGTGGCCTTGATATTTTTTCTTTTTATGTTAAAAATGTTTATTTCACCTGAGTCACCAAAATACATTAGAGGCTACAGGGCGTGTAGACCAGGCTTCTCACGTCAACGAACGTACAAATTATATCTTGTTAAAGTGCAGATTCTCATTCGTCAGGTCTAGAGTGGGGCCTGACAATTTGCCTTTCGAACAAGTTCCCAGATGATGCCTATGGTGCTGGTCCATACTGTGAGCAAGGGCCTAGGTCAGTGGTTCTTAATCTGGGGCAATTTTGTCACTACCCACCCTAGGAGACATTTGGCAGTGAGAAATGTCTACAGATGTTTTTGGTGGTCAACTGGGGAAAGGGATGGTGTTAACCATCTAACCGGTAGAGGCCAGTTGTACTGCTACACGTCCTACAGTGCACAGGAAAGCCCCCACGACAGACTGGCCAGCCCAAAACGTCTGTGGCTCTAAGGTTGAAAAATGCTAGACTAGACCAAATGCAAAACATATAAGGTTTCCGAAAAGTAGTTATTTTCGTCTTAATTCTTTGCTTCAATGTTGGGAATTAAGAGAATTTTTTTTTTTTTTGAAGAGAATTTTATAGAAGGAGATGTGCATTTGCCCTATACCCAGTGATTGAGGAAAGGAGTTCCTCAGAGAATTCCCTAAAGTACCCAAGCATCAGAGAGCTGGCTTTAAATATTTAACAAATCTGAAGCCAGCCCACAGCAGTAGCATTCAAACAAGAATGTTCCTGTTACCCTCTCCTGTCTGTTTCACCCAAGTGTTCACAAGTTAGCCACCCACAACACGTTCCCCAATTTCCCACCTGTATTCCTGTGTTCCAGATCGCAATCTTCACCCTGAGAATCTTCTTACCTCCTCTTCCTTCCCATTAGGTTTTAATGTTTATTTATTCTTGGGGGGGGGGGGGGGGGGGGGGGTGCAAAGTGGGGGAGGAGTAGTGAGAGAGGAAGACACAGAATCGAAAGCAGGCTCCAGTCTCCGAGCTGTCAGCACAGAGCCTGACACGGGGTTCGAACTCCTAAGTTGTAAGATCATGACCTAAGTCGAAGTCAGATGCTTAACCAACGGAGCCGCCCAGGTGCCCTCCTTCCTGTTAGGTTTTAAGGCCTCATTGAAACACTCCTCCCTTGACCATCCTCACCTGGAGTGATCGGGCCCTTTTCTGGTTTCCCTTGATTTGCTGTCACAGACCATATGGATGCCCCTATCATCATAGCTCTTCTTTTTAAGAACAGCTTTACTGAGATAAAATTCATACAGCATACAATTCACCCATACCACTCAGTGGTTTTTCGTATATTCGGGGGAGATGTGCAACCATCACTGCAATGTTGTGATTTATAAGAAATATAAATTTGGTCATTCAGATGACCAAAATATTTTTCTCAGATATGTTTGGTCTTTATCCACAGTTCCTGGCTCACAGCTCCCAAAACCCTTGGAATTTCCTAAGTGCTGAAAGTCATAAATGTGTCTTTTGTTATGTTAATGAACATAACATTTTTAGACCCCACCCAAGGGTAGGGGCTGTTTGCCAGAAGGAACAACCATGTGGTTAGAGGGGTAGAAGTTTCAGTCCCCCGCTGTGTGTCTCTTCATCTGGCTGTTGATTTGTATCCTTTATCACCCTTTAATAAGCTGGTAAATTAAGTGTTTGCTTGAGTTGTGTGAGCTGCTCTAGCAAATTAATTAACTTGAGGAGATTGTTAGAACCTTCAACTCATAGTGGGTTAGAAGCACATGTAACAGCCTGGGGCTTGCAACTAGCATCTGAAATGGGGGCTGGGGGGCAATTGTACAGGATTGAGCCCTTAACCTGTTGGAATCTAATCTCCAGGTAGTGTTTGTCACCAGAGACATCCTGTTGGTGTCCTGTTGGTGTCCAAAGTGTTTCCCCCACGCACATTGGAATTGGGTCTGGGAACACTAAAAGAATCATCATGTCAATTTTAGAACATTTTCATCACCTAGAAAAGAAACACTGTACCCTTTACTTCTCACTCCTCATCCCCATCTCTTCCTAGTCATAAACACTAATCTATTCCATAGATTTCTCTATTAGAGACATTTCAAATGAATGGAATAATATAATATGTGGTCTTTTGTGACTAGCTTCTCTCAGCACAAAGTTTTCAAGGTTCACCAACATGGTAACATGAATTAGTGCTTTATTCCTTTTTATAACCAAATAATATTTCATCATATGAATATGCTACATTTTTTAAAATTTTTTATTTAAAAAAAATTTTTTAATGTTTTATTTATTTTTTTGAGACAGAGAGAGACAGAGCATGAGCAGGGGAGGGGCAGAGAGAGAGGGAGACACAGAATCTGAAGCAGGCTCCAGGCTCCGAGCTGTCAGCACAGAGCCCGACGTGGGGCTCGAACTCACAAACCAAAAGATCATGACCTGATCCAAAGTCGGAAGCTTAACCAACTGAGCCACCCAGGCGACCCTGAATATGCTACATTTTGTTTAGCCACTTGTCAGCTGACAGACATTGGGTTGTTTCCACCTTTTAGCTATTGTGAATAATGCTGCTACGAACATTTGTGTACAAGTTTTTGTGGGGATATATGTTTTCATCTCTCTTGGGTGTGTACCTAGGAGTGGAATTGCTGGGTCATGTGGTGACTCAATATTTAGGTATTTCAGGACCTGCCAGACTTTTCTAAGTGACTGTACCAGCTGCAACATCAGGAGATCCTGCTGCCCTTTCTCCCACCCCATCCTGCTGCACACCAAAGGAGTCTCCCATGAGCACAGCTCTTCTCCTGCATCAGAGCATGCGTTGGAATAGACCATCCAAAGTGTGGGGTGAAGCCAAGGCCCCAACACATAGAGACTTAGAGCAGAAGTCTTGTCAAGTGGACACTGAAGAAAATAACTGGACTGGATGCTATTTGTGGCCCTCTGAAATTCTAACAACCCAGGAGGGAGGGGTGAAGGGAGAGAGACAGAGACAGAGACAGAGACAGAGACAGAGACAGAGACAGAGAGAGACACCACTCAGATTTTATTGCATGTCCCAGCTTCACTATTTGGGAAAATTCGGTCCCTGGAAAGCAACCAGCCTTCCAGCTGTAAATCAGTTTTAGGAGTTCTTTCTTCCTTTCCTCCCTCAATTCTTCCCCCTATGCTCTTTCTCTCTTTCTTCTTTCCTTCTCTCTTTTCCTTTCTTTCTTTCAACTTAATACTTTCCCATGATAAAAAAATACATATTATTACAAACACTTTAGAACATGCCACACAATATTAAAATGTAAAGAAAAATGCCACTCAGAAAGGGTCACTGTTAACATTTTGACAGTTCCTTTTGGCTTTATTAATATGCAGTTTTTATTTTTTTTATTAAAAAAAATTTTAAACGTTTTTATTTATTTTCGAGAGACAGAGAGAGCATGAGTGGGGAAGGGGCAAAGAGAGAGGGAGACACAGAATCCAAAGTAGGCTCCAGGCTCTGAGCTGTCAGCATAGAGCCCAATGCAGGGCTCAAACCCATGTGAGATCATGATCTGAGCCTAAGCTGGATGCTTAACAGACTGAGCCACGCAGGTGCCCCAATACACAGATTTAAAAATCATAGATGACCAAGAATCATAAAATACCTTGGAAAAAACCTAACCAAAGATGTAAAAGATCTGTATGCTGAAAACTACAGAAAACTTATGAAGGAAATTGAAGAAGATACAAAGAAATGGAAAAACATTCCATGCTCATGGATTGGAAGAATAAATATTGTTAAAATATCAATACTACCCAAAGCTATCTACACATTCAAAGCAATCCCAATCAAAATGGCACCAGCATTCTCCTCAAAGCTAGAACAAGCAATCCTAAAATCTGTATGGAACCACAAAAGACCCTAAATAGCCAAAGTAATATTGAAGAAGAAGGCCAAAGCAGGAGGCATCACAATCCCAGACTTTAGCCTCTACTACAAAGCTGTAATCACCAAGACAGTATGGTATTGGCACAAAAACAGACACACAGACCAATGGAATAGAATAGAGACTCCAGAATTGGACCCACAAAAGTATGGCCAACTAATCCTTGATGAAGCAGGAAAGACTGTCCAATGGACAAAAGACGGTCTCTTTAACAAAAGGTGCTGGGAGAACTGGACAGCAACATGCAGAAGAATGAAACTAGACCACTTTCTTACACCATTCACAAAATAAACTCAAAATGGATAAAGGACCTGAATGTGAGACAGGAAGCCACCAAAACCCTGGAGGAGAAAGCAGGGAAAAACCTCTCTGACCTCAGCCTCAGCAATTTCTTACTTGACACATCTCCAAAGGCAAGGGAATTAAAAGCAAAAATGAACTATTGGGACCTCACCAAGATAAAATCTGCACTGCAAAGGAAACTAAAAGGCAAACCAACGGAATGAGAAAAGATATTTGCAAATGACATATCAGACAAAGGGCTAGTATCCAAAATCTATAAAGAGCTCACCAAACTCCACACCCAAAAAACAAATAATCCAGTGAAGAAATGGGCAGAACACATGAATAGACACTTCTCTAAAGAAGACATCCGGATGGTATAGGAAGATGGCGGCATAGGAGGACGCTGGGCTCACCGCACGTCCTGCCGATCACTTAGATTCCACCTACACCTGCCTAAAGAACCCAGAAAACCGCCAGAGGATTAGCAGAACGGAGTCTCCGGAGCCAAGCGCCGACGAGAGGCCCACGGAAGAGGGTAGGAAGGGCGGCGAGGCGGTGCGCGCTCCACGGACTGGCGGGAGGGAGCCGGGGCGGAGGGGCCGCTCGCCGGCCAAGCGGAGCCCCGAGTCTGGCTGGCAAAAGCGGAGGGGCCGGACAGACTGTGTTCCGACAGCAAGCGCGACTTAGCGTCTGGGAGGTCAGAAGTTAACAGCTCTGCGCGGAAAGCGGGAAGCCTGGGGGACAAAGGGAGGGAGAGCTGCTGAGCCCCCGGACGACAGAGCTCAGTTTGGTGGGGAACAAAGGCGCTCGCCAGCGCCCCCGCCCATCCCCCAGCCAAAATCCCAAAGGGAACCAGTTCCTGCCAGGGAACTTGCTCGCTCCGCGCAAACACCCAACTCTGTGCTTCTGCGGAGCCAAACCTCCGGCAGCGGGTCTGACTCCCTCCCGCTGCCACAGGGCCCCTCCTGAAGTGGATCACCTAAGGAGAAGCGAGCTAAGCCTGCCCCTCCTGCCCCCGTGCACCTTGCCTACCCACCCCAGCTCATACGCCAGATCCCCAGCACCACAAGCCCGGCAGTGTGCAAGTAGCCCAGACGGGCCACGCCACCCCATGGTGAATCCCGCCCCTAGGAGAGGGGAAGAGAAGGCACACACCGGTCTGACTGTGGCCCCGGCGGTGGGCTGGGGGCAGACATCGGGTCGGACTGCGGCTCCGCCCACCGACTCCAGTTAGACACCACAGCACAGGGGAAGTGCCCTGCAGGTCCTCACCACTCCAGGGACTATCCAAAATGACCAAACAGAAATAACAACAGCTAATGAACTGATCATAAAGGATTTAAATAATATAACAGAAAGTGAATTTAGAATAATAGTCATAAAATTAATCTCTGGGCTTGAAAACAGTATAGAGGACAGCAGACAATCTCTTGCCACAGAGATCAAGGGACTAAGGAACAGTCACGAGGAGCTGAAAAGCGCTTTAAACGAAATGCAAAACAAAATGGAAACCACGACAGCTCGGCTTGAAGAGGCAGAGGAGAGAATAGGTGAACTAGGAGATAAAGTTATGGAAAAAGAGGAAGCTGAGAAAAAGAGAGATAAAAAAATCCAGGAGTATGAGGGGAAAATTAGAGAACTAAGTGATACACTAAAAAGAAATAATATACGCATAATTCGTATCCCAGAGGAGGAAGAGAGAGGGAAAGGTGCTGAAGGGGTACTTGAAGAAAGAATAGCTGAGAACTTCCCTGAACTGGGGAAGGAAAAAGGCATTGAAATCCAAGAGGCATAGAGAACTCCCTTCAGACGTAACTTGAATCGATCTTCTGCACGACATATCATAGTGAAACTGGCAAAATACAAGGATAAAGAGAAAATTCTGAAAGCAAGGGATAAACGTGCCCTCACATATAAAGGGAGACCTATAAGACTCGTGACTGATCTCTCTTTTGAAACTTGGCAGGCCAGAAAGGCTTGGCACGATATCTTCAGTGTGCTAAACAGAAAAAATATGCATCCGAGAATCCTTTATCCAGCAAGTCTGTCATTTAGAATAGAAGGAGAGATAAAGGTCTTCCCAAACAAAAAAAAAACTGAAGGAATTTGTCACCACTAAACCAGCCCTACAAGAGATCCTAAGGGGGATCCTGTGAGACAAAGTACCAGAGACATCGCTACAAGCATAAAACATACAGACATCACAATGACTCTAAACCCGTATCTTTCTATAATAACACTGAATGTAAATGGATTAAATGCGACAACCAAAAGACATAGGGTATCAGAATGGATAAAAAAACAAGACCGATCTATTTGCTGTCTATAAGAGACTCATTTTAGACCTGAGGACACCTTTAGATTGAGAGTAAGGGGATGGAGAACTATTTATCATGCTACTGGAAGCCAAAAGAAAGCTGGAGTAGCCATACTTATATCAGACAAACTAGACTTTAAATGAAAGGCTGTAACAAGAGATGAAGAAGGGCATTATATAATAATTACAGGGTCTATCCATCAGGAAGAGCTAACAATTATAAATGTCTACACGCCGAATACCGGAGCCCCCAAATATATAAAACAATTACTCACAAACATAAGCAACCTTATTTATAAGAATGTGGCAATTGCAGGGGACTTTAACACTCCACTTACAGAAATGGATAGATCATCTAGACACACGGTCAATAAAGAAACAAGGGCCCTGAATGATACATTGGATCAGATGGACTTGACAGATATATTTAGAACTCTGCATCCCAAAGCAACACAATATACTTTCTTCTCGAGTGCACATGGAACATTCTCCAAGATAGATCATATACTGGGTCACAAAATAGCCCTTCATAAGTTTACAAGAATTGAAATTATACCATGCATACTTTCAGACCACAATGCCATGAAGCTTGAAATCAACCACAGGAAAAAGTCTGGAAAACCTCCAAAAGCGTGGAGGTTAAAGAACACCCTACTAAAGAATGAGTGGGTCAACCAGGCAATTAGAGAAGAAATTAAAAAATATATGGAAACAAACGAAAATGAAAATACAACAATCCAAACGCTTTGGGATGCAGCAAAGGCAGTCCTGAGAGGAAAATACATTGCAATCCAGGCCTATCTCAAGAAACAAGAAAAATCCCAAATACAAAATCTAACAGCACACCTAAAGGAAATAGAAGCAGAACAGCAAAGGCAGCCTAAACCCAGCAGAAGAAGAGAAATAACAAAGATCAGAGCAGAAATAAACAATATAGAATCTAAAAAAACTGTAGAGCAGATCAACGAAACCAAGAGTTGGTTTTTTGAAAAAATAAACAAAATTGACAAACCTCTAGCCAGGCTTCTCAAAAAGAAAAGGGAGATGACCCAAATAGATAAAATCATGAATGAAAATGGAATTATTACAACCAATCCCTCAGAGATACAAACAATTATCAGGGAATACTATGAAAAATTATATGCCAACCAATTGGACAACCTGGAAGAAATGGACAAATTCCTAAACACCCACACTCTTCCAAAACTCAATCAGGAGGAAATAGAAAGCTTGAACAGACCCATCACCAGCGAAGAAATTGAATTGGTTATCAAAAATCTCCCAACAAATAAGAGTCCAGGACCAGATGGCTTCCCAGGGGAGTTCTATCAGACGTTTAAAGCAGAGATAATACCTATCCTTCTCAAGCTATTCCAAGAAATAGAAAGGGAAGGAAAACTTCCAGACTCATTCTATGAAGCCAGTATTACTCTGGTTCCTAAACCAGACAGAGACCCAGTAAAAAAAAGAGAACTACAGGCCAATATCCCTGATGAATATGGATGCAAAAATTCTCAATAAGATACTAGCAAATCGAAATCAATGGCATATAAAAAGAATTATTCACCATGATCAAGTGGGATTCATTCCTGGGATGCAGGGCTGGTTCAACATTCGCAAATCAATCAATGTGATACATCACATTAATAAAAAAAAAAAGAGAGAAGAACCATATGATCCTGTCAATCGATGCAGAAAAGGCCTTTGACAAAATCCAGTACCCTTTCTTAATAAAAACCCTTGAGAAAGTCGGGATAGAAGGAACATACTTAAAGATCATAAAAGCCATTTATGAAAAGCCCACAGCTAACATCATCCTCAATGGGGAAAAACTGAGAGCTTTTTCCCTGAGATCAGGAACACGACAGGGATGCCCACTCTCACCGCTGTTGTTTAATATAGTGTTGGAAGTTCTAGCATCAGCAATCAGATGACAAAAGGAAATCAAAGGCATCAAAATTGGCAAAGATGAAGTCAAGCTTTCGTTTTTTGCAGATGACATGATATTATACATGGAAAATCCGATAGACTCCACCAAAAGTCTGCTAGAACTGATACATGAATTCAGCAAAGTTGCAGGATACAAAATCAATGTACAGAAATCAGTTGCATTCTTATACACTAACAATGAAGCAACAGAAAGACAAATAAAGAAACTGATCCCATTCACAATTGCACCAAGAAGCATAAAATACCTAGGAATAAATCTAACCAAAGATGTAAAAAATCTGTATGCTGAAAACTATAGAAAGCTTATGAAGGTAATTCAAGAAGATCTAAAGAAATGGAAAGACATTCCCTGCTCATGGATTGGAAGAATAAATATTGTCAAAATGTCAATACTACCCAAAGCTATCTACACATTCAATGCAATCCCAATCAAAATTGCACCAGCATTCTTCTCGAAACTAGAACAAGCAATCCTAAAATTCATATGGAACCACAAAAGGCCCCGAATAGCCAAAGTAATTTTGAAGAAGAAGACCAAAGCAGGAGGCATCACAATCCCAGACTTTAGCCTCTACTACAAAGCTGTCATCATCAAGACAGCATGGTATTGGCACAAAAACAGACACATAGACCAATGGAATAGAATAGAAACCCCAGAACTAGACCCACAAACGTATGGCCAACTCATCTTTGACAAAGCAGGAAAGAACATCCAATGGAAAAAAGACAGTCTCTTTAACAAATGGTGCTGGGAGAACTGGACAGCAACATGCAGAAGGTTGAAACTAGACCACTTTCTCACACCATTCACAAAAATAAACTCAAAATGGATAAAGGACCTGAATGTGAGACAGGAAACCATCCAAACCCTAGAGGAGAAAGCAGGAAAAGACCTCTCTGACCTCAGCCGTAGCAATCTCTTACTCGGCACATCCCCAAAGGCAAGGGAATTAAAAGCAAAAATGAATTACTGGGACCTTATGAAGATAAAAAGCTTCTGCACAGCAAAGGAAACAACCAACAAAACTAAAAGGCAACCAACGGAATGGGAAAAGATATTTGCAAATGACATATCGGACAAAGGGCTAGTATCCAAAATCTATAAAGAGCTCACCAAACTCCACACCCGAAAAACAAATAACCCAGTGAAGAAATGGGCAGAAAACATGAATAGACACTTCTCTAAAGAAGACATCCGGATTGCCAACAGGCACATGAAAAGATGTTCAACGTCGCTCCTTATCAGGGAAATACAAATCAAAACCACATTCAGATATCACCTCACACCAGTCAGAGTGGCCAAAATGAACAAATCAGGAGACTATAGATGCTGGAGAGGATGTGGAGAAACGGGAACCCTCTTGCACTGTTGGTGGGAATGCAAATTGGTGCAGCCGCTCTGGAAAGCAGTGTGGAGGTTCCTCAGAAAATTAAAAATAGACCTACCCTATGACCCAGCAATAGCACTGCTAGGAATTTATCCAAGGGATACAGGAGTGCTGATGCATAGGGGCACTTGTACCCCAATGTTTATAGCAGCACTTTCAACAATAGCCAAATTATGGAAAGAGCCTAAATGTCCATCAACTGATGAATGGATAAAGAAATTGTGGTTTATATACACAATGGAATACTACTTGACAATGAGAAAGAATGAAATATGGCCCTTTGTAGCAATGTGGATGGAACTGGAGAGTGTTATGCTAACTGAAATAAGTCATACAGAGAAAGACAGATACCATATGTTTTCTTTCTTATGTGGATCCTGAGAAACTTAACAGAAGACCATGGAGGAGAGGAAGGAGAAAAAAAAGAGAGGGAGGGAGCCAAAGCATAAGAGTCTCTTAAAAACTGAGAATAAACTGAGGGTTGATGAGGGGTGGGAGGGAGGGGAAAGTGGGTGATGGGCATTGAGGAGGGCACCTGTTGGGATGAGCACTGGGTGTTGTATGGAAACCAATTTGACAATAAATTTCGTATTTAAAAAAATCATAGATGAGACCATACTTGTAGTAGAATCTTGTAGTAAAGACCTCCAGCTTGCTCACCTCCTCCCCACCACCCCACCATGGTGACTCTGCGCTTGGTTGTCCTGACTTGCTTTGGCCAACAGGACATTAGCAAACGTGAGGCAATCAGAGGCATGAAAAGTGCTCACACATTGACACTTGTTCTTTTGCTGCTCTTTGGGCCCATGAAAGTGCTGTGAGAAGAAGACTGGGCTAGCTTTTTGGAGGATGAGAGATCACGTGGAATAGAGATGAACGGTCCCACATGAGTCCCATTTAGACCAATCAGCCTGCCAGCCGCCAAATGTGAGAATGAGCCATCCCAGACTATCCAGACCCAGCTGCAAAATACCCAGACACACAAAACAAGGGATTAATAATTACTTAAGTGACTTGTGTGACTAAATTTGGAGTGGTTTGTTATGTGGCAAAAGCTGACTGGTATACTAATTTATATAAAATCCTGTGACCTATTTTTTTGAACTTGATATTTCCACACAAGCACTTTGTCATATAATTACAAGTCTTCATGAACATGTGTTTTAATGGTCACATAATAGTCCCTTAAGGGACATATCTAGTTGATAAAATTGTGGCCCTGTTGTTTGACATTTAGGTTGTTGTAATTTTGGCATTCATAATGCTCGTGGGATTGATATTCTTATGCGTAAAGAATTTTCCTATATGTTAAATTATTTTCTGACAATGGGCCGTCTGGAGTAGAATTACAAAGTCAAGGTGAAAGATCTTTTACTTTCTTTACCTCCTTACTGTGGAAATTTAAACAAATGAAACACCAAAGAGTATAATGCATCCCATGGACATGAAGATTTTGCCATTCTTCTTTTATGTATCTATTCCTCATCCCAAGGTTTTTTTCCCTGAAGTATTTTAATCTCTCCTTTAACATGAACATTTTTAGTATGTATTTCTAACTGATAAGGATTTTTAAAAAACATGAGCATGGGGCGCCTAGGTGGTTCAGTCAGTTGGCTGGCCGACTTTGGCTCAGGACATGATCTTGCGGTCTGTGAGTTCGAGCCCCGCATCGGGCTCCGTGCTGACAGCTTGGAGCCCAGAGCCTGCTTCAAATTCTGTGTCTCCCTCTCTCTCTGCCCCTTCCCCATTAGCACTCTGTCTCTCTCTGCCTTTCAAAAATGAATAAATGTTTAAAAAAATTCTTAAAAAAATTAAAATTAAAAAACATAAACACAATTTTATTATCATAATTAACAGCATGAACAATAATACATTAATATTATCCAACAATCAGTCTATGTTAATCTCCCCTGATTGTCTGAAATTATATTGATTTATTCAAATCAATATCCAAAGAAGGTCTTGGTTGATATATGTCTTAATTTTTCACTCTTGTAAATTCCCCATAAACTGGATTTGGTTGACCACATCCTTATGATGACATTTCACACATTTCTCTAGCCTCCATATTTTCTGTTATTCTAGAGACATTTGATTAAGCTAAAAGAATTTTTTTTTGCATGAATACTTCATTGGGAATGATATGCTGCCTATTACATCACATCAACCAACATCTGGTTGTCCCTTTGTATGATCTTAAAATTGATCAGTGGGTCCAGAAGCTGTCAGTCTGCTTATTTCACCAAATGTTTTCAACAGCCACTGATAATCACTGCCTAAAGTTATTACTTCATTAGGTATTGTAAATAGTGATTTTCTAATCCTATAATTCCTTTTGCTGAAATTCTGTGAAAAGAAGAAATTTCTTTCATCAGCAATTTGGGTATTCCCAAAATAGAGTTGATAAGGAAAGGCAGGATAAATGCTTAATTTTTTCTTCCTTTACCAACTTGCAGAATGAATTGGTATCCTAGAAGTTCAAAAGATAATGTTTTGCTTTTGTGTTTTAGTAGTAGGAATGCTTCGATTATTATATTCTTGATGTGTTTCAATCCATTGCAGTCATCATTCTTTTGAATACCAAATATTCTTTTGAATGCCCTTTCTCCAAATAGGGTTATTACATATAAGCAATGTGTGAAAATATCCATCTATTCTTTATTTCATTAACACTGGATATTCGTGGGGCACCTGCGTGGCTCAGTCGGTTGAACAACCGACTTCGGCTCAGGTCATGATCTCACGGTTTATGAGTTTGAGCCCCGCGTGGGGCTCTGTGCTGACAGCTCAGAGCCTGGAGCCTGCTTCGGATTCTGTGTCTCCCTCTCTCTGCCCTTCCCCAACTCATGCTCTGTCTCTCTCTCTCAGAAATAAACATTAAAAAAATTTTCTTAAAAAGACTGGATATTCTTATTAAGAGAGAAAGAGATAACAAATACATATCATATATATATATATATATATATATATATATATATATATATGACATGTGAATCAATTGTTGTCATGAAGAATGTAAATGGACATCAATATTGTTTTAAATGGCCCCTGAGTGATTTTAAAGTACAGCCAGCATTGGGAATCACTAGACCAGTGCTTCTCAACCTGTGTTTACAAATCCCCTGGGCATATTGTTAAGAGGCAAATCAGATTTGGCAGGACTGGGGTGGAGCTAAGATTATATATTATATATTATATATTATATGTGTGTGTTATAAATATATTATGTATATTTATATATTATATATAATTTGCTATCAATATCTTAATGTTTATTTATTTTGAGATAGAGAAATGTGTGGGGAGGGGCAAAGTGAGAGGGAGAGAGAGAATCCCAAGCAACAATGCAGGGCTTAAACTCACAAACTGTGACATCATGACCTGAGCCAAAATTAAGAGTCAGAAGCTTAACCAACTGAGCCACCTAGGTGCCCCTTCTATCAATAGATTTTTTTAAAAAATTATACCTGTGTGCTGGTTTGTCTTTTTTTTCATTCCCAGTGAGGTTGAAAATTTTCTGTATGTCATTAGCCATTTGTATTTGGCTCTTGGTGAACTGTCTAGATATATCCTATTGGTAAATGAGTTAAAAGTTCTTAGCAGTTAAAAAAATTAATTTATGTGAATTTTTATATATTAAAGATATTAACATGTTGCCTGTTGTATTTATTGCACATTATTTTCACAGTTAATTGTTTCCCTTCAATTTTAAGTATATAAGTTCCCTGTTATTTTATAAAGGTAAAGCTATTTATCTTTTTATTTGTGAGTTATTCCAAAATTATCAAATTTAGAAAGTTATTTTCCACCATGAAATTTGACAAATATTTTACTCTATTTTATTCTAGTATTTTAATGGGTTAAAAAAAATCAATTTAGGGGTTACTGGGTGGCTCAGTCAGTTAAGCGTCCAACTCTTGATTTCAGCTCACGTCATGATGTCACAGTTCATGAGTTCAAGCTCCACATCAGGCTCTGTGCTGACAGGTCAGACCTGGAGCTTCAGATTCTGTGTCCCCCTCTCTCTCTCTGTCCCTCCCCCACTCACACTCTGTCTCTCTCTCTCTCAAAAATAAATAAACGTTAAAAAAATTTTTTTAATTTAAGAAAAAATCAATTTAACTCAAAACTATCAGTTAATTTTGATATAAAGTGTGAGGATCTGGATCTAAGTCTTTTCTTGATTTATCTATCCATTCTCATTCTAATATCACACACTATTACAGTTTTACAATGTATTTTTCCATATAAGAGGGGAAGTCTTTATTACTATTCTTATTCTTCATAGATTTCTCAGCACTTACTGTATTTATTCTTTCAAATAACTGTATTGGACATTTGTCATGTTTTGGAGGGCCTTCTTGAGCATTTTTTGCCTTATGAATCCTTCCTATTCCCCTCCCCCAAGGGAGAAGCCAGGAAACATGATTTCCCAGCCTCCCTTGCAGCTAGGGAATGGCCATGTGACCTAGGTTCCAGCAATCTAACATACTCGTGTGAAACTCTGGTGCAGAAATATGAACATGAGAAAGCGGGCTCTTTGTGGAATCCATTTGCTGGTGAGGGTGACAGC
The DNA here is from genome assembly GCF_018350195.1 of Panthera tigris. Lineage (NCBI taxonomy): Eukaryota > Metazoa > Chordata > Mammalia > Carnivora > Felidae > Panthera > Panthera tigris. The sequence continues at coordinate 15,782,787 of NC_056675.1, forward strand.
AGACATCCAGTTTGGGGGGCTGGCAATAACTTGCAGTAGAGTTCCAGGCACACGTGTAGCATTGGTGCTGGTGGCAGCTGTGGGTGCAGTTGGTTGGCATCACTGGCATGAGCGCAGATGGGCTCAGTGCCTGACAGTGGGAAGACTGGTTCCCTCATTAGGTCAGTTCTGCAATGTGGTCTGGCACTGTTCCTGGGAGCTCAGCTCCAAGCTCCTAAATGGTTCTGAGAGTTGCCCAATGCCCACTAATACATGCCTTTTCTGAGCTAGAGTGTGTTCTGTTGTTTGTAACTGAGAGTCTTGACTAGCAAGTAGGCAAAACTAAATTGGGGAAGGAAGGTATCGTATCCATAATTGTAGCTGTTGTCTAGAGGCTAGACTGACCCTTGATATGTAAAGTGTGGTCCATGTGGACCAGCAACACCTGGGAACCCGTTAGAAATGCTTAGTCTCAGTCCACCCCAGTCCTGCCGAAGTTGATTTGCCTTTTAACCAGATGCCCAGGGGATTTGTAAACACAGATTGAGAAGCACTGGTCTAGCGATTCCCAATGCTGGCTGTACTTTAAAATCACTTGGAGACCATTCTCCATGACAACAATTGATTCAGGAAAGAATCATCGACAGAGCCTAAAACCACAGAGCAAAGGTTGTTAGGGAATTGGTTATTCGTACAGGTCGAAGAATTTCCCCAGAGATCACTTACTAATTACAAAGGGGAAAAAATGACCTTTACAGCAGAGAAATCTGGCAGACTCCGCATAAACAAGTGACAAAATTTAACATCACAAATAGTTGGGCCAAGTAACATCATGGGCCTCCTGATAAGAGCACATCATCATCTATGTAGAATTTCTGCCAAAAATGAAAATGATTAACCTGAATCAAATACCGAGTGACAAAAAAACAGACAAGTCCAGAGAGATGACCTGAACAGCTGTCCTGGCTGGACTCTTCCAAAATGACAGTTTCTTGAGAGCCGAAAAAGACTGGGAACTGGGCTAGATCAAAAGCAACTGACAAGACATGAAAACTAAATGCACTGTATACTCTTTAATTAAATCCTGAATTGACGGTGGAAAGGCTAGAAAGGACACCTTCAGGCCAATTTGGGGGGATTTTGAATAGTAGTTATTAGAATTGTGTTAATGTTAAATGCTTTGGGTGTGATAATTATGATGTGGTTTGTGGAGAAGAGTAAACCTGTTCTTAGGACACACATGCTGAAATATAGATAGACAAAGGGTCATGAGATCTATACATTGTTTGAAGTGGTCTAGAAAAAAAATTCATAGATGAAAGAGAAATAAAAACAAAAGCTGCAAAATGCCAAATGTTAGTATTTGGTGGACCTAGACCAAGGGCCGGCACATTTTTTCCATTTAGAGCCAGATAGTTAAGTACATTAGGTATTACAGGCTCTGTCTCAATACTCAATTCTGCTGTTTTAGTGTGAAAACTGCCATGAACAAAATAGGTCTGCTGTGTTTCAATAAAACTTTATTTGTGGACAATTATGTGCTGATTTTATCTCAAAGTTAGAAAACAGCCATTTCAAAAATTTGCTTCTCTGAATAGATATGAACCAAAATGTTATCAAAGACGACCTCCGGAAGGAGCAGGGAGTTGGTGAAGGGGAACTCTGTTTTACTGTCTATACTTCTGTATGGTTTAAATGTTCAAACGAGTGCTTTGGATTTTTGTTTGTTTTTCCATTAAGTTGCTTCTTTTTTTTTTTTTTTTAAGTTTATTTATTTTGAGAGAGACGGAGAGAGCACAAGTGGGGGAGAGGCAGGGACAGCAGGAGAGAGAATCCCAAGCAGGCTCTGCACTGTCAGCACAGAGCCCAACATGGGACTCAAACTCACAAATCCATGAGATCGTGACCTGAGCCCAAACCAGGAGCCGGTCGCTTAACCGATTGAGCCACCCAGATGCCCCTCATTAAGTTGCTTCTTAGATTAGTCGGCTTTACTGTAGTAACAAACAACTGCAAATCTAAGTGGTTTATAACAAATATCAGTTTCTTATGTTATGTGAGGGCTGAGAGTAGGCTGCACTTTGGCTCCGTGTATTTACTTACTCTGGCACCCAGGCTGAAGGAACAGACCTATCTGGAACGTACTGTTCTTCTAGCAGAGGGCAGAATCACCAGAGACCAAGCCAAGCCATGCAACTGCATTTAGAGCTCCTGCTCAGACATGATATGAGACGTGCCTGCTCGCATGCCAAAGGCCAAAGGCAGTCCCACAGCCAAGCCTCTCAACGGAAGGCTTAAGAGGTGGGGTATGTATCATTACCTCACAGGGAAGGGGATGAGTACTTGTGAAACAATGATATACTTGACTACATTTCTGTTGAATTAAATAAGTCTCCTTTGAGGAAATATTTTCTTTTTTTGTTCTTATATAATTTTTTTCCTGCTGACCCATTTTCTCCCCCCTCAGTTTTCCTTTCCCTATGGAAGAGTAGTTTCAGCAGTGCTTTTCAAACTGTGGATGGTAACCCATTAGTGAGTCATGAAATTAATTTAGTGGAGGCACAACTAGTAATTTTGCTTAAAAAAGAGAATACAGTAGAAAATCAGGAGAACACTGCACATAATAAAGTTAAGGATTGTTTAATGAAACCTTTATTTCAGTCACATATATTTGTCCATATACTGATATAAGCTATATTTTTTGCTATTTCAGTTAAAAAAATTAAAACTTTTTAAATAAATTTTTTTTCAACGTTTCTTATTTATTTTTGGGACAGAGAGAGACAGAGCATGAACGGGGGAGGGGCAGAGAGAGAGGGAGACACAGAATCGGAAACAGGCTCCAGGCTCTGAGCCATCAGCCCAGAGCCTGACGTGGGGCTCGAACTCACGGACCGCGAGATCGTGACCTGGCTGAAGTCGGACGCTTAACCGACTGCGCCACCCAGGCGCCCCTTTAAATAAATTTTTTAATGATTGATTGATTGATTGATTTTGACAGAGGGAGCATAAGGAGGGGAGGGGCAGAGAGAGAGGAGACAGGATCTGACAGCAGAGAGCCTGATGTGGGGCTTGAGTTCATGAACTTCGAGATCATGACATGAGCTTAAGTGGGATGCTCAACTGGCTGAGCCACCCACGTGTCCCTCAGTTAAAAAAATTTTAAAGCCTTGGGGCACCTGGGTGGCTCGGTCGGTTGGGCGTCCCACTTCAGCTCAGGTCATGGTCTCACAGTCTGTGAGTTTGAGCCCCGCATCGGGCTCTGTGCTGACAGCTCAGAGCCTGGAGCCTTCCTTGGATTCTGTGTCTCCCTCTGTCTCTGCCCCTAACCCACTCGCATTCTGTCTCTGTCTCTCTCAAAAATGAATAAACATTAAAAAGAATTTTAAAAAAATTGTAAAGCCTTGACCTAAAGGACAGGCTAGGTTGAGGGACTGATTGATCACTCCCAATTCCCATCTGAACTCAAGGATGCTGGTACCAAGGATGAAGAGAAGCTGGTTGTAGAATCTGATCCAAGACGCCACTGAACGCCAAGAGACTGTGATGGATACAGCACATTGACTGCCTCAGCCTCTTTCCTGTGTCCCATTCTCCTTCTATGCTGCAGAGACTAGAAATCCTAAAACGACATTTCCCAGGCTCCTTCGCAGCTGGGTTCCAGGTGGGTTTTAGCTTCCACTCATGAGCTGCTGTGACAGATTTAAAACCTGCACACATTCTTTGCTGCTGCACCCACTGAGAGGTAGAATCTAATCCCCCTCCCCGAGAATCTGATCTGGCCTTGGAGACTTGTGTGGCCAAAAGAATGCAGCAGAGATGATGTTCTCAAACTCTGAGTGCATTTCCTAGGAAGCCCCACAGGGTCCACCTGGGCCTCTGGGAATGGGGGAGCCAATTTCTCTGTCAGAAGTCCAACTGTCCTCAACAGCCATGCTGTGAAAAACCCGAGCATCTGGAGGTCCTGGAGGATGAGAACAGCATGTGGAAGTGCTCAGTATGGGACTGAACAAGATATCTTGGACGTAAATCCTCCAGCCCCAGCTGCCCCCGCACGGATCAGACAGAGATGGACCACCCAACCAAGCCCTCTCCTGAACTCACAAAATCATGATACAAACAAAACGGTTTTTGAAGCCACCAAGTTTCGACGTACTGTGTTACATAACAATAGATTAACAGAAGAGATGCCTTTTCTCAAGACTTGTTTGGAACTGAGTCAAGCAGGGAGACGGACAGTGGCACGCAAGGCTCCCGAGGGATAGGAGGTTGCTTCTTGTTTGGATGTCTTGAAGAAGATGTGTGGCATGCAGGGTACTTTCTTTTTTAGGCCTCTACCCTTAGCAGCACCCAAGCTCCAGGACAGGACACGTGGGAACCAAGAGCTACTATGCTGAGAGAATCCAGAGGCTAACACTAAGGACCACAGGAAAGCCAAGAAGAACATGGGGTATGGAGCCATGAATGAAGCCAGATAGAGTGATAAACTCAGACAGCTAACATTTGTTGGGCACTCACTGTGTGCCAAGAATGTATTAGCATTCTATGAACATGATTTTATTTGATTCCCCCCCAACTGTCCCAGGAGGTAGCTACTACTATTCATTCACATTTCATAGGTGAAGAAATCAAGGCACAAAGAAGCTAAGTAATTTCAACGTTCTGCAACCAGGAAATGGCAGAGTATGGATTTATCTGACCAAGAGCTTGTGCTCCTACTAGCCACTCACACCGGAATGGCTTCTAGGAGCAAGGGCCAAGTCACTCCAAGGAGGTTGAAACCATGATGAACATTAAAGGGCATGTGAGGTGGGTGTATGTTCTTGCACAAAACTGCAGATGGGATTCGCCCCACAGAACAGTCCTTTACTCAAGATAACTTAAGAGGGTGCCCCTACCCTCATTCTCTAAGACACTGTTTATAGCCTCCGTCACTGCTTCCACACTGTGGAACCAAGGACGTTCCTGTTGGGTCTAAGGCTCTGCTCCATTCCTGATAACCAGAGGCTGAGTTAGCCTTAGCATTGCTCGGAACCCCAAACAGCTCAGACCTCTTGGTTCAGGTATGATCCAGGTAGGGGCTGGCGAGGAAAATTGCTGGAAGGAGGGCTGGGAATTTTAAGATGGCCCCTATAACCTTCACTCCTTGGTGTAACTCCCATGACTATGTTATGCTATATGGCAAAAGGGACATTATCCAAGGGGGCCTAATCTGATCACACGAGCCCACTTAAATGCACAGTTTCTTTGGCAGCAGCAGAAGTAGTGACAAAGATCCCCTTGTTAAAAATTTTTTTAATTTTATATAGAGAGAGAGCATGTATAAGTGGGGGAGAGGGGCAGAGGGACAGAGAATCTCAAGCAAGCACCCTGCTCAGTGCAGAGCCTGATGCTGGGTCTGATCCCACAACCCTGGGATCATGACCTGAGACAAAATCAAGAGTCAGACATTCAACCAACTGAGCCACCAAGGTGTCTCAAAGATTCCCTTTTTGACCAAACTCTGGCCAAGCTCCTCTGAACCCTCTTCTTCACTGACCTTTAAGTCGATAAAAAATGGAAAGGAAGTAAATTAAAACTAAAAGACCTATCTCAGCATTAGCCTACACAGACTTCAACAGACACTAACATACTTTCTACCAGCTCAAGGCCACATCCCTAGGATAACCCTAGCCCTTCTTAAAATGTCTGCCTGAGAAAGCTCAGAGTTGAGTTCGGTTCACATTGGACTTTTTTCCCTATTGCAATAGCTGTTACTGATTAAAATCTGTCCTTACTGCTTTAACTAATTTCCGGCTTTGCTTGCCTTTGACAGAAGTCAAATTCCAAGCAAGAACAATTCAACACACTGTTGCTGGTTTAAAGTTGGAGGGGTCATGTGGCAAGGAAAGGGGGAGGCTGGTAGAAGATGAATGCCCACAACAAAATGGGAACTGAATTCTGCCACTGAATTTTCCTGGAAGCGGATTCTTTCTAGAGCCTCCAGATAAGATCACAGTCAATATCTTTGGTTTATGCCTTGTTATATTTTGAGCAGAGAGCCCAGACGTGCTTGCCCAGACTTCTGATCTACAGAACCGTGAGCTAATGAATAGGTGTTGTTTTAAGCTGCTAAGTGTGTGGTAACTTGTTACACAGCCATAGAAAAGGAATATATACCTTTTGTTTGACCCAACAATCCCACTTCTAAGAATTTATACGAGGATATACTGTCAATAATACAAATACATAGGTTTTTCATTGCAATATTAATATTAACTGGAAACTACCTAAATGTCCAAGCAGAGGAGATTGGGTGAATAAACTCTGGCATATACAAGAGCTCATGGAGTAAGAGAACGAGGAAGACTCTTGTGGACTGAGATACAATGATTTCCAGGCGATAAGCAAAGAGATTTAATTGCAGAAAAGCATATTATGAAGGGAAAACCTTTGTTTTCCTTTATACTACACAATACTCTGAATACTTATGTACTCCATATATGGGGTAGCTTGTCCCACATTAAGCAATTCTGTGACACTGCCTGGGTGGCCTTTAACTCAATTTTTACATTATCTGCCTGGAGAGAGCATCAGACTGCCCCCCCCCTTAGTCCCACAAGACTGCCCCACTTCTGACATCAATCACAAATCCAGGTTTTTACCTGTGCTTTTAACAGGCTATACATTGGAGTTTCCCATAAACTCCTCTTCAGATTTCATTTATTCACTAGAGTAGCTCACAGAACTCAGAGAAAGATTTATTTATGTTTATCAGTCTATTTTAAAGGATACAGATGAACAGCCAGATGAAGAAGTATGTAGGTTGGGGCCTAGAAGGGTCCTGAGAGCAAGAGCTTGTATCCCCATAGAACTGGGAGGTGATACCCTTCTGGCATGTGGCTGTGTTCACCAGCCAGAAAGTTCATTGAATCTTCTTGTTCAAGAGTCAGTGGATGAGGCTGAAAGCTCCAACCCTCTAATCACTTGGTCTTTCTGGTGACCAGCCCCATCCTAAAGCTATCTAGGGGGCCCACACTGTCACCTCATTAGCCTAAAGTCAGGTGTGCCCAAAAAGGGGCTCCTTAGGAGTAACTAAAGTCACTGCCATCGCTCAGGAAATTCTAAGGATTTCAGGAGCTCTGTGCCAGGAACCAGGAACAAAGACCAAATATATTTCTTATACTACACATATGTAGTATGCTATGTTTTGCATGAGAAAGAAGGGGAAAGAAGAAAATATACATATATCTGCTTATTACTACAAAATAAAACACAAGAAGGACAAACAAGAAAACAATGTAGTTGGTTACCTACAGGGGTGGAGGGGAATAGATGGAAACGATATTTCTCTGAGCATATCTTTTTATATAGCTTTGACTTTTGAAAGCATGCTAATATCCCACATATTCAAAAACAAAATTAAGTCGATAAAAAACGGAAAGGAAGTAAATTAAAACTAAAAGCAAACTAAAACAAGTAAACTAATGTTTCAAAAAAGTACCATAATCACACTGAACAGGAGAAAATGAACGAATTTGAAGTAATTTAATGCAGTATTTGATATATTCCCTCAGTTGGGGACGGGGAGTATGGTGGAGGGGAAGAATTGCAAACAAATCCTGAACTGTGTTTACTAGGTCTACTGTTTGTAATGGTGTGGGGAAAACAATTCAGAAACCATTATAGATGTTATAAACTATTTCAAAGCATTTAAAAAAAATATTTGTTTACTTTTGGATTTTTTAAACTAAAGTTTATTGTCAAATTGGTTTCCATACAACACCCAGTGCTCATCCCAAGTGCCCTCCTCAATGCCCATCATTCACTTTCCCCTCTCCCCCACCCCCCATCAACCCTCAGTTTGTCCTCAACACTTAAGAGTCTCTTATGGTTTGCCTCCATCCCTCTTTGTAACTCTTCTTTTTCCCCTTTCCCTCCCCCATGGTCTTCTGTTAAGTTTCTCAAGATCCACATGAGTGAAAACATATGGTATCTGTCTTTCTCTGACTGACTTATTTCACTTGGCATAATACCCTCCAGTTCCAACCACATTGCTGCAAATGGCCAGATTTCATTCTTTCTCATTACCAGGTGGTATTCCATTGTATATATAAACCACATCTTCTTTCATCCATTTGTCAGTTGCTGGACATTTAGGCTCTTTCCATCATTTGGCTATTGTTGAAAGTGCTGCTATTGAGAGAGAGCGAGGGAGAGAGAAAGAGAGGCAAAGAGAAAAGGAGACAGAGAATCCCAAGCAGGCTCAGCACTGTCAGCGCAGAGCCTGATATGGGGCTCGAACTCACAAATCGTGAGATCATGACCTCAGCCGAAGCTAAGAGTCGGATGCTTGACTAACTGAGCCACCCAGGAGCCCCAATATAATAAACTATTTTAGATGTAACATAGGACTGAGCAAATGGGAGCCAGGATTCTCACAAAAGGAGAAGGGATATACAAATAAAGAATGGGGAAGGCAAGAAATAACCTTGTTGAGGGTATATTAGTGTAAATTCATGATTTCTAAGATCTGTATATGCATGTTTGTGTCACACATCTATGACTGTGTAAACATGCATACTTATGTACATACAGGTATACCCGCATATATTTCCTGACTCTGTCCATTGAGAGAGCCAAGAAGAAAGGACACTCCAGGAGCACTGAGGGCACCAAATTCTCTGACCTTGATCTCTGAGACCTTCACCACTAAACGAATCAGGGTCCTCAGAGAACTAGCTGAGTTCCAGGCTGGCATAAAGAACGCTTGGAATCCCTTGTTATACCAGCAAGTAAGGACATGCTTTTTTAAAGAGTGGGTTTATGTCCACATGGACCTACGAGACAGCTTGAAGGGGTTCTCACTGGCAAGTCTGGGACAATTTGAACACCAAAAGAACTAAGAATTAAATTATAAATCCCTAAAAAAAAAAAAAAAAAGAGTCCACAAATACATAAATCGAGAGAAGGAAGCTCTTTTGTTTACTGGAAAATGCTGAGGGCAGAATGGAAAATGTGGAAGGAATGTGGGATCAACTGTTTTGCAACCATCATGGTAAAGCTGGATTAGGCAAGAATCATCAGTGGATGCTAAATCTAGGGGGGATCTTCGATAAAGAAGGCAATATCTGCATGACGTTCCCACACTGCTTATTAGTTGCAAGGGAGAAAAAAACAGCAATAATTATATACTGAATTACTTAGGGGTAAAGGGCCTTGATATATTTAACTCACCTTAAGATGGCTCAGTGAAAAGTATTTTTATATTGTGCTGCTTTTATTTTTCTGGATGGTTAAAAAACAAAAAAACAAAAACCCTGCATGGAAAGTCTCTTAGAGCAAAGGTCTTGTAGAATGCAGTTTTTGTCCAAAAAGAGGGTTGGGGCCTGAGTGATCATAGCAGATGAGTAGCTGGGCTAGGTGACTGCAGCTAATAGGACACAGAGGCTGAGCCCCCGAAAACTGAGGCGGGTATGGGCCTGAGAGGCCTGTAGGAGAGGTGAATGTTCACCACAAAGTCTGATCCAACAGGCTACCCATGACTAATGTATGCTCCTGGGCTTATGCATCCCCTGACTAGGCCAATCTACTAGGCTTAGACCACTGTCAGCCCTGAGAACAAGCTTCTATCACTGGAGATTTCCAGACATAGGTTCAAGATCTCCCATACCAGCCTCATGTGATCCTTACCTTCTAGAACTGTTTTAGACTCCAACCCTGATTGCCTCCTCTCCTGTGACCTCGGCTATATCTGGTGAGTTCTCCCTCCTCCCAGCATTCAGACCATGGCTTTCCTCCAGATTTTCTGGCTCAGCATGTCTTGCCCTGGCCCTGACTCCTCGATCACCCTATGACTCAGGGCTCTGGCTCCCTACCCCAGGACCCCACCCTGCCTATGTTCTGGTTCTCCCAGCTAAGGTCCCACAAGAGCCCAAAGAATGGGGATGTTTAACCCAGAACCTGCCAGGTTACTAAGACTGCCCCCCCACCCCCACCGCCCCATCATGTCAAAGGACAACTTGGGGCCTCTGGTTCTCTCAACCCAGCTACTGAGCCTGCCATACCACAGGACCCTGCAGATATGTAGTGACCCATGAAGCTGCAAACAGTGGATGGAATTGGCACCTGACTGCTGAACACACCCAGCATGTCACAGTCCTTGGCCCTGAAGCATGCCTGCCCTACACTCTCTCTAGGTTAGGCAGTGTTTGGGAAACGCAAGAAAGAAGCATCAGAAACAGGCTTGCTCAACAGACCTGATGCTTGGAGTTCCCTACTATTTTCAGCTAACACTTGCTTCCCCAGCTCTAGCACATGAACTCTAGCTCCTGGAGTCTCCTCCCATTTCCGCTGCTTACTAGCTGTGTGTCCTTGGCCACTGTTTCACCTCTTCAGCTTCAATGACATCTGCCACATAAGGATAATGTACATGAAGCAGCCAGTGCAGTATCTGGGGCATGGTTGGTGGCTCAAAAATAGCAGTCATTGATTCAAGAAAGCATCAACAGATGATGATGGAAAGTTTGATGAGGAAGAGGATCTTCATATAATCTTAAAGTAGCTCTGCATAATTTACTAATTAATTTAAAAAGGGAAAATAATCAAAGCACACTATCAAAAGCATGAAAAGACAACCCACAGATGGGAGTAATATATCTTCTATCTGATAAGAGGTCAATATCCAGAGTCTATGAAGAACTCCTTCAACAATAAACACAATTCAAAGGACTTGCGTAGACATTTCTCCAGAGAAGATTTACAAATGCTCCATAAGCACATGAAAAGATATTCACCATCAATCATTAGGGAAATACAAATCAAAACCACAATGAGATACTACCTCAACCCCATTAGGATGGCTATGATTAAACCAAAAACAAAATGGGAAAAAAGAAATGTTGGCAGGGGTGTGGAAAAACTGGAACCAATATACATTGCTGGTGAGGATATAAAATGGTGCAGCTGCTATGGAAAAATGGAAAAGCCACCGTGACAGTTCTTCATAAAGTTGAAAATACAATTACCATATCATCTAACAATTCCACTCGTAGATGTATATCAAAAGAATTGAAAGTAGGGACTCAAATAGATACTTGTACACCAATATTCATACCAGCATCGTTCATAATAGCCAAAAGATGAAAACAATCCAAGTGCCCATCAACAGATGAATGGATAAAGAAAATGTGGTATATACATACAATGGAACGTTGTTTAGCTACAAAAAGGAATGAAATTCAGATAATGGTACAAAATGGATGATTTTGAAGCATTATGTTTGGTGGAATAAGACAGACACTGAAGGACAAATGGTGTATGAGTCCACTTACCTGAAGTCCTAAAATAGACAAATTCATAGGGACAGAAAGTAGAATAAAGTTTACCAGGAACTAGGGGAAGGGGGATTATCTCAGTTTGAGATAATAAAAAAGTTCTGGAAATACACAGTGGTGATGGCTGCATGATATTGTGAATATACTTAATGTCACTGAATTGTTAACCTTAAAAAATGTTTAAAATGATAGATTTTATGTTATATATATTTTACCACAGTTTAAAAAATGTGAGCGAGGGGTGCTAAGGTCTGAGTCAGTCCACTTCCTGGTGAACTCTCAAAACTGACTGGTAGGGTCTTGCTTCTAGGACAGGGCCTGACTTTGAGAAGACACTGCTGGGAGTCAAATCAAAATTGAGCAGAACAGAGGCAATAGAGACAAAGAAAGAAAAGGTCTAAATCAGGGGCTAGGTAATAGCATTTTTGGTTTATTGGCTTGAGGGTTCATGTTGCAACTCCTCAGCTTTGCTGATTTGACCTGAGAGCAGCTATAAACAATATGTAAAAAAATTGGGCAGGACTGGGTTTCAATAAAACTTTATAAAAACAGGTGGCCTTTGCCAGTCCTTGATCTGGGAGGGAAACAGAGTTGGCAAGCCATCATATTTTTTAATATTATATAAAAACAAAAGAGGGAGCTCTGTGAAGTTAGAAAAACCATACTGAACCACACAACTCTTTCTAAAACCTCCAGAAAACTAATCTCACATAAAATAAACAGAAAAGGTAAAGATAAAATCTCATACAAAGTCATTACTAAAAAAAGAAAAAGAGCAGAATAACATTTTGCCCATAAAACAGCTCAAATTGTAACCTACTATTTTATTTTTTAAGTAAACTCTATGCCCAATGTGAGGCTCACACTCATGACCCTGAGATCAAAGTTCCATGCTCTACCATCTGAGCCAGCCAGGTGCCCCTGTAACCTGCTATTTTAAAACCAGCTTAAAACAAAACAAAACAAAAATTTTTAAAGTAGGCCCCATGCCCAGCATGGAGCCCAACGTGGGGCATGAACTCACGACCCTGAGAAGAAGATCTGAGCTGAGATCAAAAGTCGGATGTTTAACTGACTGAGACACCCAGGTACCTGCTATCTAAAATTATTAACAAAATGATACAACACAAGAAAGAACTACAGTAAAACAAATTAGAAAATCCTAGAAATGAGTAAAGAATTGGAAACAAAGGGGGGAAATGAAAAGTAAATTAGAAGAAACACAAGAGCAAATAAACACAATAAAAAATTGTCTTAAGAGAAATAGAAGGGAGAAAAACATTTTCTTTTCTTTTCTTTTTTTTTAATTTTAACGTTTATTTATTTTTGAGACAGAGAGAGACAGAGCATGAACAGGGGAGGGGCAGAGAGAGAGGGAGACACAGAATCTGAAACAGGCTCCAGGCTCTGAGTGGTCAGCCCAGAGCCCGACGTGGGGCTCGAACTCACGGACCGTGAGATCATGACCTGAGCCGAAGTCGGATGCTTAACCGACCGAGCCACCCAGGCGCCCCGAGAAAAACATTTTCTTAATTTTTTTATGGTAAAAAATTTTTTTCTTCTTTCTTTTTTTATTTTAGAGAGAGATAGAGCGTGCACAAGCGGGGAAGGATTGGATTGAGAGAAAGAGAATTTTAAGCAGGCTCCGTGCTCAACACAGATCCCAATCCCATGACGCTGGGATCATGCCCTGAGCCGAAGTCAAGAGTCGGATGCTCAACCAACTGAGCCACCCAGGTGCCCCCACCCCCCAATTTTTTTTCTAAGATTTTATTTTTAAGTAATCTCTATACCCAACATGGAGCTCAAACTCACAATCCCGAGATCAAGAGTTGTGTGCTCCACTGACAGAGCCAGCCAGATGCCCTGGGAGGAAAATCATTTTTAATTGTAAAGAAGTCTGACAGAAAAGAACAAAATGGCTTGAGTGAAAATGACAAATATGTAGGACAGGCAAAGAAGAGCCAAAACAGAACATAGAAGTCTCCTGGCGCCTGGGTGGCTCAGTCGGTTAAGCATCCAACTTCGGCTCAGGTCATGACCTCGCGGTTTGTGCGCGGTTTGTGAGTTCGAGCCCCGCATCCAGCTCTGTGCTGACAGCTCAGAGCCGGGAGGCTGCTTCAGATTCTGTCTCTCCATCTCTTGGCCCCTCCCCTGCTCATGCTCTGTGTCTCTCTGTCTCTCAATAATAAATAAAGGTTTAAAAAATTAAAAAAAAAAAAAAGAACATAGAAGTCTCTGAAGTAGAGAAATGAACCAAGTAAATAAATATAAAAATCAAGAAAAATATAAAAAATCAAGATACGTATCTATAATTAAATTTTTTTTAATGTTTGTTTTTGAGAGAGAGAGAGGCAGACAGACAGAGCATGAGCAGGACAGGGACAGAGAGAGAGAGACACACACACACAGAATCCAAAGCAGGCTCCACATTCCGAGCTGTTAGCAGAGCCCCACGTGGGGCTCCAACCCACAAACCATGAGTTCATGACCTGAGCCAAAGTGGGACGCTTAACCGACTGAGCCACCCAGGCATCCCTATAATTTCTTAAAAATGTCTATTCATTTATTTTGAGAGAGAGAGAGAGAGAGAGAGAGAGAGTGGGGGAGGGGTAGAGAGAGAGGGAGAGAGAGAATCCCAAGCAGGCTCTGCACTCAGTGCAGAGCTCAGTGCAGGACTCGATCTCACAAACCATGAGATCATGACCTGAGCCAACATCAAGAGTTGGATGCTTAATCAACTGAGCCACCCAGGTGCCCCTGTATGTATCTTGATATAAAGTATGCATAAATCAAGACATTATGCAAAATACAAAATTTAAGAAAATGTTCCTGAATTGATATTTGAAACTACACACACACACACACACAGACACACACACACACACACCATGTACCTAAGAATTCTTGACCCAAACCCAGTGTCGAGACATACTAACAAATTCACCAGGCTTTCAGGGTACCTGGGTGGCTCAGTGTGGAGCCTGCTTGGAATTCTCTCTCTCTACCCCTCCCCTATTTGTTCTCTCTCTCTCTCTCTCTCTCTCTCTCCAAATAAATAAACTAAAAAAATAAATTCACTAGACTTTCAGGAGAAAAACATCCTTTGGCATCTGGGCAAAAAAAAAAAAAGTGGCTTATATGAGAAACAAAATGTGGACATTGCTAGACTTTTTAAGAGCAATACTTGATAAGAATAGGAGAAAATAAAATAATTAAGATATTCAAGGAAAAGATAATGTGACCCAAGGACTTTATATCCAGCAAAACTGACTTTTATAAATTTTTTTAATGTTTATTTATTTATGAGGGAGAGAGAGAGAGAGTCAGAGTGTGAGTAGGGGAGGGGCAGAGAGAGAGGGAGACACAGAATCTGGAGCAGGTTCCAGGCTCAGAGCTGGCAGCACGGAGCCCAACTTGGGGCTCGAACTCAAGAGCCGTGAGATCATGACCTGAGCCAAAGTCGGAAGCTTAACTGGCTGAGCCACCCAGACACCCCAGAAAAACTCACTTTTAAATGTAAAGAGCATGTACTATTATCAACATTCGTATTGTTTCCATGAACTCTTACTGAAGAATCTGCTAAAGAACAGTCTCAGATAACCAAAATGAGAGGTATGAACATAGCATAACCAAAACTAGAGCAATGTCAACATAAGGTATGGTGAGGAGCATTATAGAGATGTATAGTCAGCTGTGGAACTAAGACTAAACAAAGGTTAAAAGAAGAAGTGACGGTTATACTTCCGGTCATGTGTGTATAGAATGATTATAACGCAGGGTAAAAGGGAAAGCATATACACAAAATATATTTAAGTATTTTCAGTCATCACATCGGTAGTGGTAGTATTAGTTTTGTTATTCTGAGATTGTTATATATTTAAGGTGCATAAAGTAAATAAATAATTATGAGGTATTCTAATTCTATCCTATAGAAGAGTTTAAGTAAAAAGCCTGAATCTCAAGTGGAAGTAGCATCAGGACGAACTCAGAAGTTATCTTTTAAGATGTACATATATACATATCATCCTAGCATGAATATATTCGTGTATGTATATATTTTGTGTATTTTACCTCCCTTTTACAACACAACTTGTATCTAAATTCCTAGCTTTGTTGACCGAAAAGGCCTAGAAGCGAGGTAGACACAATGACCATCCAGTGGCACTGCATAGATGATCTTGAAATACCATTTTGCCCTAGAAGAAACCAGGGCTTTTTGAAGAAACAAAGGATTCAAGGGTAGGAAAGGTACAAGATGAGCCTGGAACTCTTCGCATAGCAGATCACAAGGCAGCTCTCAGAGAAACTCAGGAGCCAACTTTGAAAAGGCCCCTGTGGACCAGAGGACTATTTGAGTCGCACCAAGGATAATGATTGTGTAGATTGAAACCCATCAATAATGGGTTAAGTCCCTGGGTTAGTAATGGTGCTTAAAACAAACAAAACTAACTGGTCACCTTTGGAGGATATTTAGGAGCCAAGTCATTATTTTGAAAATAGGTAAATAAAAGGAAAGATTCAAACATGTATCTTGCTTTCCCTACCCTAGAGTAGGGTAAACAAAAATCTAAAAAAAAAAAAAATTTTTTTTTAAACCCCTGGTGCTTAAAGAAGAGAATGTTCCCCTTCCTTCTTCCCCTTCTTCCTTCTTTTCAGCATTTCTTTTTCTTTTAGGAAAAGAAAAGCATTTCGTTTTCTTTTAGAAAACCTGAAATTATAAATGCTTTCTCTGTCTCTCTGAGATATATGTAACTCTTTAAAAAAGTTAAATAGACCTCATACCAGGAATGCCTTTCTTGGAGGCCATCTCCTTGAAATGTGAACTTGTCTCTTTGGAATTTTAAGCCTAGGTGCTTGCCTCCATAATGTAACATCCTGCTTGTCATAAAGAGAGAAGTTTTATTTTTCCTGTTGATGAAGACAATTAACATGTATGTAATGGATTTTATTTGCCTGGTTGTATACAAGCAGATTTATTTTTCTTTGCAGTCTCCTTGATGGATTGCTATTATGTGCACTGCAGTCTGGTTAAATGCTTATTCAATAATGAAATCATTTCCTCTCTTGCCTATATTTTGTAGAAGGAAATTTCTGTGTTGGCAGGAGATCTGATTTGTAATTATATTTCCCCCAAATGGGTAACCAATAGAAGATGAGGAAAAATATCTCGTTATAAAAACATTCCATTTCATAAAGAAAGAAAAAGTGATAGAATTAGAATACCACCATCGTGCAACCCCCAGCAAATTAATAGATCCAGGCACTGAGCATCAACAGCTGCTAATATCACAGACAGACAATGCAGAGACTATAATGCCCCTTGCTGAAAGAACAAGATACCACTTCGAGTCTTGCCAAAGGGATCAACCCTGAATCTGACCAAGTCTCTGGACCCAGTTGCTAAATGGTTGGAAAAACATAAGACAGAGGCACAAGCTCAACTGCACCATGAGTATGCCACCAGCAAATCCAGGACTCTGTAGGTCAAACAAACTGGGATGTTGGCCATGAGATTGTAAGAAAAAGAAAGGCATGGTGAGAGATCCTGTAGATGAAGAAGCGTAAAAGGTAGGTTTAAAAAAAACAACAAAAGTGCAAGAGAAAACTATTGTGGTGGGGGATGCACACTTGGGTAACAAAACTGTAAAGAAAGCCAGTGAAGTGGCTGCCGTAAAGTTCAGGATTGTGGACACTTTATGCAGGAGGAAGGCAATTGTATTTGGGACATGGTGAAAGGAGGGTTTCTGAGTGACTGGCAGAGTTTTATTTCTTGACCTGAGTGTTAGTTATAAGGGTGTTCTTGTTGGAATTCATTAAGCTATTGATCATAATTATAAGTTCTCTTTATAATGTATCCCCTTATAATTCACATGACTTATATGGGTTTTTTTTTTTTAGTAGCTGTAGCTGTGTTTTATTTTACAATAGAAAGAAGTTATGATTATTTAAACCAACTCCTCTAATCATTGTCTTCTCAGAAAATTCTGCATAGAATTAAAACAGAAGTGACTTGCTAGTGAACTGGATGGAGGCGGGAATCAAGGATGACTTCTCAATTTATATAACAGGGCCAGGCAAGAATTGTGAAACCATCACAAAGCCATGCATGGCTTATAACTAATAACCAACAAACGTATCCAGTTTATAGCGAGGAGAGAATACTTCAGCATAAAGATGATCAGGAAGGGCTTTCTGGAGAAGGGAGGATATGAGCCAAATTTTGAGTTAGAATTTGGATTCTTGAAGAAAGCATGTAGTACACAAACCATAGAGACGGGAAAACACAAACATCTCTTCAAGGAATGTTCTTTCCTTTACTGCCCAACTTATCTCATCCTTCAAGTCCAAACATTACTTTCTCCAAGAAACTTCCCTGATTCTCCCAGACTGGGTCAGGTCTTCTATTTCCTTTTTTTGTTTTTCCAATTTTTACCATAGCTATAATTAAATGGTGAGTTGTGAAATTGGTCATCTAGCATCTCTCCCCCTAGAATATAAAACTTCCTTTAGACAGACTCTGGATGTCAGAGTCATGTTATACTTCACTACTCAGCTCTAAGCCTTGCATGGTAGACATCAAAAGCTTGTTGAGTAAATAAATGAGTGAAGCCATTCAGCTGGAATGAAGAGTTGTGCAGGGGACTAATAAAGTTGGAAATTTTATCAAGAGACAGATTGTGGAATGACCTAGAATGCTAGGGTTAAATGCTTAGATTTTTATCCTTTTTGCTAAAAAAGAATTAACACCAAATTTATTGTCTCACAGTTCTGGAGGCTAGAAGTCCCAAATCAATTACATTCACCAATTTACAGATGTCAAGGGGGTTGGTTTCTTCTAAGAGCTCTCTGCTTCGCAGTCCATGGCTATCTTCCACATGTGTCTCTTCACATGATCTTTTCTGTACTTGTATCTCTGCGTTCAAATTTCCCTTTTATAAAGCTTTCAGCGTATTGGATTAGCACCCACCCTAATGACTCCATTTTAATTTGATTACCTATGTAAAGAACCCTATGTCCAAAATAAGGTCACATTCTGAGGTACTATATTAGAACGCCAAAATATGTTTTTTGTAGGGAACACAATTCAACCCATAATACATGGCTAACTTCCACTCAACATTTGAGATAGTTCAAAGGTTTTATTTATTCTACGTACATTTCTGTGATACTCCCTCTTTCCTGGAGCAATCTCCATGTTATGTGTTTCCATAGTATGTTTTCCTTTCTCTTGGTATTTATTAAGCAGTATTAGAAGAGCCAGCATATTATCTCTCAGTGGACTATGAGTGCCTTTAAAAACAGAGATACTCTAAATTATTTTTGTATTTCATATGCCTAGAACCATTTTTGGAACGAACGATACTACAATCTATATTTTTCTAAATCTTAATTTCCCTTGGTCACAGTAGCAAAATAAAATACCTTTAATGTTTTTCAAAGACATGCATGCATTGCATATTAATATACAGTTTTACTTTTTAATATTATTTAGGCAAACAGTACACCTGATATTCTAAAAACAAACAAAATATTGAGCTTTATACTCCTAAGTAATAAGATTTCAATCTTAATTCAAGGATATATTCTCTTAAGTGGTTTTCAACATATAACTACAGTAATATGACCCTATTCTGGAGGAAATCTGAAGCATGATTGGTCTGATTGTATTGGAAAGGGTGCCTATTACAATCCTACTCTTTTGTCTGATCTTGAGATCCAGGAATTGGCTTCTAAAGTTCTTAGTAATTTAAGGGTTGAATAGAATACAGTGTAAAAATCACTAATCTATAGGACAGAAAATGAAGACTCTGAATACATATTACTTTCTAAAAATCCTTGTTCCCTCTATTAACCAAAGAATCATAATCTCTGAATTTTGGTCTATGTATTTTTGTATTCAATATTTAACTTTCTACTATCATGATCTACTTATGCGTGTATATAGTTCAGAATTTTAGCTGCTATAACTTGAACCAGTGCAATAGTTTCCATTAAACTACTGAACCATTCAGCACATTCTTGGCACTGTGAGAGGAATACATCTTTTCTCTTGGTTCCAGGAGGCTCAGAGCCAAAGTGGTGCTCAGTTTTAACTACACCAATATTTCTTGTTAACATATCTGTTTCTTCTGTCTTCCATACCCTGGTTTTCTAAAAAAATGTTTTTACTGGGGTAAAATACACATAACATAAATTTACCATTTTCACTATTTTTAAGCGTACAGGTCAGTGGCATTAAGTACATTCACCACCATCATCTCCAGAACTTTTTCATCTTCCCCAAATAAATTCTGTACCCATGAAATAGTTAACTCCCCATTTCCCTCTCTGCCCAGCCCCTGGCCCCTACCACTCTACTTTTTACCTCTACAAATTTGGCTGTTCAAGTATCCCGTATAAGTGGAATGATGTAACAGTTGTCCTTTTGTTTCTGGCTTATTTCACTTAGTATAACGTCTTTTTTAAGGATTTTATTTTTTTAAGTTTATTTTTATTTAGTTTGAGAGAGAGATAGAGAATGACTGGCAGAGGGGCAGAGAGAGAGGGAGGAAAACCCAAGCAGGCTCTGAGCTGTCAGCACAGAGCCTGATGCGGCTCAACACCACCAACCGCGAGATGATGACCTGAGCTGAAGTCAGACGCTTAACCGACTGAGCCACCCAAGCGCCCTGACCAATTGGTTTTTAAAGACTGTGTTATTTAATTTCTACATAATTGAGAATTTTTCAGTTCTCCTTCTGTTGATTTCTAATTTCATTCCATTGTAATAGGACAACATACTTTATATAATTTCAGTAGTTTTAAAAATGTATTAAGACTTGTCTTGTGGCCTATCTAACCTATGGTGTTTACTAGAGAATGCTCCATGTGTACTTGAAAAAATTATGTATTCTGCTCCTGTTGGTAGTGTCTACATGTCTGCTATGTTCAACTGGCTTATAGTATTGTTCAGGTCCTTTATTTCCTTATTGATTCTGTCTGGGGTTCTATCATTATTGAAAGTGGTACTGATGGGAATGCAAGCTGCTGCAGCCACTCTGGAAAACAGTATGGAGGTTCCTCAAAAAACTAAAAATAGAACTACCCTACGACACAGCAACTGCACTACTAGGCATTTATCCATGGGATACAGGTGTGCTGTTTCAAAGGGACACATGCACCCCCATGTTTATAGCAGCACTATCGACAATAGCCAAAGTATGGAAAGAGCCCACATGTCCATCGATGGATGAATGGATAAAGAAGATGTGATATATATATATATATATATACACACACACACACAATGGAGTATTACTTGGAAATCTAAAAGAATGAAATCTTGCCATTTGCAACTACGTGGATGGAACTGGAGGGTGTTATGCTAAGTGAAATTAGTCAGTCAGAGAAAGACAAAAATCATATGACTTCACTCACATGAGGACTTTAAGAGACAAAACAGATGGGGACGCCTGGGTGGCTCAGTCAGTTAAGCATCCGACTTCAGCTCAGGTCATGATCTTGCATTCCGTGGGTTCCAGCCCCATGTTGGACTCTGTGCTGACAGCTCAGAGCCTGGAGCCTGCTTCAGATTCTGTGTCTCCCTCTCTCTGCCCCTTCCCCACTCACACCCTGTCTCTCTCTCTCAAAAATGAATACATATTAAAAAAAAATTTTTTTTAAAGAGACAAAACAGATGAACATAAGGGAAGGGAAATAAAAATAATATAAAAACAGGGAGGGGGACAGAACAGAAGAGACTCATAAATATGGAGAACAAACTGAGGGTTACTGGAGGGGTTGTCGGAGGGGGGATGGGCTAAATGGGTAAGGGGCACTAAGGAATCTACTCCTGAAATCATTGTTGCACTATATGCTAACTAATTTAGATGTAAATTTAAAAAAATAAAAGAAAAAGAAAGTGGCACTGAAATCACCGACTATTACTCTAGAGCTATCTATTTCTCTCTTCAATTCTGTCAGTTTTGCTTCAAATATTTTGATGTTTTGTTATTAAGTACATACATGTTTTTAATTGTTATATCTTCTTGCTGTATTGAATCTTTTATTAATCTATCTTTGTCTTTTATAATCTTTTAAAAATGTAAAGTTTATTTTGTCTTATATCAGTATGTTCACTACTGCTCTTGTTTGGTTACTATTTGCATGAAATATCTTTTCCTATCCTTTCATTTTTACTCTATTTGTGTCCTTAGATCTAAAGGGAGTCACTTGGAAACAGCGCTGAACAGTTGAATCATGCTTTAAAAATCTATTCTGTCAAATTGTGCCTTTAAGTCAAGGAGTTTAATCTGTTTACATTTAAAGTAATTGCTGATAACTTCTGGCGGGAATGCAAACTGGTGCAGCCACTCTGGAAAACAGTATGGAGGTTCCTCAAAAAATTAAAAATAGAACCATCCCATGACCCAGCCATTGCACTACTAGGTATTTATCCAAGGGATACGGGTGTGCTGTTTAGAAGGGGTACATTCACCCCTATGTTTATAGCAGCACTATCGACAATAGCCGAAGTATGGAAAGAGCCTAAATGTCCAGCGATGGATGAATGGATAAAGAAGATGTGGTATATATATATATATATATATATATATATAATGCAGTATTACTCTGTGATCAAAAAGAATGAAATCTTGCCATTTGCAACTACATGGATAGAACCAGAGGGTATCATGTTAAGCGAAAATGGTCAAAGAAAGACAAATATCATATGATGTCACTCATATGAGGAACCTAAGATACTAAACAAATGAACATAAGGGACGGGGAGCAAAAATAATATAAAAACAGGGAGGGGAACAAAATATAAGAGACTCTTAAATATAGAGAACAGAGGTTGCTGGAGGGGTTGTGGTGGGGGGGCTACATGGGTAAGGGGCATTAAGGAATATACTCCTGAAATCATTGCTGCACTGTATGCTAACTTGGATGTAAATTAAACAGTAACTAAATTAATTAATTAAAAAATAAAGTGATTGCTGATAGGGAAGAACTTACTTTTGCCCTTTTGTTGTTTGTTTCTGTATGTCTAATAGCTTTTTTTGTCCCTCATTTCTTTAATTGCCACCTTCCTTTTTGTTTAGTTGACTTTTACTGTTTTAAAAAAAAATTTTTTTTAATGTTTATTTTTGGGAGACCAAGAGACAGAGTAGGGGAGGGGCAGAGAGAGAGACAGACACAGAATCTGAACCACAGAGCCGGTCAGCACAGAGCCCGACATGGGGCTCAAACCCGCGAAGCCTGGGATCATGACCTGGGCTGAAGTCGGATGCTCAACCGGCTGAGCCACCCAGGCGCCCCAATTTTTATTGTTTTTGTGACATATTTTAATTCCTTTCTCATTTCCTTTTGTGTAGTTTTGAAATATTTTACTTGTGGTTATCGTGGGGATTATACATAACATCCTAATGTTATAAGAATCTATTTTCATTGATACAAATTTAAATCACAAACCACTGCTTTGGATCCTGTGTCTCCCTTTCTCTCTGTGCCCCTCCCCTGCTCTTGATCTGTCTCTGTCTCTCAAAAATAAATTGTTAAAAATTTTAAAAGAAAAAGGTGGGGGGGGCACCTGGATGGCTCAGTTGGTTAAGCATCAGACTTCAGCTCAGCTCAGTTTGTGAGTTCAAGCCCCGAGTCGGACTGAGCTTAGAGCCTGGTACCTGCTTTGGATCCTGTGTCTCCCTTTCTTCCTGTGCTCCTTCCCCATTCATGCTCTGTCTCTCTCTGTCTCTCTCAAAAATGAACAAACATTTAAAACATTTTTTTTAATCACAAACAAAACCACTTTTACCGCTCTACCTCTACCCCTCTCCACACTTTATGTTACTGATGTCACAAATTACATCTTTGTATAATGGGCACCTTTTAACATAGGCTTATGATTTTTTATGCTTTTCTCTTTTAAATCCTATAAAAGAATAAAAAACAAAATTATAAACCAAAATTACAATACTGGTTTTTATATTTGCCCATGTATTTACCTTTGCTGGAGAGCTTTATATCTTCATATGATGTTGAATTACTACCCAGAGTCCTCTCATTTCAACCTAAAGTTCTTTCCTGAGAATTTCTTGTAGGTCAGATCTAGTGGTAATAAACTCCTTCAGCTTTTGTCTATCTAGGAAAGTCTTAATTTCTCCCTCATTAAAAATATCTTTTTAATGTTTATTTATTTTGAGAGAACATGAGAGGGGGAGGAACAGAGAGAGGGGGAGAGAATCCCCAGCAGGCTCTGCACCATCAGTACAGAGCATGATGCGGGGCTTGAACCCATGAAACATGAACTCATGACCTTTGTTGAAACCAAGAGTTGGTCACTCAACTGACTGAGCCACCCAGGTACCTCCCAAAATATTTTTAAAATGTGATAAAAATATAAAATTTGCTATCTTCACCACTTTAAGTGTACAGCTCATTAGTGTTAATATATTCACATTATTGTGCAACCTATTTCCAGAACTCTTTTCATCTTGCAAAACTGAAACTGTAAGCCCATTATACAACAGTAACCCATCATTTCCTCCCCTCAGTCCGTGACAACTACCGTTCTACTTTTGTGTTCATGAGTTTGGCTATATTCTAGGTATCTCATATAAGTAGAACCATGCAGTATTTTTTTTGTGACTGGTTTATTTCACTTAGCATAATAGCCTCAAGATTCATCCATGTTGTACCATGTGTTAGATTTTTCTTCCTTTTTAAAGCTGACTAGTATTTCATTGAGTGTGTATACCACATTTTGTTTACCCATTAATCTGCCAATGGACACTTGGTTTGCTTCCTTGATTAGGGAATTGTGAATAATACTGCTATGAACATGGGTGTACAAATATGTCTTTGAGAGCTTGCTTTTAATTCTTTGAGTATATACCCAGAGGTGGAAAATTGCTGGATCATATGGTAATACTGTTTAATTTTCTGAGGATGTGTCTTGCTGTTTTTGGACTGCTAAGCCATTTTACATTCCCATCAACAGTGCACGAGGGTTCCAATTTCTCCACACTTGTTATTTTCTGTTTGGTTTGATAGAAGCCATCCTAATGGGTGTGAGGTGGGTCTCTCTTGTTTTGATGGACAATTTTGCCAGGTATAGAATTCACATTGGGGTTTTTTTCTCTCAACACTTTAAAGACATTGTCCCATTCTCTTCTGGCCTCGAAGGTTTCTGCTAAGAAAGTGGCTGATAACATTGTTGAGGGTCTCTGTAGGCGACAGACCACCTTTCTCTTGCTGGTTTCCATTCCGTTTTCTGTCTTCCTATGGTTTGATTTTAATGTGTCTTGCTGTGGGTCTTTTGAGGTTTCTCCTACTTGGGAATTTAAATTTTTGCTCCTTACATTGCCTTTCTTCAAATTTGGGTAATTTTTGGCTGTTATTTCTTCATATAATCTCTTTCTCTTTGTCTCTCTTGTCGTGCTCTTATATGTTGATATTTGTCCTTTTGAAGACATTCCCTAAGTCCCTCAAGGTGTTTGTTTCTTCATTCTTTTTCTTTTTGCTCCTCAGACAAGGTAATTTCAACTGTGCTACTTTCAAGTTTGCTGATTCTTCTGTCTGCTCAAATCTGTTGTTGACCCTTACAATGAAATTTCCTATTATTGTTTTTCAGCTCCAAAGTTTGTTTGGATCCTTTTTATAATTTCTCTTTGTTACTGTTCTCATTTTATTGATTTACTGTTTTCCTAACTTCCTTTAGTTTTTTTGTTCATTTTAACCGCTTGAGCATATTTCACAGTTATTTTAAAGCCTTTATCTAATAATTCTGATGCCTGCATTTCTTCAGGGAAGATTCCTGCCACTTCATTTTCTTCTTTTGAATAGGCGCAGGTTATCCTGCTTCTTGTGTTTACTTTCTTTGGTAGAAAATTGGGCAGGTGAAAAACAGCCACTTCTCCCAGTCTTTGCAGACCAGTGTATTCTTTTACTAATTAGTAGGATATGTTCTGAGCTTCGGGATCAAAGGAGAAAACTAAGTCTTCAGGTGTTTTAGCCTGCATCTCACCTGGATTTGTGTACCTGTTTACAGCTCCTCCCTATACATGCTGCTTTTATGTCTTCATTTCCCAGTTTCACTCCAATTTCTCCTTGGGGCCTCAGATTATCTATCGCATCTCCACCTTCAATGTCTTGCCCCAGATGTCTGTGAATCATAGTCTTTCTAGAGATGTTATGAGCAGTTCCTGCCACTTTCTGCCACGTTTCCTTTGCAGAACTCCAATTATGGGGAAAAGAAACTAGTCCTTTAGGCAGCCCCCAGACAAGTTAGAACATTGCAAGTAAGATTTGTTCTGTTCCCTTCAGTTTAAGGTGGGGGAGGGAGGGTGTTGGAAAATGGGCTGCTGCCACTGCCAGATTGAGATTGCCCAGAGGTGGAGGGACAAGGGTAAGCAAAACTTTCATGAATTTTCTTACCATTTTGAATGTAGCTTTTTCTTGATCTGACATTCACTTGGTTACTGTAGATGTGACTGTTTTCCTGAGCTCCCATAAGCTCATTTTAGCTGGATTTTGGTTGTTTTCATGGTCTCTGTGGGAGAACGAGAGCTTCCTAGCCCTCCATTTTGTTGATGTCACTACAGAATTTTTATTCTCAGTGCTATAGAAAGACTTCCAATTTTTGAGCTGATGATATGATGTAAAGAAAAAGTACTTTAGGATATTAAGCACAGGCAGGGTACACAATAGATCAGAGAGGAAACAGACAGGTTAGTATCTTGTAGGCAATATGCAGCTTGAGGCTTGACTATGTGGCCAAAATATACAGCACTGATCCTGGCACATACTGTGTGTTCAACAAAACTTTGTTGAACTAGATACCCAAAATTATAGTAGTTGTGACGAAGCACAGAATCCTTAAGGCAACCTCCTTGCATGCGGTAGATAAGGCAGTCAAAAGTAAACACACTCCATGAGATTTCTGTATCATGCTAGTAGGTAGAATCTCAACCAGGATTGGGCATGGCAGCCCTTGTAGCATTTATAGAAAAATCCCAGATGTCTTGCAGAAAAATAAGCCACACTGAAGACCTCATGACTCCAGAACCATCTAAACAAGGGATCAGCAAATAGTAGCCTGTTGCCTGGTTTTGCAGTTTTACTGGAACAGTCACAGTCCTCTATTTATAAATTATCCATAGCTGCTTTCATGTTGTAATATCAGAATTAAATAGCTGTGACAGTAATCCTATGACCTACAAAGCCTAAAATATTATCTGCTCCTTTACAAAACAGTTTGCAGACCCCTCTTCTAAACAATACAGTGAAGTCTAAAGGGGCTAGAGGCTGCTGTAAATTATCATATTTAATAAGGGCCCAAGATGACAAATAACTAAGTAGTCCATAGGACCTGACTGATGAAACTTAGTAATCACTTTCTTTTCAGGGACAGAATACTTGGAGGGAAATAGGTTTCAACAAATGGTACTAGGACAAATGGATATTCACATGCAAAAAGGTGAAGTTGGACCCCTTCTTCACACCATATATAAAAATTAACTAAAAATGGATGAAGACCTAAATGTATAAAATTTTTAGAAGTTACAGAGTAAATACGATCTTGATTTAGGCAATGGATTCTTAGATACGATATACCCAAGTCATAGGGAACCAAAGAAAAAAGATACATCGGGCTTCATCAAAATTAAAACCTAATGTGCTTCAAAGGACACCATCAAGAAAGTGAAAATAACACCAAAAAAATTACAGAAAATAATTATATATTATATATCTGAAAGGGTTTAGTATCCAAAATATATAAAGAAATTTTGCAACTCAACAATAAAGACAACTCAATTAAAAAAGGGTTAAGTTCTCCTGAAGGACTGACACTACATGACTTCAGGACTTAATACAAAGCTACAATCAATAATCAGGACAGAGTGATATTGGTGAAAGAGTACACAAATAAATCAATGGAACAGAACAGAATAGAGGCCAAAAATAACCATACAAAGAGAGTCAACTGATCTTTGACAAAGGATCGAAAGCAATTGGATGGAGAAAAGGACAGTCTTTTCAACCAACGGTGTTGGAGCAACTGGATATTCACATGCCAAAAAAATAAAAGTTGACACAGACCTCACATCTTTTGCAAAAATTCACTCAAAACGAATCAGACCTAAATGTGAAATACAAAGCTTTAAACCTCCAAAACATAACATAGGAGAAAATCTAGGTGACTTCATGATGACAACCTAGGCTTCATAACTTTTTAGTTACAACATCAAAACCATGATCCATGAAAGAAAAGGACAGGTTGGACTTCATTAAAATTAAAAACTTTTGTTCTGTAAAAGGCTGTTAAGAGAATAAAAAGACAAGTCATGGACTGGGAGAAAATATTTGCAAAATATTTATCTGATAAAGGTCCAGTATACAAAATATATTTTATTTATTTTTTTTAACTTTTTTTCAATGTTTATTTATTTTGAAGGAGAGAGAGACAGAGTGTGAGTGAGGGAGGGGCAGAGAGAGAGACACAGAATCTGAAGCAGGCCCCAGGCTCCAAGCTGTCAGCACAGAGCCCAACATGGGGCTCGAACTCACAAACCGCGAGATCATGACCTGAGCTGAAGTCGGATGCTCAACCAACTGAGCCACCCAGGCACCCCTACAAAATATATTTTAAAAACCACTTAAATTTCAACAAAAAGAGAACAACCTAATTTAAAAATGGGCAAGAGATCATCTGGGTTAGCTCAGTCGGTTAAGCTTCTGACTCTGACTCACATCATCATCTCACAGCTAAACTTATAAAAATATGAATGTTCTATGACTTTCGGGAACTGCAATTTAAAACAATGTGATACCACTACAGATTAGAATGGCCAAAATTTAAAACACAGATACCACCAAATTCTGGTGAGGACATGAACAAAAAGAACTCTCATTCACTGCTGCAAAATGGTACAGTCACTTTGTAAGACAGTAAGGCAGTTTCTTACAAAACTAAAAACATACTCTTACCCTATGATCCAGCTATTATGTTCCTTGGTATTTACGAAAATGAGCTGAAAACTTCTGCCACACAAATGTGGACACAAATGTTTATAGCAGCTTTTTTGGATAATTACCAAAACCCAGAAGAAATTAAGATGACTTTTAAGTTTATTAATTGAGAGAAAGCAAGTGTGGGTGGGGGAGGGGTAGAGGGAGACAGAGAGAATCCCAAGCAGGCTCTGCGCTGTCAGCACAGAGCCCAACACAGGGCTCCATCCCATGAACCGCGAGGCCACAACCTGTGCCGAAATCAACAGACAGACACTTACCACCTGAGGCACCCAGGCACCCCAGGTTGACCTTCAGTAAGTGAAACAGTAAACAAACTGGTACATCTAGACAATGGAATATTATTCAATAATAAAAAGAAATGAGCTATCATGCTATGAAATGACATGGAGTAACCCTAAACACCTACTGCTAAGTGAAAAATCCAATCTGTAAAGGCCACATCCTCTATGGTTCCAACTATATGACATTCTGAAAAAGGCAAAACTATGGGGACGGTAAAAATACCAGTGATTGTAAGGGATTTGGGGAAAGGGAGGAAATGAACAGTGGAGCACAAGGTGTTTTCAGAAAATATTCTGATAATAGCATAATAGATTTATGTACTTGTCAAAACCCAGTCTATGCATGCACTCCTGCACTCTCTACTGTACAACACAAAGAATGAACCCTAATGTAAACTAGGGACTTTACGTAGTAAAAGTAGATCAACATTGGTTCATCAATTTAATGAACACACCATACTAGTGCAGATGTTAATAGGGGAAGCTGTTGGCGGGGGGGGGGGGGGGGGGGGGGGGGGGGCGCAAGGAGGGCAAGGGCCTATATGGGAATTCTTTGTACTTTCTGCTCAATTTCACTGTGAATCTAAAACTCCTTGAAAAAATAATGTTTTTTCTTAAGTGCAAAGACTTTCAATAGGCATTTCTTCAAAGAATATATAAATATCCACAAGTAAGGACATGAAAAGATAGATACTCAACTTTAATAGCCATTAGGAAATTACAGATCGAAACCACACTGAGACAGCACTTCACAACCACTAGGATGGTTATAATCAATACGAGGGACAAAAACAAGAGAGAGATTGATCCTGTTTCAGATTCTGTGTCTCCCTCTCTCTGTGACCCTCCCCCGTTCACGCTCTGTCTCTGTCTCAAAAATCAATAAACGTTAAAAAAAAACAAACAAGAGAGAGATTGGATTCCATCATGCACTGCTGGTAGAAACATGGTATGGTGCAGGTGCTATGGAAAACAGTGTGGCAATTCATCAAACAGTTAAATGGAGTTATCATATGACCTAACAATTCCACTTTTAGGTATATGCAAGAGAGAGAGGAACGCAGGTCAACAAAAATTTGTTCACAACAGCATATTCGTAACAGCCAGAGTAGAAACAACCCAAATAGGGGCGCCTGGGTGGCTCAGTCGGTTAAGCGTCCGACTTCGGCTCAGGTCATGATCTCACGGTCCGTGGGTTCGAGCCCCACATCGGGCTCTGTGCTGACAGCTCAGAGCCTGGAGCCTGTTTCAGATTCTGTGTCTCCTTCTCTCTGTGACCCTCCCCCGTTCATGCTCTGTCTCTGTCTCAAAAATAAATAAACGTTAAAAAAAAAAAAAAAAAAAGAAACAACCCAAATATCCACCAACTGATGAATGGATAAAAAATGGTGCATCCCAAAAAAAAAAAAAAAAAATGGTGCATCCACTGTTGGTGGGAATGCAAATTGGTGCAGCCGCTCTGGAAAGCAGTGTGGAGGTTCCTCAGAAAATTAAAAATAGACCTACCCTATGACCCAGCAATAGCACTGCTAGGAATTTACCCAAGGGATACAGGAGTACTGATGCATAGGGGCACTTGTACCCCAATGTTTATAGCAGCACTCTCAACAATAGCCAAATTATGGAAAGAGCCTAAATGTCCATCAACTGATGAATGGATCAAGAAATTGTGGTTTATATACACAATGGAATACTACATGGCAATGAGAAAAAATGAAATATGGCCTTTTGTAGCAACGTGGATGGAACTGGAGAGTGTGATGCTAAGTGAAATAAGCCATTCAGAGAAAGACAGATACCATATGGTTTCACTCTTATGTGGATCCTGAGAAACGTAACAGAAACCCATGGGGGAGGGGAAGGAAAAAAAAAAAAGAGGTTAGAGTGGGAGACAGCCAAAGCATAAGAGACTGTTAAAAACTGAGAACAAACTGAGGGTTGATGGGGGGTGGGAGGGAGGGCAGGGTGGGTGATGGGTATTGAGGAGGGCACCTTTTGGAATGAGCACTGGGTGTTGTATGGAAACCAATTTGACAGTAAATTTCATATATTAAAAAATAAAAAAATAAAAAAATTAAAAAAATTAAAAAAAAATAAAAGTAGGAAAAAGAAAAAATGGTGCATCCATTCAACAAACCATTATTCCACCATAAAAAGGAATGGCACAACATAGCTGAACCTTGAAAATATGCTAAATGGAAGAAGTCAGATTTAATTTATATGGAATGACCAGAATAGGCAAATATATAGTAGAAAGATGAGTGGTTGTCAGGGGGCTATGGGGAAATGTGAATGAAAAGTGACTGCTAGTGGGTATGGGGCTTCTTTTGGAGATGATGAAAAAGATTCTGGAATTAGGCAGGAGTGATAGTTGTACAACCTTGTGATATACTCAAAACCCCTGAATTTAAAAAAATATATAAAAGGATACCTAGGCAGTTTTACTTCCTTTTATCCCCTTTATTCATTGCAAAATTAAATAAGGTTGATAATTTTTTTCGGAGTATGTGATGTGTTTTACAATTTACTGATCCATTTACACAAATGATCCATTTGTGGAAATGATCCATTTACACAAATGGGTGTTAAATTTAGTTTCAGGGGAGAAAATAATTTAGCAAAGAATATCTGGAGCATTAATTTACTCACCTCTCACTAGGCTATAACCTCTTGAGAAATGGTATAGTCACACAATGATTACTTAGGGAAATGGTACCCATTACTTTAGGAATAAAGGGGAAGTCCTCAGAGGGGACAGTGCATCATACTGCAACATTTAAGCAAAAGGGGGCAAGAGAAGTATTTGGGTAAACCTGTAACTGGGAGTCGATTTTTCAAAAGCTCAGAAGTATCTTGACAGATAACTAAAACATCTTCCTGGGTCAAAAACTAGGGTTTTCCCCTCAAAAACAAACAGACAAAACAAAACTAAGAGCCTAGGAAAGTCTGGAATAACAAAGGAAGACAGATTGAACTAAAAATCATGTGCCTGTTCCAGATGCCCTCAGAGCTGCCTCTCCTTGGGTGACTGGACTGGGTGTCAGCCTCTGTTTGGGACATAATTCAACTGTCAAGTACACATTCAGAAATTTTCACAGAGGCCAATAAACAATAAACAAATGGACATATTTTTTTTTTTTAAGAATAAAACTGTCACATGGTCAAAAACTAAAACCACACAGAAAGATGTAAAATGGAAAGTAAAATTCCCAGACTCTCCAGCTCTCCTTCCTAGATGTGATCCTGGTTAAGTTTTGTACGTAAATTACTTTTTTTTTTTGCGGGGGTGGGGGGCGGGGGGCGGACAGATGCCTTTTATTGGTCTAACCAGCATAACTAATAGGTTTGGGCAGAGCTCCCCTATCTGTCCTGGCTCCCATCTTGCCTCTCCTGGGAGTTCGTGACTCACCCACAGGGGAGAAGAGTATCCTGGGCTAGGGTGGCAGGCAAAGCCAGGGTCGGAAAGGGGATCAGGGTGAAGTAGAAAGCATAGGGCCACCAGATCATTCAAATAAGAAGTCCATCAGGGCAGAAGAGAGGATGTTTCCCCACACGGGCCCCTCTGCCCTGGCGAGGAATGGAAGGGGGCAGGAAGCTTCCATCAGAGGTTTCCTACTGTGCCCTTCGTGCCATCAGCATCTCCCGGATGTTGTCCTCAGCTTCCTTCACACTCTACTCCAGGTAGGATTTTTTCTGTTCCAATTCTTTAATTTTTTCTTCTGCTATTTTCTGTTTCTCTAGCAGTTGATTGTGAATTACCTCCCTGGACTGAAGAATAAACATTCTTCCTACACCTTCATACATGTTAGTCTCCTCTATCAAAGTCATAATCTCTGTACCTGTAAGATGTGCATGCTTTTTTGTTCTGTTTAGCTGTTCAATCTGTAGGTCTGCAAGCTTCACCTGCTGAGTGTCAATAACTTTGGCTTGACTCTGTGAAGGCCTTCTTCAATTCCAGATCCACAGGAGCCACCATCTTGGTCCACTCCGTAAAGTATCTTAATTCTTAAATGTTGTCAATGTGGCAGGAATATTATACAGAATACGTTTCCTATAAAGGTTAAGCCTTCCAGAGCCTGCCTGGCTTTATCAAAAACTGAGGTTAAATTCAGGCCCCAAATACAGAAATGTAAAATTTTCCTGCAATCTAAAATAGAATTTAGACCTAAATAGATTTTTTTTAACAAAAAAATCACACATTTTAGCTTTCAAGTCAGATTTCACTTTCTATCCATGGCAAAACAAACTCTTAAGAGATTTATAAAAATACCAAAAATTGGTGGTCACTTGGAAACAATTTATTATTAATTAGGTTAATCCATTTAAAAAATACATCAAACACACTCACAGTTAAAATGAAACAGTGGCATAGGTACCCATGTGATGCCTTGACAAGAAAAATCAACAATTCCTGGTAAAATTCCCAATACAGACAAGAGACTTAAATATAAATGCCCTGTGAATTCCAGTTTTGCCTGTAAACACATCTCAGGTGATCCTCAGATGATAAGGTTAAGAAAGACATGAGTGCAACTGGCAGGGGTGGTAGGGAGGTTGAAATAACCTGGAAATTGCAAGGGGGTGGGAAATCATCCAGTTAACAGCAGCACTGAAAATATGTAATCTCACAACAAAATAAGTACCAATTTGGAAAATTAGTGTCTGTGGGCATTTTCTTCCCCAAGTCAGGAGCAGAGCGAATGTGGAAAATTAATTTTCAGCAACATTCCTAGGATTAGGGCAACCACACATCTGGAGCTACTGAACTCTCCAAAGCCTCAGTATCAGTAAGTTCTTCACATGGTAATTATCCTAATATTTTAAATTAAAAAACTGATACACCCTTGCAACAGCTAACAAATTCAAATTCTTAGGAACCAACCTCCGGTTTCTCCATATTTTATCCATGAAGACCTATATAACTGACCCCTTTCAAAAGATGCAGACAATTTGCCCATCATGCAAATGAAGTTCACCCAGACTTGACACAAAGGTGTCTACTCAGGGCTCCTGTCTCAGGGCAGGAAACTGAAGGTCATTAGAAAGGCGGCCAATGCTGTTCTTCTGCTGAGCTGTCATTCAGTCTGGAGTGCCGCTTTTCAACTGGAATGGGCCGGTCGGTACCCTAACATTTAAGACTGAATAGTGTGAGCTGGTAAACACCACCCCTGCCAGCAAAGGAAACAAGCCTTCAGACCCGATCAAGGGTTGGCCAGGCTGTTCTCTTATCTCCAATGTTCTCAAGGAAAAGATTCCTCTGAGGTAAGCCAAGTTCAGTGGCTCATTTTAACCTAAAGCAACTATCTGCTGCTCTGGGAGTTTCTAGTCATCTAACGGGATTCTCTTAACTCTGCTCTCATCCCAACAGTGCTCAGAGCCCCTGCTTGGGAAGCTCCTAGGGAAGCAGATGAAACTAATTAGGACACAGCCCATCAAAGGCAACACAAAGTACTTTACCAGCTGTGTATGGGGGCCTTCCCACAACTGTGGCAAAGGCCACAGAAGAAATATTTTGACCACAGAGGGTTCCACAGTCATTGTCCTCTTTGGCTCTGTCCTCCTCTCTTTAGCTCTCTGCCCTGACAACCTCAGCCTGTCTTCACCATGTTTCATCTCCCAGAGGCACAAGTACTTCTTTTTAGCTTATTTTTGTGATTTATCCAACTAACCATGAAATCAGGCCTGCTGGGATAGAGGGTACAACCAAATGAACAATCCTCTGAGTGTCTGGGAAATGGCTGCTGGGCCTTTCAGCTTCATGAGGTGGTTGGGCCAGCTGTGCTCCTCTTATGCTGGGTCCTCTTCATCCATTGTCACGTCATCCGTATTTTTCTTCTGTTCAGCCTCTGGCCCCGCAGGCAGAATGCTTGTGACGGTGTGGAGGAGGGCTTCGATCTGCTCCTCCGTGAGCCGTTCTTCACTCTCTTCTACTATCTGCAGAAGAAAAGAAAACCTCCAGGGGTTATTTATGGAGGAGCTGCACAGGCGGGGTCCACTCCTGCCCTCCTCCACCCATGCTGTTCCCAGTCTGCTGGCCTCTGGCACACACAGCTCTAGGCCTGGCTCCTGAGCCCCCCTCAGGTCTCCAGGTCCTCTCCACCCTGGCTCCAACAGAGGGGAGAAGCCAGATCCAATTCCCATGTGATGGCTCAAAATGGGTCAATGTAAAAAGCAAGTTGCAGGTTAGCATTTTTCTTCAAAGAAACAGAAAACCCTAACAGTTCTCTACCCATCCACATGCACACATGAATATGTTGTATGTGCAAAGAAAACACACCCCTGGGGAGTGAAATGGCACTTTATATACTTTTGTATTTCACAATAAGCACCGCTGTGACTTATGAATTGTATCAACAACTCATTTGATGATTGCCCACTGTGTGCCAAATGGTTTATCTACTTTTTCTCATCCCCACTCCCACCACCACTAACAGCTCTTCAGGGAGCTCATGTGCCTGGCGCTGCACATAGCACTTCATATCTGTTATTTCTTTCAGCCTTCACAACAATATGGCAAAGGGCAGAATGAGAGCCCCATGCTGGGCCTCCCCAACACGAACACCTACAATCAATCAAGCACACACCACGTGGTCCTGGTCATCTCCTGGAATGTGGAACAACAGTCTGATGAGTGACGGCTGGGAAACAATCCCCCGCCGCTCCACTAAAGGTCCACTTAAAGCCCAGTTTGACGTGTCCCGGAAATCTACACACAGATGGTCCACAATTCTGAGCCAGTTTTATTAGCCTCCCCTCTAGTTCTCAATATATTAATGAATGATATTAATGAATACAAACATAGTCAACAGTGTTTTTAACAGCAATACATAGGCAGTCTTAACCATGTTCACATAGTGGCACTAGCTGTCAATCACAAACAGCTAAAGGTGTCCAGGGTTCTGTTCTGTGGCATTTCCCCACAGCAATCTCTGAAATTTGGCAACTAAGACCAAGAGGAATTCAAGAAAGAAATCCTAGCAGATTTAAGTAAAGCAAGATGACCGGCAGGGCTTACAATCCTGAAAAGGATTTCGGTCTGACTGCCGGACTTTATTGACAACAGTACAGAAGCTAATAAAGCCAGGTGATGTGTCCAAGATCATACTACAAACTCGTGGAAAAACATCGTTGTTTCTATAATGCTTCTATAACTAGAGAATAGTCCTGGGTGTTCTAGGGTGGAGAAGATCCTGAGTGAACCAATGGGGCTACTTCCCATCATGCTGTCAAATAAAATGACCATTTCCTAAAGATTAAAAGGCTCTGTAAAATGTAACCTCTACTGAACAAGAAACAATCCCCAGAATCCTATTTTTTAAACCAGACATGCAAAATTAGGACATGAAAGGAAATAATCTAACATAGACTGTCTCCAAAATATGAAGGAGGAAGAAATGGGATATATCGGATTTGATTATTCAATTCTAAGAAAAGATGATCTCCAGCTGAGAGAAGAATGTCTCCAAATTTATAAATTAGTGTAGGTGGTTAATTATGAACTGCTACCTGCCTCAGGGGAATGGGAAAGAGGATTTAGACTAGTCTCAGAACAGGGACAGCCTCCCACCAGTATTTGTACAGGGCCTTTCCCAGAATCACTGCCACCAGAGCTTCTCAAACATGTGGTCCATAAAGTCAGGACAATTTACAGATGAGTAAGTAGAGGCTTAGCATTATAAACAAAACCTGATCTGGGTCTCACAGTAAATAGTGCAAGGTCTTTTGACTTTGAATTCCACCTCTTTCTGGAACACCATGCCCTCCAGTAGGAGGTTTCTATCATTTCCTCTCTCAGAGATGCAAACTAGAATCCACTGGTTTGAGTTTAGTTTTAGTTATATGACCTCTGAGAGGCCTTCATCTTTAGAAAACCAAAGAGAGAAGACTTGAACAAGGCACCTTCTTACGTCCCTGTCTCTGGATTTGGCAGATACAACAATGATCGGGTGTCTACTAGGCATGTTCATGACAACAGGGCTAATGAGCTTTCAAATTTTGCCAAGTTTGCCAAGAGTAGAAGCTTTCATCAGCACACAAACCCTCAGGGTCAGGAACTTTCCTTTTCAAACCAAGATTCCTAGTCACAGGAAGAAAACCTAAACTTCATTAAGCAAAATGAAATACATATACACAAAAAAGAAACTTGCAGACACCAAAAATTTACTAAGCCTTCTTGGATCACTAAGGTAAAATGATATTAACTGTATTACTCCTCACCTTTTCTTCCCAACACAGAAGAAACTGAGCCCAAATAAAGAAATACAAAGAACGATCTCAATATTCTCCAACACTCAAGGTTTCAAATTGTTCGGAATATAAAGGCAAAAGAAATGTCAAAAACCAAAGTATTTGCAGATGGGTCAGCAATAAATTTTTATCACAAAGACCATATCAATTCCCTAGGGGCTGTCAAACTGGGCTGCTATACTCCAAAAATGGTTGTTTCTCATTCTAAGCTGCCAAGTCTAACTTCCTACTTTCCCCAAAACAACTAAAATCTAGTAACTACAGATACTTCTAGCTCTTTGACCCAGAAAAGTTCACTTAACCTCTGTAAATTTCAATTATTCTCTAATGTGAAATGAAAGTAACACCAACAGTAAGGACTAAAAGAGAACATATATTACAGTGTTTCATAAGCCATAAAATTTTATATATTCCAAAACATTTTATAATCCCTACCTTTTAACAGACTTATATGATAGTGTTGTTCAGGATAGTGGCCTATGAGGTCACGGGGTTCCCTGTCCTGTCTTCAGTCTAGAGAGCTCACAAACTGCCCTGAATAAATGTACACACCAGGGCATGGCAGAAATCACAGAAGCTGGTGGCTTCCTCATTTCCTCACAGACAGCAGGTCTGTGGATCTGAGGATCACAACAAACTATGGCTGAGGTATAACTAAAAGAAGCCTCAGCCTCCAAACCTGAATACTAACAAATGGTGGATGCTGACATTACTTCTGGATGCAGGGAGAATAAATGGCTGTAAAGTTAATGCGGAGAAATTCTCAAGTCCTTTGCACTTTCCACTCGGTGTGAAGACCTCATTTCTTATCCTCCTCTTGTGAGAAGAGATACTGCTACAAGCCGTGGTAAATGTTTTTGTACCCTTTGTGGCCAAATTCCAGGCTGGGGAAAATCTGGCTACAAAATGGTCCAACCGCTGGGAAATATACATAGTTTTTATCAAGACCTACTACCTATCTGTGAAAAGAAGAGAATAAACATTTGAGTGGATGCCACACACATCTTTCTTCTCACCCTGTAAAAGCATATGGCTTGGAGGAAAAAGTAAGCCTTCTGAATCAGACCCAATTAGCCGCTCGTTAGCCAAGACTACGGTGAGGGTGTTAAAGGTGGCCTACACAAAGCCCCGGCATATAGCAGGCACTCTCAATAACAGC
Organism: Panthera tigris; assembly: GCF_018350195.1. NCBI lineage: Eukaryota > Metazoa > Chordata > Mammalia > Carnivora > Felidae > Panthera > Panthera tigris. Next base: position 15,820,784 of record NC_056675.1, read on the forward strand.
TAATCGTCCCAAGTAATGATAGAGCTTTCTACTGGCTCTGAGATGAGGTCACGCTAACCCTCCTCATCTTCTCTCTCCATCTGTCATTAAGCCATGAATAACATATGTTGCTGATTAAAGTTGGAGGAGACACGACATGTGATCTTTAACCCAGAGGGACACGGATTAGTTTCTTGCTGATTTGTTTGTTCTTTTCTAAGCTGAATCTCCAACATAGTCGAAAGCACCAGAATAAGGGTACAAAAAAAAAAAAAAAAAAGATCTCTTTTTAGCCTAAAGGCCAGTTCCCCCAGAAAGTCACCCTTTATGGAAGGAATTTTTCTAATTTAATTTTGGGTGCATTTTCAAGGACAGAAACAACACTGGGAAGTCAATAAAAGTTTTAGTCCAAAATTAAATAACCCATGACCCTTTAAAAATAAGGTTCTTTTAAAGCAATCTAAACATCATAGGCATTTCTGGCTACTTTCTTCCACACTTTTCTGAAGCAAATCTGACAAAGGTAAGTACTTCTAAAACTGACTCTGCAAACTCCTTTGTTCCTATTTGTTAATTCTCCAATCAGGTTTTTTTGTTTTGTTTTTTTTACTGGCAGTTAAATGGCCTAATAGTTGTAGCTTAACGATCCTCTCTGCCCTCTACAGGAGAGGGAAACTGCCCCCGCACACCAATTAATACAGCAACCACGCGGTTTGTCTCACTGGGCCTCATTTTCACATTCTCCTTATACCACGTGTGGCTTCTACTCTGGCTGCCTTGCATAATTCTAGAGCTTGATACTGTGATTGCTGTGCAGACAGTGCACGTGATGAAGCTCCAATGAATGATCTTATGCAGGGAAACAAGATGATCAAGTGTGTGGTTTTAACAGTGATGCAGAGGGGCGCCTGGGTGGCTCAGTCGGTTAAGCGGCCGACTTCAGCTCAGGTCATGATCTCGCGGTCCGTGAGTTCGAGCCCTGGGTCGGGCTCTGTGCTGACAGCTCAGAGCCTGGAGCCTGTTTCAGATTCTGTGTCTCCCTCTCTCTGACCCTCCCCTGTTCATGCTCTGTCTCTCCCTGTCTCAAAAAATAAAATTAAAAAAAAAAAAAGTTAAAAAAAAAAAAAAAAACAACAGTGATGTAGAAGGTGGGTTGGAGGGGGCACGCTGAGGCAGGGAAGATGAGAGAACAACTCCAAGAGCCGCACTGAGAAATGACAGAAATTAACACAGCGCCGGAGGGAGAGAAGAGAGAACAAGACAGGAGCAATGGAACCTGGGGACAAAGTGCATATGGAATCAAAGGGAAAGAATGTCTTCTAGGCTTCTGGCTTGGGAGACTGGGCCAGGAGGCTGAGAGAGAAAGAGCGCATGTGGGGAAGGTACACATGTGCTCCGTGAACCAAGAACAGAAACAGGAAGAGTGGGATCGAAGGGTGGGAGTCGGGGAAGAGAAATCCTGCCAGAGTCATGGTGAGTCTATTGTTTTTATGCAACATCTGGTTGGCAATAACTCCTACAGGAAAACAGTGGTCAGAATGGGGTAGGACATCAAGGGAGACAAAGAGCTGCCAAGTCACAGGCCCAAACCCGAAGGAAAGAATTAAATTTCGTCCAGTCTTCTACTTTCACCAAGTCCATACTAAGTAGGATCCAACTGGTGAGGTCTCCTTTCACTTATAAAATAGGGTATTTGGGCAGTCTTTTCAAGAAATGGCAGTTCCAGTCTTGTCCGTTCTCAGCCTTTATCACCCTTCCTCCCTCTCAGACCCAGAAATCAATCCTCTCACGTTCAGGCCTCCTTCACTCACCAGCTGGATCTCAACAGCAGTCATAGGCCTGTGGTTCAGCAGCTGAAGCTTTTCAGCTCTGTCAAAAGAAAAGTACAAAGCATTTAAAACTTATTCCCCTCAAAATCTTGAGTCTTGACCAAGCTGTTTAGAGAACACTGTGTCAGATAACAAATGGGAGAACCACCTGGAACTTGGCCCTCCGTTTCTTCAACTGTAAAATGAGAGAATGGGAATAGGAGAGCCTATGTCGGAGACTTTTGGGAGGATACAAATGTGTATTAGAATCCTAAAGATCACAGGGGTGTGGACTGAAAGAAATGTAACAAATAGCAGAGGTGCAGTTTTAATAAATTTTATCTGGAAAATGTGAAGAAAATAATGTTTTCTTAATCCAGATAACAGAAAGTAAAGAAAGATTAATAAAATAACCTTGGTTGGTCGGTATCACTTAAAAATGCCTGAGAATTCATTTTTGAGATTAATATTAAATGTCAGATTTGACTTGTTATCTTAGAAACAAAAAACAGGGCTAGGAGGGAACAGGGTTTAATGCACAGTAGTATAAGGTACAGTCCTCTGACCACAAGGAGTTTACAATTCAGTTGGGGAAAGAAGACAAATACAAGCCAATTTTAACAAAAACCGTAAGTAACAGTTGATGGTAATAATTATCTCCTGTTACAAGGCAACAGCTGGCTCATTGGTAAAGAGGTGGTTGAAATGTGTGGAGTCTCAAAGGTGATAGGACTTAAAAGAAAAAAGAACAGCTTCAATTACCACCCCTCTGTAGGTGACAATTTCTAAATTTCCCTCTCAATCTGACTCAGGAGCTCCAGATTCATCTTTCAATTCAACTCTGTAAATATTTATTGAGCTTAAAGACATTGTGAAATAAACAGATGAATAAGCCACATGCCCACAGCCACATTTGGAGAAGCAGCACATTACCCAACCTCCCTAAGCCTCGGTCTCACCATCTGTAAAACAGGAATGACAATAGAACTTAATATCTCGCCAGGGGGTTAGGAGGGATGAACATCTTTCCGTTTATAGTGCCAGCAGCTACCATTTATTGCTTACTTCCCATATGGCAAGCACATTGAACCCTCAGACTTAATAGAGGCTGAGATGGTAAATAACTTGCCCAAGGTTACACAGCTAGTGAATGGCAGAGCTGGGACTCTGCCATCAAAGCTCGTGTTCTTAACCATCTGCTTCTAGTATTCAGTATTCAAAATGATGATTGTCACACAGCAATTTCCCCACAAATGGCAGTCATCATTAAGGCACTTGTAGTTAAGTTCTACTCCTCATAATCCCTCAACATTTATTCTAGACTCGAAGATGACTTCACATGGGAGAAAACCCTCATCCTGGGCCCTGAAAGGTTTTCTAGGCATGTGATGAGAAGAAATGGCCAGGCAGGGCAGGAACAGCATAAGTAAATAGCCAGAAGAACAAAAATTATGGAATTTTAGGAAATGGTGGCTTGAGAGGCTGTGGGACACGAGGCTGAGTCATCCAGGACAAGACGACATGGGGATTCAACTACCAACAGGCTGAATATGACTCTGGACACTGGGAAGAATCAAGGAAAGAAGTGATACGCTCCAGGTGAGAATAAGAGGCCATAAACTTGGGTAGCGGCAGCAAGGCTGGCAATGAGAGGCTGGGCTTGTGAGATGCTCTGGTCACCCCGAGGTATAGTCAACAGGATCCGACAACTGCCTTAGCTGGGTGAGAGCAGGGTGAAGGAAAGAGAAGAGTCAGGGTTCATTGTCATGTTCTTAGCCTGTTTGGCAAAAATATATTACTTGAAATCTGAATTGAGTTTGTGTGGTTTTGGAAGAACAAAGAGGTCTCGGTCCAGCTGTTTGTCTAGTTTTAGTTCTTAGTGTGATCTAGAACTAAAGAAAAAGACCAGAGCTGGACATATTAGCAAGGAGTTAGGCAAAACCATGGGAGTGGGTATCACAGGCAGAGATCAACTAACTACAGAGTAAGTGAAGACCCAGGACAGGGCACCATAAAGCCTCTGTTCAACAGTCAGGGGAAGAAGGTGGGGAAGGAGGTGGAGGAGGGGAGGAGGGGAGGAGGGGAGGGAGGAGCAGAGACAAAGAAAACCTAGGAGAGTGGTGTTAGGGAAAAGTTCCAGGAAGAGGGTATTAGCAACAATGTCACATACTGAAGACGGGGAAAGTAGGTTGACTGTATACAAGCCACTGGATTTGCCAAAAAAAGAGGGCACTGGTGGCCTGTGCAAGGAGTTTGGTGGAATGACGATCATGATGACAACTGGATTATGGGGGCTGAGGAGTAACTGTGGAGAAGATAAACTTTTTTTTAATGTGGTGTCATCACTTTATTAAAATCTTCAAAAACGGTCTTTATCTTACGTTTTTAATATAAAAAAATCCACAAGGAAAGCACACCACACTGAGAATTTCCATAATAATGGATAGTCAAACATCACATGTACAGAACACAAAATTTAGATGAACTGAAATTGTAAGCTAAAATAAAACCCAATCTCAGAAAACAAAACACAAAATATTAACAATTCAAACATTCTTTTTTTTTAATGTTTATTTATTTTTGAGAAACAGAGAGAGACAGCATGAGTGGGGGAGGGGCAGAGAGGGAGGGAGGACATAGAACATGAAGCAGGCTCCAGGCTCTGAGCTGTCAGCACAGAGCCCGATGCGGGGCTCGACCTCACAGACCACAAGATCATGACCTGAGCCGAAGTCGGATGCTCTACAGACTGAGCCACCCAGGCGCCCCACAATTCAAACATTCTTAATCCTAATGAGATTTCACCAGAATCAAGTCACTTGGAAGTGAGGCATTTACGATAATGACCCCGTTAATGCAGCTTAGAAATTTTTGGGAGCCATGAGTGGCAGCATCAGGCAATCTAACAACAAATGGGAACCAAATTTTGATCTGAAAACTCCCCTATATTTGACTTGAAAGCTATTAGGCTTTTGAAAGGCATCCTCTCCACTGCCCCTCAGATTTTAAACGAACTGTTGTTTTCAGTACAGTTCGTATTGATATTCTTTGTTCAAACGAACCTCAGCTCTTCTGGCACCAAAGCAAATTCAGATTTGGTCTGTGTCTGATGATATGACGAGGGTCCAAGAGGCAGATGCAAAAGTAAAAGCAATGGAGTCTGTGCTTGGGGCACAGAGGGTTTTTCAGAGGATCCTTGTGAAAGACCAGTTAAAAGATGGCAAGTGACATGTGCAAGAGAGAAGGAAGTTAGCCCGACTGGCTTTCTGTTCTACAACACTGATTCAATGGAGATGGGCAGGAGGGAATGAAAGACTAGGTTTGAGGGTGGGATGGGGAGCAAAGGATGGAAAGGCAAAGTCAGACAACTAACACGTTTCATTTATAACATGTAGTATAAATCAAAGACTTAAAGGAGACGAAAGACCAATCAGAGTAATTTGGCAACTTTAATTCTCAGGAAGATGAAAGTTCCCTGCAAACCTAATTTGGTAGATCATTACTAAAAGCAAAGACCAGCATGATACCGTATAACTCCAGAGGAATGTAAGGAAGATCCTTAGGGCTGCTTTACCCATGTTTTTTTATGAATGGCTACCTCCTCTACATCAAAATGCTTCACGGAGGTACCGCTACCATTAAGTGCTCTCTGACTGAATCTGAAAAGTGCCCAAAAGTTTGAGCACCCAACATGTGTCTAAAGTGAAACATGAGGTTCATATGATCTGTGCTGTCTTTCCTGGCATAGCAGTGGACTGGTTCCTCACCAGATGCTGGAGCCACCATTTATGCCACCATGAAGAAGTCTGAGCAGCACTGGGAAGGCATCCTGGGGGTGGAGGAGGAATGTTGCCAGAGCAGCCCCAGCTCTGAATCTGGTACCTGCAAAATATGCTCCTTCCACCGGCATTGTTGAATCAGGCAGACAGATGGGAGCAAGCGGATAATAAGCCACAGGGGCTGTGGAACCTAAAGGGCCAAAAGCCACAGTGTGGTCAGGAAAAGCAGCTGATGTAGTGGGGACTGCAGCAGCTCCTGGATGCACAAAGCTCAAACAACACAGCTCCGAGTAGTCAGATGAAGCATCACTACAGGTGCAGCCTGAGGAGAACGCAAGGTCTGAGGCCACGCTCGATTCCCACGAGGCTGCACAGATTAGCTGGCTGTTAGAGACTGACCTCTGCTGTTCACAACAGCCACGGGTCTGGTTCTGCCCCACATCACAGACCAAAATAACCTCTTGACAGGTGGAAGTAAAAAAGCAGTTACAGCCTGAGAAGGGTAGGTTCTGGGGGGCCCCAGAACATGTTTGCCAGCTAAGGAGATAAGCATAAGGAGAGACCAAAATTATAGGAGTGAAAGGGAAAAACAAAGTTGAAAGTCTCAGCAAAGGGGCTCACGTTCCACTGACACCGCAGCAATGTGGAAAAGAAAAAGCAAATTTGAGGGGGTCTGAAGGGACAGGAGTTAATTTTGGATAATTTTCTCAGTGAAGCAGAAGTGGAGTTAAACCAACCAAGCGGGAAAAAAAAAAAAAAAAACCAACCAAGCGAGTTCTCTGCTCCTACATCCAAAGAGCTGAACACTGCAGGAGCAAAACCACAGAACCACACTCACTACAGGTTCCAGTGTGAAGGGATGGGGGTTACAAACATCCCCCTCACATCATCACCAAGCCAGTTTTTATTGTCTCTACTTTCTCCCCTTCACTTTTCAACTCATGGCACTTTAGCTCCTGTCCCAACTGATCACCAAAACTGTTCTTGCTAAAGGGCCTGATGACCTCCATATTGACAACTCTAGGGGACGCTTCTCCGACCTTGTCTCTGCCATATCTAGCATGGTTGATCACTCCCTCCTTAAAATTATCTACCTCTGCAGCTTCCACGACACCATTCTTTTCTGATTCTCATGTCTGACTATTCCTTCTTCATCTCTTTCTAGGTTTTTTCTTCTGTAACATTTCCATGGTGCCATTTTTCACCTGACCGCTTACTGAGTTCCTCATCCAAACCTCATAATCGTGTCCCCTACTATAGACTTTAGCCAATAAGTCCGTGTTTTCACGTTATGTGATCTGAGCTCCAGATCTCTGTAACCAAATGCCACCTAGACATCTCCACCTAAACCCCTCAGACACATTTCAAGCTCAGCACATCCCAAAGTGGTCTGTCCTTCCCAACAAACCAGCTCCATTCTCTGTACTTTTCACTTTGGTAAAGAAGCAAACACCCAGTCCAGAAACCTGAGGGTCATCCCTACTATGCCTTATATTGCATTCATCTTTGTATCCCCCAAAACAGAGACAAAGCTGCCATGAGATCGATGTAGATAGAGGATAATTAAAGAAAGAGCTAAGGCAGGTCTGACTTTCAGAAGAAGTGAAAACTGTTGATCACTGGGAAGACCTGGGGCAGGATTTCATGCTTTGAAAGCAGATAAGCTAACTCCAGAAACTAGGGAAACCTGACAACCCATCCATCTACTCTCAGCTTTGCTGGCCAGAAGTACATTTCCCAAATACATTGCCAAACACCAAGAGTAATCTGTGTACAGAAGAGTTCCTTTTAGGGACTCAAAGTTATTTACAAACCTACCTAAGCTGAGTCTCAATGGCAAGTTCTTCTTCTATTCCTGGCAGACATAGCTGTACATCTTAGGGAGAGAATCTCAGGATGAGACCTGGGGCTGCAAGCCAGGCGCTTCGGGGAGCCTCGGTCAGTTAAGCGTCCGACTTTGGCTCAGGTCATGATCTCATGGTCCATGACTTCGAGTCCCACGTCGGGCTCTATGCTGACAGCTCAGAGCCTAGAACCTGCTTCAGATTCTGTGTCTTCTTCTCTCTGCCCCTCCCCCACTCTCTCTCTCTTTCAAAAATAAACATTGAAGAAAAATTTTTTAATAAAAAAATTTAAAAAAGAACTAAATGCCTCAAGCAAAAATTAAATTATTAAGGAACCAAATGCTTTGGGTGGGGTAACCATGCTATAGAAAACAACATAGGACTTGGGACACCTCGGTGGTTCAGTCGGTTAAGCGTCCAACTTTGGCTCAAGGCATGATCTCGCAGTTCAAGGGTTTGAGCCCTGCATCAGGCTCTGTGCTGACAGCTCAGTGCCCGGAGACTGCTTCGGATTCTGTGTCTCCCTGTCTCTCTTGCCCTCCCCACTCGCACTCTGTTTCTCTCTCTCAAAAATAAACACTAAAAAATAAAAAAAAAGAAAAAAAGAAAATAACATAGGACTTGGTTTTAAAGTGACTTCAAGTTGAGTCTCACTACTACCATTTTGCTGAATAAAGCTATGAAGTAAAATAAAACATAGTTCCTTCTATGTCCCCAAGGACTCTAGTAGTGGAGGTATTTAAATTAATAAAGCTCAGTTTTGGACCATGAGAACTTGACAATTCAAGGCTATTCTCTTGAATCTCCTCTCCCTGAGAGAAGAGTAGAGAAAAACTCTACTAGAGAATATGCAGATGTAAGGATTAAAAAGCACTTAAGCAGTTTCTGTTACAAATGTGATTCTTGTCTTAAACCACCCTGGCTAGCATAAGATAGTCCAGGTCTCCACGGCATATGGCAAGCAACCCTCTGAGCCCTAAGTACTGAGGCCAATGAAAGCCAAAGGGCTGCAATGGTTGGTTACTGTCTCCAGGAGTCAAGCCCCAGCTACAGAGAAAGAAGCCTGCCAGCCCCCTCTACTGGTTGTTTGTAGAACAACACTGCCTGCAGCTTTTGCTTCTTGCAGTCATTGATAACCTATGCAAAAACCCTGGCACATGATTTGCCCCAATAATAAACCATTTAATGAAAGGCAGGCACCAAAAGGTCACAAAGGAATTTATAAATCCAATTTAGGATCACAAATGGAAAAAAGACACTTCTCTGAATATTACAATCTGTTTTAAATTTACATAGATTATGTCCAATCATGAATCAGCTTGCAAGACAATTCCCATTTGTGCGTTTCTTTCTTTTTTTTAAAGATTAAACTCTATGCCCAACTCTTGCATTCATGACCCCGAGATCAAAAGGCACATGCTCTACTGAGCCAGCCAGGCACCTCATTTATGGGTATGTCAAATGGTAGCCAGGTACATTTTTGTAGCAGAAAAGATGTAGGGATGGGGAAACAACACACCAGACTGATAAGCAGCTAAGAAGAGATCTTAAAAATCAATAATCAGGACTTGTGTTATAGACAAGATAGAGTGAGACCACTAAAGCCAATCTTTCTGCTGATCATAACAAAAAATGAAAAAGAAAAAAAAAAAAAAAAAAAAAAACAACAGGACAGACTACAAAAGGAATAACCTAAGGACTCGGAAAAGTATACAGAAGTAGGTGGACCAGGCAGAGAAACAAAACTTGAAGGGCTAGCTGGTGTGGCGGGTGGATGTGAGTTTCTTCCGCTTTGTTTTCTCTTTTCTTTCACAGCCTTGATCCTCAGAACTATGGCAGTAGCTCCACAAGCAGCTGAAACTCCAAGAGAAATTCCATCTTTCCAGCCATAAGACTGGAAAAAGGGGCCCCTGCAACCTAGTAATCTGAAATTCACAACACAAGGGCAACTCCTCAGGGAGGCCTGGCAGCGAAGGTAGCCAGGAGGAGAGTCCCAATGATCCAGAGTGCCAACTAATATCTCCCCTTCCTTCCTCTTTATTTCTCCCTGTTTTGCCCCAAAAGTAACACCAGTAACAACTGTATGTGGGCAGCTAAAACTTTGAGAGAAATCCAGTACTGTGGCCAGAGAACCAAAAGAGGGGGCTCAAGTAGGTCAGAGAGTATGGCGGCAATGCCAGAGAAGTGACCTAGAGAAGGGGATTCTCCTAAGTTTGAACATTCATCAGCACAAACCCTAGGTTCAGCCTCAGCTCTTCACTGAGGAGTGAACAAGTTAAACCACCACTCGTCTCATTTGCAAAAAAGATCTAAAGCAGCAGATCAAAGGTTTTAAAAACTAAACTGACACTGAAATCCTCACCCATGGAAGGCAAGAGACTTGAGGTGTGAACCTAACTGGGTTGATGGACTGCTAAAAGAAACAACAACAAAAAAAACAACATTACCCAGAGGCTTTTAACAGGACCCAGAGTCTAAACAATATGATATTCAAAAAGTCCAGGATATAATAGAAAATTACCTCAATGAGAAGAAAATACAACTCATTCTCAAGGGAAAAGATAATCAACAGATACCAAACCTATAATAACCCATACACTGGAATTATCAAAGACTTTAAAGTAACTATTATAATAATATTCTTAAAATGAATGGAATATTAGAAGTCCTCAGGAGACAAAAATTATAAATAATAAACAAACAGTAATTTTAGAACTAAAAAACATAATGCATGAAATAAAAAATTTGCTGGCTGGGCTTAGTAACAAAATGGAGATGACACAAGAGTCTGTGAACTTAGATCAGTATGAAGTATCTTGTTTGAACAACAAAGAGGGAGAGGGAAAGGAAAAAAAGAAACTGAACAGAGAGGATTCAGGGAAAATGGCAGAGCGGGAAGAACCAGGAATCTGCCTCTCCACCAGCTAGACAAAAACAGTCTATAGACAACTAGATCTAAATGTAAAATGCAAAACTATAAACAGTCCTAGAAGATAACGCAGCAAAAAACCTAGATGATCTTGAATTTGGTGAAGACTTTTCAGCTAAAACACCAAAGGCACGATCCATGAAAGAAATAATTAATAAACTGGACTTCATTAAAATTAAATAAAAACATTCGCTCTGTGAAACACAACATCAGAAAAATGAGAAAACAAACCACAGACTAGGAGAAAATATTTACAAAAGACAGGATAAAGTACTGATGTCCAAAACATACAACAAATTCTTAAAACTTAATAAGAAAACACAATTGAAAAATGGCTAAGACCTGAACAAATACCTCATCAAAAAGATTCAGAGATGGCAAAGAAGCATGCAAAAAGATGCTCCACATTATGTCATTAAGGAAATGCAAGTTAAAATGAGACATTACACATCTAATTAGAATGGCCAAAATCCAGAACACTAATATCACCAGAACACTAACATAACACTAACAATCAAATGCTGGTGAGGACTGGAGCCAAGAGAAACTCTTTCATTGATGGTGAGGATGAAGATACAGCCATTTTGGAAGACAGTCTTGGTTAGCCGTATTCTTGCCATCAATCCACTGCACTCCTTGGTATTTACCCAAAGGAGCTGAAAACTTGCATCGGCAAAAAACTCTGCACACAAATGTTTATACCAGGATTTTTGGATAACTGCCCAAACTTGGAAGCAACCAAGATGTCTTTTAGTGGGTAATGGATACACAAACTGTGGTACATTCAGACAATGGAATATTATTCACTGTTATAGAGAAATGAGCTTTGAAACCATAAAAAGACATGGAGGAAGTTTAAAATGCATGTTACTAAGTGAAAGAAGACAATCTGAAAAAAACTATATACTGTATGATTCCAACTACATGACATTCTGAAAGCAAAACTACATTTCTGACAGTAAAAAGAACAGTGGTTACCAGGGGTTATGTGTGGGGAGGGAGGGATTAATAGGTGGAGCACAGGGGATTTCTAGGTCAGTGAAAACACTCTATATGACACTGCAACAGTGGATACAAGTCATTATACATTTGTCCAAACACACAGAATGTGTAACTCTTAGAGTGAACCCCAATGTAAACTATGGACTTTAGGTGATATTGATGTGTCAATGGAGGTTCATCGATTGTAACATATTTACCAATCTGATGGGGGATGTTGATAATGGGAGGGAGGCTATGCACCTGTTGAGGAAGGGGTATATGGGAAATCTCTGTATCTTCCCCTTAATTTTGCTGTTAACCTAAAAGTGATGTAAAAATATAAAGCCTCAATTAAAAAAAAAAAAGAAAAAAAGAAAAAGAACAGAGATGATTCTAAGAAGGTACCAGGAATCTGTCTCCCCATCTAGACAACACCTGTACTGGTAGGATCTGTCTGATGTAACTATTTTGGAATTCTGGAGCCCGTTAAAAGCTTACAACTTCCAGACTAAGGCTTGGAAAGTAAACTTAATTTTGGATTTCAGAATCCAATTCTACTGGATTGGCTGCATCAGCGTTCCTGCAGCAGCTTGCATACAGCTTCCTGAAGCCAGAGAGGGCTGATTTCTCATCAGAAACTTTGAAGGCCAGAAGGCAGTGGGCCAAAATATTCAAAGTGCTAAAACAAAAAGAACTCTCAAGTAAGAATCCTATATCCAGAAAAACTATCCTTCAAAACTGAAGAAACAATTAAGACATTTCCTGTGAAACAAATGCTAAGTAAACCAGACTTACCCTGGAAGAATCACTCAACAATGTTGTGCAGTATGAAGTGAAAGGCTACACAGTAAATCAAAGCTGCATGAACAATGAAAGAACCTCATAAAGGTAAACACATGGACAATTATAAAGGCTAGTATTATGGTAACAGCAGTTTGTAACTCCACTTTTTGCTTTCTACAAAATTCAAGATGATTTAAAATACTTATGAGTTTATGTTTGGGGCATATAATGTACAAAGATGTGATTCTGTTTTATCAGCAACTGAAAAGGATGGGGAAGGAGCAGAATTTTTGTATGTTATTGAAGTTAAACTAGTATAAACTCAAATTAAAGTGTTATAATTTTAGGATGTTAAACCAGTGGCTGAGGCAGGAGGTTGGGGGAATCAGGAGTTACTGTCTAATGAGTATAGCATTTCAGTTTTGCAAGATGAAAAGAGTTATGAAGATTGATGGTGGTGATGGCTACACAATATTATGAATGTATTTAATACACGAAACTGTACATCTAAAAATGGTTGAAATGGTAAATTTTATGTTATGTGTATTTTACCACAACAAAAAATTGGGCGGGAGGCGGGGAGGTGGAGGGGTGAAGTGATCTACTTTCCCCATGCCATTTCCCAGACTATATCATTGAGTGAGTATAAGTACCATCATAAAATATGAAGGAAATAGAGAATGATATACCATGCAAATATTAATTTAAAAGTACACATTAAACTAAGTTTAACTAATGAAATTAAAATAGTACATCAAACTATATTATTGTACCACCTAAAATCATCTCACTCACCATGGCATTACCTGTATCACACTTGAAAGACACTGGTTTCATAATTTCTAAAGGTGTTTGGCACCAAATTCTCAGACTCTCTCACCTCTCAATAAGAATCCAGTCAATGGACTCATTTCGGTTAAAATGGCTGCTCTGATGGGAAAGACATTTCTGGGAATCCAGCAAACCAGATTCTCAGTTCTGAGGTTTCAAAGACAAGGCCTGATGACACAAGAGTTGAAATGTTGCCAGAAGCACCCTCAGCCACTAAAGGATGGTTGGAGAGAATATAGGTGGCATAAGAGGAGATCTGAATCGGAGGATGGCCTTTCCACTTTTCCCCCAGGAAAAGTTAAGTGTATCAAGCTTCAGAATCATTCAGCAAAGGACTTGTAAAGGACACTGAATTTTGTCTATGCCTGTGAGATGAAGTCAATTAAAAGGAGGTATTATAAAATGGCACTGCCCAACATGCTGTGGTAGGGTCCCCTCCCTAAGGAAAGAAAAAAAAACCTCAAGGCAACCTGGCTATATGCATACGTGACAACATCCCTCATGATCTTGTACCATCAGACCACTTAATCAGACTGCATGTTTGTGTGTTACCATATATGGGAGACAAAGAAGTAAAAAATATATTAAAACAACCACACCACATGGCGTTTAGGGCTCACTTATTCGGGTATGAACCCAACTGGGTGGTGCCGACAGGAATAAAGTTGCTTCCTGGAAAGAAAAGCCTCGGTGTCACAACTCTCTGTGCAAGAATCCTTCTCCATTACTTGGGGGCTCACGTCCGGGATTCAGAGACACGTGTTTCCACCTCCTTTGCCATTGGAGATACGAACATCAGAGCATGGGTGAGGCAGCCTTCCCTGGCACCTTGCTTTACTCTTTGCCATAGGCTTGGCCAAGGCTGCTCCAGCCAGCTAAAAATGTGGTGAGAGTTTTCTGTTAGCACTCACCTTCCTTTTGTGGATAGGATACTTCGTTGGTACCAACATGGGGAAACAATGGCCATAAGAGACTAGAAAATTTAGATCCCCACCAATCTTATAGTAAAACAAAATACCCCAGTCCTACTACCAGGGTTTGGCTCCTCAAAAGCTCAATTATTGGGAAAAACTGTCTTGCCTGGTGGGGAAAAAGTTCATCGTCATCTCTGTTAAAAACTTAACATGCCTATGCCAAAGATTTTATAACTCAACTGGCCAGAAAACCCCATGGTGGGGGACTCCAGATCACCTTAAGACAGATCCCCACCCCTTGTCTAACTTCTCTCATCTCTGAGAGGCCTGGGACAGTGTCAACGCAGCCATCAAATGGCAAACTCCAGGTGGACTATACTAGATATATGAAAGGACAGCCTATATAGTACTTCCCTCAGGCTGGTCATGGTCATGTGTGCTGGAAACTATTCATCCATCTTTCTTCCTGCTCCCACTTGCCAGAGAAAAACATTTGGAAATCCAAGTGTATGGGGACAGCGAGACTCCAAAAAAAAGCAGCATGCCTTACAAACTGGCAATTAAAAAGACGATAAATGGCCTCCTGAGCGTATAATCCAGTATTGTGGTCCTGCCACCCGGGCAGAGGATGGGTCCTTGGGCTACCACACTCCCATTTACATGCTAAACTGCATAATTAGACTACAAGCAGTTATAAAAATTATAACCAATAAAACTGCCAGAGCTCTTAACTTACGAGACAAGTAGCAAGCCAAAATACACAAAGCCCTATCTATCATAATCTCTTGGCCTTAGATTACCTGCTTGCTTCTGACGGAAAAGTTTAACCTATGCAACTGCTGCCTACAGAGAAATAAGGAAAACAAAAGTCATAAAAGAGATCACAAATCAAATAAAAAGAATTGTTCATGTCCCCATCCAGACCTGAAACGGTTAAAACCCCAGGGAGTTATTTGGAAAATGGTTTTCAACTTTTGGGGGATTCAAAACTCTCATAAAAATTATCCTCCTAATTCTGGGAGGTTGCTTAATCCTACCTTGCTTATTAGCTCCCCTGGTAGTACGTTCTTTCTCCAGCCTCACTAAGGCCATGATTAAAAAAAAAAAAGATAGCCACTCATGTAATGATGTTATAAAAATATAAACCTCTAAACCAAGATGATGCTCTTTGACCCAAAACAGCATCAAAAGGGGGAATGTGGTAGGGTCCCTCCCTAAGGAAAAAAACCTCAAGGCAACCTGGCTATATGCGTACGTGACACCATCCCCCACGACCTTGTAACATCAGACCACTTAATCAGACTGCATGTTTGTGTGTTACCATATATGGGAGACAAAGAAGTAAAAAATATATAAAAAAAACTACGCCACGTGGGGCTCAGTTCTTCGGGTACGAACCCAACTGAGCAGTGCTGGCAGGAATAAAGTTGCTTCCTGGAAAGAAAAGCCTCAGTGTCACGACTCTCTGTGAGAGAATCCTGCTATAATGCCAGCCACCGCCTACACACGGCTACTCCTACCTACATTTAATTAAAATTAAATGACTCTACAAATGCAGTTCCTCCTTTGCACAAGCCACATTTCCAGTGAGCAACAGCTACAAGTGGCTAAAAGCTACTGTATAGGACAGACCAGAGGTATATTTCTATCACTGCAGAAGGTTCCCCTGAATGGGACTACTCTGTGGTCTTTACTGATCAACAGTCATGTTAGAAGAAAATACAGTCATGTGACAAGGCGCAGTGGAGCTGAAACTGCAAGTGACAATCAAAGTAGATCTAGAGGAAAAGCAATACATCATTTTCTTTCTCCCCAGTCCTGATCCCCTATTTGTATTTTGTTGTCCAGAGCTTTTTGTGTCAACAGGGTTGGACGTACTCCACTTAAGGAGCTAAGAGTGACAAGCATATAGATTATTTGGGAAATAATAAAAAGTTTGTGGGGCACCTGGGTGGCTCAGTCGATTGAACATCCAAATTCAGCTCAGGTCATGATCTCACCATTCGTGAGTTCAAGCCCTGCGCTGGGCTCTGTGCTGACAGTGGAGAGCCTGGAGCCTGCTTCAGATTCTGCGTCTCCCTTTCTCTCTGCTCCTCCCCCACTCACACTCTGTCTCTCTCAAAAATAAATAAACATAAAAAAAAAAAGAACAGAGCCTTGGGAACCTATAGAACCATTATTAAAGTTCTAACAGTTGTCTTTGGAGTTCCAGAAAGAAAAGAGAAAGAGAATGGGGTAGAAAAAAATATTTCAAAATAATGGTTCAAAGCCTTACAAATTTGGTAAGAAACAAAAATTTATGTAATCAAGAAGCTCAGCAAAGATAAACTTAAAAAAAAATCAAAATCAGATTTTTGAAGACCAGAGAAAAGAAAAAATACTAAAAGCAGCTAGAGGAAAGTAACACATTACACATTGCGTGACCACAGATTACTCATCAGAAATCGTGATAGTTAGACTGAAATAACATCTTTAAAGTGCTAAAAGACCAATTAACCTATGACACTATCCTTCAGGAATGAAAGAAAATAACATCCTCAATTGAAAGAAAACTAAGAAAATTCGTAGCAGCAGATTTGTTCTAAAAGAAATGTTAATGGAAGTTCTTCAGGCTGAAGTAAATGATGAGAAATAAACATGGGACTTCAGAAATGAATGAAGAATGGGGTGCCTGGGTGGCTCAGTAGGTTAGGTGTCCGACTTGGGCTCAGGTCATGATCTCACGGTTTGTGAGTTTGAGCCTGTGTCAGGCTCTGTGTTGACAGCTCAGCACACAGCCCGCTTGCAGATTCTCTGTCCCCTTCTCTCTCTGCTCCTCCCCTGTCATGTGCTCTCTCTCTCAAAAACAGACATTAAAAAAAAAAAAAAAAAAAAAAGAAGAAGAAATGAATAAAGAGCAAAATAAATGGTAAAATTCTGGGTAAACATAAAAGACTATTTTATCCTCCTAAATTCTTTAAAATATGTAAAAGTATATAAAGTAAATGTTGAAACACAGCTAAATACTAATTTCAATGATGTAGATATAATAAATACAACATAAAAGGGAGAAGTTAAGAGTCTTACATATAGTTTACTGACAGTGATAAAATACTAACTTTATCCTGACTGTAAACGAATAGGTATATAGATTGCTATCCCTACAGCAAAATATATGAAAAGATATAGCCAAAAAGCAAAAAGACACATTTTTAAAGACTAAGGAACAAGAACCATATGAACACCTCAACAGACACAGAAAAAGCAACTGACAAAATTCAATATCCAGTCATGATACAAAATCTCACCAAACTGAACTTCCTACACCTGTAAAGAGCATCCATGAAAAACTTAAGCTAACGTACTTACTGGTAAATAACTGAAAGCCTTCCCATAACATCAGGAACAAGGTAGGGATGTCTGCTCTTATCACTCCTGTCCAACATCATACATCAACATCATGGTCCTAGCCAGAGCATGAGACAGGAAAAAGAAATAAAGGCAAAATGATTTGAAAAAAATAAAAGTCTGTATCCACAAATATCATGATTGTCTACACAGAACAATCACAAGGAACGTGCTAAAAAATAAAAAAGCCCCTGGTATTAGTAAATGGATTTAGCAAGGTTGTACAGCATAAGATCAATACAGACAAATCAGGTGTATTTCTCTACATTAGCAATGAACATCTAGAAATCAGTGTTATTTAAAATAGCACCAAAAATTATTAAATACATAGGTATAATCTAATAAATTGTGCAGAACCTGTATGCTGAAGCACAAAAACAGTGATGAAAGAAATTAAACTCCTAAATAAATGGAGAGATACACTGTTTTCATGGATTGGAAGACTCAATATTCATATCAATTCTCCCTCAAAACTGATATATACATGTAATACAATCCCAATCAGAATCTCAGCAGGATCTGTTCTAGATATCAATAAGATGATTTGAAAATTTATATAAAAAGGCAAAGGAACCAGAAAAGCCAAAACAATTTTGAAAAGAACGAAGTTGAAGAACTTATACTATTTGATTTCAACACTTACTACAAAGCTTCAGTGATTAAGACAGTGTGACACTGGCAAAAGAAGAGACACATAGATCAATGGAACAGATTACAGAATGAAGTGACAGTATCAACAGATGACTTACAAAACTGCAAAGGCAATTCAACAAAGAAAGGGTGGTCTTTTCAACAAATGTTATTGAAACACTGAAATTTGCAGGCGCACACGCAAGCGTGCGCACACACACACACACACACACACACACACTGAATCTCAACGCTTATCTCACAACATACCCTCAAAATCAACTCAAATGGATCATTTCTAGAAGAAAACACAAGAGAAAAATCTTTGTAACCCTGGATATGGCAGTTTTTACACAAAATATTAAAGGCAGGATGCATAAGAGAAGAAAGAATAGATAAATTTGACTCCATCAAAACCTTGTGTTCTGAGATAGTGTTAAGAGAATGAAAAGACAAACCACAAACTGGACAGAATATCTGCAAATTACATACTGAACAAAAGACTTATATCCAGAATATACAAAGAACTGTCAAAATTATGTAATAAAAACAAAATAATGGGCAAAATATTTAAATAGACATTTCATCCAAGATATGTAAAATAAAACACTCATTCATTACCAAGAAAATGTAATTAAAACCACAATGAGATACCCCTTCAAACCAATATAAACAGCTAAAATAAAAATTACTAAAAATACGAAGTACTCGTGGAACTCTCTTACATTGGCTATAGAGAGCATGCAGAATAGTGCAGTCACTTTAGAAAAGAGTTTGGCAGTTTCTTAGAGTTAAAACTTATTCTCACACAAAAACACAGATGGTGTGTTTACAGTAGCTGCATAATTGCCAAAAACTGGAAACATCTCAAATGTCTTTCAATTGATGAGTGAATAAACAAACTGCAGTATAGCCATACACTGGAATACTACTTAGCAATAAAACGGAATAAATGCACAACAATGTGGATAAAGCACAAATGCAGTATGCAAATGTAGGAAGACACACTCAAAATGCTATATACTATATTATTTCATTTACATGATTTCTGGAAAGGGCAAACTCATAGGAAAAAAAAACAGATCAGCTGCCAAGCACTGAGCACAGGGAAAGGCATTAATTACAAAAGACATAAGGAGATAATTTCTGGGGGTGATGAAACTGATCTGCCATACACATGAATTGCTTACATATTAATGACAAGATAAATCATTTGAAAAGAAATATTTATAGGAATCCAGTGTTACTCTAAATTTCTGGGAGTGAAAAATTTTCTTGACAGGCTGTTGGAAGAGTAGCTATGTTATTTTTCCCCAGAAGAAAAAGTTCCTTCTCAACACCCAAACAAGGACAACCACAGGGCTCACTGGGTCTACTATCTTTATACACACACTTAACTAGCTTTCTCAGAAAAACAACATGAAACTTTGGGTAAGCTGTCCCACTCACTCTGTGACTGATCTGGGGCACATATGTAACTTATCTCAACCTCAGCCCACTAATCTGAGTAAACACTCAGATTTACTGAGTAATCAGTAAAACACTGAGTTGGCTGTCAGGATTAAGTGAGGCAGTTTATATAAAATAGCCAAAGCCTTACTTTTCCTACACTTAGACTTTGTCTTCTCACCTTCCCTTTCCCTCATATTCTATAGAAACATTTCCATTGGAAGTTAGTCTATTCTCAGAGCTAAACTCCAATTTCTGAACCATCTGGTTATGAATACTTTTTTTTTTTTTTTTTTTAATTTTGAGAGAGACACAGAGAGAGCATGAGGAGCAGGGAAGGGGCAGAGAGAAGGGGAGAGAATCCCAAGCAGGCTCCGCACTATCAGCACAAAGCCCAAGGTGGGGCTTGAACTCACAAACCATGAGATCATGACCCAAGCCGAAACCAAGAGTTGGCCCGCTCAACTGACTGAGCTACCCAGGCCCCCTGATTTTGTGTATTTCTTAAAATAATTTTCAGCTACCAAAAAAGGCCAGGCACCCCTGACTACTTCAAACACCACAAATATTAACCATAATATTTGTGTACCAATGGCAGGCAATAAAGCCACAACACCAGTGAGGATTCAGCTTCTGCTCTTTTCATTGTAAACACAACCTGCTTCAAATCTGTTTTATCAATATTAAAGGTTGTAATGGCCAAAAAGCATTTAGACTAAAGGAATAATTTCAACTGACTGCATCGTTAGGTGCTCTCACAAAGTCTACTTTCTTGCATTTTGGCCTCCCCACTAAAAGAGTTTGGAGAAAAAAATGAGAACTCAAAGAGGTGACAGACTGATTTACTTAGATCAGTTGGAATGAAGTGATTTCATCGTAACAGGTAGAATAACAACAGCACTTTATCATTCAGGAACCAAAAGCAAAGACAGCCAAAAAGGACAAAGTTAAACTAGAAAGCTGAAATAACGAACTCAAATATCCCCATTTGCAGTAGAGTCTATACAGTAACAGCAGTCCATTGGGCTGCTATGAAAATTACAATTAAATGAGAGTGTTAAATGCACGAACATTAAATGGACTCAATAAATGGAATGTGTAAATGGAATGTAAGGTAGAGACGTGAAACTTCCCTGGTTCATCCGATATAATTCATACTGGCTTTTAATAAGGAAGATCTTCTCTGATCCCCACCGCCCCCCCCCCACAAACATTACAAGCTTCTAAGCTTAAAGCTTATAATACATCAAAGAACAAGAATGACTTTGGGTAACAAGTAAATAATCTTCCCTCAAAAATACATACATATGATCCTAGACACAACTTACCAAGACTCGATGAAGAAATAAAAAATCTGAACAGAACTATAAGTAGTAGGGAGATTTAATGAATAATCTAAAACCTCAAATAAAGAAAGGTCCAGGACAAGATGGTTTCACAGGTGAATTCTAGCAAACATTTAACCAAGAATTACCACCAAATCTTCTCAGGGGCACCTGGCTGGCTCAGTTGGTACAGCATGCAACCCTTGATCTCAGGGTCGTGAGTGCAAGCCCCTCATTGGGCGTGGAACCTACTTAAAATAAATAAAGAATACAGTGTGTCAAATATTAAAAAAATAAACAACAACAACAAAAAACCCACTGAATCTTCTAACTCCTCTAAAATATTAAAGCAGACAGAACACTTTCTATTTTATAAGGCCAAGACTGCCCTGATACTAAAGCCAGATAAAGACACCACAAGAAAACTATAGACCAGTATCTCTTAAGTTAGTGCAAAATCCTCAACAGTATATTAACCCAACCAGCATATTAAGGAATTACACACAATGACCAAGTGGGATTAATTCATGGAATGCAAGAACTGCTCAACACGTGAAAATCCATCAGTGTAATGTATCACACTAAAAACTGAAGGAAAAAAAAAACCACCTAATCAGCTGAATTGTTGCAGAAAAAGCATGTGGCACAATTCAATACCCTTGCATGATAAAAATATTCAGCAAACTTGGAATAGAAGGAAACTACGTCAACATAACAAAGACCACATACAAAAAACCCACAGGTAACATCTATTCAATGGTGCAAGGGTTTGAAAGCTTTTCCTCTTAAGATTAGGAAGATGACAAGGATGACTGCTTTCACACTTTTTTTTTTAAGTTTATTTATTTGGAGGGGGAGGGGGAGGGGGAGGGGGAGGGGGAGGGGGAGGGGGAGGGGGAGGGGGAGGGAGATCCCAAGCAAGCTTCAGGCAATCAGTGCAGAGCCTGACATAGGGCTTAATCTCATGAACCACGAGATCATGACTTGAACCGAAAGAGAGTCAGACGCTTAACCAAATGAGCCACCCAGGCGTCCCTGATTTCACCACTTCTATTCAACATAGTATTGGAAGTCCTAGCCAGAGGAATTAAACAAGAAAAAGACACAAAAGCATGCAAACTGAAAAAGAAGTAAAATTATCTCTGTTCACAGGCAACACTATGATATAGGTGGAAAAGCCTAAAGATGCAACAAAAAACTGTTAGAACTGATAGACAATTTCAGCAAAGTTACAGGATACAAAAATTAACACATGAAAACCAGTTGTGTTTCTATACACTGATAATGAACAATCTGAAAAAGAAATTAAGAAAACAATTCCATTTACAACAGCACTGAAAAAAATTAAATAATTAGGGATAAACTTAACCAAGGAGGTAAAAGATTTGTATACTGAAGACTATAAAATATTGCTGAAAGATTTAAAGAAGACAAAAACAGAAAGAAATCCCATGTTTGTGGACTGCAAAACTTTACACTGTTAAGATGTCAATACTATCCAAAAACAACCTACAGATTCAACATAATCCCTATCAAAATCCCAATAACATTTTTTTGCAGAAATAGAAAAAGCCATATGGAAATCCCAAGGGACCCTAAACAATCCAAATCATCTTGAAAAAGAATACAAACAGAAAATGGAACAGTGATTGTCAGGGGCTGGGGTGAAGAAGAAATGGGAGTTATTTAATTGGTACAGAGTTCCAGTTTTGTAAGATTAAAAACTCCTGGATACTGGTTGCACAACATGTGAATATATTTAACACTAATGAACTACACACTTAAAAGTGGTTAAGATGATAAATTTTACAAGTGAAAAAACAAAGTATATACACACAAACACATTTGAAAGAGGACTGCCTTCAGATTTCACCTGGAGAGGCAAGAGAAGTCACTTAGTTTATTGACAGTGTAGCCCCCGTGTGTCTGAAATAACACCAATGTTTCCCTCAAAAGAAAATTATTAATTATCCTGAATGAATGACAACGGCTTTTGGGATTTATCAGCTCTGGTATTAATTCTAAAAGACTAGGGCTAGTATTCTTCTCATATAAACTAATCTTAATCCAATTTTTAATGATGTTTATAATTCCTATTTAAAAAAAGAAAGAAAGAAAGTAACCAGGAAAAGTAATCAAGCCCCTGGAAGACAATATTATCAACCCATTTTTGCCCCAAGTAAACACAAATGCCAAATGACTTAACTGATCAACTTTATAAAGAGCACTGTAATTTGTGAACTTCATTTCTAACCAATTTGGCCTGAGTGCTAGAAAGGGGTTATGGGGCAGCTCATAGAACTGGGATTCAAAAAAAACAACAAAAAACAAAGAAAGATTTTTTACATTACATTCTGTTTCTGGCTCTAGAAAGACACTTGTGTCTAAGTCTTAGCTGTCTGGTCTATGATACCATGATCCTACTGTAAAAGAGCACTGTGTGTTAATTATGATTCAAAACCCAACTAAATAGAAATACACCAATGCTCAGGATGGTTTTTATAAGCTATCATTTTCATTATGTGTCACACTTTTCCTAGTTAAAATAATTTTTACTTACTTGGTCAACTTGTGGCTTTTCATTGCTGTGAGAAACTCTCTGACAATCTCAGGACTCTGGTGCCTGCATGGTGTTTTTGATATATATTTTAATGTCTACGAAAAAAATTTTAAAAAGAAAATGCATAAGACAAAAAAATCTGAATGAGAAAAAGGGAAGACAATGGTTATAATTTAGTATTGTAAAATTTTGTTTAAAAAATCTTCTATAGGGGTGCCTTGGGTGGCTCAGTCGGTTAAGTGTCCAACTTCAGCTCAGGTCACGATCTCATGGTTTGTGAGTTCAAGCCCCACATCAGTCTCTGTGTTGACAACTCAAAGTCTGGAGCCTGCTTCAGGTTCTGTGTCACCCTCTCTCTCTGTCCCTCCCCTGCTCACTCTGTCTCTCACTCTCTCTCAAAAATAAAAAAATATTAAATAAAAATAAAAGACAATCTTCTATAAAAAAATGGCTTCAGGAGAGTTAATCTTCATATAATGGGAATTCCTCAAAAAGAAAATCAGTAGCTAGAACAGGAATAATGAATGACATTCAGGAAGAAAGCTTTCCTGATCTTAAAAAAAAAGAAAAACCTCAATCTGACAATTGTGTTATATTTCAATTTTTTTCTTTTTTCTTTTTAATGTTTATTTTTAAGGGAGAGTGCAAGTGGGAGAGGAGCAGAGAGAGAGAGGAGGACAGAGGGTCCAAAGCAGGCTTCATACTGAAAGCAGCAAGCCCAATGTGGGGCTCGAACTCATGAAACGTGAGATTATGACCTGAGCAGAAGTTGCCACTCAACCGACTGAGCCACCTAGGAGCCCCTTCAGACAATTTTTTTAAAGACATGAAACCCAAAGAATAAAATAGTCACAAATCCATACGGATATAAGTAAATAAATAAATGGATGAGAAGGAACAATTGTTTGTTACAGAAGATTTCTATGTGTTAAATATGGAAGGAATGAGGGAAATAATCACCATCAGGCAATTGAACCACAGTAATAATTACTGCAGGAAAGACCTACCAATGAATACTAAAATCAATGGGCAAAAGCTTAAGGAGAAATATGATATTTGCATAGCCTCACAGCATCTTCCCCAAATATTTATTAATACTGTGATAGTTTTAATATATATGTCCTCAAACTCTTTGATACCCTTCCCTTCAAGAGGTGCCTTTCTTTTTTTTTTTATTTTTATTTTTTTTTAATTTTTTTTTAATGTTTATTTTTGAGACAGAGAGAGACAGAGCACAAACGGGGGAGGGTCAGAGAGAGAGGGAGACACAGAATCTGAAACAGGCTCCAGGCTCTGAGCAGTCAGCACAGAGCCCGACACAGGGCTCGAACTCCCATACCGCGAGATCGTGACCTGAGCCGAAGTCGGCCGCTTAACCGACTGAGCCACCCAGGCGCCCCTCAAGAGGTGCCTTTCAATGGACTGGACTTGGTGACTCCTTTCTAATGAATACGAAGTGTAAACAGAAAAACAGTAACTTTACAGTGGGGAAACCAGGCAGATACCACTGTAATCAAGTGATCTCAGTTAACAGTACCAGTGACAAGACACTGATATCATGTACCCTGTATCACACACTGAGCAGGGCACATCGCTTCTGTGGCATTCTTCCCCAAAAGCTGTAACTTCAGTTTGATCATGAGAAAACATCAAACAAACCAAAGCTGAAGGACATTCTATAAAAGACTTGCATTGGTACTCTTCAAAGTGTCAAGGTCATGCATGGAAGATGAGGAAAGACTGAGGAAAGACTAAGGATCCGTTACAGACGGGAGGATATAAGGAGACATGCTAACATTTAACCTGTTAAATACAAAATGGCATCCTGAATCAGATCCTTGAACAGAAAAAGGGCATTAATGGAAAAACTGAGAAAATCTGAATAAAATGTTTGTGTAATTTCCTTAGTTTTGATCATTGTACCATGGTTAAATAAAATGTTAACATCAAGGAAACCTGGGGGAAGGACATATGGGAACTCTCAGCACCATCTTTATAACTTTTCTGTAAAATTATCTCAAAATAAAAGGCTCTTACTTTTTTTAAAAGAGAGAATCCCACCTAGACATAACTTGAAAGGAATTTCAAGCCTGAAAAGTAAACAGTAACCTCATAAGTTAAGAGTTTCTCTCAAGTTCAAAAATCTGGTTGGTCTCAGACTCCTCCACAACGACAAACAATAAGAGACCAAGTAATACCTACAGAGCCTTGACGACTGAAGGCTGAGCCCAATAACTCCATAGTCAGATGAGGGGTCATTCACATTAAAAACACGAGAAATACATTCTCAAGTATAAACAGTCTCAAAACACTTAACACCACAACAACTTTCCTTAAGGTACCACATATTAAAAGCAAGAGCTTAATGAGTATGTAATAGAGTGGCAGTGAGCTTAGACTAATTTAAGCACACAGAAAAGCACCTGACAGCTTGAAATTTGGCTGTAAAACTAATTACAAACATTTCATTTTTTTTTTTTTTAGAGATGGATGAACGATACAATGTAAAAGAACATGAGTGAATAAATGAATGATGGGATTTCAAACACATGATTAGATGAACAAAACCAGACAGGGAGGAATGGGGACAAACGTACTAAACTCCCCCTTAAATTCCTTAAAAGGGATTATGGTAACTTAACCCAGGTTTAATTTTGTCTTTGAAAAGATAAAGACAATTAAAACTAAATCCTGGGGTGCCTCGTTGGCTCAGTTGGTTAAGCGTCCAACTCGATCTTAGCTCAGGTCATGATCCCAGGATCATGAGATCAAGCCCCTGAGCATGGAGCCTGCTTGGGATTCTCTTTCTTTCTCTTTCTCTCTCCCTCTCTCTCTCTCTCTCTCTCTCTGCCCCTCTCCCCCTAAAATAACAAAGTAAATAAAAATAAAAACTAGAGGTGCTTAGGCAGCTCACTTGGTTAAGCATCCTTTTTTTTTAATATATGAAGTTTACTGTCAAATTGGTTTCCATACAACACCCAGTGCTCATCCCAAAAGATGCCCTCCTCAATACCCATCACCCACCCTGCCCTCCCTCCCACCCCCCATCAACCCTCAGTTTGTTCTCAGTTTTTAACAGTCTCTTATGCTTTGGCTCTCTCCCACTCTAACCTCTTTTTTTTTTTTTTTTCCTTCCCCTCCCCCATGGGTTTCTGTTAAGTTTCTCAGGATCCACATAAGAGTGAAACCATATGGTATCTGTCTTTCTCTGTATGGCTTATTTCACTTAGCATAACACTCTCCAGTTCCATCCATGTTGCTACAAAGGGCCATATTTCATTCTTTCTCATTGCCACGTAGTACTCCATTGTGTATATAAACCACAATTTCTTTATCCATTCATCAGTTGATGGACATTTAGGCTCTTTCCATAATTTGGTTATTGTTGAGAGTGCTGCTATAAACATTGGGGTACAAGTGCCCCTATGCATCAGTATTCCTGTATCCCTTGGGTAAATTCCTAGCAGTGCTATTGCTGGATCATAGGGTAGGTCTATTTTTAATTTTTTGAGGAACCTCCACACTGTTTTCCAGAGTGGCTGCACCAATTTGCATTCCCACCAACAGTGCAAGAGGGTTCCTGTATCTCCACATCCTCGCCAGCATCTATAGTCTCCTGATTTGTTCATTTTGGCCACTCTGGCGTGAGTGGTTAAGCATCCTTAACTCTCAATTTCAGCTCAGGTCATGATCTCATGGTTCATGAGTTAAGTCCCATATCAGGCTCCGTGCTGATAGTGTGGAGCCTGCTAGGAATTCTCTCTCTGCCCCCTCCCCTGCTCTCTCTCTCAAAATAAATAAATAAACTTTAAAAAGAATAATAAAATGTCAAAAAAATAAAAGTTAAAAAAAATAAAAACTAAACCCTTTATAAAGACAAAATCAGATTTGAAAGGAAATAGCCAAAACATAAATTAAAATGACAGATATAAAAATCAAACATCACAGGGGCACCTGGGTGGCTCGGCCGGTTAAGCGTTGACTCTTGATTTTGGCTCAGGTCATGATCTCACTGTTCATGAGTTTGAGACCCCTATCAGGCAGAGCCTGCTTGGGATTCTGTCTCCCTCTCTCTCTGACCCTCCCCAACCTGCTCTCTCTCAAAATAAATAAAAGTAAACTTTTTAAAAAATTATTAAAAAAATCAAACATCATATATAACAAATATAATAGCTTAAACTTTCTTTTTTAAGGATAAAGCATAAGGTTGGAAGAAAACATAGCAAAATGTCAACTAGATGTTAGATTATAAATTACTTTAGCTTTCTTCTTTATCCTTTTTGGTACTTCCTAAGTTTTTTACAATAAAAAACATCACTTTTTGTGCAATAAAGAATTGAGCTTTGGGGCACCTGGGTGGCTCAGTTGGTTGAGCATCCGACTTCAGCTCAGGTCATGATCTCAGTCTGTGGGTTCGAGCCCCACGTCGGGCTCTGGGCTAACACTCGGAGCCTGGAGCCTGCTTCGGATTCTGTGTCTCCTCCTCTCTCTGCCCCTCCCCTGCTCATGCTCTCTCTCTCTCTCTCATTAATAAACGTTGAAAGGAAGAAAAAGAAAGAAAGAAAGAAAGAAAGAAAGAAAGAAAGAAAGAAAGAAAGAAAGAAAGAAAGAAAGAAAGAAAGAAAGAAAGAAAGAAGAAAGAAAGAAAGAAAGAAAGAAAGAGAGGGGCGCCTGGGTGGCGCAGTCGGTTAAGCGTCCGACTTCAGCCAGGTCACGATCTCGCGGTCCGTGAGTTCGAGCCCCGCGTCAGGCTCTGTCTGGGCTGATAGCCTGGAGCCTGTTTCCGATTCTGCGTCTCCCTCTCTCTCTGCCCCTCCCCCGTTCATGCTCTGTCTCTCTCTGTCCCAAAAATAAATAAAAAACGTTGAAAAAAAAAATTTAAAAAAAAAAAAGAAAGAAAGAGAGAGAATTGAGCTTTGCCCAAAGAGACGTTCTGGCCTTTGCCTTCAGCTTCTGAGAGGCAATGTTATACTTAATAGGAGTATCTTTCTCTGGAGGTCTTATGTCATAATGAATAGTCTTAATGTGACTTAGGGTGGAGGCTTTGGGTCATGCAGAATCAGTGCACCTGGAGGCTGAGATGAACTACAACGGGCAACCAATCATTCAATTATGCCTATATAACAGAACTCAAATAAAAATTTGGGAAGCTGAAGTTTAGCTGAGCTTCCCTGGTTGACAATATTTTGTATGTATTATCACACACTGATTTCAAGAGAAACATTTTCTGACTCCACCCACATTAGAGGACAAACATTTTCTGACTCCACCCACATAAGAGGAGGATAGAAGCTCTGTGTTGGCATTTCTCCTAGAATCTGCCTCATATGCTTCTTCCTTTGGTCAATTTTAATCTGTATCCTTTCCATGTAATGAACCATAACTGTGAATGTAATAGCTTTCAGTGAGTTCTGAGTACTTCCAGTAAATTACTGAACCCAAGGGTGGTCTTAGGGATCCCTGACTCGCAAATGGTGTTAGAATTGAGGACAGTCTTTTTTTTTTTCACTATTCCCTCTAACTCTGTCATTGGCTAACCTCACCATTGGCCAAATTTCCTCCACTTGCATGAACAGAATAAAAACTGGGTTAGAGTAAAACTACTCAAATCAGTAAGAGTCAGTCATGATTTGGTGGCCAGTCATCCCTGGAATAAACCAACCCCTCAATGCTAGTTTCGGTAGCCCCTCGACAAGCCTAGGCTTACTTCATAGGTGATAGTATTCAAGTTCTGTTGCCCAGAATTGTGTTTGTTCTTTCCACTTTCTTTCCGTTGCTCTTTCAGATCAGTCAGTAACTGGAACACCTGGGAAGTGATAAAAGATTTTTATGAGTAAATGTGAGAAATGTATCTATTTCATGAGCAATGATTTTTTAAGTTTATTTTATTTATTTATTTATTTTGAGAGAGAGGGAGCAAGCAAGCAGGGGAGGGGCATACAGAGGATCCCAAGAAGGCTCCACACTGTCAGAGCAGAGCCCAATTCAGGGCTCAAACTCACGAAACATGAGATCACAATCCAAGCCAAAACCAACAAGAGTCGGAAGCTTAACGGACTGAGCCACCCAGGCACCCCTCAAGGTCAATGATTCTGAAGGATAAACAGAATAGCACGTCTTTTCTTTCAAACCCTCCCCTTAACTCTTCATTAGAGCAAATATGAGTCTGAGAAGCATCTGACATTTTAAAAATGCTTTTATCTAAGTCAAGTAATCCAAATTCATTAGTTTACTGAAATATTTCAAATGTTTCCTTATTAATATACACCATATCACTAATTTCCTCTGATCTCAAAAATATATTAATATTTGAAAGTAAACTTTCTTAAAATATGATATCTCAATAGATGTAGACAACGAATTTTCTAAAATTCAACATCCAGGGCACCTGGGTTGCTCAGTTGGTTGAGCATCTGACTTCAACTCATGTCGTGATCTTTGGTTTTTGAGTTCAAGCCCCACATTGGGCCCACCGCTATTAGCACAGAGCCCACTGTGGATCCTCTATTCTCCTCTCACTCTGCCTCTCCCCCACTCACACTATCAAAAATAAAAATGAAACATTAAAAAAAATTATTTTAACATCCATTTATGATAAAAACTCTCAAAAAAGTGGGTAGAGAGGGAACATACCCAATGTGTAAAGGCCATATGTGACAAGCCCTAAGTTAACATCATACTGAACAGTGAAAAGCTGAAAGCTTTTCCTATAAGATCAGGAAGAAGTCAAAGATGCCACTCTTGCCCCTTTTATTTTTTTAAATGTTTATTTTTGAGAGAGAGAGAGACAGACAGACAGATCCTAAGAGGGTGAGGGGCAGGGAGAGGGAGACACAGAAGCCAAAGCAGGCTCTAGGCTCCAAACTGCCAGCATAGAGCCTGATGTGGGGCTTGAACTCACAAACTGCAAGATCATAACCTGAACCAAAGTCGGATGCTCAACTGACTGAGCCACCCAGGTGCCCCACTCTTGCTCCTTTTATTCAACACAGTATTGGAAGTCCTTGCTAGAGCAATTAGGCAAGAAAATAAATAAAAGGCAGCCAAATTGGAAAGAAAGTGGTAAAACTGTCACTATTTGCAGATGACAGGATACTATATATAGAAAACCCTAAAGACTTTACCAAAAAACTGAACTAAAAATAAATTCAGTAAAGTTATAGCATACAAAATCAATATACAGAAATATATTGCATGTATACATGATAATAATGAACTACCAGAAAGAAGCAATCTGTAGCAATCTACAGATTCAGTGCAATCTCTATCAAAATTCCAATGGCATTTTTCACAGAAATAGAACAATCCTAAACTTTCATGGAACCACAGAAGACCCTGAATAGTCAAAGCAATCTTGAGAAAGAAGAGCTAAGCTGGAGGCATCATGCTTCCTGATTTCAAATTATATTACAAAGCCATGGAAACCAAAACAGTATTGTTACTGGCATAAAAACAGACATATAAATCAATGGAATAGAACAGTGTGTCCAGAAGTAAACTCACACATATGTGGTTACTTAATTTTTTTTAAGTTTATTTATTTTCAGAGAGAGAGAGAGAGAGAGAGAGAGAGCGCGCGCACGCAAAAGGGAGAAGCAGAGAGAGAGGGAGAGAGTGAGAATTCCAAGCAGGCTCTGCATTGTCAGCTCAGAGCCTGACAAGGGGCTTGAACTCACCAATCACGAGATCATGACCTGAGCTGAAAACAAGAGCAAGACACTCAACTGACTGAGCCACACAGGCATCCCTGTGGTTAATTTTTGACAAAGAAGCCAAGAATATACAATGGGGAGAAGACAGTCTCTTCAATAAATGGTGCTGGGATGGGGAGCCTGGGTGGTTCAGTGGGTTAAGAGTCAGACTCTTGGAGTTCGAGCCTAACATTGGGCTCTGCATTGACATCACGGAGTCTGCTTGGGATTTTGTCTCCCTCTCTCTCTGCCCCTCTCCCACTTGTTCTCTATCTCTCAAAATAAATAAAAATAAACTTAAAAAAAAAAAAGATATTGCCTTAAAGATTAAATGGTATCCATTCATATTTAAAAAGAAAAAAAAAAAAGGTACTTGGAAAAACTGGTCAAAAGGAAGAGAATGAAAGTGGACCACTACCACATAACCACACAGAAAAATTAACTCAAAATGGATTGAAGAATTGAATGTAAGACCTGAAGCCATAAAGCTCCTACAAAAAACAAAGGAGGTAAGCTCCTTGATATCAGTCTTGGTGATGATTTTTTTTTTTTTTTAAACACCAAAAGCAAAGGCAACAAAAGCAAAAATAAAAAAGTAGGACTATATCAAACTAAAAGACACAGCAAAGGAAACCATCAGCAAAATGAACAGACAACTTACTAGATGAGAAAATATCTGCAAATCACTTATCTGATAAAAAGTTAATATCCAAAATATATAAAGAACTTATACCCAAAAACCAATCTGATTAAAAAATGGGCAGGGGACCAGAATAGACAATTTTCAAAAGAAGATATATGGATGACCAACAGACACATAAAAAAGATACAAAATCACTAGTCATCAGGAAAATGCAAATCAAAAAAATCAAATGAGCTATCACTTAACACCTGTTAAAATGGCTAATACCAAAGAGACAAGAAAGAGTAAGTGTTGGCAAGAACGTGAAGAAAAGGAAACCTGTGTGCACTGTTGGTAGGAATGTAATTTCGTTCAGTCACTATAGAAAACAGTACGGAGGTTCCTCAAAAAGTTCCTCAAATAGGGGCGCCTGGGTGGCTCAGTTGGTTGAGCATCCAACTCTTGATACCGGCTCAGGTCATGATCTTGGTTTGTGAAACTGAGCCCCGCAATAGACTCCATGCTAACAGTGCAGAGACTGCTTGGGATTCTCTCTTTCTCCTTCTGCCCTTCCCCTTCCCCCTCTTTCTCAAAATAAATAAATAAACCTAAAAAAAATTTTTTTGCACTAAGTTTTTAAAAAAAACAGGATTCTGCTTCAATGAAATGAAAATCTACTAAATTTATACCTGAAAAATAAAAATTATGAGGCAAGAGTTAAATACAAATTTTACCAAAAATAAAAATAAAAAAAAATAATAATGCTATAGAACGTTGGAAGTAAACTCTCCCAGCAAGGGAAAAACGTGTGTTAGCGCTGAGGAGCATGGGTGGGCGGGGGGGGGGGGGGGGGGGGTGTGGGCAGATATAGCTTTCCTGTTTTAGAGATTATGCCAGAGAACTGAGGGAAGTATAGGCTCATAGAGCATACTACATACAATGCAACCTGTCATTATTTTTTCAGCAATAGTGTCATGAGCTCGAATTAATGCAATGTTTCCCCAATGGATAAAACACCCAAATACCCAGCAGAATCCAAACTGGACAAGGAAGTTCCTAAAAGCCGATGGCTTGACTCACAACCATCTCCTTCCTATTATTAGCAGCAACAACTTAAGGAAGGAGTATGGCCAACTGTGTTAATTCCACTATCTTCTATATCACACAACGGAAACTCCAATCTCCTAGAGTTTTCATGAATTGATATTCTAGAAAATGAAAAATTGACCGTGAATGTATGAATCGTTCTTTCTACACCCAGAGTTAACCTATCAGATGTACCAAACAAGACACAGGCAAAATAGAAGGTAGGCAAAAATAAATAATGTTATTATCCTCCCTCTCACCAACTTTTTTCCTTTTTTTCTCCCTTTCTTCAGCAACCCAACCCTCAAGTCCCCAGATTTCAAATCTTTTAGTTCCTACTAAATTATTCATAATGGTGCATCAACTAAGCACTCATCTTCAGTATGGTGTTAATACTTATGAGACTATTATGGGGATCAAAATAATAACCTAAAAGCATTTTATAGGCAAAAAGTGGTAATTAGGAAAAGGCATTAAGTATTTCAATGGAAAACTTTCACAGACAGAAAACAGTTCCGAATAGATGCTTCCATCCCATAAAGGCATACAAAATGAAAATCTAAAATCTTTGGGATTTGGGGAAGGTTGCCTACTATAAAGTCTTCCCAGCTTCCCTGAATTACCATGTATAATTTACCAAGCTTATAATAATTCCAAGGTTCACCAGATGGTGCCATCTGTCCTATTTTAAAGTGGAAAATCCAAATGAATTCAGTCATTTTTAATTAAAACTAATTCAACAATCTTCAGAAGCAGAGGACAAACTACCAAAGAGGAAACTACAATAGTTTATTTCAAAGCTATTTACCTCATAATTACTGAGCAGAGCAGAATTGGCATCCTTCCTGGAAAATAAAGTAAATTGTTGTCAGTCTGGGCACACATTCCTTTGTGGAAATTAAATATCTGTAAAATACCTGTGTCAAGATTCAGTAGTCCGCTTCAGGAATTTAGGGACTATAAACCTAAAATTGAGAATGTCCTAAGTCCTACTGGTTTAGCTGGCAATGAACAATTTCAGAGCAAACTTCCCTCTTTACAGCCACAGTATATCACATATCCATTACTAAGTAGGTGACCAAAACACAATGCTTACCCTTAGTCTACGTAGGCAGAAGTTAAGTCAGTCATCTGGGAGAGAAGTTAACTGCGGGAAGAACATGGGGCAAAACCAGAGGGTTGGAAAGGGGTGTCAATAAACAGTGAGGGTGCTAGAATTAACTGGAGAAACAGTGCTGTCTCATCCCACAGCCACGTCCTTTCCCCGGTACGATCTAACTCCCACCAGTTATCAACACCTTGGGCAGGCAAGTCCTCCTGCTGAATCCCCAGAAATGGAATCATTAACACTAACATCGCTGCTGGGAATCCCAGCAATGTCAGGAATCCTGCTAGATATCCACAAAGGCGTTCATCTTCTGTATCAATTCAACAAGTAGAGTTCATGTGTCAAGTAGTGGTCAAAAGCGTGGTACCCCTGTGATCAAGGCAAATGTCATCTTTCATGTATGAGTGAGCACAGCAATGTGACTTGTATTCAATTAAAATCAAGCCATTCTACAATACCACATCAGAAGTATTTACTGTTTTTAACAGTCCAGAGGCAGTATAGAGTGATAATTAAGAACACAGTTATGAAACCTGAAAAATCTGGGTTCACATTCTAGCTTTGACACTTATAAGGTATGGGAGTTTTAGGGAGTTTATTAACTCTCCTAAGCTTCCCCATTTAAAATAAAAATGGGGCTAAACTAGTACCTAGAAGTACAGCCTGGATTCTAAACCCAGCTCCACCGAACATTAGAGCTCTGTGAATTTAGGCAAGTTACTTAACCTCTTTGTGCTTAAATTTCCTCACCCATAAAATGACAATTATAGTACTAACCACATAAGATTATTTACAGGATTAAACTGAAAGATGTAAAGTACTAGAACACAGTAAGTACTCAAAATGCCATCTATTACCACTACCTGTGTTACAACCATAACTTCGTCCTACCTCACAGAGCTATTAGGAGGATGAAATGAGACAACAAATTTTTAAAGTGTAGCCTCATTCCTGGTATTAAGATCCTCCTTAGTGGAAGGTTATTAGTTTTTAAAGATACTACTTCACTGAATTCTCATTAAAAACCCTGTGATGTAGGAATTATTAGGACTCCTTCTTTATAAATGATGAAATTGAGCGGCTCCTGGGTGGCTCAGTCGGTTAAGCGGCCGACTTCGGCTCAGGTCATGATCTCGCGGTCTGTGAGTTCAAGCCCTGAGTCGGGCTCTGTGCTGACGGCTCAGAGCCTGGAGCCTGTTTCAGATTCTGTGTCTCCCTCTCTCTGACCCTTCCCCGTTCATGCTCTGTCTCTCTCTGTCTCAAAAATAAAAAAACATTAAAAAAAAAAAAAAAAAAAGAAAAATGAGACTGGACAAATAGAAATCGGTAATGCAGAATCCTAAAAATTCAGGAGGACGTCTGGACTTGACATAATGTATAATAAAGACTACAGTTTGTTACTAAACCAGGAGCAGAGCTGTGTAATGAAAATGCTCACATAAAATTTCAAAAACGTGGGCCAAAGAGGTGGGTGATTTCCCTAGTCAATCAATAATGCAAAACGAGCAGGTGGCTACCATAAGGGTCCAACCTGGGACTTTGGTCAGCAGCACAGTGACGTCAGCTCTAATCAAGTCAACATGTGAACCTTACCAAATGCTGCTGGTCATTCAACAAATAGCTGAGATTTCACAAGAGTGTTGCTTTGCCCAAATAACCACAATTGCACTCAGGTCACAAAGAATATCATACTGAAAAGTAATCTAACATAGGAAGGATATGCAGAATCAGTGTATATGACATGCTTCACTTAAAACTGAAAATGACAGGGGCACCTGGGTGGCTCAGTCGGTTAAGCGGCCGACTTCGGCTCAGGTCATGATCTCGCAGTTCGTGAGTTCGAGCTCCGCTTTGGGCTCTGTGCTGACAGCCCAGAACCAGGAGCCTGTTTCAGATTCTGTGTCTCCCTCTCTCTGACCCTCCCCTGTTCATGCTCTGTCTCTCTCTGTCTCAAAAATAAATAAATGTTAAAAAAAAAAAAAAAACTGAAAATGACAAGTGAAACCACATGTCATCTTTGCCTACTCAATCAAGAAGTCAGCCCACTAGGCTTTTTCCTATCTTTGCTTGAAATTGAGTTAAAACTCCCTGTTTGTCCTAAAATACACTGTAACTAAGAGTTCCCTTGCTGGAACAGACTGGAAAATAATACAAATGTTATTTTTCCTCAAGGCTAAGGGGTCAGGTGTCACTGTTACAACTTCACTTCCAAATCATGGCCTCTCCTCTGTCGTGGAGAATATCCCATGCCTTGGGAAATTTGTCCTTGGCTATTTCAAGTTATTGCCCCACTGCCTGAGCTGATATTGTTAATGCAAGAAGCCAAAGAACATCATTTGTCTTTACTAAAACCAATATACAAAGGAGAGACACTCTCTTGTACATGTGTTTTAATGAACCTGTGTTTGGGGGCCAGGAGAACAATGGATGTTTAAACAAGTACCACATCTTAGAGATTCTGGTTGGCAGAAGCTGACTTATTAATTTATTCTTATATTAGGAAGATAAATAATTTTTTTACCCAGTAAATACTAATAGAGTAAATGCCAATATGTGCTGGGCTTTCCTTTATTCAATTAAAATGTCAATGGGCATAATAATATCTACCTTTTATAAAACGGACTATGTTCATTTCAATTCCTGAATGAAATGTATATATTGATAAATTTTTTAAAAACAGCTTTTCAGGCTCTGGGCTGATGGCTCAGAGCCTGGAGCCTGTTTCCGATTCTGTGTCTCCCTCTCTCTCTGCCCCTCCCCCGTTCATGCTCTGTCTCTCTCTGTCTCAAAAATAAATAAACATTAAAAAAAAAAAAAAACAGCTTTTATCCTACTATAACCACCACTAAGTGGCAGGTTGCTGGGACCAGGGTATGGCAAGACTGGACAGAGATCAACTAAATCAAATGATCTAATTTAATAGCACCAATGATGATGCGATGCACTGAGAAAGACACATCCCTTACAGCAACCCTGTCAAAGAATTTTTAATTTGAATCCAGTCATGAGGATATAACCAGACAAATCCAAGTTAAGGAACATACTTTAAAACAAATGGTTTAGACTCTTCAAATATCAATGTCATTTGTAACAATGTCAATGTCACAAAAACAAGTTAGGAAACTGTTCTTAAAGGAGATTAAAGAACTATGACAACTACAAGTTGTATGACAATTAAAAACGTATGATTCTTCAAAGGATCTTGAATCGGTGGTTAAAAAAAATCCAGCTAAAATGACATTGTTGGGACGACTGGAGAAATTTTAATATAGGCTGTAGTTTAATGATACTGGTACATCAGTGCTAAATTCCCTGGGTGTGACAATGGTATTGCAGTTAAATAGAATACATTTTTATGACTGGATAAAATGACACGATATCTCCAACTTTGAAATGATTCAGTAGTGTGCGTGTGTGTGTGTGTGTGTGTGTGTGTGTGTGTGTGGAGAGAGAGAGATTAGGCAAATATATCAAAATGTTAACAAACGGTGACTCTAGATAGAGGGTATAAAGGTATTTATGGTGTTCTTTTTGCAACTGTTCTATGGGTTTGGAATTTTTCAAACTAAAAAGTTGAGAAAAATGGAAATGTAAAACTAAAGAATTCTATAATGTTAAAAAAAAGACAATAGTATAACTTATAATTAAGGACATAAAATGCATTTTCCTCCAATGTTTTTTAGGGTAACTATAATCTGTCAATTATATGTTTATAAGCCATTGTTTCTACTGAGCAGGAATTGTCTGCTCTCTATATAACTTACACTTCAGTATTATGTAATACATTCACAAGCATTCAGACTTCTAGAAACTCCCCACCTACACAAAACTTCATATTCTCCTAAAGGACTTAAACTAGTACTGATTTTATTTACAGATGTTTAAAGCAAATATTCCAAGTGAATTTTAAAGATTGTTTGAATCTATATTTACATGTAGGAGTTACTTAATCTCCTTAAGTAATGAATTAGTTGACTGAAGTTGACTTGCTATTTGAAATGTAATGTGTAATTTTGCTTAACTTGCTGAGTCATTTAAGGGATGCAAACAACTACTTTGGAAAATCGAATTCTGAATAAACAGAACAAAATGATCTATTGGCAGACCTTTCTTTAGAAACACACATACACATGCAAACAGCACCTTTTAACTGCCACACAGTTAATTTACGCATGCGATGATGAACAGAACTGCTCAAATTCTCCTATGTTCAACCTTTGATTCAAGTCACGTTCTGAAAAACTAAAGTACAAGAAAACTGGGCAGCCTTCAAAGTCAATGAACTGTTTAATCTGTAGCATTCTCTCGGGAGCTAGCAAAAAAATATCCTCTTTCCAGTCCTGTTACAGGACCTGTTCGGCCAACTTCTCTAAATCTCAGTATTTCCAGCTGTAAAATGAAGGAATTCTGACATGATCTCAAAAGGATTATAGAGAAGATAGTCCATTTTCCCTATGTATATTAAATTCAAGAATAAAAGAGTGAACACAAAGCTTTCCAGGTATATAAACAATCCCAAGGCATTAGACAAAGTTACCCAAATAGCAAATACCTTATATATACCAATAG
Source organism: Panthera tigris (assembly GCF_018350195.1). NCBI lineage: Eukaryota > Metazoa > Chordata > Mammalia > Carnivora > Felidae > Panthera > Panthera tigris. The sequence goes on from NC_056675.1 coordinate 15,859,059, forward strand.
TCAATTTTCCTATGAATATTTTGTAACCTTTTACCCGAGGAAAATGTATCCAAATGAGGGTGAACAAGTTTTTATTTTTTAAATTCTAGCACTCAATCAAATAAAGCATAAATATTCATCACCTTAAAAAAAAAACTTATAGTGTATGTCTACATGTATTATTCACTCAGTAAGTATTTACTCATCAACTGATGGGGAAAAAGTAGTAAAAACTCAGAGAAGTTTTCCTTTCATGCCTCCTCCCTCCAGGTCCTAGGAATGCCGGAAAGAGGTACAATGTTTGTCCTCGTAGAGACTCAGGCTTCTGCTAAAGATGCTAAGGACCACACCTGCCAGAGATCATACCTCATACTGGTGGCCAGGCAGGAACTAAAGTTAGGCCTCCAGACCTTTCCATTTCAGGGGTCCTTCCACTCTCTGGGAACCTCACTTTCCCATAAATCGCTCACTGCAAAATTCTTGACTAGTGTTAATAAGTCAATGAGTCCTTGGGAGAAATGGATAGGTTGCTTTAGGAGAAAAAACTCTTGATTCAAACCATTTCACTTAGAAAAATCAGAAAATGCTCAGCAATTAGGAAACTAGCTAACTCAATTATATGAATTTTTAATTAAATTATCAAATTAATGAAGTACTGTTATATTATTTAATTCAACAACTATCTGCTGAATGTCTAATGCATGCGTCCCTGCCTTCATGGAACGTTCTCAGGAGGGAGACAAGGCACCAAACAGGTAAACATACATCTATTATTACCACTTGTAATTATTCAAAAGAAAAGTAAACTATGGTGCTTGTAAGAGACAAAAGGACTTATTTTAGATTGACTGAAGAGGAAAAGCAACATTCAACTTGAACTATCAAAAAGATAAAGAGAGAGCAGGACAGAGAGAAAAGTATACCAGGCAGAGGGAACAGTAAAGCAAAGGTCCTGAGGTAGTAAAGGGCTTGGAAGATTACAGAAACTACCTGCCAGTGGAAAGTGTGTGTGTTTAGGGGTGGGGACAGTAGCACAAGAGAGGGTTGGTGAATAGGTGAGGTTATACAGGGTCATATAGGTCCTAGTAAGGAATGTGGATTTCTTCTTAGTACAACAGAAAGTGAACAGTTTTAATAGGGGATGTGTTGATCCAATTAATATTTTAAGACTACTCTGTCTGCTGACTGGAAAACAGAAGAGGGGGGGACAAGAGTGGAAGCCAAAGGCTACTAATCTAGACCAGAGATGACAGACTACATTTAGCTATGGAGATGGTGAAAAGTAACTGTATACAAAATATACTGAAGGCGGAGATGACAGGTCTCACTGATGGACTAGATTCAGGGTGAGGAAGGAGGGCTTGATTTCTGGACTAAGCAATCGGATGGATGATGAGAGAAAGGGTTAGAAATACACTTTTGGGAGTCATCAGCATATAAATGGGTAAAATGACCAAGGGGAGGGTGTGAAGAGAAAGAGGTCCTGGGACTGAGCCGTAAGATACCGCAACATTTAAGCCAAGCAAGGGAAGAAGGATAAACCAGGAAAGGAGACTGAGAAGCAGTCCTTGATGTAGCAGAAAATGCAGACAGCATGTTGCAAGGCCCAAGTTTCTAGAGTTTTTCGTTTTGTTTTGTTTTTAAAGTACAATTGACAGTTTCTGTATCAACTGCTGCTAAGAGATCAAGAAGATTGAGGGCAGAAAATCAACCTTTGAATTTGACAAGATGGAGGTCTCAGATAATCATCACAAAACCATTTCTATAGATTGGTGTGGATAAAAGCCCAACAGACTGAGAATGAAGGAACAAAAACACTTCTAAGAATGAGGGTGTAAAAACACTTCTAAGCAGTTTTGTTCTGAGGGGAAGCAGAAATGGAGCAATAAGTGGGCAGGAATATGGGGACAAGGAATTTTTAAAGATGGATAAATTAAAGCGGGACTGTTTAATGACAGTGAATACTCTAGTAAAGAGGGGGAAATTGGTAATAGCTTGGGCTACAGTAATATATCTGAATGTTTTTCAAGATGTAGATTAAGCCCCATTAATGAACTGCAAAATCAATTTAGTGGGTCATCCTTCTTTTTTAATTTTTTTAAATGTTTTTATGTATTTTTGAGAGAGAGAGAGAGAGAGAGAGAGAGAGACAGAGCATGAGCAGGGGAGGGGCAGAGAGAGAGGGAGACACAGAATCTGACGCAGGCTCCAGGCTCTGAGCTGTCAGCACAGAGCCCAACGCGGGGCTCGAACTCACAGGCTGTGAGATCATGACCTGAGCTGAAGTCAGACACCCAACCGACTGAGCCACCCAGGTGCCCTATCATTCTTTTTTAATAAGAAACAATATAACAGTGTACTGAATACAGTAAAAGTACTATTTCACGAAGCTTTCATTTGTTACATATATATAATTGTGTTTTTTAAAAATCTGAAAAAATAGTAGTATACAAAAATAGTAGTATACATAGTATATACATGTATACATAATGTATACATGTAGTATACATTAAACATGAAGCAAAACAACACAAAGGAAAATGTGAGTATTAAATAATCAATGCCAAAGAGAACACGATATGGGTATGCCTACAAGTTAATGTGAACCATGGAAAAACCCACATGCGGAGCAGCAGCAAAAACTTCATCTGCACGCAGCACAATAAGCAAACATCATACACACGAAGGTTTCTGAGGTCCCAGTCCTAGCTCCAGTACTTCCTTCTTCCCAGAAAACCCGCCCCTTCCCTTGCAAGGCGAACTGCTGGGCAAACTCGGAGAGGCCTTCTTCCCAGTTAGGGCTCCCCAAGGTAAGTCCCAAACTCTAATCCAGCACTTCTCCATCTCTCCTGCAGGTACCCCCAGGGCGGACTCAGGGCTTTACACCGTCTAAGTCCCCGCCGGAACACCGGGCTGAGCTCCCCACTGGGAACCAGGTCACGCTAGGATACGAACGATGGAGGAAGCAGGCACACTGATAGACCGTCAGGCCAAGCCACGCTGGGTCCCGCGTCCCAAGCACAGGATGGGAGTAGGGTCGAAGGTTCCGAGAGGCAGAGCGAGGGTCCCCTTTCCTCCCCGCCTCCCGCCCCAAGCCTTCCCCAACCCCCCCTCCCACGCTCGTACAAGGTGCGCTCCATCTCGACCCAGCCGTCCCCAGCTGTGGACACTTGCGCGAGCCCGGGAACGCGCCCTGGATGACTTACACTTCCATGTCGACCCCGCGTTGTCGCCTCCGCCCGCCAGCACACACGCAGCCTCACGCTACGCCGCCACCGCTCCCGCCTTCCTCACAGCTCACCGGGTAGCCGGCTCCGCGCGCCGCGGGGCACGTCGGGATCGCCGCGCTGCATGCCGGGAACCTGGCGGACCGGGGCGGAGACCTCAATGCAGCCAGACTTCTGTGCACTTCACGTTGCGGGGCTTGAAACTGTTGAGGGACGCCTGGTGGAGGCGCAAGGCGGCTCTGTGCTGCTGGAAATGTTCTGTTTCATGATCCTGATGTTGGGTGTGGCGCCATGTGTTCTGTTTCTGAAAATTCAGTGAGTTGTACACTTTTATGTATGTTGTAATTGAATAAAACGTCTTAAAAGGGAAAAACCCTCAGCCTCCCTTCTCGTTATCACTCTTCTTGAGAGCTATTTGGCACACACACACACACACACACACACACACACACACACACACACAACTGTAAGGGTGCCTAGGTGGCTCAGTCCCTAAGCGTGGATTTTGGCTCTGGTGATGGTCTGTCTCACAGTTCCTGAGTTCGAGCCCTCTTTAGGCTCTTTGCTGCCAGCGCAGAGCCTGCTTGTATCCTCTGACCCCCTCTCCCTCTGCCCCTCCCCTACTAGCGCTCACTCGCACTCTCTCAAAAATAAAAAAATAAACATTTTTTTTAAAAGCTGTAAGGGTAAGACTCTGACCTTCCAGCCTTTCTAGGAATTTATCTAAAGGGAACTATCAGATGCTTGAAGAAGGGTGGTTTTGTAGTGATTTTTTTTTCAGGGAGATAGCCTGAATATCCATCAATGAGGAATTGATAAATAATGTTTCAGCCACCCAGTATTATATATACGGCCATAAGAAATCATGTAGCATATTTGTTACACTAGGGGAAATACTTAAGATAGGGTTTTTAATTAAAAGATAGAAAATGATGTGGTGTTACTCTAATAATCTAAAGAAAAATGCACAGGGAAAAAATACCTAAGGGCACATGAGGTAGAGCCACCTAATGTACTATATTTTATGTCTTAAAAAAAAACAGACATGGAAGGTTCATTATCTTCTAAACTTTGGATATGTCTGAAATAGTTCTTAAAGACTGGAAGGAAATAGCCAAAATATTAACAATAGCAAGTGTCTTTAAATGATATGTCAATTGCAGGGTGGCTGGGTGGCTGTCAGTTAAGTGTCCAACTCTTGATTTCAGCTCAGGTCGTGATCACATGGTCTGTGGGATCAAGCCCCACGTTCAGCATTCAGCTCTGTGCTAACCGTGCAGAGCCTGCTTGGGATTCTCTCTCTGCTCCTCCCCTGCTTGCTCGCTCTCTGTCTCAAAAATAAATAAGCATAAAAAAAAAAAAAGATATGTATGGGGCGCTTGGGTGGCTCAGTCGGTTAAGTGTCTGACTTTGGCTCAGGTCATGATCTTGCTGTTTGTGAGTTCCAGCCCTGCATCAGCTGTGCTGACAGCTCAGAGCCTGGAGTCTGTTTCAGATTCTGTGTCTCCCTCTCTCTCTGCCCATCCCCTGTTCATGCTCTGTCTCTATCTCTCAAACATTAAAAAAAATTTTTTAATGAGATGTCAATTGCTAATTTTTTCTGCTTTTTTAATAGTTGTATCAGTTATCATTTGCTAAATTCATTCTCTTTGCAAGGCACTTACTAAGCACTTTGTTATTCCATTACATTAACAGTTAATGGTGCAAGCTTTGCAGTCAGATGGCCTGTGATTCTGTTTGCCTCCATCACTTTCTTAGAGGCTGTTGGACCTTGGGAGATTACTTAACCTCTCCTAACCCCAGTTCCCTCTTATGTAAATCATAGGTCTGTTTGGTAATCTTTATAAAGTACCTGACACATTGTAAGTGCTCAGCAAATATTAATTACTGTGACAATACAACTATGACACTCTGGGGTAATTCTTTTGTTATTCAAATTTTAATATTGAGGAAACCGAGGCAGGCTTGAAGACATTATGATTTACACAAGACCAGTCATCTAGGAACTTGTCCACTAGGGATTCAAATTCAGGCCATCTGAACAACTGTAGGAGGTGTATTAAATTGTTAATAGTGACTGATGATTGGTTAATAAAATGTGTTATGGCAAAAAAGGAATTGAGTACTGATACCTGCTACAACATGGATGGCCCTCAAAAACATGCCAAGTGAAGAAGCCAGACACAAAAGACCACATTCTATATGATTCCATTTATATGAAATGTCCAGGATGGCAAATCTATACAGACAGGGAGTAGATTAGTGGTTGCTTAGGGATGGGGAGTGACAGCTAATGGACACTGAACTTTCCAATTTTAGTATATGTGCTACCAAAGCAAGCACATGGACACTGAATTTCTTTTGGGGGAAATAAAAATTTCCCAAAATTATGTTGTTATGGTTGTCCATCCCTGTGAATATATCAAAAAACACTGCATATACAATTTTAAATAAGCAAATTGTATGGTATCTGAATTTTGTATCAACGAAGCTGTCGAAAAAGTGTTTTACTGGTATTTGCCTGTGGGGGTTAGTTTGGAAGAGAAATAAGAGGAATTTTTAGCATTTAACTTTACACACTCAGAACTTCAAAAATGTTTTTCAATGCACATGTTATTTTCAAATTATAAAAAATATTATTTTAGGGCACCTGGGTGGCTCAGTCGGTTAAGCATCCGACTTCAGTTCAGGTCATGATCTCACAGTCCGTGAGTTCAAGCCCCGCGTTGGGCTCTGTGCTGACAGCTCAGAGCCTGGAGCTTGCTTCAGATTCTGTCTCCTCTCTCTCTGCCCCTCCCCTGCTCATGCTCTGTCTCTCTCTGTCTCAAAAATATATTAAAAAATCAAAATTTTTTAAAAATATTATTTTAAAAACAACTAATTTACTTTAAAAAATCAGCAGGTAAGTAAATGCCACCCTAGACCCAGCTGGTCTGATTTGTATAGAGGGTCCCCTGTAACTTCTTTAAGGCCAGTGGGCCCCACAAAGCAGCACTAACGATGCTTGTTGTGTATTCACTTAGCAAATACGTAGCGATGGCCCATTTAGTGGTGATGATACAAATATGAATAATCCACACCTCCCGCCCTGGCTAGCTGACAGCCTAGTTGGGGAACCAGCTCTGGACATCAACAACTATAATACACAGTGTTTAGACGCGATGAAGCAGAGGAGAGAATGACTAATGAGGTGGAGAGGCGTCTCAAAGCCAGGAGTGTTTGAGCTGGTTGTGGGGAGGAGCACCCAAAGCCAAGGCTTCAGGGATGGGCTCCCACAGAAGAGGGGTCAGTACCTCTGAGGGCCCCATGATAAAATAGCTAAGCTCCAGGTTCTCCAAGGGAAGCCACCCTAAGACTTCGAGGACCCTATGGAGTCACTCTGCCTATTCTCTAAGGGCAGCCAAGTAATCAGGAGTGAGGCCCTTTCTCCCAAGGGAAGGCTGCCCAAAAGGACCTTGTGCAATGAAATAATCCAGCCAACAAAGCTGGGCTAGTCAATGACTGAAACTCTTCCCTAGCCTGTCCCCACTCAGGGCCTCCCTGTAGCTCTCCTAACTTGAGACTGCATAAGGAGTCTCATTCTTCGCTACCCAAAGTATAAAAACCTAGAAAATGGCTTTTTTTTTTCCGTAACAGCTGGCTTTTTAGGAAGGACCGTGTACTATATACGAAGGCCCAGAGCATGAGCAAGCCCTGTGTGTCTTCCATGGGGAAATGTCCTGTTGAACACAGAGCTGTTAGGTCTAGAGCTCAGAAGGAAACTAGCAAAAACTTTTGAAGGTGTAAGTAGTTGAGGTTGAAGTCTTTGAGGTTAAGTCACCCAGGGAGAGTCCAGAATAGAAAGACTTACTTGGTGCTTACCAGGTGCCACCGAGTTGATCTCAGCTCTTCACAGGGTGTGCTAGTTAATCCCCTCAAGATTCCATGAGGATGTGTGCGTTAGTATGCTCTCATTTACTTCCCTCAGGAATTCTCAGAGTTAAGTACAATGATCAGCCCATTTCACACAGAGGAAAGTGAAGCTCAGAAACGAGTTACAACGTGTCAAAGCCAGGGTGCTCCCTCTTCTCTGGCCAACTCCCAACACTCATGTGCACCAGCACTACCCCAACTTTACCTCTCAGTTTTAGGACCTGCAACAACCGGGATGCCTCCCTGTTCTGCGCTAGATACTTTAGATGCACCAAAGTGGAAAGTATAGGGGAGAGAGGCCAGGCGAAACTTTCATTCTTCTGAGGCAAATCCCATGCAGTGTTCAGTCCTCTGCTGAAATGGCTGTTGTCCATTGTCTGAACAGTCCTGGACCCTCAAGCTGGCAATGAGGATGAACACAGAAGGTTTGTCTATGGTCAAGGCCTTGAAGGAAACACTGACAAAGCCCAGTGAGGTTGTGATCATTTTTAGCATCTCAGGAGCAGGAATTGTAGACCCGTGGTGACTTCTAATCATGGGTTGTATTCCTGGGGACCCACAGGAATAAGGCAGTCATGTGTGATAGTTATAGATGTGGGCTCTGTGGCCACCCAGACTGAGTTAAATCCAGTACCTACCTTACAGAGTTGTTGTGTTTAGAATAGCATCTGGCAAATGGCAAGCATGAAAAAAAATGTTATCTATTATCTCCCAAAAATCCAAAGCAAGGAAATAAGATTTTGAACAAAGAAAGCTTTAAGTATATGATGACGTATGGATGTCATCTACTTCCCCTTACTGTGGATATACTGTCCACCTTCTTGGAAAACTCATGAAGCCTTTCACTACCCACCTTACCTTGGAACAGTTGACATGAGTAGAGTTAAAGGCTTCTAGTGAGGAAGAAAATGAGTTACATGGCAGTGCACGATTTGAAGAGTGGGGTGGGAATGAGTGGCCAGCCCCATTCAAGGGCATTTTCCTGGAGTCTCTCCATATGCTAGGCAGAATAATGGTCCCCCAAAGATGTCCCAACCCTAATCCTCTAGAACCTGAAGATATGTTACCACATACGCCCAAACGAACTTTACAGATGTGATCAAGGTTATAGATCTTACGATGGGAAGACTATCCAGAATCATTTGGATGGGCCCAACCTAAGCACATGGGTCCCTTTAAAGAGGAGAATCTTTCCCAGTTGACAGAGTTAGAGGAAGGTGTAACGATGGAAGAAGAGTCCGAGAGATGCAACTTTCCTGGTTTTGAAGCTGGAGGAAGGGGCCATGAGCCAAGGAATATAGGTTGCCTCTAGAAACCAGAAAAGGCAAGGAAACAGATTCTCCACTAAGCCTCCAGAAGGGACTGAAGCCCTGCCAACATCTTAATTTTAACCCAGTAAGAGCCACGTGAGGCTTCTAACCTAATAGAAATATGAGATAATAAATCTGTGGGAGTTGTGTGGGCATTTGTTATAGCAGCAATGAAAAACGAATAAACTCCCATACAATTCCTTTATTCTATGCAGACTCTCTTGCTTATTCACTGTCCCCAATCCCAAAAATCCCTCAAATGACTCCTAGATAGATCCAGGTGTCTCACGGTATCATGTGTGTGCACATGCACACACACACACGTGAGCACAGGCAGAGCTCTGGGACCCTCTCTTGTGGCTGCCACTGAACTTGTTGCAGTGATGGCAGCAGAGCAAGGTGCAATTGTCCCCAGGTGCTGAGGCTTGGCCTCCTACCTGACACCATTGCTGCAGATGTCTTAGGCTACTTTAGCTTATTTTCATTCCCTGGCTGCTGGAGTCTGTGGGGCCAGGTGCAGGGACAGTCAGCATGTAAGGCATATTTAAGAGTCTCTTATGTTCTGCCCTCCTCCCTGCTTTTATATTATTTTTCCTCCCCTTTTCCTATGTCCATCTGTTTTGTATCTTAAGTTCCACATATAAGTGAGGTCATATAATATTTGTCTTTCTCTAATTTCACTTAGCATCATACACTCTAGTTCCATCCACACTGTTGCAAATGGCAAGATTTCATTCTTTTTGATTGCCAAGTAATACTCCATATATACCCCATACTCCATATATCTGGTATATATATATATATATATATATATATATATATATATATACCAGAACAAACTGAGGGTCGCTGGAGGAGTTGTGGGTGGGGGGATGGGCTAAATGGACAAGGGGCATTAAGGAGGTCACTTGTTGGGATGAGCCCTGGGTGTTATACATAGGGGATGAATCACTGGATTCTACTCCCAAAATCATTATTGCTCTATATGCTAACTTGGATGTAAGTTTCATTAATGAATGAATGAATGAATGAATGATGAATGAATGAATTTTAATTTTTTTTAACATTTATTTATTTTTGAAAGACAGAGAGAGGCAGAGCATGAGCAGGAGAGGGGGAGAGAGACAGACAGACAGAATCCGAAGGAGGTTCCAGGCTCTGAGCTGTTTGTTAGCACAGAGCCCGACGTGGGCCTCGAACTCACGAACCACGAGACCATGACCTGAGCCAAAGTCGGATACTCAACCGACTGAGCCACCCGGGAGCCCCTGAATTAATTAATTTTATTATTTATTTATTTATTTATTTATCTTTTTAAAACATAGGGGCGCAGGTGTTCCCTTTGTTGTTGTTGTTGTTGTTTTAATTTATTTTTAATGTTTATTTATTTTTGAGAGAGAGACCGAGCATGAGTGGGGAAGGGTCAGAGAGAGATGGAGACACAGAATCTGCACAGGCTCTAGGCTCTGAGCTGTCAGCACAGAGCCAGACGCGGGGCTCGAACTCACAGACCGTAAGATCTTGACCTGAGCCGAAGTCGGAAGCTCAACCGACTGAGCCACCCAGGTGCCCCTTAATTAATTTTAAAAAATAATGTAACACATAGTTCTCTGCCTTTCAACCAAGCCGGAGCCTTCACTCTGCACTCTTGGGAGGAAATGTTTTTCTGGAGGCTCCTTGGTGTCAGTGAGCCCCCATTCCCAGCCCAGGCAACCTAAGCCCGAGACCTGGGGCCTCTACCATGTGCTTACATAGTTCTCTGAAACTTATATAGTTCTCTGAAAAGTGCTGGTATTTAGTAAGTACTACATAAGAGAGCTTATGAACAAATATCCTACATATTTTCTATCTTTTGTCTAGTGTGATTTACATAGCATAGGGATTAGGAACACAGATGCTAGGGGTAACTGGGTGACTCAGTCAGTTGAGCATCCCACCTTAGCTCAGGTCATGATCTCATGGTTTGTGAGTACAAGCCCTGCATTGGGCTCACTACTGTCAGTGTGGAGCCAGCTTCAGATCCTCTGTCTCCCTCTCTCTCTACTCTTCCCCCACTCACACTCTCTCAAAAATAAATTTTAAAATTTTGGAGACAAAAAAAAAAAGAACACAGATTCTAGGGTCAGACTGCTGGCCTTAGTTTGGATTCTGTCTGCACCACCTAGTAACTTTATGAGTTGGGGCAAGTCACTTAATCTTCTAAGCATCTAATCCTCTAAATTTCCCTACCTGTAAAGTAGCGATAATTGTGTTTACCTTCTAAGAAGATTAAATGTGATGATAAACATGCAGCGGTTTTAAAGCATGTCTGCAAATTGTTTGGACACTCTTCCTTCATGGGCTGGAGACTAATTCCCCCCACCTTGAATATGGCCTGGACTTGTGCCTCATTTGTAATGAATAGAAAGCAGTGGAAGGGGGGCACCTGGGTGGCTCAATGGTCAAGCCTCCAACTCTTGATTTTGGCTCAGGTCCTGATCTCACAGCTCGTGAATTGGAGCCCCACATCAGGCTCTGTGCTGACAGTGCGGAGCCTGCTTGGGATTCTCTCTCCCTCTTTCTCTGCTCCCCTGATCTCAAGCACATGTGCACTTTCTCTCCTTCTCTCTCAAAATAAATTAATTAATAAAAAAAAAAAGGCAGTGAAAGTGACACTACATGGCTTTTGAGGCTGGGGCAGAAAAAGCTATGCAGCTCTCATCAGACTCTCTCAGGACGTGGGTTTTAAAGTCCTGAGTCACCCCATAAGAAGTGTAGCTACCTTCACACCATTAGGCTGGAGGCACCACATGGAGAGATCATACAATTATACAAACTGTTGCAGTCCCCAGCCATTTGAATCATCCCATCCCTGGCATCAGACTTGTGACTGATGAAGAAGTTTTTGAAATGACCCCAGGTCCATACAACTGTATGAGAAACCTTTAGCCAGAACCTCTTAGCTAAGCCCATTCAAACTCCAGAATGATCAAAAGTAATAATTATCGCAGTTGTTGTTTTGTAATTTGGGATGTTTTGTTACACAGTGATAGATAACTGATGTGCATGTTCAAGTACCTTGAACGTGAAAAGCACTGAATAAATAGTTGTCCTAATTATTATTATTATTTCAAACTAGCATCATCCTGGCCCGTTAGGCCTTCCTTTATTAATAATGGCAACTACCATTCACTGAGTACTTAGCATAAATCAGGCATTATACGTATATGATTTCTTCTTCACTCAATGTTCAAGGCATGGGTATCATTATTCCCTTTTTACTGAACCTCCAAGAGGGTAAGTACTTACCTGCGGCTACACTCAAGGAGCACTGTGGCTTAGATTCAACCCTGGCTCCTCTGACTCTCAGAACCTGTCATAAAGTGTACTCCAGAATAGTTAACTGCCACTTGAGTCCTTCTAAAGTGCTGCCAGGAGTGAGTCCACTGCCCAGGCTGGGCCACCAACAGCTGTCTCCACAAAGAGCTAGTGAGATTGGGCTCTTGTCAAGCCTTGCACCATTCTTTCAGGCTGTCTCCCGCATACTCAACACCAGGTATGTATGGTCAATCTTAATTCAGCAAATGAAGAGTACAGCAACCCACAGGCCTCAAGACTACTTGTGCAACTTTTGTATTCACCACAGGGACTGGAAAAACAATTGATTGTCATTTAAGATTTAGTGGTGTCCCGGGCCACCTGGGTGGCTCACGGTTGAGTGTCACCCTCTTGGTTTCAGCTCAGGTCATGATCTCATGATTTCCTGAGTTCACACTTGATCTTAGCCAAAAGGCCGAGAAGCGATAATGATTTCCTGAGTTCAAGCCCCACGTTGGGCTCTGTGCTGGCAGTGCAGAGTCTCCTTGGGATTCTCTCTCTCCCTCTCTCTCTCTCTCTCTCTCTCTCCCTGCCTTTCCCTGTCTCTTTCAAAATAAATAAATAAACTTAAAAAAAAAAAGATTTAGTTGTGCTCCTATTGGTAAGTTCTTGTTAACTTGATCCCTCAGGTAATTAATTTCTGATGAATCAACGTCTTGGCATACCTATGTTATTGCTGTCCTGCACATAACATGAGCTTTGCGGCCAGACGGTTGGGATTCAATTCCCAGCTTGGCCACCTCCTAGCTGGGTATTGCTGGGAAAGTCACTCAATCCCTCCCAGACACAGTATCCTCATCAGTAGAATGGGAGTAATTATAGCATAGGCCACAAGAGCTGGTTGTGAAGATTTAAGGAGATAACCAATATGTTAGGTGTTTAGCAAGTGCCTGGCACACAGAGCTATTAGCTCTCATTGTTATTTGCTTATTGCCCTATTTATATAGAGAGAACACCTCAGCCTGCCTTTAAATTGTTTCCTTAACATTTTTTACTTTCCTCAGGCAGGAGTCTGTGCTTGGAATTTCCTAAGATGATGCTCAGGAGGCGTGATGAAGTAAGAACCTCTCCCTTTCCTCCTTGTCTCTCTCTTCTCCTGGGAGTTCAGTTATTGTCAATAATAGCAATGACAACACATGCACTGAATGCTGATTATGTAGCTGTAAGATCCAGTCTTGAACTGTGTATATATCATTAACTCAGATTCTCACAATAAATCATACAAGCTAGATATTTTTACTCATTTATTCATCGTTTTTTTCAATTAACGAATACTTACTGTGTTCCTTCAGTGATCTAGGTACTTGGAATACGTTAAAGAATAAGACAGACAGAAATCCCTGTTCACATTCTAGTGTGCAGGGACTACTGTAAATAAACAAACAGTAACAAACGTAGCAAGTCAAAGAGTGATAAGTGCTGTGGAGAAAAATAAAGGTGAGAAGGCAGAGAAAGAAGGAGAAGCAAATTTCTCCTTTAAACAAAGCAGTTAAGGGAAGTTCTCACTTTGTGAGAGGGTGACAGGTGGGCAGGGACATGAAGAAGGTGAGGAAGTGAGACATGGGGAGACTTGGGGCAACATTCCAGATAAGGGGAACAGCAGGGAGTATGAAGTATAAGGAAGCATAAAGCACAGAGGAACATGCCTGGATGTTTGAAGAACACAGGAAGCCAGTATGGCTGGAGTAGAGAGTGGCCGAGTGACAGGAGAGTCACAGGAGAGGAGGGTAGAGAGATACAAGGAAGGAGGGAGCAGGGCAGGTCACTGAGTTCTAGGCCACTGGAAAGACACTGGCTTTCACTCAGTGAAATGCAGAGCCCTCGAATAACAGCTTTGAGCCGAGAAATGGCATGATCTAGTTTAAATTATAAAAGGATCTCTCTGCCACCTGTGTTGAGAAGAGATCCTAGAAGAGCAAGGGTGGAAGCAAGGACAAGAATGGGAAGGCAAAATATCATGGTGCATGGTGGCTCAGTCCAGGAAGAAGCAGTGGAGTAGGGAGAAACTATCAGATTCTGGACGTAATTCCAAATAGATCCAACAGGATTATATGGCTGGATTTGGGTAGGAGGAAAAGCAGGGGTGAAGGATGACACTAAGGCTTTTGGTCTGAGCAATCAGATGGTGTTGCCGTTCAACAGAATGATGACCACATTTGGAAGGAAGATCAGGGATTCGGTTTTGAACATATTGACTTTTAGATGTCTTTTAGGGGTGCCTGGGTGGCTCATTTGGTTAAGCGTCCAGCTCTTGACTTGGGCTGAGGTCATGGGTTTGATCCCCACGCTTCATGGGTTTGATCCCCACATCAGGCTCTGCACTGGCAGTGTGGAGCCTGATTGGGATTCTCTCTCTCTCCCTCTCTCTCTGCCCCTCCCCCACTCATGTGCTCTGTCTCTCTCTCAAAATAAACTTTAAAAAAAATAGATGTCTTTTAAACATTAAAAAAAATCAGAAAGGCATTAGGATATAGAAGTTTCCCTCCACTTAATAAGTGGATAATAATAATAAGTGCTTATCAAGATGCTTATTAATGCTTAATTAATCAATGCACAATTAATTATGTTTATTATTAATTAATTTTAATTAATTATAATTTTAATTAATTATAATAATTAATTAATTACATCCCAGTGGCTGAGCTGGGATTTAAACCAAGATAAGTCTGACTCCACCATCCTTATCTTTTGTTTGTTTTTTTTTTTAATGTTTATTTATTTTTGAGAGAGAGACAGAAACCAAGCTCAAGCAGGGAGAGTTCGGAGAGGGAGGGAGACACAGAATCCGAAGCAGGCTCCAGGCTCTGAGCTGTCGGCACAGAGCCCGATATGGGGCTGGAACTCACGGACTGTGAGATCATGACCCGAGCTGAAGTCAGACACTTAACCGACTGAGCCACCCAGACACCCCCCATCCTTATCTTTTGTATTAAATATCAACCACAGGATTTTTGCTTTTGACCAAGATGGAGTCAGTTGGACCTGATTTACCGTCGCACATGAAACAACAACAAAAAAATTAAAAAGACAACATACACGAAACAAAGATTTTCAATGAAGGATGATGATTTCGGAAAGACAGGAAATAAAAGAAGGGAGCCTTATAATCATCCAGGTTACTATTTGGAGAAAGTTCTCTGGACATGATGTGGGGAGGCAGAACTGAGGCAGGGTCTGGCAGACTCCCTGAGTTGAGAAGGCAACGTGGGGAGCCGCGAGAGACAGAGGCCTCTAGAGTTCATAAAACAGAGTAACGGAGAGAAGAGAGCTACACAGAGGACTCCGAAGACATACAGAAGGTCCTCAAGTATTCAGTGGGTTACTGAATCAATGCATGCATGTGAGGAAAGTATCTGAATATGGGGAAAGAACAATCCAAAAGGATTAAAGGAAACAATGCTTATTCATGCCAGTCAGACTGGGAAAACTTATAATTCATTGAGTATTAAGGGAAGTCTTCTCTCATTAGCGGGAGATAATTAGCTCTAGACTGAGCATCGCTACTGACCTGTCTAGCAACTAACGAAAGCAAACCCAAAAGGATCAAACTGTTTCCAAGTTACCTAACTGCATCCCAGAGCAAAATTCAAAAAGATTTATCAGAATACAAAAATATCCACCACCTAACCAGATAAAGATCCAATGTTTAGCATCTGATCAAAGACCACTAGATGTGTAAAGAAGCAAGAAAATGTGACCGATAATGAACAGATTAATAAATCAGAGAAAGACATTAAAACGTGTATTATAACTGTATTCCATATGCTCAAAAAGCTAAGTTGAGGACTTGAATGTGTTGCAGGATTTTTTTGCCACAAAACCCAGGATGCATTGTCTCACCACTTCAAAGAATGAAGAAGTAGACAGAAACTGTGCAGCAGGCAAAAGTTTATCAGAGTTTAAGATTAGAAAGGAAGAATAGTAGAAAAGCTCTCTTTATAGAGAGGGGACATTCAAAAGTAAATGCCTGAGGACTATAGTCAAGGGTACTTGTTTTATAAGGTTCTGGTTGATGTGGGAAACAAAGGCAGAAGGAAATGGCAGCTAAAATTCAATTTCCTTATAACCTGCAGCCCATTGGCAAATACTTAAGGCAGACAGAGGTTTCTCCAGGAACTCCCTGCTATCTTAATGCTAATGCCTTGCTAGAGGAAAAAACAACCTGAGCTTGACAATAGCTAGGCCTCCAGAATCATGTGAGTCTTCTTTAGCATATGAAAATTTCATTGGAGGGGCGCCTGGTGACTCAGTAGGTTAAGCATCAGACTTCAGCTCAGGTCATGATCTGTTGGAGTTCGAACCCTGCATCTGACTCTGTGCTGACAGCCTGGAGCCTGCTTCAGATTCTGTGTCTCCCTCTCTTTGCTCTTCTCCTACTCATGCTCTCTCTCCCTCTCAAAAATAAATAAACAGAAAAAAAATCTCATTGGAAACTTCACCTTGAGTTCCCCACCCCACCCCCACCCCCACTAACTCCATAGTAGATAACCAGTCTCTCCTCATGATCCTGGGGCAGCTCTTCCTGCCCATGGGTCCTGTCCCCATACTTTAATAAAATCACCTTTTTGCACCAAAGACATCTTCAAGGATTTTTTCTTGGCTGTTGACTTCCTACCCCATTAACCCCACTATCACCCAAAAAAATCTCATCACTGGTCAGCCCTCCCCTGTCCTTTCCCCCTTGTTCCTTCTCAGGTTCTACCCTTATTGGCTTGATAACTCTGGGTCCTGGGTTGTCTATTCCCGATTGGCTCGTTTCCATTGTATGAGGGGTGGTCTATGGCCATACTTAGGTCTTTGGTCAAATTCCAGAGGGGAAACCTAGGGGGAGTAGGCGGGGTCTGTTACATTCTTAAGAGAAACCTACGCCTGAGGGAGCTTGCTGTGGTCAGACACTCCCAGCATTGTTCCAAAATAGGTGTTTTTCCTCACTCAGGGACCTCAGGCCTTAATCTTTCCCTCTCTGCCTACTGAATCCTATCTTTTCCTATCATAAACAGACACTTCTCCAGAGATGATACAGAAATGGCCAACAAGTAAAGCACCTGGGTGGCTCAGTCGGTTTGTTACAGCAAATACTTGGCGCCCAGGAAGGGA
Source organism: Panthera tigris (assembly GCF_018350195.1). Lineage (NCBI taxonomy): Eukaryota > Metazoa > Chordata > Mammalia > Carnivora > Felidae > Panthera > Panthera tigris. The sequence goes on from NC_056675.1 coordinate 15,875,941, forward strand.
CAAGCGACAGTACTTAGGGAATCAGAAAAGACTGCTGCCTGCCCAGTGAGTCATCTCCAAAAGCTGAGCATCCCACTCAGGTTTTACTGATCTTATATACATATGTGCTTCCGGGTGGGCGGGACTAGTATAGTCAAGCTTCTGGTTCCTGTCTGCTAGATGATGCAAGAGGCAAGCTAGATTGCAGAAGTCAAAGGCATGCAAAGGGAGTTTCTGGCCTTGGATATCTGGCTGGCCCTTTTTATTTGCATTCACCAGCTTTCCTTTTCAGGTTAAGTGTCCAACTTTGGCTCAGGTAATGTTCTCACGGTTTGTGAGTTCGAGCACCGTGTAGGGATCTGTGCTGACAGCTCAGAGCCTGGAGCCTATTTGGGATACTGTGTCTCCCCCTCTCTCTGCCTCTCCCCCACTCACGCTCTGTCTCTCTCTTTCAAAAAAATACTAAACATTATTTTTAAGAAAAGCCCAAACCAAACTTCTAGAGTTGAAAACTAAAACATTTGAGGGTTTTTTGTTTTGTTTTGTTTTTTGTTTTGTTTTTTTGCTGCATCCACCATGAGAAGGAAGATCATTCTCAAGAAGACCTTCAGCATTCCAGAAAACATTGACATCACTCTGAAGGGCTATACTATTAGTTACTGTGAAGGCCCCCAGAGGAAACCTGTGAAAGGACTTCAACTACATCAATGTAGAACTCAGTTTCCTTGGAAAGAAAAAGTAGAGGCTCTGAGTTGACAAATGGTGGGGAAATATAAAGGAAGTGGCTACTGTTCACGCTATCGTAGTCATGTACAAAAAACATGGTCAAGAGTGTTAAACAGTGTTTCCATTACAAGATGAAGTCTGTATTGAGTTTTTCTGGGGGTGATGGTGGGGTGGTGGGGTCCAGAGCCAACAGCCAAGAAAGAATTCTTGAAGATGTCTTTGGTGCAAAAAGGTGATTTTATTAAAGCACAGGACAGGACCCAGGGGCAGGAAGAGCTGCCGCAAGACCATGAAAAGAAACTGGTTATCTAATAGGGAGTTGGGGGAGGTAAAGTCAAGGTGAAGCTTCCAATGAGATTTTCATATGCTAAAGAAGACTCCCAGGATACTGGAGGCCTAGCTGTTGTCAAGCTAAGGTTGGTTTTCCTTCTGGCAAAGCATTAGCATTAAGATAGCAGGGAGTTCCTGGAGAAACCTCTGCTTGCCTCAAGTATTGGCCAGCAGGCTGCAGGTTATAAGGAAATTTAATTTTATTTGCCATTTCCTTCTGTCTTTGTTTCCCACATCATGTGTATGTTCACTTTCCCATCAATGTTGTTATTCAGGAGAATGATTCTCTTGTTGAAATATGAAATACATCTGTTTGCTGGGTTCAGATGAGGTCAGGCATTGCCTGTTCAGTATCTCCCCAGAAAGATGAGTTAATTCTTGAAGGAAATGACATTGAACTTACATCAAATTCAGCTGCTTTGATTCAGCAACCCACAAGAGTTAAAAATAAGGATATCAGAAAATTTCTGGATGGTATCTGTTTCTGAGAAAGAAGAAGTTCAGCAGGCTAATGAATAAGACCTAAGTTAGTTCAGCTACAGAAACCACAAGATGCCAGATTTTTCAGACTTCTTTGTGATATTTTAAAGATGCACTAACAGCTGTGTGTTAAAAAAAGAAAAGGAAAGAAAACTACAAAATTGGAGATACTGAATTGGATGGACAGGAGATTAGATATTATAGACGGAAAGACTGGTGAATTAAGGACATAAAAATAGGCACCATCCAAAATGAAACACAGAAAGAAATAGAATCTCCCAAAATAAAAGAGCATCAATGAGTTGTGGGACACTTCATGCTTATGTACAAATAATTGGAGTATCTAAAAAAGAGGAGAAAGAAGAGGGTGGAAAGATCTCTTAATATTAAAAATTATAAATCTACAGACCTAAGATGCTCAACAATCTCCAGCACAAGAAAAATGAAGAAAACTGCACCAAGGTGTATCAAAATCAATGATACAGAAAAAAATCTTAAAAGCAGCTGGAGGGAAGGGCGCCTGGGTGGCTCAGTCGGCTGAGCTTCCCACTTTTGGTTTTAGCTCAGGTCATGATCCCAGAGTTGTGGGATAGAGCCCCATGCACTGAGCATGGAGCTTGCTTAGGATTCTCTCTCTCTCTCTCTCTCTCTCTCTCTCTCTCTCTCTCTCTCTCTCCCCCCCAGCCCCTCTCCCTCACTTGCATTCTGTCTCTAAAAATTATATATAAATACATATGTAAATATATATATAATATATTACATACATACATATGTGTGTATGTATGTATGTAATATATATATATAAATATATATGTGTGTGTGTATATATATATATATATAAAACAGCTAGAGGAAAAAAAAGACCTGTTACATACAGAGGTACAAAAATAAGGCTGACAGATTTGTCATCAGAAACAATGCAAATGAGAAGACAGTGGAGCGACATCTTTAAAATACTGGGGGTAAAAGTCCACTCAGAATTCCATATGTGGGAAAAATATTTCTCAAAACAACAACAGGGTAACATAAAGACATTTGCAGATGTACAAAACCTGAAAGGATTCATCACTGGTACTACAGAAAAATAAAGGAAATGCTTTAGACAAAAGGAAAATGATAGCAGATAGAAATCTGGATCCACACAAAGGAATAAAAAGCACAGGAAATGCTAACTACATAAGTAAATATATAAGATTTTTTTTTAGTATTTACTTTTCTTTAATTTTTTAATGTTTATTTATTTTTGAGAGAGAGAGACAGAGCATGAGTTTGGGAGGAGCAGAGAGAGAGGGAAACACAGAATCCGAAGCAGGCTCCAGGCTCCAAGCCATCAGCCCAGAGCCCGATGCAGGGCCCGAACCCACAAACCTGTGAGATTGTGACCCGAGGCAAGGTCGGATGCTTAACTGACTGAGCCACCCAGGCGTCCTTTTTTTAGTATTTAAATCTCTATAAACGTAATTGATGGTGGAGCACCTGGATGGCTCAGTTGGTTAAGCATCGGATTTTGACTCAGGTCATGATTTCATGGTACATGGGTTCGAACCCCGTGTCAGGCTCTGGGCTGACAGCTCAGCCTGGAGCCTGTTTCAGATTCTGTGTCTCCCTCTCTCTCTGCTGCTCCCCAACTTGTGCTCTCTCTCTCTCTCAAAAATAAATAAACATTTAAAAAAAAATAACCAATGGTTTAAAGAAAAATAACCATGAAGTAGGGATAGGAGGGAACTTTCTGAACCTGAGAAAACGGGATCTATGAAAACCTGACTGTAGTGGATGGAATTATGCCACCACCACCCATCCCCCTGGAAAAATATATTCAAGTCCCAGCCCCCCTAGGACCTGTGAATATGACCTTATTTGGAAATCGGATCTTTGCATTGTACTCAAGTGAAAATGAGGTCATAATGGATTAGGGCGGGCCCTAAATCCAATGACTGGTATTTTTCTAAGAGAAAAGGAGAGGGAGATTTGGATACAAAGACGTAGAAGAGACACTGGAAAGAAGGGCATGTAAAGATGGAGGCAGAGATCAGAATGGTGCAACTACAAGTCAAAGAATGCCAAGGATTGGCCGGAATCACCAGAAGCTGGGAAGAGGCAAAGAAGGCTTCTTCCCTAGAGCCTTCAGAAGAAGCATGGCCATGCCGGCACCTTCATTCCAAACTCTGGACTTCAGAACTGTGAGAGAATAAACTTCTGTTATTTCAAGCCATGACAGTTTGTGGTACTTTCTTATGGCCATGCTAGGAAATGAATATACCTACATCTAACACCATACTTAGTGGTAGAAGACTGGATGCTTTCCTCTTAAGATCAGGAACAAAATGAAGATGTCCACTCTCATCGCTTCTATTCAAAATTGTACTGGAGGGGGGCACCCTGGTGGCTCAGTTGGTTAAGCTTCTGACTTTGGCTCAGGTCATGAACTCATGGTTCCTGAGTTAGAGCCCCACATCCAGCTCTGTGCCGATAGCTCAGAGCCTGGAGCCTGCTTTGGATTCTGTGTCTCCCTCTCTGTCTCTGCCCCTCCCCTGCTTGTGCTCTGTCTCTCTTGTCTCTGTCTCTCTCAAAAGTAAATAAACATTTAAAAAAATTGTACTGGAGGGACTAGTCAGAGCAATTAGGCAAAAAAAAAAAATGTATTCAGTTTGGAAAGGAAGAAGCAAAACTATTTATTAGCAGATGACATGACATTGTATGTAGAAAATCATAAGGAATCCACTAAAAAACTGCTGGATAAAAATATTCGACAGATTTTGAGATACAAGATCAATATATAGAAATCAATTGTATTTCTATATATTAACAGTGAACAGTTGGGAAATGAAATTAAGAAAAACAATTCCATTTATAATACATCAAAAAGAATAAAATAGTTGGGAATGAATTTATCAAAAGTAGTGCAAAACTTGTGCCCCGAAAATTACAAAATATTACTGAAGGAAATTAAATAAGATCTTATTAAATTAGAAACATCCCGTGTTCATGACTGGAAGACTTAATATTGTTAAAATATCAGTACTCTCCAAATTGATCTACAGACTCAATACGTCATTATCAAAATCCCTACTGACCTTTTTTTGCAGCAATTGACAAGTTAATTATAATATTCATATGAGGATACAAGGGACCCAGAATGGCCAAAACAATCTTGAAAAGGAAGAAAAAAGTTCGAAAACTCAGTTTCCAATTTCAACACTTGCCACGGTACTACGTTAATCAAGATAGTATGGTACTGGCATAAAGTAGACATACAGGTCAATGGGGTAGAATGGAGTATCCAGAAATAAAGCCTTACATTTAGGTCAATTGATTTTTGACCAGAGCGTCGAGATAATTCAAGGGGAGAAAACAATAGTTTTTTTCAACAAATGGTACAAAAAAACCTGCATATTCACATGCAAAATAATAAAATTGGATGCCTAACTCACACCATACAGAACATTTTAACTGAAAATTAACAAAGTAACTCTTCCTGACTGAGTTAGGTAATATTTTCTAAGATATGACACCAAAAGTGCAAGCAACAAAAGAAAAAAATGGATAAATTGAACTTCATCAAGATTAAAAACATTTCTGCTACAAACAATACGAACAAGAAAGTGAAAAGACAATCTAAAGAATAGGAAGAAAATATTTGCAGATCATATATCATACATCTGATAAGGGACTTGTATCATCAAAATTAAAAACTTTTGCTCCAAGAAAAATGCTGTTAAAACAAAGAAAAAACAAGATAGTGCCTCACCAAAGAAGATAATATTTGGATGGCAAAGAACCACATGAAAAGATGCTCAGCATTAGTCATTAGGGAAATGCAAATTAAAGCATTAATGAAACATACTATGCACCCATAAGAGTGACTAACGTTAAAAGACTGACCATTTGAAGTGTTGACAAGGATGTTCAGAACTGAAACTCTCATATACTGCTGGTGGGAAAAGTACACCTGTACGACACTTTTCAAAACTATTTGGTAAGTCCCTAAAAATTAAACATACACCTACCATATGGTCCAGACATCCCACTCATAGGTATTTATCCAAAGGAAATGAAAGCATATGTGCATAGAAAGACTTGCCATGAGTTTTTTAAAAGTTTTATTTATTTATTTTAAAAGAAAGAGAGACCACAAGCTGGGGAAGGGTAGAGAGAGGGAGGGAGGGGATCCCAAGTAGGTTCCTCACTGTCAGCACAGAGCCCGATGCAGAGCTGGAACTCACAAACTTGAGATTATGACCAGAGCTTAAATCAAGAGTCGCGCACTTAACCAACTGAGCCACCCAGGCGCCCCTGTACGTGCATGTTTTATTTGTAATAGCTAAAAATTGGAAGCAACTTAAATGTCCACCAACAGACATCGGATAAACAAACTGGGGCATATCCATACAACGGAATAAAAAGAATTGAGCTATTGATACATGTAATAACATGGATAAATCTCAAAATAATTATGCTGAGTGAGAAAAGCCAGACAGAAACAGATTAGATAGATAGATAGATAGATTGGGAGAATGCTAACTAATATGATTGCAAAAAGCAGATCAGTGGTTTCTCAGTTATGGATGGGGGAGAGGCAAGAGGAAGGGATTATAAAGAGGTATAAGCATCCTTTTGGGTATGATGGATACATTCACTACCTTGATTATGGTTAATTTCATGGGTGTAAGTATATGTCAAAACACATCAAATTGTACACTTTAAATATTTTTGTATTATTGTATATCAGTTACATCTCAATAAAGCTAATATATACACTATATGTATGTGTATTATATATAATATATATACATAATACACACACACACACATATATATATATATATACACACATACCTTTGTGTATATCCAGGTCCATTAGGGTTTTAACGGTGGGATTGTGAGCATTTGTTTAAAACACTTTTAAACATTTTAACAAGTTTTGTTTTGTTTTGGGAGAGAGAGAGGGCGCAGGTGAGTAAGGGGAAGAGAGAGAGAGAGAGAGAAAGAGAGAGAGAGAGAGAGCAGGGCTCACCTAAAGTGGGGCTTGTGTTTTACCTGAAACAGCCCTGGTGGTCACCCAATTCAGGGCTCAAGCTCACCTGATGTGGGACTTGAACTTATGAACCTGCGAGATCATGAGCTGAGACGAAGTCAGATGTTTAATGACTGAGCCACCCAGGTGCCCAACACTTGGAAATTTTCAAAAATACTCACTTGAACAGCTATTGACATTTTGCAAATCTTATATCTTACCAACTTCACTACTTTTTATTGTTGGAGCATTTTATTTTTATTTTTATTTTTTTAACGTTTTTTATTTATTTTTGGGACAGAGACAGACAGAGCATGAACGGGGGAGGGTCAGAGAGAGAGGGAGACACAGAATCGGAAACAGGCTCCAGGCTCCGAGCCATCAGCCCAGAGCCTGACGCGGGGCTCGAACTCACGGACCGCGAGATCGTGACCTGGCTGAAGTCGGACGCTTAACCGACTGCGCCACCCAGGCGCCCCTGTTGGAGCATTTTATTTTTTTATTTTTTTTTTTAAATTTTTTTTTCAACATTTTTTATTTATTTTTGGGACAGAGAGAGACAGAGCATGAACGGGGGAGGGTCAGAGAGAGAGGGAGACACAGAATCGGAAACAGGCTCCAGGCTCCGAGCCATCAGCCCAGAGCCTGACGCGGGGCTCGAACTCACGGACCGCGAGATCGTGACCTGGCTGAAGTCGGACGCTTAACCGACTGCGCCACCCAGGCGCCCCATGTTGGAGCATTTTAAAATAAATCCCAGATAAATCATTTCACCTGACAATTCTTCAGTATGTATCTCTAAAAGATTAGAAGTTTTTTTTTAAGTTTTTTTTTATTTATCTTGAGAGACAGAGAGAGTGCAAGTGGGGAGGGGCAGAGAGAGAGGAAGAATCCCAAGCAGGATCCACACTGTCAGCTCAGAGCCCCGTGTGGAGTTTGAACTCATGACATGTGTCCTGAGGTTATGTTTTTAAAAGTTTTTAGATTTTAGGGGTGGTGGGGTGGCTCAGTCAGTTAAGCATCGGACTCTTGATTTCAGTTCAAGGTCATGATCTCACCATTGTGAGATTGAGCCTGACATCGGGCCTGCTTGGGATTCTCTCTCTCCCTCTCTCTGCCCCTCCTCCTGCTCATTCTCTCTCTCTCAAAATAAATAAATAAACATAAAAAAAAACACCACACATAACCTCATGTCATTATCTATTGTAGGTATTTTCTAAAGTGAATGTGAATGGATTTTGTAATATATTCTTATTGAAATTTTTCTTGAGATAATTTTAGATTCATATGCAGTTGTAATAAATGATCAGAAATATCCCTTTATACTCTGCTCAGTTTCCTCTAGTGGTAACATTTTGCAAAACTATAGTATATCACAACTGGGATATTGACATTAATATAATCCAATGATCTTACTCAGATTTCCCTATTTTACTTGTACTCTTTTTATGTGTGTGCCTATATATGTATTAAGTTCTACACAATTTAATCACCTGTGTACGCTCATGTACCCATCACAAAGTTAAGATACTGAAAGTCCCAACACCATAATTATTCCTCATGTTGTCCTTATATAACCACCTCCCCACTATCCCTGACCCCTGGCAACTGCTACTCTGTCCTCCATTTCTAAAATTTCATCATTTCAATAATGTCGTATCAGTAGAATCATACAACATGTAACCTTTTGGGACTGACTTTTTTTCCCCCTAAGAATAATATCCTGGCAATTCAGCAAAGTCATTGCATGTATCAATAGTTCATTTATTTTTATACCTTGAGTTATATTCCATAGTATATATTTATACTGTAATATATTTTTAAGGGTCATTTTTTGCATACAAAAATTATCATCATCATTCTGCTGCTTCCAAAGGGCACCAATGATTTATTTTGCCATTGTTGGGTGGCATGTTCTATAAACGTTAATTAGGTCATGTTACTTGATAATTTTGTTTAGATCACTGATATCTTTCCTGATTTTTCTGATACTCGTTCTGTCAATTATAGAGATAGGGATGTTAACATCTCCCATTATAATTTTGGAGTTATTTATTTATCCTTAATCTTTGCTTCATATAATTTGAAGCTGTGTTTTTAGGAACATACTCATTTAGGATTGTTAATACTTAATGATTAATTGATACTTTTATCATTATATAATGACCCTCTTTATCTCTGGTAATATTTCTTGCCTTAAAGTTTACTTTGTCTGATATGGATACAGCTATTCCAGATTTATTATGATTAGTGCTTAAATGGTATATCTTTTCCATCCCTTTTATGTCTTTATGTCTACGTCTTTATGTTTTAAGTGATTTTTTTGGTACGTAGCAGACAGTTGGATCTTACTTTTTTAAATGCATTCTGCCTTTTATCTCTGCCTTTAATTGAAGTGTTTAACCCATTTACACTTAATGTAATTATTAATACAGTTGTGTAAGTCTATTATCTTATTTTTTTCTATCTGTATTTGTTTCCTTTATTCTTGACTTCCTTTGGATCAAGAATATTTTAATATTCCATTTTATCTCAGCTTTTAGGTTTTTAGATGTATCTTTTTTTGGTGGTTGCTCTAAGGATTACATTATGAATCCTTAACTTACTCCAGTTTGCCCAGAATTGATATTAGTATATCTTTTCATGTATAACATAACCACCTTACAACAGTATAATTCCATTAGTATCCTCTTCCACTTTGCTATAAAACTAACAATACATTGTTATTATTTTTAGTTTAATAGTTATTTGTCTTTATTTTTCTAATATTTTATTTTTAAGTAATCTCTACACCCAATATGGGGATCCAACTCACACCCTGAGATCAAGAGTTGCATGCTCTACCAACTGAGCCAACCAGGCTCCCCTACTCATTTGTCTTTAAGGAAATTAAGAAGAGTGAATAAAGTCTTCAATACATAGTTGCTCTTTCTGGTGTTTGTTTGTTTGTTTATTTTCTAAGTAGGCTTCATGCTAAGCATGGAGCCCAATGTGGGGCTTTTCTGAGATGAAGACCTGAGCTGAGATCAAGAGTCGGGCACTTAACCCACTGAGCCACCCAGATGCCCCTTCTGGTGCTTTTTATTCCTTCCTGTAGACCCAAGCTTTCATCTTAAGTCATTTCCCTTCAGCATGAAGAACTCCCTTAGCCTTTCTTTTAGTCTGGGTCTTCTGGCAGTGAATTTGTGCGGCTTCATTTATTAAGGCTTGAGAATTTGATCCAATCTCAGTTACCATTTCTGTTGCATTATAGGATTAGGCAACCCTAGCAATTCCCTTGGAATGGACTCACCCGGTTCCCAAACTCTAGCAGCCACACTCTGGAAGTCTGAAGGGAAGCTGAGTCTGCTGGTCATCAAAGAGGCCCCCAAGAATATGGCTCTTGCAACTGATTTCCACCATGACCCAAGGCCCAGTCTTCCTTCTAGTCATGCTCCTACACCAACCTTAGGGTCCCCTAAACGGCCTACTTGGGGCAGAAGTGGCTAGACTATTGTATGGACTGAATGTTGTCTCTTGAAAGTCTGAGATAGTCACTCTTCAGATCCCTTGTCTGACCTCTCTATGGACTACAGGTAGCAGATGAAGGCCTCCTGGTGGTTAGAGAGGACCTGTCCTTCCTATCCATCTTCTCTGAGCTGATTATAGACTGGCCACTGGCAGGCACATTTCTCTGAGCCTCTCTCAGGCTCCCCGAGGTTTTGTTCGGGGATCTCAGCTTTTTCTAAGAGAACTTGGCTGCTCTGCTCTCATGAGTCCTAAGTGCCAAGGACATTTCCTCCATATAAAGGGTCATGCCCACTTTAGTGTCTACTGTCAGGGTTTTAGCTGCAGACTCTTTTGATTCGTCTCAGTTTTTTTCTTCACAAGCCTTCATGCTACCTCTTTGTCTTCCTCCTTCTCCTGAGTTCCCTTCCCCAACCCTGCAGGGACCTCCACACAGGACAAGCTTGCTATTTGCTGCAAGCAAACCTGGGATCACAGTCTCTCTTCTGTCATGTGTGGGCAGCCAGACTGTCTCCTTCTAACAGGTTGCCATGGGGCATGTCCACTAATCCCTAACCCTTTGCAGCTTCAGCCTCTCCATCTATAAACAGGACTGTTGTAAAGGAAGATCGATCGTGTAAAGGCTTTAGCACAGTCTGGCACCAGTTGAGCCACTGTGTTAGGTGTTATAGTTACAGTACTACCTGTGTTATGCATTGTGTTTATAGCCCTGCTCCCAGATGTCTTCCCTGACTCCCTTTCCAGCCTCAGTTCATTTGCCAGAGCGTTGGTCCCTGCGTGTTGCCTGATATTCAGGGATGTGAGCTCATGTTTGCAGAGTACTGCTGGCTTTCACACTTGGCCTCCCAGGAAGCTATGTCAGGCCTCAGACCCCAGCAGGTAGATCCCAGGGACTTGCCACAATGCTGTTGCAGTTTAGAGGACCACATGGCTCAGAGCTGGTTTCACGGGCTTCCACATCTCTGTCCACCTGTGGCCTGATGCAGCCCAGTTATGGGACTTCTGTGGGAGAAGACAGGAAATGGCTGGGGGGTCACAGGGATAAAGGGGATGAGGCCTTGCTTCCAAGGAGCTCTCAGTGGGGTAGGGAAGAAGACCCAGAACTCACAACTACAGTGCTCCCAATTTAGGGAAAGACTACTAGATGCACCTATAGGATCCAGTGCGACCACAGAGCTGGGTATCTGGGTCATCTGGGAATCTCCCTGACATTGATGACATTGATGATGCTTGGCTAGAATACCAATGAATAAATGGGAAATAGTGAGACAGTGGAGGAAGGGCATTCCAAGCAGAAGAAAGAGCATTTAAGAAGGCTTGAAACAGCCTGATACATTCTAGGAACTGCAAGTGATTCCAATCTGTTGGTTTCTATGATCTACAGGACCAAGACCAAATTGTCTCTCTTGACATTCAGAGCCTTTCGTAATCTTGCCCCAACCTACTTCCCACCGCTCCTGCCCACCCCACTCCTGTCCCTTTGTTATAGCCACTCTGACCGCTTCCTGTTCTCCAAGCAGGCTATTCACATTCTGGCCTCCCAGGCTTTGCCCAGGCTACTCTCGTTGCAGGGAAACTTCTAATCCTCTTCTTTGGGGAGCTAACTCTCCTCTTCCAAGACCCAACTCAGGGGACATCACCAGAAGCCATTGCAGGGCAGAAGTTGGATGCTGTGCCACCAGCGCCTAGAAGCCAGCTTGTTGTTTCTGTTGAATAGTTGATCAGATCAAGGAAATCTTCCCTGAGAACCCCAAGTAGACACCCTTTCCACGCTGCCTTAAATGCTCCCAGAACACCTGTCCAAGCTTTGTCAGGGCTTCTTGAGGCAGGTATTTCTTTTTCTTCAGGGTCTAACTCTACCTGGCCCAACGAGTTGAGGTGCCAGGCACGTGTTTGTTGAATGAATGAATGATCGGGCAGGCCTTTTCACCTTATGTATCCTGTGAGCCTGCTAGGCCTAGCCCACTGTCTCCAACGCCTGGCACAGTTTGTTGCCCTCAGCGCTGTCGCTCGGGCACCACCCTCACTGCCCCTACCCCGCCCTGGGGGCCGCTCTACCGCAAGCGACTCCAGAGAAGGCTCCGCCCACAGCCGGTGTTGGAGGGTGAAGGCAACGCCCACCTCGCCAGGCCGCCTGGGATTGGTGCGGCCGCCGCCAGGAGGCGGGCAAGGGCCGAGCAGGGGCTGACGCTCCTTGGGCCAGAAAAACCCCGCCAGGTGGCTGGCTAGAGGGTGACCGCGCGGCCAGGAGGTGGTGAGTGCCGGGCAGGCGGGACGGGAGGGACGCGCGCGGCGGGCGGAGCGGAGGACGCCGAGGACTGTGGCGCGCGCCCTAGGCACTGCCCACGTCCGCCTCCCCACGGGCTGCGTTGGGTCAAGCGCCGCGCCGGAGCCCAGAGCCCGCCCCGCCGGAGGGACTCCACCCAGGGGTCGGAGGAGGTCGTCAGTCCCGGCTTGTCTTCCAGACCCGGACGACCGAGGCTCCTGAACGACGAGGAACCGCCCAACATGGCATCGGAGGTGAGTGGGACCTCGGGGACCCAGGTCCTCCGAGTCTCCAAACGAGGGGGAGGGGCGCTCTGGGACCCAGCCAGGGCCCGTGACCTGCACACGGGATTTCCCTATGTCGGACGCGCCGCCGGCCACCCTGCCGGTAATTGTCTCCTCTGGCTCCAGGCGGTGGGTTCCTCCTGGAGCACTTGCTAGAGCCTGGGAAAGATCTTTGCGCGGACTTCGATTCTCCCCCTCCCCGCTCCCCAGGGGCCTGTGTGGCATTCACCAACCCACACTGCTAGGGAAGGTGGCCTTGGCCTGACAGCGCTTCCGGCGAGGGGGCAAGAAAGGAGCTGCCCACTGATTCAGCCTCCTCACCTCTTCATTCCTGCTTTCCGGATGTCCTTCTGTCAGTCCCCACCCTGCGCCCCTTCTCCTGTTGTAGCAATTGTCATTACCTGGCAGAGTCCACATGACTCTGGTTTGTGGAAAGAACCAGGAGGTAGGGGACCATGCCCTGTGGCCCCAGTGGCCCCAGTGCCTGGTGGCTTCCTGTCTCATTGGCCTCTCCTCTTTAGAGCCAGAGGACTCCTGGGTTCTCTTCCTGACCACTGAGTGGCAGGAGTCCTAGGTACAAGTTCTTTTCCTTGGGCCTCAGTTGATTTATCTGGCAAATGGGAATAATAATAGATTTCCCCCTCCCTCTGTAAGGTACTGGATCATGAGGTCGTTGTTTTGAACCCTTCAGGTGAAAGGGGCTGTTTGCTTGATGCCAATGAAGGAACCTGGAGCCTGGGAAACCAGAGATCTAGGTTCCAGTCCTTTTTGGTCCTCATTAGCTAGCAAGTCACTTCCTCTCTCTAGGCCTCAGTTTGCCCATTTGAATAGACTGGATAAGAATGCCTGCCCTGCTAGTTTCTGGATCAGGGCTTGGACTTTGGAGGCAAACAAATTTGGTTTCTGAAGCAGTCACTTGATCTCCCAGCCCACCTCATAGGAGGGTGTAATAGCATATGTAGAATGCCTAGCACAGGGCCAAGTTTTTGGACTATAGTAGGTGCTCAATAAATGGTGGCTAAAGATACAGTAACAACAGGTTATTTCCCTTGTGCAGTCTTTTTTTTTTTAAACGTTTCATTTTATTTTTTGAGAGACAGAGTGCGAGTAGGGGAGGGGCAGAGAGAGACGGAGACACAAAATCCAAAGCAGGCTCCAGGCTCTGAACTGTCAGCACAGAGCCTGATGCGGGGCTCGAACCCATGAACATGAGATCATGACCTGAGCCGAAGCTCAACTGACTGAGCCACCCAGGGGCCCCTCCCTTGTGCATTCTAAATTGGCTGTTGCTCATTCATTCCAACCTCAAGCAGTCCTGCTCCAAAGATATCACTCTGGCCCTGATGTGTCCTAGCTTAGAGGAGTGCTCTCTCCCCGCACATTAGGCCCCCTCCCCCCACCCCACCCGCCACCCCCCCACCTATCCCCCCCACCCCCCCCACCCCCGTCTTCAGAGCCCAAATGATGGCACCTCATTCTGACCTCCATCTGGGGTCTTTTTAAGTCTGCCAGTGGGGTGGGAGCTTGGCCCCAATACAGAGTGGGCTGCCTTCAGGAGACCAGAGCATCAGGTGACTTTTGCTGGCCCCAGGCCGTCCCGTGGGTTGGTACTAATTGGTTTGGCTGCAGCCCCACTTGTTAAGTAGTTGTTATTACTAACAACCCAGGCAGGGAGTCCAGAGGCCTGCTGGAAGAGGCAGTGCCAGGTTCCCGGCTGAGGGGGGTGGGCTGGCTCTCAGTCCTGGCTGGTTGGCCCTGGCCTGCTGGCCCCACTAGTCAGGACCAGGGACCCAGGTGGTGCTTTGTGGAGATCTAGGCTTGGAGGGTAAGGGATGGATCTGGCTCAAAAGGTTGAGGGGGGTGGAGGCTGCTGCTGCAGGTCAGAGTCCTCTGGCAGCCAAGGCTGCTGGGCAGTGAGGAGGTCAACTCACAGTCTGGGGCCAGAGCACAGTGGAGGCCCCCATGGTGCACACAAGAACCAGGAGTGGCTCTAAAGCACCGCCTGGCTCTAGCGGCCCTCAGCCCCTCCCTTACTAAGAGAGGTTACTGGGTGCCAGGCACTGTGCTATGTATGAGCTTAGTAAATTTAATCTAATGAAATACTCACAAGTCTATCAGGTAGGTACTACTCTTGACTTTATATTATAGAGCGGTAATCCCAAGGCTTAGAGAGGTTGTATAACATACCCACAATCAGGTGGCTGGAAGAGGTCCTGGACATTGCAGGGGGACAGAGGAGGACATAGGTCCCCAGAGGCCATTATAAACTCCCCCTCCACAGGAAAGTTGGCAGAGAAGTGACATGCCTACCTTCACCCAGGGAACACTCTCCTAATCCTTGGCATTTTGGGAGCTAAAGCAGCTCCCCGTGTGTTCTGTACCCCTCCCCCATCTGTCATATGCTGTGGCCTATGCCCTCTTTCAAAACAGAGGTGTCTCTGTCCCACCCCTCTGCCCTTGGCTCCTGGAGGGACAGAAGGTCAGCTAGTGACCTTCTAGAAAGCCAATGATAGCAAATGTGTCAGAGGTGCTCTCCAAGGGAGTGGTGGGGGTTGGGATCTTAGGCCCCACCCCAAGCTGTGGTAAAGAGATGCTGGTCGTTTGAGTCTGATGGGGCCCCTCAGGTGCTTCTTGCCTGTCCCTGCCACAAAAGTTCAGGGTATCAGGGCTATCAGAGCAGCTCTGGTGGAATGTGGGGTTTAGAGCCTGCATTCTGCTGCAGATAGCTGGGCCACAGTCCTGGCCCTACCGCCCCCAGCAAGGGCAAGCCGTGTAACTGCTCTGTGCCTTGCTTTTCCCCTTGTTTCCCCAAGGATACACTTGGTACCTGCTTCAGAGAGTTTCCGTCCGCGCATGCCAAGCAATTAAAGTTATGCCTGGAACACAGTGAGAATGCACTACATGTTAGCCAGGATTCTTATCGTTAGCGCTGGAATATCAGCTGGATTCAGACTCTGGACTCCAGAGTGACTTCTCCCCTTGGTCAGTGACAAAAGGTCCCAGAAACTCTGCTGTGGTCTCAGGGCGTCTTGTACCCTGCCATCATTTCCTTAGCGAAGTGTCACATGGTAGGAAAGAATCCTAAGTTCAGTGTCCAGCCACATTCCCACACTGACTCCCTGAGTGACTTCAGGCAAGTTCCCGATCCTCTCTGAGCCTCAGTTTCCTTGTCTGTCCAGCGAGAATAACCCTGCCTGCTGGTTCCCACTGCCATCAGGCTTCATAACTCTCCTGCAGGCCCTTTGTGAGAGGCACTGTCCTCAAGGGTGGGGAGGACACTAACTGCTCCTGCTCTCCTGGCCAGAGCGGGAAGCTATGGGGTGGCCGGTTTGTGGGAGCAGTGGACCCCATCATGGAGAAGTTCAACTCATCCATTGCCTATGACCGGCACCTGTGGGAGGTGGATGTGCAGGGCAGCAAGGCCTACAGCCGGGGCCTGGAAAAGGCGGGGCTCCTCACCAAGGCTGAGATGGACCAGATACTCCATGGACTTGACAAGGTACTCTCTCCACCCTAAGGGCCACCCTAGAGCTCCTCCCTGTGGTCCCAGGCCCCTACCAAGTCCTGAGCTCAGGTTACAGTGCTCTCCATGTACGTCATTTCCTGTGATTAAATGTCGAGGTGCCCTTTAAACTGTCTCTCTTCATCCTTTAATGCCCGTGGCTCATGGGAGAGGGAGGGCTGGGCCAGAGCTGCTCCCTTGGGGGCGGTGACTGCACCCCCTGTGGAGCACTCACTGTTCCTGTGGAGCACCCCCAGGACTCAGCTCCTATACAGAGACAGTCAGTGATCAGAGTGGGAGTGCAACCAGGGATGGGGCCCTTTGACTGTGGATGCCTGGCCCCTGGGATCATTGCCATCTGCTACAGGTGGCTGAGGAGTGGGCTCAGGGCACCTTCAAACTCAGCCCCAATGATGAAGATATTCACACGGCCAATGAGCGGCGTCTGAAGGTACGACCCCCTCAGGTCCCCCTGGCCTCCCCTCCTCACCTGGCCCTTGGTCACTTGGAGCATAAGCGCCATCATTCTGTTCCTTTCATCACTGGCAGAGTGCAGGCCAGACCCCAGAACAGGCGGCCTGGGCAGAGACGGCAGGGACCAGGAGTAGGGAGGGAGGAACCAAGGCGTGCCTGGGCTGACCCCACTGGGCCACGAGCAGGCAGACCCTGACCCCGTGCCTCCCTCCACCCCCAGGAGCTCATCGGTGAGACTGCAGGGAAGCTGCACACGGGACGAAGTCGGAATGACCAGGTGCTGCTAGCTCTTCTGCCCCGTGCCCCATGCCTTCCCAATCTTGGGGGACCCAGGAGGCAGATTTAGGGCTCGGCAGTGGTCTGGTTCCCCAGCGAAGCAACACATCTGTCTCCCTGAGTGCTGCCTTCTCCTCCCCACAGGTGGTCACAGACCTCAGGCTGTGGATGCGACAGAACTGCTCTAAACTTTCCGCCCTCCTCTGGGAGCTCATCAGAACTATGGTGGACCGGGCAGAGGCGTGAGTCTCCCATGGACACCCAGGTGGCAGAGAGGGGCATGAGGGCAGCCGGGGGCTCCTCTCCCCTAAGACAGGCAGATCTAGGTGGCAGAGGTGAAGAGGGTCAGAGAGCCTGGGGTTCATGGGCATCCTGGAACTCCTAGACTAAGTGAGGCAAGCAGCCAGGAATGGGGGCATTTCTTGCTCTTTGCTACTCCCATGCCAGCCAAGCTCAGCAGGCAGGGCGAGCTCACTCTTTGTGGCTTCATAAGCAGGAGGCTAAGGCACTAGGCAGGTGCCCTGAAGCCTGAGGAAGGGGGCTGGCTGTGCCTGGGGCAGCCACGGTCACTCTTTAGCCTGCCTATGCCCTATGTCCTCATTCCACACCCCCATCCCCAAAGCTGCTTCCCAATGGCCTCATCCCAAGCTTTGGCTTCTGTGGCCTCATGTCTTTGGCGTTGGCTTTGTTCCTTGCAGACCTGGCTACTTTGCTGCCGAGAAGGCCCTACCTGGTGTCAGAGATAGGGTTAACCCTTCCTCTTTCCCAGCTCCCTGTGACCTCTTTTTCACAGACCTTACCACCTGGGGGAAAACAAGGGCATAGGAACCGTCACCCTGGGGGTGCTGGGAGAAATAGGGAGTGACTGCTAATGAATACAAGGTTTCTTCTTTGGGATGATGAAAATGTTCTAAAGTTGATGTGGTTGTACACTAAGGTGTAAAGTTTAAATGGGTGAATTGTATGTGAATTATATCTCAGTAAAGCTGTTTATTAAAAACAAAAATAAGCCAGAACCGTGTGCCCCTGCCTTACCCACTTTAAAGTGCCCCTGGCTCTTCTAGAGTCCTTGGGAGCTTCTTGAGTGCCCACAAACATGACTCCCTGCCACGGGGTACCCACCATGTGTCTCCTCCTTTGCTTTCACCTCTGCTCAGCGCTGAAGACTTAATCACCTTTGGTCCTAAGCCAAAGTCCTACTCCTGGGAGGCCCCATGGCACTGGCCTAGTCCTTGGATCGCCCCACTTCTGGCTGCTTCTTTTATGATGCGCTTGTCCCCAGGAGATCCCTTGCTTTCTTGTGCAGACAGATCCTTGGTAGGCTTGCCCTGCTTTTCCTTGTAGGGGCCAGGCCTGCAGGGTCCCAGGTGTCACAGGCAGTCCTTGCCTGAACTTCCTGTACCCCTCAGGCCCTGCCCTTATTCTTCCCCCACAGGGAACGTGACATCCTCTTCCCAGGGTATACACACCTGCAGAGGGCTCAGCCCATTCGCTGGAGCCATTGGATCCTGAGGTGGGTGGGTGGGTGGGGGGGGGCATCATGGAGGGGCTGTGATGGAAAGGAGGTCCCAGGATGCCCTGACCCTCTTGCCCCCTGCCTTCCTACAGCCATGCCGTGGCACTGACCAGAGACTCTGAGAGGCTGTTGGAGGTACAGAAGCGAGTCAACGTCCTGCCCCTGGGGAGGTGAGTGAGGCCCCAGTGCTCTGAGGGCCTAGTTGGGGGTAGTGGTTGGTATGTCACATGGTCCCTGGGGATCCACAGAAGAGGAGGGACCAGGAAAGACAGGAGAACAGAAAGGCAAGTAACTGGCTTCCCTGTCCAGGGTTCTTCCTTTGTGGAAGGGAGGGAACCCTGCATGGAACCCCCCCCCCAAGCTCTCTCTAAGATGAGGACAACCAGGCTAGTGAGTATGTCAGAGCTTAACCTCCAGAGAGGTTCCAGAGAGCCGTCCAGCTGCCCACAGCCCACCATTTCCCCGTCGTGGGGACAAGTGTTCTGTCACCCGTACTGACTCGGTGGCAGCCCTGACAACCAGGGCTTGGCTCTGGGTGTGCAAGTGTGTATGTGCCAGGGCCTGCCTGCCAGGAGCCCTGGTCACCCGGAATCGCCTATTTTTGCAGTGGGGCCATTGCAGGCAACCCTCTGGGCGTGGACCGTGAGCTGCTCCAAGCAGGTGAGGTGCCTGCCCCTCCTCCCCAGGGAGATCCCCCTCAGCACCTGCCAGGTCCCACACACACTTGGAGAGGGCAGGAGTCTGGTTGAAAACTGCATTTATTACCTATGGACACTGAGGCTAGAGAGGCCAGAGAAGGCCTGTGGCCAGGGTGCATTGTGCTGGGGAGAGTCAGGGCTCTTGCTTCCTTCTTGGGACCCAACCCCCATATCCTGCCCCTCCCTACTCTCCTCCCTGAAAGGGTCTTAAGGAGGGGGTGGCTGGGCAACCTGGTTTGGGGTAGAGGAAGCCCCTTCTTTCCCTCCAGCCCAGCCCTATTGCCTTCCTCATTTCCCTGTCCTCCAGAACTGAACTTTAGGGCCATCACTCTCAACAGCATGGATGCCACCAGTGAGCGAGACTTTGTGGGTGAGTCCTGGGGGCCAGCCCGCTTGTCCCCTGGGGCCAGTCCCCTGCACTGTGCTCTTATTTGTCCTCTAGCCTCCTCCCACCCCAAGTTTGGTCCCACCTGGGGATTCTCCAGACTGAGTGAGGAACAAGAGAGGCCTGGTGACCAGAAGGCCTGCTCTCCCTTTCCTCCCACAAGCTGAGTTCCTGTTCTGGGCTTCACTGTGCATGACCCACCTCAGCAGGATGGCTGAGGATCTCATCCTCTATGGCACCAAGGAATTCGGCTTTGTGCAGCTCTCAGATGCTTATAGGTAAGTCCGGGCCCTGCCCTACCCCAGCTCTGCACCTGGCACACGGCTTCCCTCCTCCCCCTGCCACCCCCTGGGCACACCTGGACTGCATGCTGCTGGACATCCCCTGATCCAGCCAGCACACCAGCCAAGAGGCAGGGGAGCCCTTTCAGCCTCAGCATCTCTGTCCCCAGCACCGGAAGCAGCCTGATGCCCCAGAAGAAAAACCCAGACAGCTTGGAGCTGATCCGGAGCAAGGCGGGGCGCGTGTTTGGGCGGGTGAGCAGGGCAGGGAGTGGGGGCAAGGCTCTGGGCTGACCCGGAGGGTCCTGAGGTCCAGCCTCCTGCTTCTCATTCTTCCTTCAGTGTGCTGGGCTCCTGATGACACTCAAGGGACTTCCAAGCACCTACAACAAGGACCTACAGGTGCGAGGCTGGGGCTGTGGATGAGGGGCCCATCCACATGCTGCACATACACCGTATCCCAGTTCTCAGGGCCCTGGCACATCCAGGCAGGGGTTCACAGAATTGCCACCTTCTGTCCTATGTACCCAGCCCTTGACTGCCCTTGAGAGCTCTCTCCTCCCTGCTGGTGTGGGTTGTACGAGGTGTTGAGTGTTCCCAGTGGAAGGCAGTGGGCATGCCTCGGTGGGGGACAAGGCTGCTGGGCTCTCACTTCCTGCCACGTGCCTCCCAGGAGGACAAGGAAGCCGTATTTGAAGTGTCAGACACCATGAGTGCCGTCCTCCAAGTGGCCACTGGCGTCATTTCTACACTGCAGGCAAGCCACCCCCCCTCTCCCCTCGGCCCCTACACTCTGGGATGGGCATGCCAGGAGGCCATCTTGAGAGGAGATGAGAGTTGATGTGTCCAGGAGATCTGAGGCAGGGGGAGGTGGGTATGTGTTTGTTCCTGCCCTTGGGAACACTGAAGTGACAAAAGATGCTAGCTACAGTAGAATGGAACTGGGTTAGACTCCAGGGGTCCCATCAACTGGCCTGACCAGATTTCTTTTTTCATCACTTACTATGGGAAATTTCAGGATGCGCAGTTGAGAGAACATATAATGAACCCCTATGGACTAACGTGCAGCTTCAACAATAATCAACTCATGGCCTGCTTTTGCTTTGGCTATCTTTACCCACTACCCACCACCTCGTTATTTTTAAGCAAATCCCCATCGTATCATTTCATTCTTAAACAGTTCAGGATGTGTCTCAAAGCCGTGTTTCTCAAACTGTAGTCCCGGGACCAGCAGCCTCAGCAGCACCTGAGAATGTAATAGAAATGCAATCCTAGGTCCCACCCCAGACCTCCTGGATTCGAGACTCTGGGGGTAGGGCCCAGCGATTTATACATCCCCCTGGTGGTTCTGATGTGTGCTAAAGCTAAGGACTCCAAAAAAGGGCCGGCAACCCTTAGTAGCACACTGAAACATTATCAATAGTGATGACAAAATGGCTCAAGCAGAGAGGGCAGAGTAGGCTGGATCAGAGTGGATCTGCCCAAGGCTGGGGACATCCTGGCTAATGGGGGTGGTGGTAGGCCTTGGGCCTGAGGCTGGCAGCTTCGCCACCCAGGGTCCCCAGGACTCACCACCGCCACCACTGGCGTCCCCCAGATTCACCGTGAGAACATGGCACGGGCTCTTAGTCCTGACATGCTGGCCACTGACCTCGCCTACTATCTGGTCCGCAAAGGGGTAAGTGTGGAGTGGCAGGGGTGGGGGTGGGGCCAGGAGATGGGGGTGTTGCCCAGGCTGGGGCTGGGGGTTGTAGGGGAGGACATGGACAGAACAGGGAGCAGAGGAAGGCCGAGTCAGTGCCGCCCTCGCCCTGGCTCCCCCAGATGCCATTCCGCCAGGCCCACGAGGCCTCTGGGAAAGCTGTGTTCATGGCAGAGACCAAGGGGGTGGCCCTCAACCAGCTGTCGCTGAAGGAGCTACAGACCATCAGGTACAGCCCCCTTCCCTCTGCTGCCTCCCAGGAGGTGGGCCTGGGCCCCTGAGGCCCCCGGTGGCCCAGCTGGGCCCTGGCCCATCTCCTCCTCCTTCCCCCAGCCCTCTGTTTTCAGGCGATGTGAGCCATGTGTGGGACTACGGCCACAGTGTGGAACAGTATGCTGCCCTGGGTGGCACGGCGCGTGCCAGTGTCGACTGGCAGATCGGCCAGGTGCGAGCACTGCTGCGGGCCCAGCAGGCCTAGAGCTCTCCCCACCCTGCTCCCAAATAAAGTGGGCCCAAGAGGAGACTGCTGCTCGTGTCCTGCCTAGCCTGTCTCCCTCAGCAGCAGGCTTCCAGGAGTCTGCTGAGCGAACAGCGGGGGCCATCAAGATAGTGGAGAAAATAGGCAGGGATGACAGAGTCACGGGTGGGGACGGAGGAGAGGGGATTGTCCTCATTAGAGCCCCTACCCTGCTTGGGCCCCACACCCTTCACCGCAGGACAACACAGTGACCTCCCGTCTAGGGTGTCTTGGGAGGCTTGGCCTCCTTGGAACCTTGGTGGCACCTGATGGGCTTGGTTAACTCAGTCCTTGTTCATTGTCCTTCCTTCCAGTGTCCCCCAGGCTCCCCTGCTCACATTCTCCCCGTGCTCACCCACCCTTTCCTGAACAATCAGGCATGATTACAGGGTGTCCTGTGTTCTCGTGGGGGGGAATGATGTATTTGGTGGTAAAATCAGTCATCCAGGTAGCGTGTGATGCCACGCACTAGGTGAGCTTCATACACAGGTGAAGATGTCTCCTTCACCCTAGAGAGTAATGTACAGATAAACTCCCAGCACTGACCATGAGGTGAGGGCCACAGATAGGGGGAGCCTACCCTGTGTTGCAGTCAAAGATTTACATTTGGTCTGCAAAGGGCCAGAGGCCAGGCCTGGCACACAGTAGATGTTCAATAGCAGTGAGTCCCCAGAGCCGGCAGAGACCTCACCAAAATCCTGGTAAGAAATGTCTGAAATTTATGTTTTATTAAGAACAAAGCTAAACTCAAGGAAGAATGAATAAGCCCTCCCACGTGTTTCCAGGAGCAATGGAAACACGGTAAACTAAAGAACCAAAACTCCAGCAGTGGGGACACAACACCAAATTCCAAAAAAGGCCAAAGCCATGGGTCACAGAATGTTCTAGAATAGTGGCTCTGGAAGTGTGGTTTCTCCTCCCCAACTCATCATCTGGGGATTTGTTTAAAAATGCAGACTTTCAGGGGTGCCTGGGTGGCTCAGTCGGTTGAGTGTCTTGACTTCAGCTTAGGTCATGATCTCGTGGTTTGTGAATTCAAGCCCTGCGGTGGGCTCTGTGCTGTCAGCTCAGAGCCTGAAGCCTGCTTCAGATTGTGTCTCCCTCCTCTGCCCCTCCCCTCTCTTCTCTCTCAAAAAAAGAAAAAAAAAACTAAAAAAAATTTTAAATGCAGACTTTCAGGCCTTAATGAAACCTATTAAATCGGATTCTGTGTGAGGCCCAGCTGTTTTCATAAGGCCTTCAGGTGATTCTGATGTGCGTTCAACTTTGAAAATCACTGGTCTCTAGAATCTTGTTACCCAGAGTTGCTACAGACCAGCACCCCACCTGGGTCCCAGCCTGACCTGATTCAGAGTCTGCATTTTATTTTATTTATTTTTTAAATGTTAATTTATTTATTTTGAGAGAGAGAGAGAATCCCAAACAGGCTCCACACCGTCAGCACAGAGCCTGATGTGGGGCTCGATGTCACGAAGCCTGAGACGATGACCTGAGATAAAATCAAGAGTTAGCCGCTTAACCGAATGAGCTACCCAGGCGCCCCAGAACCTGCATTTTAACAAACTCACCAGATGCTTGTTGCACATGCTAGAGTCAAAGTGCTGATCCAGAGAATGCCTAAAATCTAGTCTCAGAAATGAAGGGATTTATGTCCATCAAACAGCAAATAGGATTAAAATAGTAATTGTAATATATACTGTAATACCCATGATGCAAGGAACACTTCCTGCCATACCACCTCCATCAGTGGGGCACACCCCAATCTAAAGTGGGAGCTTTACATTCAGACACTCCTATTAAAAGTTTCTCCTTAACTGGAATCAGCCTTCCACATGTGAGCCTAGACACATGCGGTCCAACTTGACCAGAAAGAAGGAGTCTCTCCTGTCCCAGGGAGAGCAAGAATTTGTGTAACTTTTCTCCAGACTGTCCATACGTGGTTGAGTTACGCCCTGTGTCCGCCTCTTTCTATTCTGGCACCAACTGGCTATTTACACCAAAGCTCAGTGTGACCTTGTATTGGGTTCCTATTGCTGCTGTAACAGATTACCCCATACGGTGGCATAAAACAACATAAACATTTATCTTACACTTTGTGAGATCAGAGTCTGAAATGGGTTTTACTGAGACAAAATCAAGGGTCAGCAGGGCTATGCTTTTTTTTTTTTCCAGAGGTTCTAAAGAAGAATCTGTTTTCTTGTAGTTTTCAGTTTCTAAAAACCATCTGTGTTCCTTGGCTTTGTGGCCCTTTCCTTCCACCTACAAGGCCAGCAGCATAACTGCCATCTCTAACTCTGACCCTCTGCTTCCTTTGTCGCATCTTCTGACTGACCTCTCTGCCTCCCTTTTATAAAGACCCTTGTGATTTTACTGGATCCATCTGGATAAACCAAGATCATTGCTTCATCTCAAGATCCTTAATCACATCTGCAGAGTCCCTTTTACCATGTTAGGTGACATATTTTGGGGATTATGACATTGGGGAATCATTCAGTCTACTACATTTTGTTGTCTGGCTCTCAAGGATTAATGTCCATCCCACATGCAAAACATTCATTCACTCCATTCTATGTTCCCCCAAAGTCTCAACCCCTTATAGCCTCAATGCAAGTTCTAAATCTTATCAGCTCAGAAGTCTCATATCTCATTACCTAAGTCATCTAAATTAGATACGGTGAGACTCTGGGTCTGATCCATCCTGGGGCAAAATTCCTCTCTATCCATGAATCTGTGAATCTCTTATGATTGTGGTTTGGATTAGAGTTCACACATACAAACTCAAGAAACAAATAATCTAATCCCAGAATATAACGCTTGTTTAAGCACAAGATAATACTTAGAGGCATTTCAATTTGAAAAGGAAGAAAATGGAAGGGAAAAAGGAATCACTAGTTCCAAGCAATTTTGCAATCCAACCCAGAACACTCCATTAGGTTTCACGGCCTGCGAATATACGTTTTCCCTGGTCTCTGAAAGTACAGTGTTCCTATGAAACTTTTC
This sequence comes from Panthera tigris, assembly GCF_018350195.1. NCBI lineage: Eukaryota > Metazoa > Chordata > Mammalia > Carnivora > Felidae > Panthera > Panthera tigris. The sequence continues at coordinate 15,900,878 of NC_056675.1, forward strand.
ATAAGCCAAAATGCTACAAAGTGATACAGCAATTACCATTAATTTATATGTAAAACTTTTGATCATTCTCAGGGCCCCCAAAATAACCTCTCCTAGGCTATTCTGATACCTTACCACATATCTTGCTAATGGATGCCCAAAATAAATCAAGGCAAAGCACAGATGCTCATAGACACAGTTCAACGCTATGGTGGCTCGATGCTGAGATGCTGAGTGTAGTTCTTGGGGAAGGAGCTTGGTGATGCCACTCTCACTGCTCTGGGTACGTGCTACCTCTATAATGGCTCACAGCAAAACAAAATGCTAATTTTGCTTTTTTTTTTTTTTTTTTTTTGCCTTCTTGAAAGCAAAAATCTTTGGATTTCTTTTGGTTAGTGAAAACAGGTACTAATGTAGGTCTTCCATAAAAGTGAAGTTGGATACAGGGGTACCCGGGTGACTCGGTTAAGCTTCTGACTCTTGATCTCAGCTCAGGTCACGATCTCACAGTTCTTGAGTTTGAGCCCCGAGTCAGGCTCTGTGCTGACAGCGAGGAGCCTGTGTGGGATTCTCTGTCTCCTGCCCTTCCTTCCCCCACTCGCTCTCTCCCTCAAAAGAAACTTAAAAGTGAAGTGGCATAAGGCAAACTTCTGAAAAGCAGGGGATCCCTGTAATCCTCTCTGCCCTTAAGCTCTGCGCCCTGGGCCTGTACCACCACCTGCAGAATGACCGTTCCTTTTTCTTGAAGGGTAGCACATCTTTACCGTTGAGTAACTTGTAAATATATCACCCTGTTTCCTGTTTGAGTAAAATCAGAAAGCCTTCCTTAATTTCCTTTTCTCTCTTTTCCTTTTAGGCCTTGCTAGCAGCGTTTTTGCTGATGTAACATTCTCAAGAGCTTTGTATATGTCAGGGGAGTTCACTTTATGAGACAAGGGATTTCTCTACAGATCTTTCCTAGATAATCACATCTCTATTCCTGGCTTCTGCTGAGACATCTGAGGGGATCTGGGAATCATGTGCCAGATCTCTTCAAAGAGCACTCTTCACACCAGAGTGCTCTGGTCTTTTGATCTCCAGGCACTAGCAAAAGGTTGTTCAGCCACACCGTAGGTTTTCTCCCTAAAGCATGCTTGCCTGACAGTGAATCTTCTAATTTCAGAATCTTTTGCAATCTAGATAGACTGAGAATTTCCCAAATTATCAAGTTCCTTTTTAATTAACAGTTCTTTTTTTTTTTTTTTTAAGTTTACTTATTTTGAGAAATTGCCTGTGAGCAGGGGAGGGGCAGAGAGAGAGGGAGAGAAAGAATCCCAAATAGACTTTACACTGTCAGTGCAGAGCCCGATGCAGGCCTTGAACTCACAGACCATGAGATCATGATCTGAGCTGAAGTCGGCTGCTTAACCCACTGAGCCACCCAGGTGCCCCTGCTTAACAGTTCTTACCTCAATTTATCTCTCTTGGATTCTATACTCTTAGCTTCAAGGAATGCTGAGAAAGCAAGTTCCTTGCAAAAGGGAAAGAGGTTGTCTTACTGGCTCTTACGCTAAACTTTAATCATACCTTGTGGATTGGGGCAGGTCCCACATCCCTGAGCCTGTTGTCTTCTGAACAAAATCCAGGTCTACAAGGAAGGAAAGAGGGGAGCAATGGCTGTGGGTTTAGCAGCCACTGACGTCCAGAACATATGATTACTGTTCTTTTGAACCAAGATTGCATTCACATCTACCACAAAGCAGGTAGACTCAAAGTCAAAACTCCAGAGTTATGTTTTACATGAGCACTGTGGAACTAGGTCTCCTCCTGTATTCAGTAATTATTTGAAAAAGTACAAACTAAAATTTTCCCTTGTAGAATCCATCCAAAGTTGGCTTGGTTCTCTGACTCCTGCAAGTTTGATCAGGATTTTATCTATTTTTCTCCTCTGAAATCACCAATAAAAATGATGAAGAAAGTAATGCAGATGACTGAAGCCCTATGGCATATAATCTGAGAACTTTTTCCAGCTTACTTTTTTTAAATGTTTATTTGTTTTTGAGAGAGAGAGAGAGAGAGAGAGAGAGAGAGAGAAAGTTCAAGCAGTAGCAGTAGAGACAGAGGGAGATAGAGAGAATCCCAAGCAGGTTCTATGCTGTCAGCACAAAGCCCAACACGGGCCTCTATCCCACAAACTGTGAGATCAGTAATGCTGTCATCTGTTCTAGATTTTTCAAATATCTTACTGAAATCCAGATAGCCTTTGTTAGAGCATTCCCTCACCCAGGTCTAAAAGGGATTAAGAACGTTATCAAAAATTCTGATAAAAAACTTTATCAAAAAGGGAGATGAAGTTATTTTTATGGGATTTGTATTTAGGTGAAACTATATTGGGTCCCAGTATCTATCAATTCTTTTTTTTATTTAAAAAATTATTTAATGTTTATTTTTGAGAGAGAGACAGAGCGCAAGTGGGGGAGGGACAGAGAGAGAGGGAGACACAGAATCTGAAGCAGGCTCCAGGCTCTGGGCTGTCAGCACAAAGCCCAATGCAGGGTTCGAACTCAAGCTGTGAGATCATGACCTGAGCTGTGTGCTTAACCGACTGAGCCATCCAGGTTCCCCTATCAATTCTTTTTCTAAATGCACATTCTCCACTCCTTTTACTCATTCATTCCTTTATTTTTTTAAATAATAGCACTATTGAGATATAATTCACATGCCATAAGACACACTTTTAAAGTGTTCGGTTTAATGGCTTTTAGTATGTTGGTAGAGTTGTGCAATAATCACCATAATCAATTTTAGAACATTTCATCACCTCAAAAGGAAGCCCACAAGAAACTTTTGCGCTTCAAAGGAAATGAAAAGACATTCATAAATGGGAGAAAATATTTGTAAATCATATACCTGACAAGGGTCTAGTATCCAGAATATAAAATGAACTTTTACAATTCAACAATAAGTTGAATTTTATTTTAATTTTATCTATTTGAATTAAAAATGGGCAAAGTATCTGAAGAGATATTTCTCCAAAGGAGATACAAAAATGGCCAATAAGCACACTAAGCAATATTGAACATCATTAATCATTAGGGAAATACAAATCAAAACCAAAATGAAAGATCACGTCATGTGCACTAGAATGTGAGTTGCTTTTTGTATTTAGTATTAAGGAAAAGATCCAACTTCATTCTTTCCCATATGGAAATCTATGTGTCTGAGCACCATTTGTTGAAAAGACAATTCATACCCAATTGAATTATCTTGGTACGCTGGTCAAAAAATAGTTGACCAAGGGTAGCTGGGGGGCTCAGTCAAACATCTGATGCAGGCTATGATCTCACAGTTTGTGGGACTGAACCCCTTGTCGGGCTCTGTGCTGACAGTGTGGAGCCTGCTTGGGATTCTCTCTGCCCTTCCCCCACTCGCGTGCACTCTCCCTCTCTACATCAAAAATAAATAAATAAAAACTTAAAGACAGTTGACCAATACAGGGGATGAATTGTATGATATGTGAATTATACCTCAAAAAAACTGACACCCCCCCAAAATAATCAACTATTATTTCTAACAAATAAGTATTGTATGGAAACCAATTTGATAATAAATTCATATTAAAAAAAAAAGTATTTTCTATGTGGACCAGATATTGCACTCAATGCTTTCAGTTTATTTAGAGTTTGTGGAACTCATCTTCTTCCCTTTCTCGAAAATTTTTTTGTTTCTTCCAGTCTCACCAGTAGGCTCACCAGCATCCTGCTATCAGCCACCACATCACCCACAGAAATTCTACAAACTCACCTTGTTCTCAGTAACACCAATCTCTTACCAACTCCTGTGGCATCTGAATGTGCAAGATTGGGCCTAAAAGCTTAGCCAAATGTTCAATTTTTCACTTATTTTTGCTCAACTTTCCCTCCCCTCCCCGTGGCACCTAGACCAAAGCTTTCACACCTTCTTCAACCTCCTAACCTGATCTGAACATCTCCCCCAAGCCCCTGGAAACCATTAATCTACTTTCTGTCTTTATTGGCTTGTCTACTGAATATTTCATATCCATGGAATCATATCATATGTGGCTTTTTGCGCCTGTCTTTTTTCACTTAGCATAATGTTTTCAAGGTTCATCCACATTGTAGCATCTATCAGAATTTCATTCCTTTTGATGGCTGAATAATACTCAATTTTATGATATACAACATTTTGTTTAACCATTAATGATAAACATAAGGGTTGTTTCCACCCTTTGGCCATTATGAATAGTGCCACTAAGAACATTCATGTACAGGGGTATCTGGGTGGCTCAGCCAGTTAAGCATCCAACTTCAGCTCAGGTCATGATCACATGGTTTGTGGGTTCGAGCCCCACATTGGACTCTGTGTTAACAGCTCAGAGCCTGCTTCAGATTCTGTGTCTTCCTCTCTCCCTCCCCCACCCCTGCTTAAGTTCTGTCTGTCTCTCAAAAATAAATAAACATTAAAAAAAATTTTAAAAAAGAACATTCATGCACAAGTTTAACAAAAACCTCTTAATAACTAAATCCCTCAGTCCTTATCCTACTTGACCTCTCTGAGATTCTAGACAGTGTTGACCATTCCTTCAAGAAATCCCCCCGTTTTAAATTAAATACAATATGCCACAGTTCTGAAAGTAATATTAACATATTAAAAGGATTATATACCATGACCAAGAGAGATTTCTCCTAGAAGGCAAGGATGGTTCAACATACAAAAATTAATCAGTGTGATATACCACATTAACTGAATGAAGGAAAGAAACCTCATATGATTATTTCAATAGATTCAGAGAAAGCACTTGAAAAAACTCAACAAACTAGAAATAGAAGGAAACTAACTCAACATAATACAAGCCATATATGAAAAACCTACAGCAAACATCATATGCAGAGGTAAAAGGATGGAAAGCTTTCCCTCTAAGATCAGGAGCAAGAAAAGGATGCCCACTTCTTCAACATAATCCTAGAAGTCCTAACTAGAGTCATCAGGCAGGAAAAAGAAATAAAGAGCTTCCAAATTGGAAAATAAGACATAAAATTATTTCTATTCACAGATAATATTGCCATATATGCAGAATATCCTAAAGATTTCATTAAAAAACTATTAGAACTTGGGGCGCCTGGGTGGCTTAGTCAGTTAAGCGTCCGACTTTGGCTCAGGTCATGGTCTCACGGTCCATGAATTCGAGCCCCGTGTTGGGCTCTGTGCTGACAGCTCAGAGCCTGGAGCCTGCTTCAGATTCTGTGTCTCCCTCTCTCTCTGACCCTCCCCCGTTCATGCTGTGTCTCTCTCTGTCTCAAAAATAAATAAACATTTTAAAAAATTAAAAAAAAACTATTAGAACTAATAAATGCAGGAAATTAGCAAGATACGAGGTAACACACAAATACCAACTGCAGTCCTACACACTAACACTGAACCATCCAAAAAAGAAATTAAGAAAATTTTATTTACAACAGCATCAAAAAGAATAAAATACATATGAATTAACTTAACCAAAGAGGTGAAAGATTTGTACAATTATAACTACAAAACACTGCTGAAAGAAATTGAAGAAGACATTAAAAAAATGGAATGACATCCCAAGTTCATGGACACTTAGTGATCTACATGTTTAATACAATTTTTAAGTCAAAATCCAAATTGTGTTTTTAGAAAAATAGAAAAACTCATCCTAAAATGCGTATGGAATCATAAGAGACCCCAAATAACCAAGACAATTGTGGGGGGAAAAAAGTTGGGGTGTCATATTTCCTGATTTCAAAACCTACAGCAAAGCTATAGTAGTCAAACCAGTGTGAGGACGCCTGGGTGGCTCAGTCAGTTAAGCATCCAACTTCAGCTCATGATCTCACCATTGTGGGTTCGAGACCCATATTGGGCTCTGTGCTGACAGCTCAAAGCCTGAATCCTGCTTCAGATTCTATGTCTCCCTGTCTCTCTGCTCCTCCCCTGCTCATACTCTGTCTCTCTCAAAAATAAAAAAACATTAAAAAAATTAAAAAAAAAACCCGGTGTGATACTGGCATAAAGACAGACATATCGAGTAACAGAACAGAGTTCAGAAACAAACTCTCACATATATGGCCCAACAATTTTCAAAAAGGTGCCAAAACCATTCAGTGGGGAAAGATAGTCTTCACCAAATGGTGCTGAGAAAACTGAATATCCATGTGCAAAAGAATGAAATTGGACCCTTACTGAATACCATGTACAGAATGAACTAAAATGGATCTATGACCTAAATATAAGACCCAGAACCCTTGGAAGAAGACACAGGGTAAAAGCTACAGGACATTGGATTTGGCAATGATTTCTTGGATATGATGCCAAAGGGAAAAAAATAGATTGACTTAATAAAAATTTAAGAATTTTGTGCACCAAAAGACACTAGCAACAGAGTAAAAAGCAACCCACAGAATGGGAGAAAATATTTGCAAATCATGTATCTGTTAAGAAAATAATATCCAGAGGCTATAGTTAACTCCAATTCAACCACAAGAAAACAAACAGCCTGATTCAAAACTGGGCAAAGTCCTTGAACAGACATTTATCCAAATAAGGTATACAAATGGCCAATAAGCACATAAAAACATGTTTAGTATCACTAATCAATAGGGAAATGCAAATCAAAACTACAATGAGGTGGGGGGCACTTGGGTGGCTTAGTCTATTAAGCATCCGACTCTGGATTTCAGCTCAAGTCATGGTCTTACAGTTTGTGAGATCAAGCCCATGTTGGGCTCTGGGCTGAACTTTCTTGGGATTCTCTCTCTCCCTCTCTTTCTGCCCCTCCCCAACTCGTGTGCATGTGCATGAGCATGTGCTCTTCCTCTCTATCTCTCAAAAATAAATAAATAATCATTAAAAAAAACTTACAATTGGATACCATCTCACACCCAGTAGGATGGCTACTATCAAAACCTATAAAATAGCTAGTGTTGACAATAATGTGGAAAAGTTGAAGGCACTTCGGTACTGTTGGTGGGAATGTAGAAGGACATTAGTCACTGGATTTAGGGCCCATCCTAATCCAATATGACCTCATCTTAACTAATTATATCTGCAAAGACCCTGTGTCCAAATAGAGCCATTCCTATGGGTTAAATTTTGTCACCCCCCAAAAAATTGAGGAGAAAAATCATTGAAGCAGAAAGTTGATTCTTTGAAAAGATCGACAATATTGATACACTTTCAGCAAGACTATCCTAGTCTGGTCAGGTTGTTAGAACAAAACACCACAGAGTGGATAGCTTATATAAAACAAGTCTGTTTCTCATAGCTCTGAAGATTGGATGTTCAAGATCAGGGTGCCAGCATGGTCAGATGAGGGCCCTCTTCTGGGTCACAGGTTTTTCATTGTATCCTTGCATGGTAGAAGGGGTGAGGTTGCTTTCTGAAGCCTCTTATATAAGGGCTCTAATCTCATGAAAAAGACTCTGCCCTCATGACCTAATCACCCCCAAAGGCCCCACCTCCTAATACCATCACATTGAGCATTAGGATTTACCATATGAATTTTGAGGGAACACAAATCTTTAGACCATGGCATAGACTTACACAGAAAAGCAAGATATAAGTAACTAAGATCAGAAGTGAAAATGGAAACATTATTACTAAGCTTATAGAGATAAAAAGGATTATAAGAGAATACTATAAACAGTTGTGCACCAACAAATTAAATAACCTAGAAGACACGGACAAATTCCTTGAAACATGCAAATGACCTGAAGTGACTCAAGAAGAAAGGGGAAATCTGAACACACCTATAGCAAAAGATTGAATCAGTAACCAAAAAGCTCCCAACAATGAAAAGTCCAGCACCAGATGGCTTCACAGGTGAATTCTACCAAATATTTAAAGAATAAACACCAATCTTTCTCAAATTCTTCCAAAAAATTGAAGAGGAAAAGACAGTTCCTAACTCACCCCATGAGGTCAGCATTACCCTGATGAAGACATCACAAGAAAAGAAGATTACAGATCAATGTCCCTTATGAATATAGATGCAAAGATTCTTGGCAAGATATTAGCAAATTGAATCCAACAACACATTAAGAGAATTATTCACCACGACCAAGTAAGATTTAGCCCAGAAATGCAAGGGTGTGATTCATCGTAAGAAAATCAATCAATGTGATACATCACATTAATAGAATGAAGACAAAAGCATATGATCATCTTAATTGGAGCAGAAAAGGCATTTGACAATATCCAACATTGTTTTATGATAAAAACTCTCAGAAAAATTATGTTTGCTTTGACAGGTAAAATTGGAGTGATATAGGGAAGCTAAACATGGCCCCTGTGCAAGGATGGCATGCAAATTTGTGAAGCGTTCCATATTTTTGTCAACTATACTTTGATTTAAAAAAAAAACAAAAAACAACTCTCGGGACACCTGGGTGGCTCAGTCGGTTAAGTGTCCAACTTCAGCTCAGGTCATGATCTCATGGTTTGTGGGTTCAAGCCCCGCATTGGTCTGTGTGCTGACAGCTCAGAGCCTGGAGCCTGCTTCAGATTGTGTTTCTCTCTCTCTCTGCCCTCCCCTGTTTGCACTCTGTCTCTCTCTCTCTCTCAAAAATAAATAAACATTAAAAAAAAACACCTCTCAGGTGGGGCACCTGGGTGGCTCAGTCAGTTGAGTGTTCAACTCTTGATTTCATCTCTGGTCATGATCCCAGGTTCTGGGATTGAGCCCGGCATCAGGCTCTGTGCTGAGTGTGGAGCCTGCTTGAGATTTTCTCTCTCAGTCTCTCTCTCTCTCTCTCTCTTTGTCTCTCTCTCTCTCTCTCTCTCTCCCTTTGTCTCTATCTCTTCCCCTTGGCTCCTCCCCTGCTCATGTGTGCACACCTGCACACTCCCTCTCTCTCAAATCAAATTATAAATAAATAAATAACTCAAAAGTAGGAATAAAGGGAAATTTCCTAAACATAATAAAGGGCATGTATTTATTTATACAATTATGATAATCTTTTTTATTGGTATCATAATACATTGGCTTATTAATAATTAGGGCGTTCTGCATATACAATATCTCATTATGGACAAGAAAATTTTAATGTTGATTATTTGCTAGATAAAGGGCATTTATGAAAAACCCACAGTAAACATCATATTCACAGACTGAAAGCCTTTCCCTTAAGATAAGGAACAAGACAAGGATGCCTGCTTTTACTGCTGATATTCAATATTGTAGCCAGTGAATTAGACAAGAGAAAGAAATAAAAGACCTCCAAACTGGAAAGAGATAAAACTATGTTCATGGATGGCAGGATTCTGTATTTAGAATATCCCAAAGAATCCACGAGAAATTTGCTAGAGTGATAGTGTGTTACACCAACCCTAGAAAACTAACACAGTCACATTCTGAAGTTCTGGGTGAATATGAATTTGAAGTGGGGAGAGGCACATTCAACCCACTACACTGGGCTTTCAGATTCCTTTACTGACATTTATTCTTCTATTCCCTTTTTTTTTTAAGTTTGTTTATTTATTTAAAGAGAGTGAGCGGGGGAGGGGCAGAGAGAGAGAGAGAGAGAGAGAGAGAGAGAATACCAAGCAGGCTCCTCACTGTCAGTGCAGAGCCCAATGTGGGGCTCCATCAAAACAATGAATGAGATCATGATCTGAGCCAAGACCAGAAATCTGATGCTTAATTGACTGAGCCACCCAGGTGCCCCTATTCTTCCATTTCTAATCTGAAGATCACTTTCCCAGACAGCTGAGGTGGAAATAAGACAAGCTGCAGGCAGCCAGTCACTACGTTCTTGTTCCAAACACAACTTCAAAGCCTCTTATGGTCAGTCACGTTAGCCTGTTTTTGTGTTTCCCCCTCTTGTCTTCTTATTGTAAACCAGGTCTCCACACGGCACTGGACCTTTTTGCCTTGTTTTCTGTTTCCCATCTGCTCCAGTTCAGCCAGAACGACTCCCCCTCCCCCACTCATTTGACATTACCCAGTAGAATTGGGATTTTGAGGTTTCCAGAGCCACCCTCCTCCTTAGAGCACCTACTGAACTCCGTGAGTTCAGCCGCTCACTTCTGGATCATGTCCTAGAGTTGTATGCTTCCTGCCCAATATTTGAGACTAGGGATTGTCATTTTTGCTAAGGAAAGGGACTGTTGTGGGAGCAGGGACTTGGTTGATCTTCCCTAAAGGTGAAATCAGAAGGAGTGGATCAGTTTGACAAGCTCCCTCCTCAGGGTCAGGACCCAAGCAGAACTTTCATTCGCTGCCTTAGCTGATGCCTGTCCTGTGGCTGACCTTGAAGAATGCCCCCTGCACCCTGAAGTACCCAATGGCTCCCCGAGCCAGGCTTGAGAGCTGGCCTGGGCTGTTGGCAACTGCTTCATCTTCAGTCCTTGCTCTGATAAATCCTCCCTCCTCCAGACAACGGGACATTCATCTCTTTTCTCTACTCTTACCCCTTTGAAAGTCCATCTCTGGGATGTCCTCAAGCATCCATCCTATCAGCAGAGCAGCTCTGCAGTCTGGAAATGGGAGAGGAGGCAGCCCTGACCCATCTCCCAGACGTTTGCTCCTCAAAGGTGAACTCAGACCCCGCAGCAGGCAGAGCCTGGAGATCAAGGACCTGGATAGCGAGAACTTCAATACAAGTTCAAAACCTCCTGACTCCCTGGGTTGTTATTTTTTCCTCCTCTTCCTTTTGTTTCCCCTGGAGTGAACTCTTAAAGAAACAAAACAAAACAAAACAAAAAACGCCTCTGGGCATTTTTTTTAGGGAAGGGAGGAGAAAATGTGATTCCATATTTTCTGTAATGTTCTGCTAATCTTGAAAAAAATGTATAAAGTGACAGACCTAAAAACACTGATTTCGTATTCTCAATTCACAAAGCAGGATTATAATATAGACACATTTATTTTCAAACATTAAGAGGCAAAGCCCAGGGGTGCCTGGGTGGCTCAGTTGGTTAAGCATCTGACTTTGGCTCAGGTCATGATCTCACAGTTCATGAGTTCAAGCCCCACACTGGGCTCTCTGTTGTCTGGGTATACCTGCTTCAGATCCTCTGTCTTTCTCTGCCCCTCACCCACTGTCTCTCTCTAAAAAATAAATAAGCATTTTTTTAAAAAGATGCAAAAGAGCACATATTATATAATTCAACTTACATAAAACATCTGGAATAGACAAATCTATACAAAATCTAGACAAAAAATAGATTAGCAGTTGCTTAGGACTGGATGGGAGGGATAGAAGGATAGAAAGCAAAGAGCACAGAGTTTCCTTTTGAGGTGATGAAAATGTTCCAAACTTGATTGCAATGATGGTCACACACATCTGTGAATATACCAAAAATTATTGCATTGTATACTGTAAATGAATGAATTATGTGGTGTTTGAATTCTATTTCAATAAAGCTGTTAAAAAAAATAAACATCAGGGGGTGCATGGGTGGTTCAGTTAAGCATCCGACTCTTGATTTCAGCTCAGGTCATGATCTCACGGTTCATGAGATCAAGCTCCACGCTGGGCTCTGTGCTGATAGCTCTCTTTGCTGAATCCACTGCAAGAATGGGGACCATTTATCACTAGCCAGACTGTCCACATTCCAGAAATGTTATCACTCTGAAAGACCAGGTATTGTGAAAGCCCAGAGGAATCCTGTGGAGGGACCTCATCACTTTAGAAATCAGCCTCCTTGGAAAGAAAAGCAGGAGATTCTGGGTTGACAAAGAGAAACTGGTGACAGTTCACACAGTCTGTAGTCAAATATAGCACATGATCAAGGGTGTTCCACTGGGTTTCCATTAGAAGGAGGTCTGTGTGTGCTCACTTCCCCCATTTATATCTGTATTCAGGAGGGTGGGTCTCTTGTTGAAATCTGATTTTTCGTGAATGAAAAAAATCAATCTGCTGGGTAAGTGAGGCCCAGTATTACTTGTTCAGTATCTTAAGCCCAGAAAGTTACTGGCATTGAACTTGTACCAAACTCAGCTTCTTTGATTCAGCAAGCTACAGCAGTTAATCAATCACAGGCTATCAGAAAAATTTTAGATGTTATCTGTCTCTTAGAAAGGAAATGATTGGTGGGCTGATGAAAAGATCTGAGGTCGTTCAGCTACAGAAACAAGAAGTTGCCAAATGAGTCCCAGGACCTATTTGAGATAATGTTTAAATGCAATAAAATTTATCTATTGGGGAGCAAAATAGGAAGTCTCAGACTTGTGCTCTGATCAGCTGAGTATCCTGTGACTTGCTTATTAAATTCAAAGCTGTGACCATACAATCTTTGCAGGGACATTTTGTGTTGCTGCACTCGACCACGAAGGGAAAGCATTAGTATTTTCCGTCTTAGACATCAGAAAGTCCTTTGGATGTAGGGTAATTTGGGAAAAGGAGTGAATGTGCCATCAACAATGGTAAATGTAGTTTTGGGTGTATTACCTTGAGTAAGTCATTTTACCTCTCTGAGCCTTAATTTCCTCATCCGTGATAGAGACAGAATAGTCATTTTATAGTCTTCCAGAGCCATAAGGATCCCTTAGCAGAATGCCTGCTCACAGGATTTCTATTGTTATTGTCATCAAGTGATAGGAATCCAGTGGGCACCCACACACACCTCACCTTTGCCCCAGTGATGCTCTGTAGGCTCTCACTTGGGGGTCAGGGACCATGTGATGGTAGTCATGGGACAAGGAAGAGAGTCAGCTGCCAGAAAGTCACAGTCTGGCTAAAGCCAGACAGCCAGGACTCTACTACTGTCCCCTGAGTACAAATGTGCTGACAGCTGCCATCCCAGGAAGAAGGAAAAGGGAGAGGAAATGAAAGACTTGGCATCTGAACCACGCTTAGAAAGATGACCCGGAGATCAGCCCAGACAGTGCTACAGCCTCCAAGACAAGCCTGGGAAAGTATTTCTGGGCCCAAGAGGCAGGTACATAAGCAGAAGTGTGCTGAGGGATGGGAGAAATGCCCAGAAAAGTAGCTTAAGACAGACCTACAGTCAAATAGCAAAATGACTCCATGTTTCAGATACAAAATACCGGTGAATAAAGCACAAAAAGAAACAGACCCGGAAAGATCTAGTCAAGATTAAAGTAAGCGAGGCCTCTTTGTGAACCAGACACAAGCAGAAGTGGTGAATAGGGAGCCACAGGGACCTGCCCTGGGTCAAGGGCAGAGCTGGTGGCCGAGCACTTCCCTTCTGTGGGGCAGCAGGAAATGAAAGCACCCATGTGTACCAGCCCCATGGAGGGCCCTCAGGATGCCCAGTAAAGGGGAAGATGAGCACACCCACCAGGCCGCCAGGCCACATCTCTATTCCTAGAACGCAGCTGGGCAGTCTTGCATGTGAGCGCAGGATCAAGAACCACCTGAGGAATGGACGGCGTGGAGTTGGTTGTGAAAGTGCGAAATGGAAACAGCCTAATTGCTGCATAGGAAAAGGGCAGGGGCACCTGGGTGGCTCAGTGGGTTAAATGTCTGACTCTTGGTTTCTGCTCAGGTCATGATCTTGAGGTTCGTGGGACCGAACCCCTGGATGGACTCTGCACTGACAATGCAGGGTCCTGCTTAGGAGCCTGCTCTCCTCACTCTGCCCCTCCCCGGCTCATGGTCTCTGTCTCTCTCAAAATAAACAAACCTCGAAGAAAAAAAAAAAAAAAAAAGGAAAAGGGCAAAATCAGTGGTGGTGTATTCACACAGTGGAATCTTCTCCAGCAATTAAAATGGGTGAACTAGAGCTATGTGTATCAGTGTGGACAGTTTGGGCCAAAGCACATGATGTGGCTATGCGTGGTCCTGGGGGTGGGAAAGTAAACCCATCCCCCCAGGGAAGGATGCTGCTGTCAATGAATGGTTATTCAGTCTACCACAGGTATTCAGAGAAAGAGAGGAGCAAGGTCACTTCAGACTACGACCAGTGTCAGGGATAAATCAGGGAGATGTGAGAAGGTGACTGGAGAGGGTGATAATTTATATTAGGTGTGTCAGAGAAGAACCTGCCCCTTATTTCTCTTGTTTAAAATTATCTTCTGGGGGTGACTAACTGGCTCAGTCAGTTAAATGTCTGACTTTTGATTTCGGCTCAGGTCGTGATCTCACGGTTCATGGGTTCAAGCCCCTAGTCAGGCTTTGCACTGGCAGTGCAGAGCTTGCTTGGGATTCTCTCTCTCCCTCCCTCTTTCTCTGCCCCCTCTTCTCTCTCCACCCCCAAAATAAATAAATAAACATTAACTTCAGATTTCCAAACTGTTCACTGGCGGTTGAGGGGCTACATCATCTGGTGACCAATTCAGACAAGTTCTCTGACAAATATTTGGAGGAAAGCCTCAGAAATAAGAGCAGGAACTAGAAACCAGTGCCCAAGAGAGCTGAAACTCAGTAACTTGCCTACATTTGTTAGTTAGGCTAACGTTCTCCTTCTGGCAGATGAGTCCTTAGAGTAGAAAGAGTTTGTGCACCTGTATTTGGGAATATCAAAGAGGGAGCTGGTCTCATTCCCAGATCAGGTTTAGGGGCTGGGGAGAAGAAGATTTCGAGGGTGAGGTGGGTGGGGGCAGCAAGTGAGGAAGACAAATGGGAAGGCCAGGTAGAGATGCTCCAAAAGAACAGCTATGGAGTGGCAGGTGACCCCAGGGAGAGGCAGAGCATTGGTGGAAGAATGGCTTCCAGAAAGAATGAGATGAGGACTGCTAGATCCAGAAAAATGGGGCGGGCAGAAGAGATGGCTCTTCAGTGTGGTAAAGGAGCAAGTTTATAGTGAATGGGGATGGTGAAGGTAAGAGGAGATTGTGTTCTGGATGGAACCTCAGAGGCAGTGGGGTTTCAGAAATAAAGAGTCTAGAGTGTGGTCCAGTATATGAGCAACGATGGGAAAAGAAAGGACTAAAGTCAAGTAGATCACAGAACTGAGCCCCAGGATGGGGAGGCTACTCACAGGGACAAGAAGTAGGACGGAGAAGGGGCTGAGCCACGGGCCGAACTGCACAGTGAGTTTGTGTGAGCAGGGAGAGTCTTGGAGACCAAAGGGGTGTGAGGATAAAGCTGTCTGAATGGGGTATTAAAGAATGAGAGGGGTGCCTGGGTGGCTCAGTCGGTTAAGTGTCCAACTTCAGCTTAGGTCATGATCTCAAGGTTCATGGGTTTGAGTCCCACATTGCGCTCTCTGCTGACAGCTCAGAGCCTGGAGCCTGCTTCAGATTTTCTCTCTCTCTCTCTCTCTCTCTCTCTGCCCCTCCCCTGCTCACACTCTGTCTTGCTCTCTCTTTCAAAAATAAATTTAAAAAACCCCACAAAGACAAAAAACAAACAAAAAGAGAATGAAGGCAGAGGGAAGGGCATGAGCGAAGGCACAGAGTCATGCAGCAACATGGTGTGTGCAGGAATCGAGGGCCAGGAACGGGTGTGATGGTTGACAAACCAAGCTTTGGGGTTTGGATTTATCCTCAAAGAGATAGGGACCTGCTCATTTCTCCTATTCCTATACTCATAATTTTGGGATGTCTCTAGATACATCTTTGGATCTGCTCTCTACCTGCCTTCATTTCTTTGGTGACCACATAAATCCTCAAAGCCGACAACTTCCAAGTTTACATCTCCAGGCTCATATATTTATACAAGGCCAAAAACTTAGGGGTGGAGGTGGGGTAGGAGAGGAAATTGGGCCAATGGGCTTTACCCACCAGGGTCTGTTTTTCAGGTTCACCTTTCATTAGTTCTCTGTCCTCTTCCCCATTAGACGGTAGAAAATCAATTTGTATTAAAGCTGAAGGGTAAATGAAAAATCAATTTATTAATTTTAGGAGACAATAGACCTTTAATTATTTATTTTTTGCCTGTTTTTTCAAAAATATATTTTTGAAAATTTGTTTTTTTAATTTTAAATGTTTATCTATTGATTTGTTTTATAATTGATTTATTTATTTTGAGAGAGAGAGAGAGAGAGCTGGGGAGGGACAGAGAATGAGAGAGAATCCCAAGCAGGCTCCGCACTGTCAGCGCAGAGCCTGATGTGGGGCTTGAACCCACTAACTATGAGATCATGACCTGAGCCCAGATGAGGAGTCAACCAATTAACTGACTGAGCCACCCAGGTAGCCCTATTTATTGATGTTTGAGAGAGAGCGAGCACAAACAAGGGAGGGGCAGAGACAGAGAGATACAGAATCTGAAGCAGGCTCCAGGCTCTGAGTGGACAACACAGAGCTGGATGTGGGGCTGGAATGTATGAACCACAAGATCATGACCTGAGCCAAAGTCCCACACTTAACCCACTGAGCCCCCCAGGTGCCCCTATTTATTTATTTTGAGAAAGAGAACATGGAGGAGGGGCAGAGAGAGAGAGGGAGAGAGAGAATCCCAAGCAGTCTCCGCACTGGCACTGACATCGCTGAGTCTGATGCAGGGCTCAAATTCACCAAATTAGATTATGACCTAAGCTGAAGTCTGATGCTTAATTGAGCCACCCGGGCGCCTCTGCCTGTTTGATTTTAAAAAAGCATTTATTGGTTTGATTAAAAGAATAATGTTATGTTCCTTGCAGGAAATTTCAAAAAAATCAAAAAAGTATGAGAAACAAAATGGAAATTATCTATAACACCAGTAATGCTTCACATCTATCTGTATTTCTGCGGATACAATATTTTGATCATACTGTATGTACTTTTGCATCCTACTTTTCTTGTTTTTATATTGTGAGAAAAAAAAAAAAACCTTTAAATCTTGTCAGCTCCTAAAATATATTTTATTTTTACTACTCTGGGGACTCTGTTGGCAGCATGAAGGCCCATTATTAGGTTGCTTTGTTAAGTATAAAATCAGCAAAAAGTAAAAAAAATAGTATTTTGAAGAATCAGGTAACTGTACAAACAATTTTATCTAGACCAGGTTACTGGGGCCATAAGCCCCCTCTCCTTGCATCTTTATGATCCCACAACACCAACTGGGAGCCCTGAGCCCCTGGTTAGAGGTTTGGGGCTCAGGTGACGGTAGGTGGAGGCCCACGGTCAAGGCTACGGCCGCGGGGTGCACGCCACCAGGCACCGCAGAGACTTCGCCTGGGCTCACGGGCTGTCCGGCTGTTTCCCCGGGTCCCGCTCTGGCCGCAGCCCCGGACCGACCGCCCCGGGCGGGGGAGCAGTCGGACCGGGGAGGACAAGGCGGCGGGGCGGGCGCAGAGCCGGGGACCTCTGCCTTTCAGGACGGGGGCTGGAGGCTCGGGGTCCCTCTCCCCCGAGGGCCTAACCTCGGGCTCCCCGCCGGCCCACCCCCATCCCCGCCGCGGCCCTGTGGCCAGCCGCCAGTGGCGTCCCTGCGGCCCCAGAGCTCCTCCGGACCGGGAACTCGCCCTCAACCAGAATGGCGTGGGAGGCCTCAGGTGGGGCACGTGACTTCGCGCGCCGCCCCGTCCGCCTCCAGCGCCGCCCCGTCCGCCTCCAGCGCCGCTCCGAGCCCGGCGGTAAGCGGCTGGCTGTGAGCTGCCACGGGCGAAGGATGCTCCGGGGGCCGGCGGCGGTCTGGGCGGCGCTCGGCCCGCTGCTTTGGGCCTGCGGGCTGGCGCTGCGGGGCGGGATGCTCTACCCCCGGGAGAGCCCGTCGCGGGAGCTCAAGGAGCTGAACGGCCTCTGGAGCTTCCGCGCCGACTTCTCCGAGAACCGGCGCCAGGGCTTCGAGCAGCAGTGGTACCGGACGCCGCTGCGCGAGGTGCGGGCCCAGCGGGGTAGGTGGGCAGGGAGCCTTCCTCTGAGGTCTCGGAGCTGTCGGCCAGGAGGAGGTTAAAGCTGGACGGCTTTGGAGGCGTGGGATCAGACGACGGGGAGAGGGACTGCGAGGGAGGAAACGGGTGGAGGGCCGGCCCGGACGTCCGGGGGGCGGCGGGGCAGGCCTCTGCTCCAGCCCGGTTCGGTAAGACTGGCTGAGCCGGACAGGCTCGCGGCGCTGGCACCGAGCTCGGGGGCGGGAGGACAGGAGGTGTAGGCGTCTTGGCACCAGCCCTGCCCTGGCGCGAAGGACTTGGCACCCACCTGGCCAAGGACTCCTCCCGGCTCTCCCCTCTGACTTGGGTGGTGTCGGCGGGAAGTGGTGCTGGGCCTGTGTGCCCGCTGGCCCTCTCTTCTCCCCTAGATCCTCTTTTCTCAGTCTTTGCCATCCGTTCCCCAGGGGAGGAAGAACTGGGTGCCGGGCTTGTGCCCCACTCACAGTTTCCTCAGCAGAGCAGCCCCTGCCCCCACCAGCTTCCTCCCCGGGGCAGTCGGTCGTCTTCCTCTTAGGGTCTGGTCTGAACAGATCCTCTTGCCTCTGCCTGGGTTGTGGGCTGGGCTCGCCCCTGTCCACAGACTGCCCTGAGAAGGAGCTGGCTGCCCCCCAGCCCCAGACACAAACCATGCTAGCAGGAGGATCTCTTACCAAGTTATGGATCCATTCAGCCAACGTTTTTTGAGTCCCTTACATGCAGGGCTGTGCCAGACCCTGGGATACAGCTGTGAGGGACAGAGGAAATCCCACAGACAGGATGTCAGGAAGGTCTTCCCCAGGCTGCTTCCAGGCTCACTGAGCTGTCCTGCTGGTGGTGCCTAGAGGACATCTACTGGAGATGTTCAGGGGATGCCCTGTCAGGCTCAGGCTCACCCAGTTCTGCCAGGTTGTCAGAAGGCAGTATCCCATGGGCCCCCAAAGGCCTTCCCTGACCATCCCTGCCACCCTCCACACTCTCTTCATAGAGCCGATCACCTTGCTCAGCGTTGTAGGTATTCACTGTACACCGTTGATCGAGTGACTGAGTGACCGCTGTCTGCTTCGTGGAGCTGTGCGAATTAAATGAGCCCCATAAACGGCATCAGTCAGTTGCTGGCAAAGAATAAGAATGGTGGGGTGGCCTGGAATCCCGGGGCCCAGGAGAAGTCATCTTACCCAGCCTTCTTCCTGCAGGCCGGGTGGCTGGGGGACGTGGCCCCTGGGGAAGGGGGTTGCCTGGGTCCTGGTCTTCGATTCCTAGGTGGTCTGGACCTGATCCCAGCCCTTCTTTCCTCAGTCGGGCCCCACCCTGGACATGCCGGTTCCCTCCAGCTTCAATGACGTGGGCCAGGATAGGCAGCTGCGCAGCTTTGTCGGCTGGGTGTGGTACGAGCGGGAGGCGACCCTGCCCCAGCGATGGACTCAGGACCTGGGCACCAGAGTGGTGCTGAGGATTGGCAGCGCCCACTACTATGCCATTGTGGTGAGTACAACAAGCATCGGGCAGGGCGAGTGGTCAGGTGCAGTTGCTGAGCAGCCTGGGGCTGCCTTGAGGTGTGTGGTTCCCAGGGGTCACCTGACAGCCTGCCTCCTGGGGTGGACTGGGGGGGGGGGTACACCCATGTCCCACACTGGGGTTGGTGCCCTGGGTCGGGGGAAGGTTGCCTGATGTGTTTAGCTAGAGCTTCATTCCTCCATTCCTGAGGCGGGGGTGGCTGGCGGGGCCCTGAGCCCCCACATACGACACTTGTGTGTGAGGGAGTGCCTGCGATGGCCGCCCTGACTTGCTGTTCCCTCCCCGTATCTCTCTGTCTGCAGTGGGTGAATGGGGTCCACGTGGCAGAGCATGAGGGGGGCCATCTCCCCTTCGAGGCTGACATCAGCAAGCTGGTACAGAGTGGGCCCCTGGCCTCTTGCCGCATTACCGTTGCCATCAACAACACGCTCACCCCCCACACTCTGCCGCCAGGGACCATCCTCCACCAGACGGATACCTCCAAGTGAGCGGCACCCTGCTCCCCCCTCCACCCCACTCCCCACCCTGCCGACTGGTCTTCCCACTAGGGGCAGGGTGGCCCTAGCAGAGGTGAGGCCCTGGCTCTGGGAGGCCAGGGAGACATGTGAGCTGAGGTCAGAGTATCAGAGCAAGGTCCAAGTTGGCCATTGTTCTCCCATCCTAGGTACCCCAAGGGTTACTTTGTCCAGAACATAAACTTTGACTTCTTCAACTACGCGGGGCTGCATCGGCCCGTGCTCCTCTACACCACACCTGCCACCTACATCGATGACATCACCGTCAGCACCAGCGTGGACCAAGACACTGGTAAGGGCTCCCTGCAGGAACTTCCCTCAGCCAGGCCCCAAGTGGCTCTGCTCCCTGTTTGGAAAGATGCTCCAGGAGAAAGCCTCTGCCAGCATCTCTTCCCCCTCGGGCTTCCCATCTGCCCAAAAAGAGCTGAAATCCAGCCTGTCTGAACTGGCACGGGCAGCAGAAATCATTCATCTGGTCTGACCTCATTTTGTGAGGGAACGAAGCCCAAGGAGAAGTGGGGCTTGTGTAAAATCATAGCTCAGGGTGAATCGCTTAGGATTCATGAGAATCTGTGTCCCTTCCCACTGTGCTGCCCTCGCCTCATCTCCCCTCACTGCAGGTTGGGCTCCAGAAATAAACAGTTGTTGGCTGAGGACTCCTCAGAGTGGTGGCTGCAGGAGGCTCTCTGTGGGACCCAGATCGTGTCCCTCCCTTTTTGGTCTGATCTTCCTTGTCTCTTGCAGGGCTGGTGGATTACCAGATTTTTGTTGAAGGCGGTGAACACTTTCAACTGGAAGTGCGTCTTCTGGACGAGGAAGGCAAAGCCGTGGCCCAGGGGACGGGGGGTCGGGGCCAGCTGCACGTGCCCGATGCCCACCTCTGGTGGCCATACCTGATGCATGAGCACCCTGCCTACCTGTACTCATTGGAGGTAACGAGGTCTTTTGCCCCCACCCAGCAGCCTTGGCTTCCAAGGGGGTGCGGGACAGGTAGTCGGGTACACGTGGTCCTCTGAGCTTCCGGTCTGATCTTCTCACCGCTTGGTAGGGAGGCCCAGTTTTGAAGAGCAGGCACCAGGGGCAGGGTGAACGTTCCTCCTTGTTAATGGCAGAAGCTGGGAATTTCTGCATCTCTCTGCGTGCAGTCCCAGACGTTGGCCGTTGTGGTTCACGAGGGGCCTTCCCGCTGGAGGGTGGGCTGTGTGGGGCTCAGGCCAGCACGGATGCCTCACACCGGTGCTCGGCTTTCACAGGTGAGGTTGACCGCGCAGACGGCAGCTGGGTCTGTGTCTGACTTCTACACTCTCCCCGTGGGGATTCGCACGGTGGCTGTCACAGAGCACCAGTTCCTCATCAATGGGAAACCTTTCTATTTCCACGGGGTCAACAAGCACGAGGATGCAGATGTGAGTCGTGGCTTCTGGGTTCCTGTGACAGTTGTTGCTCACCACTGTCTTCCGCGTGACCCCTGAAGCAATTGAGGGTGACTCAGAGCAGTGAAGCAAACTGCTTGAAACAGTTGCCGGATGGGGCCTGACGGGGCCTGTCCTTGTGCCAGATTGAGGGCTAATGGGGTGACCCTTCCGGGGCCTGGCTCCAGACCGAAGTGCGTCTGGGACAGGGGAGGGAGGATCACTCGACTGTGCTCTCCCCTAGATCCGAGGGAAGGGCTTTGACTGGCCACTGCTGGTGAAGGACTTCAATTTGCTTCGCTGGCTCGGGGCCAACGCCTTCCGCACCAGCCACTACCCCTACGCGGAGGAGGTGATGCAGCTCTGTGACCGCTATGGGATCGTGGTCATCGACGAGAGTCCCGGTGTGGGCATCGTGCTGGTGTGAGTGCCCGCCGCCCTCCCTGCTCAGCCTGCCGGGGGCGCAGGCGCTGACGGCTCCTTTTCCTCCCTCTGCCACAGCGAGAGCTACGGCAACGTGTCTCTGCAGCACCACCTGGAGGTGATGGAGGAGCTGGTGCGCAGGGACAAGAATCACCCGGCTGTTGTGATGTGGTCTGTGGCCAATGAGCCCGCTTCCTTCCTGAAACCTGCCGGTTACTACTTCAAGTGAGTGCTCCCTCTGCCCTGGGTGGGGTCAGGGGTGAGACCTCAGCCCTTTGGTCTGGGTCAGCCTTGGGTGGCAGCGCTGAGGTTGGCCCTGGGGCAGGCATGTGCTATGAGAGGCAGCACCCACTCCCAGCCCAGGTGGGGGTGCCTCCGTACATGGTCACTGCAGGGCACCAAGTACACACCCACCACTTGTGATTTCAACCCACTGAGCCCCAGTGTCCCTTTTTCACATCTGAAATGAGATCTAGGGTTAACTTTTTTTTTTAGGTTTATTTATTTTAAGAGAGCGCGTGCAAGTGGGGGAGGGACGGAGAGAGGGAGAGAGAGAGAATCCCAAGCAAGCTCTGCACTGTCACCACGGAGCCTGACGGGGCTTGAACTCACAAACCGTGAGATCATGACCTGAGCTGACACCAAGAGTCACATGCTTAACCGACTGAGCCACCCTGGGCACCCCTGGAGTTAACTTCTGCACAGAGTGATTTAGACACATAACTTCAGGTTATGAAAAGAACAGTGGCCTGGCCCAACTATGATATAGAGGACGGTCGTTTATATAATTACACGTGAGTGCATGAGCCAACTCCCCAGAAGAGCCAGTGAAGGGGTCAGACGCTTGCACTTAGATGTGGAACCGCCTGAGAACGCAGCTACAGATGCTGACAGTGGGGGCATCGTTTTGGTGACTGATGCCACCAGCGGTGTTTCCTTCACTGCTGTGCATTTACGAAGTGGTGACTCACTCTAGGTAAAGTTCCAAGCCAAACCAAATATAGTCTTCTCTCAATTTTTATGTTATCTCCATTCCTGGGAAATTTAGTGCATGTTACACCTGCAAAAACCACTTGGTGATGCTTTGGGTTCATCTCTGTAAAGTGGCTTTATGAAACTGGATTATGTAGGCACATAATTATACACAGGTTTTTCAATGACATGCACGTTCTGACTGTTTTAAGTTACATTGTTAGACAGGATCAGCCCATCTAAAAGTTCACGGTCCCATTCACTAAATGCCAGTAGGCTCCCCCGACCCTGGCATTGCAGTGGACAGAAACCACACCTACGGGTGGCTTCCAGCAGTGGGAGGGTTTACTACCTCAGGGTGGGGGTGGTCCTCGGTTCCTTGTCTTTCTTACAATCATGCAGTTGTAACTTGGCCCACAGAGGGGAATCACTTCGCTTGGCTATAGAGGCAGCAGAGGCCATTCAGTGTCGTGGAGTGCTGTGAGCTGAGCCGTAGGTACAAGATGTGGGGCTCTGAGCAGCAGGCCCACTGGGCAAAGCTCTGAACGTGCAGCCTGGTGCCTTGAGGCACAGGCCTGTGTGAGCCAGGGCTGGGAGACAGAAGTCTGTTGTGGGGCAGAAAGCGCAGGTGTCCGAGAATGGGTGTCTGCAAGCTTTTCTGGGAGGTGGAGAGAAGGTGATGCATGATCGTTGGTGCAGTAGGGAGGTGGCCAGGGAATGGCTGGAGCCGCCTGGGCATCAGGAGCTCAGCGAGGCTTCAAAGCTTCCTGGAGGCACACAGGTTGTTTCAGAGTGTGGCTCTGGGACTCGAGGTGAAGGGTGCCGTTCTGGCTTGAGGAACCGCAGCCTTCGTATGAGGAGAGCAGGGTGGGAAGAGTGTCATGGAGAAGGAAGCCAGCTGTGGGGACGGGGAGCAGAGGAGCAAGCTTGACCAGTGAACGGAGTGACCTGTGCTGAGGTGGCCTGTGACGGGTCCCCAGGCTGAGCCCCGAGCGCAGGCTGGGCCCTCTGTTGGGAGCCTCTTTCCACAGCTCCTCCTTGGTGAATGAGACGAAATGCTGTTTCTTCTGAGTATGGGGGTGACTCTCCAGTGTCAGTTAAGTGCCCTGCTATTGTCTCCCAGAGCCCTGTACCGCCCACTTGTAATGGCAGCATAGCGTTTCCCCGTGCAAATGTCTGGTCCCACTGCTCCTGTTCCAGTCTCCAGTGAGTGCCCAGTGCACACACGGCCCGCCTCCTCGCACACATCCTCTACTCGTTAAATTAACGTCCACGTTGGTCCACGCCCCACCCGTTCCCTGTTTTCAAGAGGTTTTTCCGAGATTCTGGCAGCACCCAGCCCAGCCCAGCCCAAGGACCCCAGCTGTGAGGGTGGCCTTCCCTCTGTGGGGGTGGGATTTGGGGAGCGAGAAGGAAAGAGGCCAAGGAACATGATCTAAGGCTAGAAGACCGTGTTTGCCTACCGAGAGGAGTCTTCAAGGTCGGGAGGGAGGAAGGATTTTGTCTTTAGTTTTTGGCTGTGAGACAGGGTGGAGAGAGAGAGAGAAAGATGGCTGTATGAGGGCCCTTCCCAGACTGATGAGCCTGTGTCTTCTGCCCTCTGTGGACAGGACGCTGATTGCTCACACCAAAGCCTTGGATCCCTCCCGGCCCGTGACCTTTGTGACCAACTCCAACTATGAAGCAGATCTGGGGGTGAGCCTGGGGGTCTCCGTGCCACTTCTCTTCCCTGCCTGTCCTCTCGCCTTGCTCTGATGCTTGCTAACACAGGCTGCTGGGAGGAGCCCTGAGCAGCCGGTCCAGACGCGTCCCTGGATGGTCTTCAGGTTAAAGATAACTAGCTGCTTGTTTGCCCAGCAGTATGGCTTCTCAGTCCAAGGAGGCTGGGCACAGGGAGGTTTCGTGCGTTCTCAGGTCAGAGTCAGGGTTTGATGCTCCGCGGTTTAGTATGCTTTTAAAGTGGCACAGGTTTAAGGGAGCTTAAAGTTGTCACTGTCCAGTGTTTTTCAAACCCAGCTGGTTGTCAGAACCACTCAGAGAAGCTCTTTGAAAGTACAGATGCCTAGATGCTGATCTAATAAGTCCAGGCTGGCAATCTGGACTGGACTGGAATCGAAGGGTCAGACAGGCTCACTTGGCTGGCTGGACCACACGCATCCCTCCCCACCCCCTGGCGCAGCAGCCCCTCGGAAACTATGCGCAGGGTTACACTGAGGCTGTAGATAGAACATGGCAGCAAGAGAATGTGTCTTCACCAGAGAACTGAAGGCCAGTCCTTAAGAGGAAAGCACTACAGAAAGAGAAAACATCTGCAGAAGGAATGGAGGAGAGAACGCAATGTACAAAATGAACTGGCAACACTCCTTTTAACATGAGCGACCAAAGGCTCGTAGCCCTGGTGTTTCCCTTGCCATCTTTTGAGAACAGCCCCTTCAAAGAAGCATAAAGACTGTGGCCAAACACCAGCATGGCACGGGCAGGCACGGATGTCCTCAGAGCCCAAGTGGCATATCCTCGTTCTCGTCTTCTGTGTGGATGGGGCAGCCAGTGCCTGGGCCACAGAGGGTTGCCGGGCTCACCTAGTGGGATGTGTGGTCCGTGTGCAAGTGTCCACCCGTGGCCACTTCCCCAGCTCCCTCTTTCTGCCCGCTGCTCTCAGCCACAGTTTGGAAAGGGGCTCGGTCGCTTGGGAAGGTCGGGCCACATCAGCCCCAGTACAGGCTTTCGAGACTGGCTTGTGTTCTGGTGATAGGAGAGGCCGGACAGTTGGCTGGCCTAGCCCTCGCCACTCAGTCCCGAGCACCGCACTTGTAGACATGAGGGGTCCCGCCCATCATTGCCGCTGCCCTCCTAGGAGGGAAGTTTTCGGCCGCTCTGTGGCCCCAGCACCAGCTCACGAATGACATGGTTCGCCAAGACCTTTGTGGGGAAAAAAACCGCCTCTGTCCCTCAGTTGGGAACATTTCCCAGGTAAGGGAAGCCCAGTGACAGGAGCGCCACCGCCCCGGGCTGGCGCCGCGGCCGGCTCACGGGGCGTCTGCTCTACCGCTCAGTCTCTCCAGAGCCCAGCTACAGCCAGGTCAAGAGCGTCAGCTCAGGATTATAGACTTGCCTTATTCAGGTCACTTCTAGGTCTGCTACACGTGGGAGCACCTAGATCATTTTCTGCAGCCCCCTGTTGCCTCCTGTGCCGGAAGAGCCCCCTGAGTTTGTGAGCCCTAATGCTCTTACAGTATTTTGGTTCGTGAACAAGTTTAATGCTCTCACCCTAGGCGCCGTATGTGGACGTCATCTGTGTGAATAGTTACTACTCTTGGTATCATGACTATGGTCACATGGAGGTGATTCAGCTGCAGCTGACAACCCAGTTTGAGAACTGGTACAGGACCTATCAGAAACCAATAATCCAGAGCGAGTACGGAGCAGACACCATTGCAGGGTTTCACCAGGTAAGTGGTGTAGAACATCGTTTATTTTTTCACTCTCGGACATTTCCCCAAGCTGGAAGTGTGCTCCTCTCCCACCCCTCACGTGTCCTGATGATCTCCATGCAGTGCTGGCTCACACCAGCCTGTCCTCCACACTCGCGGCTGCCGGACTCGGGCCTCCGCCTCGCTTGCTTGGTCCTCCTTACTGGCCTTGTTTCCAAAGAGCCTCCCCTGGCTGCCCGAGTGGTCTCCTGAGCGAATCCGAGTCTTGGGAGCCTTGTCATTGGCTTCCCCCACGCTAAAGCCCCAGCCCTGGCCGGGGCAGTCAACGTCCTTTGCTCTTTGCCCTCTCCCAGGTCGTCCTCCCCTGCTTTCATTCCTGGGCTGTTTCCACCGTGCTTGTTGGCTCCTGCTCTGGTGTGGGCTGTTCCTTCTGCCTGGAATGCCCATGTAGCACCACATTCACCGACTACGGGATTCTTACTCTGTTCGCATCTCAGCTCAGACGTCCCCTCTTTGGTGAGGTTTACCTGCCTGCCCTAGGCAGAGAAACTGCTCCTTCTGCCTGGTCTTTGTCAGCGTTTCTCACTGGGTGCCATCATTATCTCTTTGGCCGCCTCCCTGACCAGACTGTGGGCTCCAAGAGAGAGACTGAATCCTATGTATCAGTGCTTCCCAAGCCCTCAGCAGTGCCCGGCCCTCAGTGGGTGCTAAATAATAATTGTTAAGGAAATGAATGAAATCTTGGAGCCAGGTTTTTTTTTTTTTTTCTGTTTATTTTTTATTTTTGAGAGAGAGAGAGAGAGAGAGAGACAAAGTAGGCTCTGCACTGACAGCAGAGAGCCTGATGCGGGACTTGAACTCACGAACTATGAGATCATGACCTGAGCTGAAGTCAGACGCTCGGCCAACTGAGCCACCCAGGTGTCCCGGAGGAAGATTTAATCACTAGCTTTTCTCTCTCTCTCTCTCTCTCTCTCTCTCTCTCTCTCTCTCTCTTTTTTATTCATTTCCTTCCCAAAGATATGATGCTTTATCTTGGGGATTTTTTTCGTGTGGGTTCTTGAAGCACAGCCAGCCTCTCATCCCTACCCAGCTTCCTTACACTCTACTGTCACAAGTACCACATTCCTTGTTGACACATTTAAAAAAATTTTTTTTTGTAATGTTTATTTTTTAAGCAATTTCCCTTTGTGTCTTTTTTTTTTTTCATTTTTTTTAACGTTTTATTTTTTTTTTTTAACTTTTTTTTTTTTTTTTTTTAATTTATTTTTGAGACAGGGAGAGACAGAGCATGAACAGGGGAGGGTCAGAGAGAGGGAGACACAGAATCGGAAACAGGCTCCAGGCTCTGAGCGGTCAGCACAGAGCCCGACGCGGGGCTCGAACTCACGGACCGTGAGATCATGACCTGAGCCGAAGTCGGCCGCTTAACCGACTGAGCCACCCAGGCGCCCCACGTTTTATTTATTTTTGAGACAGAGAGAGACAGAGCATGAATGGGGAAGGGGCAGAGAGAGAGAGGGAGACACAGAATCTGAAGCAGGCTCCAGGCTGTAAGCCATCAGCCCAGAGCCTGACGCGGGGCCTGAACTCACAGACCGTGAGATCGTGACCTGAGCTGAAGTCGGATGCTTAACCGACTGAGCCACCCAGGCGCCCCCGTAATGTTTATTTTTGAGAGAGAGACAGAGACAGAGTGTGGGTCGGGGAGGGACAGAGAGAGAGAGAGAGAGAGAGAGGAAGACACAGACTCTGAAGCAGGCTCCAGGCTCTGAGCTGTTAGCACAGAGCCCAACACAGGGCTCGAACCCATAAACCGTGAGATCATGACCTGAGCTGAAGTTGGACGCTTAACTGAGCCACCCAGGTGCCTGACACACCTTTCTTAATATGCTTATCCTTGGTATGTTGAACAGCTACCTCTGTGTGCTATATTATTCTGTTCATACCCTTAAATTCATCTTGCTTACACAGAATGCCATTTTACAAACTGGTAAAGTAAGGGAAAATAGCTTATGAAGATAACGTATATGTACATCAGTTCTCCGTTTTTGAAAAGGTAACCAACTCTGAATGTTTAAGAAACTCAGTCTAGATCTAGTGCTGATAGGACCCTTTGCAGTGATGGAATGTTTCTGCATTGTCCAAGAGGGTAGCCACCAGCCACATGTGACTCTTGAGGACTTGAAATATGACTAGTTATGACTGAGTTGACTTAGTTTAATTCGGTTTTAAGAATTAGACAATGCGGTTGTCTAATGGGTTGTTTCCATTAAAACAAAGTAAGAACATATACATATACAATTTTGGAACTGGAACAAAACCTGGCTCAGTTGTACTGTTACATTACCAGTGTGTCCTCGATAGCATTTCTATCCTTTTCTTTGGAAAAGAAAGCCAAGGCCTATAGGGCTTTGTTCTCTTGTAAAGTGACTGAAAAGCTCTATCCTTGAACGTTTAAGATTTGAGTGCCCCTCAAATTGCCATGGGATGAAAACAGACCGTCCCAAGAACCTCTAAAAGGTCATTATATCTTAGTACACAGCACACAGGCGCTCTTCACCAGGTACTGAACGAGTCCACAGGTGTGGCCTCTGCCTTCGTTCGTCAGGACCCTTCTCACCTGTCAGGTCCTTGACGTCTCCTCAAGGGAGCTTTGCGTGGCCCTTCTCAGCCCCACCGCTAACCACCCCCTGGCTCTGGCTCTGCACTCTGCCAGTCACCCCCGTTTACCCTCATTACGCTAACACCTTGAGTCTTTCTTGTCAGAGTATAAAGCCTGCAGGGGCAGGGACACTTGCCTTTCTTGCTTGTCACTTCATCACCAGAGCCTCCATCCATACTAAGTGATTATTTGTCGAATGGATGGATGTGCTAAGTAGCAGCTGCTCACCCAGACCAGATACAGAGGAATGCGAGTCGAGTTCAAGTGAGTCACACTATTTCTCAAATCGTCAGCTGGCAGCTACTTAAAATGTGAGTTTTAAGTTTATTATCTGAAGAGTCATTTTTACTTCCAGTGTAGCTCAGCTTTCAGGCTGCACCGGTGAATAGAGATGGAAGATAAAATATCAAACTCTGCTTAGAAATAAAGCAGTTCCTAATTAAGGTTCCTTAAACAATCCCTTCTCTTTACTCTGGGCTACGCCACAGCCTGGCTGTGTCTCCACCCGCGCCCGAGTCCTGCAGTCACTGCAGCCCACCGTGGAGACGGGTATTTTGGTCGCGTCACACGGATCTTTATTTTTACCTACCATTTACAATTCTGCCAGTCCTGCCTCTTAACTTCACTCTTTGCCTTGAATTCCAGGACCCACCTCTGATGTTCAGCGAGGAATACCAGAAAGGTCTGCTGGAGCAGTATCATTTGGTTCTGGATCAAAAACGCAAAGAATACGTGGTCGGAGAGCTCATCTGGAACTTTGCCGATTTTATGACTAACCAGTGTAAGTGGCAGTCGGGTTTGTGGAGTGTACTGTTCCTCATGTTTTCAGGTTGGCCTTTTAGTTCAGGACATTTGTTTGTAAGAGCAGTGGAAACAAGAGGGGGAAAGCTCTAGTCAGTGTAAGCTACGTGAGGATTTCCTAGTTTAGCAAGCAGCCATCACTTGCCTGCTTCCCAGATCATTTCATGGTAAGAAAGCAAACGGAGGAGGTATTATCTTGAGGCAAAAACGACCAACTTGCCTCTGTCTGTTTCACAACAGTGTGTGGAAAAAGCGGACCTAGCGTTGGATTCACGTGGGATACACTTATTATTCCAGAGTACGGTACAAAGCCCGGGAAACTTAGTATATTTTGGTGTGTTTTACATCGTTCGCTTGTAGAAGGCAGGTTTACCAAATGCAAGTGTCAAAGTGTTTGGAATGTGGGAGGGTCTGAAAGTCTTCGGAGAGAATACCGTCTGCATTCTTTCTCAGGCGGGGAGATGTGAGGGCCACTTCAGTGCCATTCATCGTGGATCCCATTTCTTTCTATACCTGTAGATGTTACTGGTTTCTTGATATCCCATAAACTTAGCATAGCGATTTGGGGAGGTAAGGAAGGATTTGGTAGTAGTGGGATTTATAACCTATTATTCACAGGGAAGGACAAGTCTTTGGAAGGCGAGAGTTTAATGAAAAATTAGAATGGAAAGAGGAAGGTAGAGTAAAAGGAACAAGAACTCAAGCCTCTCTGGCAAGTGAGATCGACGGCTCCTGAAGTCTGGTTTCGTGAATGGATGCGCTGGCTCTGTGTAGTAAGAAATTAGCTGTGTGACTGTGGACAGATGATCTGACCCTGTCACAAGCCTGTAAGTGGGGATGAGCCCCCTGCGGGTCGACGTAGGAATTCATGTGATAAAGTGCTTGGCGCAGTGCCTGGCATTTGCTTCTCGTGGAAAGACCTTCCCGTTCAACGGAAGCTGTGGTTTCACCTGAGGTGGAGAGAAGGTGTGCTGGGAGCCTGTGGCCCGCTTCGCCTCCTTCCCAGCTTCAGCTGCTGCAGAGCAGCCGACCAGCCACTGGCAGTTGGAACCCAGCCGGAAGTCTGCCTGAGAGAGCTTGGAAATCTGGTAGATCCCACCGAGGCACCCTTGCCTGGTCAGGACCCCGGCTCCCACTAGGAGAGCCGTCTCTTTAGAAAAGCCCAGGCCTTTCTCAGGGTAACTCCGGCTCAGTCCCCACTCTCATTGCCGGGCAGCTGGGTGCTCATGTTTCAAACCTTATTTTGCAGATAAAAGAAAAATAATTTTAGATTTTCCTCTAAGAGACAACAACAGCAACAACAAAAATATACCAGGGAGCTAAGCTGTTTGGGGGAGCAGCAGGTTAAATCTTTAGCCTTACGTTAAGTGGCCACTTCAGACCAAGCAATCCTAAGTTTTATAGAAAAGGACATTTCTGTTTCATGCCCAGCTTGTCTCTAGGTTGGTTCCTGTTTGACCCATCAGAAGTCATCTGAAATACCTCTTTGCCTTGTTTTTAGCACCGCAGAGAGTAATGGGGAATAAAAAGGGGATCTTCACGCGCCAGAGACAACCAAAAGGGGCAGCGTTCCTTTTGCGAGAGAGATACTGGAAACTTGCCAATGAAACCAGGTATCCCTGGTCGGCTGTGAAGTCACCGTGTTTGGAAAACAGCCCATTTACTCTTTAAAGCAAGAGCTACCTCTGCTGACAAGAGCAGATAGCAGCCCCTCCTCCACAAGTAAGGGGCGACTTCCACAGCAGTCCTGGACTGTGCATGGCCGACTGGGAAGTTTCTGGCCCGGATTTTGTACTAATTTCCCAGAAGGGAATGTCAGAGGTGCAAATAAAAGCTTTCGTAGTGTGGGAATAAAGAGTTGTCTTAAAAGTGACCATCCGTAAATGCGATGATCTGTATTGCTGGAAAGCATCTGAAATTCTCATGTGTTAGGCTGTTTTCACAAACGTAACTGTGTACGGACTCTTGCGAAACTTGCTTCCACACTCACACCGCGGCCGGAGTTGCTGGGTGCAGACGGCACTTCCGTAGGACTAGCCTGGCAGCCCTCAGGCCCCAGGGCCTGTGCAGCCAACCAGGCGCGTGAGGAAGAGACGACTGCTTCTTCAGCTTCACAGATGAGCTCACGTCCCAGTGAATTTACAGAAAGCGAGGTTACTGGAATAATCAACAAGGTCTGTGTACCAATTTCCACCAAGTTAAGCTGACAAATAAGCATAAGAAAGGTAAGAGATGAAGAATGTCTGGATCAGAAGGGAGCTCAGAGCTCACCAGTTCTTCCAGGACATTATTCCAACCCCAGCCATAGTCTAGTCTTGACAGAAATGGACAGAGGAGCATAAAGGCCCATTAGTCCCTTCATATCCGACTCCACTGAATGTGACGAGACCCTCTTAAAGAGGTCAGGCCTACAGACAAGTAGTCTAGGGCTTTGTCCTTTTGGATGATGCCACCTGTCTTGCTCCTGGAGGATGGTCTTATTCCTTATGGAATCACTCCTCCTCTTCCAGAGGCTCCGTTAGGGCAAGTAAGGTACATTATTCCAAGATGGCAGTATCGGTCCTGGTTTAAAGCTCAATGCTGTGGGGGCGCCTGGGTGGCTCAGTCAGTCAAGTGTCTGACTTTGGCTCGGGTCATGATCTCATGATTTGGGAGTTTGAACCCCACATTGGGCTCTCTGCCGTCAGCACAGGGCCTGCTTCAGTTCCTCTGTTCCCCACCTCTCTTTGTCCCTCTCCTGCTCTCTCTCTGAAATATAAATAAACATTTAAAAAAAGGGGCATCTGGGTGGCTCATGTCCAGTCGAGTGTCCGACTTCAGCTCAGGTCATGATCTCACAGTTCGTGGGTTTGAGCCCCGCATTGGGCTCTGTGACGTCAGCATGGTCTCCCTCTCTCTCTGACCCTCCCCCGGTCATGCTCTGTCTCTCTCAAAAATAAATAAACGTTAAAAAATAAATAAAGCTCAATGGTTTGGAAAAAGGCTCCCTTTGGTGTCCAGTCAAATGGAGGAC
Organism: Panthera tigris; assembly: GCF_018350195.1. Classification (NCBI taxonomy): domain Eukaryota; kingdom Metazoa; phylum Chordata; class Mammalia; order Carnivora; family Felidae; genus Panthera; species Panthera tigris. Next base: position 15,933,304 of record NC_056675.1, read on the forward strand.
CATGAACCAAAGCAGTTCTTAATACAGAACTTGATTCACTTCACTTGTGGTTGATTCACATGTCTCAACACATACCCATTTGTATCCTTTCTTTCCAAACTCCAGGAAAGACAGTGAAGATAACTGAACCTTCTTTTAGTGGCCCTCTTTAGACCACTTTTAAGAAATGCAGGTGTTGTTGGTTCAGATATGAAGTTAGGGGTTCTGGGGGTTACATGCTTGTTTTGTTACCACTGAACTTAAGTTCCTTGAAGGAAATCAAGTTTTGCGTTCCGTTTAATGTCAAGGAATAACACAGAACTCTTCACTTAACAACATTAAAAAAAAATTAAACACTTAAATGTTTTACAAGTTAGTGGTAAGGCCCATTTCCTAAATCCTGAGGTTCTAGAGAACGCGTTTGTTGTATTCAATAAAATATGGCTGAACTATATTTCAAATGGATTCATCTTCCTTGCAGATGTTACCTTTTTAGGGGACTGAGTGGAGCATTCAGGGGGAGCTGAAGTAAAGCCGTGGGCAAGATCTGATCAGCACGTGCATGTGCTTATAGAACTCTAAGCACTAATTCCTTTCTCATGAATTCTTGACAGCCGTATATATCGTGAGCCCACACGCATTCCAGTACTGGAATCTCTTAAGATTTCTGCCTGTGTCTTCTATAAATTACATCTAATTTAAGGGAAAAAGAATCAACTCAGGACACCTGTAGAAATGAAGTTACAGTATCAGCTTCAAGAATAGTTTGTAGGAAGACTGGATTCATTGCAGCTTTCTGTTTGAAATGTAATACTGCAGTGTAAGAAGGATGGCCGTACAGCTTCCACAGGTAACGTCTACATTTATTTTATACCAAAAAAGTTATGTGCAACAAATAAACATTCTTACATATTTACATTTGTTTTTACCAGTTAGCAAAACTGTGTCCTAAATCTCTGGTAAAGAATATTTCTATCTATATTAAAGGGGAAGTCTGCCCAGTGAACTCCACTTTAAATGAATGTTTACTCCAGAGCTGAAAGCACTAGTAATAAATATTTTCGATGGAACATACTATACAGGTCATACACCTAATACTTAGGCCATGCTTAATACAGTTTTATAACAAAACATTTCACCTTTTCTGGGCTAATTATTTGTAAAAAACAAACAAACAAAAAAACCAAGTAGCCTGGATTCCCACCCCTGCCCCTTTTGTTTGATTGAAGGGTAGTTCTCACAGATTAGGAATCATTAGTGCTGCCTAAAATGTCTGAATAGAAATGTTCCACCAATGCTTATATCTCGGGGGAAAACCCATGAGGACAAAGGTTGCAGGTCAGGTATTCCTTCCCAATAGGTTGCCAATAATGATAGTGAATTTCTTGTTGGCATTTGTCCAATAGAGATTTTCAAGACAAGGTCTGTCAGCATTCACTCACGTTAAGCAGTGGTTCTAATCTCAGTTACAAAGCAATTGCTGAAGATTACTTTGCACTTTTGCTGATAATCTTAAAGATATAAATGAAATACAAACAAATAAAAGCCAACAATTTAGGTTTAATTAGGTTTAATTTCACTGTAGTCTTGGTCCTATATCCTACTTAGTAGGGTCCAAAGATCTCTTGTACCAAATGGCAGATCTCTGTATGAAACAGTCAATGCTTTCAACATCTTTAAAAGTAATAGATTTAAAGAGAGGTGACATACATAAAGGAAAAGTAATTCCTGGCACATAGCTAGTTAAACCTGAGTTATTTCACCAGTTTACCTTCCTGGAAAGCACCTAGCTGAAATGCAAAACTGAATGAAATCCTCCAAATCACCTAGATTGCCTAGAATTTATCATTTAACCACAGCTTCTCTCATTTCTTCAAATGATATGACTACACAGTAAATAAGAGGCTTCATTTGTTACATACAACTTATTCCCAAAACCAAGAAGCATGGAATAACTGCAAAAAACAGAAATCCAATTCTCCCTCCCCCCCGCAGTTTGTTCTTCAATGTCGGTGGCTGGTAATGTCGCAGTGTTTTAAATAGTCTCAAAAAGTCGTAACGATCCTCAAATTTTATAGCATGGTGTTTTCTCCTTCTTGGAGTGGAAGAGAGGATGTAGAGGGGAGCCTAAATTCTTCCAGGGCAAAAATATCCCAGCACCCACTGGGGTCCTGTTACTTACTGACATACTGGCATTACCCTGCTGTTACTTCAGGCGGCACACCTTCATCACTCAGTGAGAAAACAAAGAGATTAATTCTACTGGGCTCATAGGAATGTGGCAAAAAATTTTTGTACAACTGAAACAGTGGTGTTTCCCCCAAGGCTTAGGAAAGCAAAGGAAAATCTTGAAGGGTCTGGCTGAACGTTTTTACATTTTATCACATGAGAGTTGACATTTGCAAGAACACAATATCAAGACAAGCTTTAACTATACTCTGCTGATTGATACCAAATATGAAAATCCATTTGAAATTGGGACATGAGGAACTTATTTAGCACAACCAGTGTTATATATACCACAGAAGTCTTCACTGTTAACCTTTTCCATTCTAGCCTAGAAGAAAGAAGCAGCAAACTGCCTGGCAGACCGGGAAGCACTGCGATAAGGTGACCTCATTGTACAAGTTCTCCAACATTACGACTTGTTTCTCCACAAACACCAGACATCCGATCAATGCTTTCTAGAGTTCTTTAACTAGAAACAAGAACAATACACACATAATAAAACAGGCATTGAAATATTCACATTCATGGGAAAACAGCCTTGAAATCTGAATTCAACTTTCACAAAACCTGTTAAAACCCGTTGGAAGTTCATTACAATTCAGATTTTATACCTGCCTTGGGCCAGAAAAATACATTGCATCAATTAGGACAGTTAGTTGGAAACTGCTGAACAGTTGCTGACTCTACACAGTACGGTTTACAGAGCAGAGCCTGTCCCCTCCCTTCAAAAAGAAGGCTTATTAAAGAAAAGTCACTGGTCTATTTTTAACATAATGATTAATCTAACTGGAAGCAAAAACATTGCTACTACTTCTCAATCTAAGGAACAAAATGATTGTACAGAACCTTTTTATAGACTGATGCAGGCTTTCTACTTCATGGTAAGAGGAAGGAAGGACACTTCTGCCCAAGTTCAACACACAAAATATTTGGTTTGAGATTTAAGACAGAAGGCACTTTTAACATTCTGATATAAGGTGTTAACCATAGAAACATACTGTCACACTTTCATTTGGGTTTATTCAAATCACTCTTAAAACCTATGCATTGCGTAGTTACTAGAAGGAGTAGTGACACCATTAGTGTATTTTACCTTCAGATATTTCTACCCGTACTACTCCCGGTTATGCAAACTGAGCAGCGTGTCAGCCCTAAAATTTACAAATCTAGTATGGACTCTAAAACAATTAGAAACTAGACATCCAATTAGTGCAGAATTAAACAGGAAATACTACAGAGCTACCCAAGAGCAATCCTACTCTGGAGCAACTGGGCTTATACTGGTTATTTCAAGGTCCTAATACTGTTTGGTCGACTGGCACCGATGTTAAGGAAGAATATCTGCATGAAAATTCAACTGCTGTAAGAGACTTTTCCTAAAAATGCCATGTTAATATTTCCAGCTTTTCTCCAAAGAAATCTACCCATTTCCCCATTTTTAGTGTCCTGAAGGCCTTGGATGTGAAGGTCTGGTCACATGACTCATTTTGGTAAGGTTATAATCAATCCGGTTTTATGACTAGACACAGGCTTGACTTGAATGTCCAAATTTAGTTTCTTCCTTTCTGAGGAAGGAGATGAAAGGGAACCAACTACCCTATTATTTTTGCTGTCAGTGCTGGACCCACAGCTGTCAGTACTTTTCACAAGATGCTCTGTATGGACTTACTATTTTCACTATTTCTTCGGTCAACGTTGAGCTGACAATTCTTCATCGCTACACTTCAACTAAACTGTACAGTAAGTTCTGCAGGGATGGATCCAATATTTCTACCTTTATTTACAAATATCACATAAATGGATTCTAGTTGAATCTACATGTTTAAATCCATCGGCTAAAAACATATTACATATTGTAAACATGGCAATATTTAATACAGTATCTATTCTAAAATATTTTCATGTCATGATCACATTTGTTATACCTGAAACTGAATTTATACACATTAGAGAATTACTAGCAATGGTTGCTCACTTTACAATCAAGGGCAGGGGGCTAGGGCTACATTTTATTATTTCAGAAACATTTTCAAAGTAAAGTTAAAGCTTGTCTTTGATTGGCTCGGCATATCCTTTTTTTTTTTTTGTACCCATATTTAAAATGAAGATTGACACAAAATAGCTAGGGCCCCTTCTAATTTATAGGTTTTATAAAATCAGTTTAAGATTCTCAGGGAAAGTGTCTGTTGTGAAGAATTAAAAAACAAAAAACAAACAAACAAACAAAAAAAAAAAACGCTGCAAAATAAACTTAATGGAAAAGGGAACTTCAGGCCGTCAGTCCGGAGCTGGTCAGGCTGTCAGTCTTGCTTAGGCTGCAGCTGCCGTTTCCAGGCCTCATTCAAATAAACTAGTCGTTTGTAGTTGATGATAAGAAGAATGAAGTTCAGCACATATGTGATGACACAGATGATGCAAAACTCCTTCAGCACAAAGTACAGAATGTAGGCCAGGTACAATGACCCCACCACAGACACGATGGAGGACGTCATGAGGATTAAAGCTGCGACTGCACTTGCTGTCATGCCTGCAAGAGAAAGAGACGTGTGGCTCCATCAGTCCTTGACAATGGCAAGAAAGTTTCTGAGTTAAAAGCTAGCACTCCATGATTTGCTGCAGCGTTGCAATACTGATTTTACTGCAAAATGCTATGGAATTTGAGAACGAAAGTTACTCATCTATTTTATTAAGATTATGCAGGGTGACTTTTGCACACAGAATACCAGTTTTATAGCTGCAGTGTTTTTGATTTGTCAGTATTCTAGGTGAAGTATCACTTCTATCATAAACTAGCTTTAGTTAAGTCATGCAAAGAAAATATGCAGTCTTGTAATCACATTATGCAATGAGCCAGTCTGTAAAATTGACAGTCTCACCCCCTCCTAATGGATAAAGGAATGTGAGGACCACAACCTTCTCTCCCAAGCAGGACACGCTTCCCCTGGCCTTTGCACTGGAGGCTCCCCATGTGTGGGAAGTAAAATTTGCTTTCCATGTGTAGATCAAATTTATCAAAAATCCGAAATGGGAGATGATTATACCAATATGCTGCTGAAGAAGGGAAAAAAAAATTGTAGTAAACATTTCAGAAAGGGCTCACCCTGGAAGATAACGGAAACCACGTTTGGCCAGTCGGCCACATGTGGGTCAAAGCAGATCAAGAAAAAAGGCGGTTATGTGCACTAAACCAGGGCTCTCTCGGTGCTGACATCCTCACGTGTATTGTTTCGTAATTTCCCACAGCTAACAGAAATGAGAACGTGTGTGCTTATTCTCAAGGACAGAGGAGTTAGAGCATTTTACACTACCCTCCTACCCGACAACTAACGGACAAGGAAAACACAAAGAGGAAAAAATAATTGGTGGTAGGAGGTTTGAAGAAGTTAATTAAGGAGCTGAAATCCCCACCTCCTGTTGAATGAGAAGCTGCCTGGAGGCTATAGTCTCACCATAAAGGCCTGACTTGCCCACAGGACTGGTCAGTACTAAAGTATGACCTCTCATAAGACTCTTCAAGACTAAGATACTATTGGATTACTTACAGTGAGGGACTGGCCAACCTGGCCACCTGCTTTTGTAAATAAAGACTGACTGGAACCCAGTCACACGCACTCATTTAGGTAACATCTGTGGTAGAGCTGAGTAGCTGCGACAGCCAGCAAAGCCTAGATGGTTTTCTGTCTGGCCCTTTACTTAAACAGTTTGCTAACGTCATCGATGCTAAATGTCTAAAACTTCAAAAATTAATGCTGCCACATTAATTTTAAAAAGAAAGTGAGTTTCAGAATGATACGAACTGTTATTTACTTCCTCCATCACTCTTTTCCTTGAGATAATAATCGTTTTTACCTCCTAATACTGATGTGTGGATTAAAAGAGCTGATAGGTGGGGCGCCTGGCTGGTAGAGAGTGCAACTCTTGATCTCAGGGTTGTGAGTTCAAGCCCCATGTTGAGCTTAGAGCTTAGTTAAAAAAAAAAAAAAGATAAATAAAGGAGCTAATAGGTACAAAGCACTTCGAATGCTCCATAAATACTGGCTGTTGGTTAAGTACTATTGTACCAAACCTGTCCTAACATAACGTAATGTAGGCTGGTGGCTTGGGACACAATTCCCAGTGGAATTTACAATGTGCTGTAACTCTAAATAAATGACAGTACTATCAAACAATGGAATATTTTGCAGCTGTAAGGAAGGATGAAGACACTTAGTGGACTGCTATGGATATCAATGTATTAGTCAAGCAAAAAAGAAAGCAGAGTATATAGAACGGTATGTATAGCATCTGCCTTTTATATTTTAAAAGCAGGAAAATTAAGATGATATATTTGTATTTTCTTGGATATGCCTTGCGAAACTCTACAGCAACAACAAGCAGATACCAGTTGGGCATGAAAGGCAGTAGGAAGTGGGCAGAGGGGGATGAGGGGTGAGGTAGGCGTTTCGCTGGACAGCATTTTAATTTTTTTTTTTTTACTTTTGAACTCATGAATGTATTACCTATGGAAAAATTAAAAATGCTGTCTCTCAAACACCTTAGAAGGGAGTGAAGATGATGTGCTCTGGAAAACTGTTAAATGAGCTCACATATGCCTTCAATGTGCCTCCAGACATTAAAAATGCATGTGAATGCACAAAATTGTGAACAGAAAAGATACATAGGATACATATGATTTAAAAATATATATATAAGGAAATTCACAAATCAAATATTATAAATAGAAATTGGTTCCATCTCTATCTCCAAAAATTAACATAGTCAAAAGCATGTTTTGGGCTATTTTAATTTTGGCTTATATGTTTGGATTTATAGATTCTTCTTTAGAAATCCAAACAGAAAAAATAAATGGAATAAAAAATAAAAATCTCACTCCTGGCCTCCAACCACCAGACCCTTTCCTATGCATTCACATGCATATATATAACATAAACTTGTATCTATTATACTATAATTTACTTTTTTCACTAACCTATGTCTTGATCCTTCCAGAATATACATGTAGACCTACTTTTTCCTTAAATGGCTACATAGTATTTTCTAGTATGGAGGTAACCTAATTTATTCAGCCATTACATTTGAACGCTTCCAATTTTTTTGCTATCTTAAACTGTACTGCTGTGCATATCCTTGTGTATATTTTTGTATTTCTATAGGATATAGAACAGGGCAAACTTGATAAGGAATATTTAGAAAACTTAGATTCACAATTTGCCTCATAACAAATCAACTTCAGCTAGACAGAAGAGCAGAAAAGAGCTGGCAGATAATAGGGCAGAATGTTAACAATTGAAGCCCAAAGATAAAAATGGATAGATTTAACTCTAAAAACATAAAAAATTTTCGTATGATCAAAATTCACCAAACTAACATAAAAAAGGAAAAAGAATGAGTAAAATGTTTCTAACAAATAGGGAAATGGACTATTATCCGGATCCCATCAACAAAAGTGACAATGTAAGGAAATTAAAATGTAATAGTGGCTGTACTTTGTAACTACTGAATTAGAAATTTAAACATTAAAAAAAAAAAATCTATGTGTTTTGACTCATCCATCTCATGTTTGGAAATTTATTTTGCAGAACTAATTCAAGGAGGGAGGTGTGTGTGAAGGGGTCTTTAAACGATGTTGATCACCACAGTGTTAATGAGCACAAAAAAATTGAAACCTTGTTATCAACAACAACAAAAAACTGAAAAGGAGAAACAACATAAGGATTCACATAAAATTAAGTAAAAAGAACAGAAAGCAATGGGAATAGTGGAGGTGTAAAGGTGATGAAATTATGCACATGGTTCACTGTTAATGTTTTCTCAGTGCGTAATAGTTTTAAGTAACCACACAGTATATAAAGTAATAAGAAAAAAAGTTTCCAGGGAAGACTGGAGTAATAAGTTCTCTGATTGGGACTGGTTTTTCTGGACACTATGGGATGTTGCCATCCTTGATTAAACACCAACAGATACCAAGTTCAGCATCAGCATCATCAAAATCTTAGGGAGCCAAATTTTCACAACAGAAAAATGTACTGCAAACTAGTGGTTCTATCATTAACATGCTTTTATTTAATGTAAAGACATTTCAGGGAAAAGACACAAAGTACTAAATGGAATACAACAAAACAAACTTATTTTTGTATCACTGTATACTTACCAAGTAATAATTGTAGTATATAAAATATAAGTCCAAAGACACTGTTTGGCTGGTTTAATACACCATCCTTTCCAAAAATGGAACCCAAAAGACCAAATCCTCGACCCCATCTGTAAAATAAGGAAAACCAATAACCCTATTTTGAGTCCTCCTATTTTTAAAAATATAAAATTACTTGAGAATGCCATGCCAATACACCCATCTGAATCTCTAAGTTGCCTATTTCTATATATTCTCTTATGCAAAAGGTAGGATAAAGTACTCTTTTTAAATGTTTACTTATCTTGAGAGAGAGCGCACACACGCACGAGCAGGGAAGGACAGAGAGAGAGGGAATCCCAAGCAGGCTCCGCGCTGTCAGCACAGAGCCCAACGAGGGGCTCAAACTCACAAACTGCAAGATCATGACCTGAGCCAAAGTTGGACGCTTAACTGACTGAGCCACCTAGGCACCCTCAAAGGACTCTTTCTCTGATGGCATTAGTATCTGCAGAGGAAGGGCTCTCTCAATTTAAGCCAGAGCCTCCTAGCAGCAGCACCACTCACATTTTGGGCTGAGGAATTCTTTACAGTTGGGGGCGGTTCAGTGCATGACAGGGAGTTCAGCAGTATCCCTGGGCGCTGCCCACTAGATGCTAGTAGTACAACCCGCCAGTTGCGACAACCAAAAATGTCTTAAGCCATTGCCAAATGTTCCTGGAGGGGGACAAAACCACCCCCGTTGAAAGCCACTGACTTAAGCTGCCCTATTTCTTCATTCAAAGTCTGTAGACTGCAGTGTTGCTTCCTGACAAATTTCACCAGGATATGCAATAGGAAATGTATCTTGGGAACACATCTTTAAATGTAGAACAAGAGCAGAAACTATAGGCCCTTCCTAGAATCATACATATACCTCAAGAGTAAAAAATTGACACACTATTTGTTCCATTGTTTTTATTTGCAGTTTAACCTCAAGTTTTGCATTTCACTTCACATTTTCAGAATATTTTCCTATTTTTTAAAAAGATTACTTCTGATCTAATAAAATTTGATTCAAATATCAAACTAACATTTACTTCGGATGAAAACTTTTGAAGATAACTTTAACTACGAGCATGCTTTTTAAAATACCAGAAAGAAAACACTAATGGTTTTAAGTCCATAGCAAAGCACTCAATAAAACCTAAACTTTGGTTTGGAAAACAAACTACCTGAAGACAAGGATAAATAAGTGATTCTTTATTTGTCACACTATTTTAAAATTTTTTTAATGTTTATTTTTGAGAGAAAGAGAGAAAGAGTGTGAGTGGGGAAGGGCAGAGAGGGAGACACAGAATCTGAAGCAGCCTCCAGGCATTGAGCTGTCAGCACATGACATGAACTCATGAACCGCAAAATCATGATCTGAGCCGAAGTCGGACGCTTAACCGACTGAGCCACCCAGGAGCCCCCATCACCCTACTTTAAAAATATATATATTTTTTACAAGCAAGTGAGAGCCCTGAAGATTTTTACTGTACAGAGTTACACACTTTGAGGAACACAAAATAATCTCCACGTTTCTGTATTCTTTCACACATCAAATACTCATTGCGCATGTTCTAGGTGCAGATAATGGGTCAGGCATTGGAATCCAGGAGAGAACCAGTCAGAAGAGGTGGTGCCCTTGTGGAACTCTTATTCCATTTAGGGAGGAGAAGTAGTGAACAGGTGAACAAATGACAAAGTTATCTTCAGAAAGGATGAAACCATTAACAGATATGTGGGAAAAGTGAGGCGGGAGATTATTCGAGACCAGAGCTTCTGAAAATTTAAAAGTGCATATGATCACTTTGGGGTCTCATTAACATGCAGGTTTTCCTTTAGCAGGTCTGTGTTAGGGCCTAGGACTCTGTGTTTCCAAACAAAACAAAACAACTCCCAGCTCAAGCTTCTAGTCTGAGGACCACACTCAGTACCACTCAGCTCTAGACAGAGAAGGGGTCGAGGGAGCTATTCTAGCTAGATGGTCAGAGATGGCCTTTTCCAGGAACTAAAATCCTGAATGAATTAAATCCTGAATGATGAAAAGCAGCCGATCTCAAGAGGAACAGCAAGTACAAAGGCCTTGAGGCAGGAATGAGCGATGAGTGTCCTAAGGCCATCAAGGCTGACACAGGATGAGGGAAGAATGGCAAGAGAATGAGGCACCCAGTCATTTACATCATTTATGGCCTTGTTTATAGGCCATGATGAAGAGTTTGAATTTTATTCTAATTGCAATGGGAGGGCATTCAGTGGCTTTAAATAGGAGAGTAATATAAGCTTATTTATGATCGCTCTTGACTATTGTGTAAAAAACAAACTGCAGGAGAGCAAGAGCAGACGGAAGAAACTATATGCAATCAACTTCTTAGCCCCACTCATCTGAAGTAGGAATTCAAATGTAAATCACCACCTTTGGCAATGGAAATAATTGGGCACACTGCCAAAATTATAACCGGCAAACAGAATTTTTACATATTCCAAACACTGATCTCTAATTATTCACATAGGATCATCTCAATCTTTTTCCTGAAAACAATGCAGAAATCCATAGAATGAATATATTGGCTTATCACAGTAATACGTATATAAGGTTTAAAAATCAAATAACACTGAAAGTCTTACAAAATAGACATCCCATACTCCAGCCCTCTCCACACACAGTTCTGACCCCCAGAGGCAACCATTTTGATATCTTTTAACCTTTTTTCCCTATTTAATTCCACATTTCTAAATAATATGCTTACATGGCTATTTCTTGACTTCTGGATTCTAAATATCTTCTGATTTTCTAATATGGTAGACTAGAATGTTGCTTTAAAGAAACATTTTATTGTGGAAAGCGTTAAATGTACAGACGCAAAGTTAACAGAACAATCCATGTAATCTCATCACCCAGCTTCAAAATTAAACCTCTTTTGTTTCATTTCCACCTCTACCCACACACCACTCATGATGACTTTTAGTTATTTTTTAAATTTTAATGCACAAATCTTAACTTTTCTGTAATTTAAAAAAAATTTTTTTTAACGTTTATTTATTTTTGAGACAGAGAGAGACAGAGCATGAACAGGGGAGGGTCAGAGAGAGGGAGACACAGAATCCGAAACAGGCTCCAGGCTCTGAGCTGTCAGCACAGAGCCCGACGCGGGGCTTGAACTCATGGACCACGAAATCATGACCTGAGCCGAAGTTGGCCGCTTAACCGACTGAGCCACGCAGGCGCCCCAACTTTTCTGTAATTTTGATGAATGGAACACCTGACTACTCCTGGATACATCTGAGTAGTCCTGGTATACTAATTCTGGTATACTCACTAATAGTGTGAAAGGTGAATTTAAGTACCTTTCCTAAACAAACAAACGAACAAACAAAACCCAAACATTCCAACACCAGAGAGTCTTCCCATCTCCCCAATTAAGTTCTGTTAGTTCCTTCCTGTCAATCCACACTCCTCTTTACCACAAGCAGTAAGTACCTGGCTATCTAGGTAGGAATCCAACCTCAAAACCAAAATTAGATCTCTGGTCTTCCTGATCACAGTGCTACGGCATTTCCCTTAAGTCACATTAAGTTATAAAGTACAATTACCATTCTAGCATTTTCAACCAAACAGAACGATCACTTAATTACTTGATGAATATAATAAAGTTTAATAAACTTTGATGAACGATGGAATAAGTGTTAGCAAGTCAACTCACAAAGTAGACTGACATTATGTAAGATTATTTTCCTTGGAAAGGTCAATGAGAACAGATTTTCATAAATGACCCTTAAAACTGCTAAGGGTGGTTGTAATTTAAAAACTTCTTGGTGAATTTTTTTCAAGTTGGGACATTTGAAAATACTGAGTTTTCCCCCACTTCTAAAAGCTATATGGAACTATATGAGATACATTTTATGTGCTAACTTTATTCCTGGCTTTATCTTAGTTTCTAACCATTTTCTCCTTGTCCCATCTATAATCACAATTCTATTATTTTACTTATCCCAGACCTGCCCCAAGTAATTTATGGAAGGAGGTGGGATATTAACCAATTGAGAAAAAAAAAATGTTCTCATTTTTTTAAAATGATGATCTTTTTGGTCATTAAAAAAAATTATTTTAATATTTATTTATTTATTTATTTAAAAAAAAATTTTTTTTAACGTTTATTTTTGAGACAGAGAGAGACAGAGCATGAACAGGGGAGGGGCAGAGAGAGAGGGAGACACAGAATCTGAAACAGGCTCCAGGCTCTGAGCAGTCAGCACAGAGCCCGATGCGGGGCTCGAACTCACGAACCATGAGATCATGACCTAAGCCGAAGTCAGACGCTTAACTGACCAAGACACCCAGGCGCCCCAATGTTTATTTATTTTTGAGAGAGAGAGAGAGAGACCAGAGCACAAGCAGGGGAGGGGCAGAGACAGAGGAAGACAGAAGAATCCGAAGCAGGCTCTAGGTTCTGAGCGGTCAGCACAGAGCCTGACGTGGGGCTCGAACTCACAGACTGCGAGATCATGACCTGAGCTGAAGTTGAATGCTTAACCGACTGAGCCACCCAGGCACCCGTTGTTGGTCATTTTTTATTAAGTTTTTAGTTTTAATTCCAGTGTAGTTAACATACAGTGTTATAGTAGTTTCAAGTGTACGATATAGTGATACAACCCTTCCAAACATCACCCAGTGCTCATCACAACTGTACTCTTTAATCCCTATCACCTATTTTGCCCAATCCCCCCCACCCCCTGCCTTCCCTCTGACAATCAGTTTGTTCCCTATAGTTAAGAGTCTGTTTCTTGGTTTGTCTTTTTCCCTTTGCTCATTTTTTTTTGTTTCTTAAATTCTACATGTGTGAAATCATATAGTATTTGTCTTTCTCTGGTCTATTTTGCTTAGCATTATACTCTCTAGCCCCATTCATGTTGTTGCAAATGGCAAGATTTCATTCCTTTTTTATGGCTGAGTAATATTCCATTTTACACACACACACACACACACACACACACACACACACACACACACACCCCACATCTTCCTTATCCACTCATCTGTCAATAGACACTTGGGCTGCTTCCATATCTTGGCTATTGTAAGTAATGCTGCTATAAACATAGGGGTACGTGTATCCCTTTGAATTATTATTTTTGTATTCTTTGGGTAAATACCCAGTAGGGCAGTTGCTGGATCTTAGGGCAGTTCTATTTTTAACTTTTTGAGGAACCTCCATACTGTTTTCCACAGTGGCTGCACCAGTTTGCATTCCTACCAACTGTGCAAGAGGGTTCCTTTTTCCCCACATCCTGGCCAAAAGCTGGTTCTTGTGTTTTTTTATTTTAGCCATTCTGACAGTGATATCTCACTGTAGTTTTGATTTGCACTTCCCTGATGAGTGATGTTAAGCATCTTTTCATGTGTCTTGTTGGCCATATGTACTCCTTCTTTGGAGAAATGTCTGTTCATGTCTTCTGCTCATTTTTTAAATTGGATTATTTATTTCTTGGGTGTTGAGTTGTATAAATCCTTTATTTATTTTGGATACTAACCTTTTATTGATGTCATTTGCAGACATTTTCTCCCATTCATTAGGTTGCCTTTTAGTTTTGTTGGCTGTTTCCTTTGCTGCGCAGAACATTTTTATTTTTTTTTTATTTTTAGAAGATTTTTATTTTGATGAAGTTTATTTTTGCTTTTATTTACCTTGCCTCAGAAGACCTATCTAGAAAAATGTTGCCACAGCTGATGTCAGAGACATCACTGCCTGTGCTCTCTTCTACAATTTTATAGTTTCAGGTCTCACATGTAGCTCTTTGATCCATTTTGAGTTGACTTTTGTGTATGGTGTAAGAAAGTGGTCCAGTTTCATTCTTTTGCATGTAGCTATCCAGTTTTCCCAACACCATTTGTTGAAGAACCTGTCTTTTCCCCATTGTATATTTTTTCCTCCTTTGTCAAAAACTGACCATGTAATTTGTGGGTTTATTTCTGGGTCTTCTGTTCTATGGATCTATGTGTCTATCTTAATCCAGTACCATACTGTTTTGATCACTACAGCTTTGTAATGTACCTTAAAGTCTTGAATTGTGATACCTTCAGTTTTGTTTTTCTTTTTCAAGGTTCCTTTGGCTATTTGGGGTCTTTTTTTTTAATTATTTTTTTAATGTTTATTTATTTTGGGGGACAGAGAGAGGAGACAGAGGATCTGAAGTGGGCTCAGTGCTGACAGCAGAGAGCCCAATGTGGGGCTCAAACTCATGAACAGCAAGATCATGACCTGAGCGGAACTCAAGTGCTTAACCAACTGAGCCACCTGGGTGCCCTGGGGTCTTCTATGGTCCCATACAAATTTTAGGATTACATTCACAAGTTTTAAACTTCTGATGACTTTTATTTATTTGCTTATTTATATATTGGAAATCATTTGCTTTTTTCTTTGGTATTTAAATTTTGTAATGTGTGATGATTTTGCTTTTACCATTATATTTTAACAATACAATTTAATAATAGCAATTGAAAAATTCTCTTTATACAACAAATACATAGATATTTGAGTTCTAAGTATGTGTACTAAATTTAATCACCAAATTTCCACATGGAGAGACCTCCATTTCAGCAATACTTCCTGCCTCTTGACCCATTCCCTCACTTATCTCTTGCTAGGCTGGTAGCAAAAACTTGTTTGATTGATCAGTTTACAAGAAGGAACTGGGCATCTGTAGATCAGACCCTTCTGGATTCCTTCTTTGGGATCTATCTGAACAAAGCTGCATCTAAGACTAAACTTTTTTTTTTTTTTTAATGTTTATTTATTTTTGAGAGAGAGAGAGAACAGGAGCAGGGGAGGGGCAGAGAGAGAGGGAGACACAGAATCTGAAGCAGGCTCCAGGCTCTGAGCTGTCAGCACAGAGCCTGATGTGGGACTTGAACCCATGGACTGCGAGATCATGACCCAAGCCGAAGTTGGATGTTTAACCAACTGAGCCACCCAGGCACTCCTATTTTTTTTAATTGTGGTAAAACACACACACACACACACACACACACACATACACACACACACACACACACATTAAATTGACCACCTTAACCATCTTTAAGTGCACAGTTCAGCAATGTTAAATATGCTTGCATTGTTGTGAAACATCTCCAGAACCTTTTTATCTTGCAAAACTGAAGCAACTCTGCTTTTCTCTCTCC
Source organism: Panthera tigris (assembly GCF_018350195.1). NCBI lineage: Eukaryota > Metazoa > Chordata > Mammalia > Carnivora > Felidae > Panthera > Panthera tigris. The sequence continues at coordinate 15,948,849 of NC_056675.1, forward strand.
TCCCAGTCCCTGGCAACCACCTTTTCATTTTGTTTCTATGAATTTGACTACCTTACTTTAGATACCTCATATAAGTGAAATCCCACAGTACCTGGCTTTATGTGACTGCTTATTTAGTACAGTTCCTTCAAGGTTCATACATGTAGCATGTGACACGATTTCTTTGCTTTTTAAATAAAAGGCTGACTAATATGCCATTTTCTGTGTATACCATACTTTGTTTATCCATTCGTCCATTCAGGGACACTGGGTTGTTTCCACCTCTTGCCATATAAAGCTTGTTTGCTATTTTTTTTTTCTGGTACCCCAAACAATTACAACTGCTCTGGTAATTTTTCACCCATTCCTCTGACAGAAACAAGCCCCCTTGATAGTAAAGTTTCAGGTAAAGCCCAATGTCCAAGCAAATCAAAGATGAGGCCCTTCAACAAGAGCTAGGACATCCTCTCCTACCATTTTGTTGTGAGAGTTAACAGCATGGTTCATGGGAGGAAGATGGCCCTGGGTGAAGATTGAAAAAAAAAAAAAAAAAAAGATATTTCTCTCATTCTAAAATCATGGGTTATGATACATCATCAATTTAGTAACAATTTTTCAGAGGAAAAGGTACCATATAAATATCTACATTCATCCAGATGTTAAAGCTAAATAACAATGGAACACAAAAATCAGAGAAACAAAGAAGTTAATGTCTGGGTTTAGAAAATCTTTGTCAAAGTTTCTTTTGAGGAAATGACCAGCTTGTACCAGGAAAGGGCCTCATTCCCAAGCCACTGTGGACACGAGGTGTGGAACAAAACTTAAAATTTTTTCAGGATGAAAGGTCTGTTTTTTCACATTATCTCAAGAACCCAAAAGGGTCAAAAACCACTAAAAAGGAAAAATGGATCCTGGAAAATGCACAACAGTGGGATAATCCTTGTATTGGCCTAGCATGGTATCTGGTAATACCATATGTGAAAAAAATACTTGTGATTACCAGTATAAAAATTTCTGAGGAACTTGATGGAAGACTTGGATTCTCATTTGGTAAGATTTTTTAAATTTGTTTTCATGATATTAGTTCTCTGATCTTGGAGTCACCCTTCTCAGAGGCAAGCACTTTCAACTCATTTTAGTGGTTTCTTTGGTATTTACCCAGAAATTTCTTTGTATACACATTCAAATGATCTTTTCAGATAATCTATTCAATGATGCAGCAAGCCACAGAGAAATACAGTCCATACCACGGTCTGGCCTTTGGCTTTCATGACATTGCTTAGTGTGTGGTTCTCCACAATCTTTGTTTTACTGTTGTCTCCGTAATTCAGCTGCTGTGGCGCTTCCTTATATTCTCAGCCAGCAAGCTTCCTTCACATTTCTTCCCTCCACCCCCAAGGTGAAGTCTTACAGTGACCATATTATTTATTTATGTAAAATTTAACAACTCTCTGAACTCTGTCAGTATTTTAATTAGGATTATTGTTGTTTTCTCTTCATCATCTGGTTACATTTACACAGGTTTTGAATGGTCCACCCCATCCCTTGTTTTCCCATAAGCCCTGGGAAATGTACTTTTTAAATGTACTTTTGATCAAAGTATCATTTACATATAGAAAACTACCCACAAGTGTATTAAACTTAATTTCCAGGAGTCTCCACTCCCATTTTCTTTTATTTGATGTTAAGTCACTTTTAAGCAATAAATTCCTAGTCCTGGTATTTTTAAGGTTCAATTCCATAGGAAATGCATTTTTTTCAGTAACATATTATATCAGAAATTCTATTAAAACTATAATTACATTTCTTTTTGTGCACAAATTGCTTTTCCTGGAGTTAATAATTCATTCTTATTTTTTCTTTTTCTATGCCACCATCATTAATTTTCCAAAATCCTTCTGAGCAATATTATCCCTTTTTTTTGACACCCTAACATGTTTTTTATTTTTTAAGTTTTTAAAAACTTATTTGGAAATATTTTCAAACTTATAAGAAGTCACAAAAATAAAAATAGAACAAAGAACACCCATATATTCTTTAGAAAGACTCACCTACTGTTATTTTACCCCATTTGCTTTTTTATTCCATCTCCCTCTCCTTCTCTCTACACATACACACACATACTGACTGTCATCCTAACTTCCAATCTCCTCCCTACCTCAAACCTTTCTTAGATCTCCCTTTTGCCCTTGGTTAATCACTTGTTTTGGTGAAACAATCTTTTAGTAGCTTCCCTGAGAAAATATTACACTGGAGGTAACATTTCTGAGATGTGGAGTCTTAAAATATCTTTCTTCTACCATCAGAGTGGATTGGTAGTTTTGGGGGTATATAATTATAAATTAAAAATAATTTTCCCTCAGGAGTTTTAAAGCCTTTGTCCTTGAAAAACCTGCTGCCGTTCTGACCCTTGAATATGTCGTTTTTCTTCCTTTATGAGACTTTTAAGAAACTTCTTTTTAATCCTACTGATCTAAAAAAACTTTTTAAAGTTTATTTATTTTTGATAGAGAGAGACAGAGCACGAATGGGGGAGGAGCAGAGAGAGAAGGAGACACAGAATCCTAAGCAGGCTCCAGGCTCTGAGCTGTCAGCACAGAGCCTGCCTGATGTGGGGCTCGAACTCACCAACTGTGAGATCATGACCTGAGCCGAAGTCGGACGCTTAGCCAACTGAGCCATCCAGGTGCCCCTAATCCTGATGTTCTAAAATTTCACAGGGGCACCTGGGTGGCTCAGTCAGTTGAGCATCCGACTTCAGCTCAGGTCATGATCTCACAGTTGGTGAGCTCAAGCCCCATATCGGGCTCTGTGCTGACAGCTCAGAGCCTGCAGCCTGCTTCGGATTCTGTGTCTTCTCCTGTCTCTGCCCCTTCCCATGCTCATACTCTGTCTCTCTCTCTCTCAATAATAAATATACATTAAAAAATTTTTTTTAATTTCACAAAGGATGTGCCTTGATATAGGTCTTAAGTTGTTCATTTTGAAGGGTCCTTGGTAGGCCCTTTGAATGTACAAATTCATGTTTTTCAATGCCAGAAATTTTGCACATATTACCACTTAGCCAAATGTGGACTTCTTAAACTGAACCTCTAGGGGTTTTTTTTTTACCCCTTTATTTTCCATCTCTTTTTCCTTTTACTCCATTTTCTTGGAGATTAACATGATGTAACTCTTCCAAGTCTTCTATTAAATTCACTTATTAAACTTACTGCTACCATATGTTTAATTTCTAAGTGTTCTCTCCTATCCTATGATTATTCATTTACATAAATAGAATCTTCTTTGTTTAAAGATACCACTTATTTCTTAGATCTAATGAGATAAAACCATCGATTTTTATTTTAGGTTTACTTCTTGGCAGCTTCATTTAGTTTCTTCTGAGTTCCTTGGTGTCATCTCTCATGTTGGAGACTTTTCTCAAATGTATGAGGATCCTTAACTGTCAATTCACTTGTAAGACCAAGGCATTAAAAATATGAATGTCAATTCTAGCCCCGGACAGAATACAATATGGCTATTCCAGCCTCTCTCTCTCTTCCCTACTGATTACAACTAAAAAATGAACAGAATACAGAGAGCAACTACCCGAGGATCCTAAAAAGGAAAAATAGCCAGTGGATAGAGAAGAAAGGTCAAAACGTGAATAAAAACCAGAACGGTGGAATTTTCTGAGGGTTTTTCCTCCTTTACCTTCTTCTTTTGAACCGAGGGTGGTATAAGTTGTGGAATTGTCCATGGGAAGAGATAATAAAAAAGGCCCACTTTCTGGCCAAAGGATGAGTAAAAGGGACCCATGTGAGTTGGAGAATGTGGGAGCTACCAAGTTTGTTTTCACATTTAATTTTTCCCTCCTGGTCTTGCCTAAAGGGAAGCAAGAGAACTGTGCCTCAGGCATGGTTTGAGATACCTTGAATTCTGAGAGAAAAGCCTCTCTCTGTCTGGAAAAAATAAGAAAAGGGGCCCCTGTGGTCTTAAGTATGTGGGAGGAATCCTGTAATTTTTCTCTTTTCTCTCATGGCTTTACCCCAAGGGTGAAGTCAGTCACGTGGAACCGTAGAACAGTAAGAAGGCCTAAAGCTCTCTGTGAGAAACCTGTCTTTTTAGCAGGAGGAATTGTGAAAGGGGCCACTGGGAGTCAGAGATTAGGAAGAGAATCCCAGCAAAGAGCAAGCCAAATAAGGGACCCTTAATTCTGAATAGGAATTAACAGAAGTCCCAGAATCATCCTTGAGATGCAGCATGGAACAGATCCAAAGAAGCATAGCAAAGTCTTTGAGAACTAAACTACTGTATAAACCACCACTCAAGGTGCAGACTAACTAACTACTGAGTGTGGCATGTGAAGGGAAACTCAACCAGGAGAACACGGAAAGCTTCGTCTATAGTGGGAGAGACAGAACCTGTAGTCTTAATCTGATTGAGTTATTGCCAAAACAAACATCAGCATCTCAGAAGATCTTTAACAGGACCCAAAGTCTAACAAAATAATATTCAAAATACACTTAAAATAACATGCCAAAATGACATAACGTACAAAGAATTAAAAAAAAGTGACTAACTCTCAAGGAGAAAAAATAATTAATAGATGTCAAGCCTAAAATAACACAGGTATTACCAGTATAAGATTTAAAACACTTACATCTATATTCCACAAGGTGAAAGTAACCAGAAATGACTGGAAAGGTAAAAGTTCTCAGCAGAGAAGGAATCACTAGAAAAGGTCTAACAGTCATGTCATGGAAATCTAGAAGAGACTGAGGTGCACACACACACAAAGAAATACTGGTAAAAACTCCACAAATTTAGCCAAATATAAACATTTACAGACTTGAAAAACTGGGTAAACATGAAAAAGTTGATAAATTCAAGAACATCACACCCAGACACATCATAAACTGCTAAAAACCAAAGATTGAGGGGAAAAAACTGAAAGCATCCAGAGAAAAATAATACATTACCTTAAAGGAACAATAATTCAGGAGACACTGAAGGCATCTTTTTTTTATTAAGATTTTATTTTTAAGTAATCTCTACACCCAACGTGGGGCTCAAACTGACAACCCTGAGATCAAGGGTCACAAGTGCTACCCACTGAGGCAGCCAGAAGCCCATGACACCAAAGCATCTTTAAAGTACTGAAACAAAAAGAACTATCAACCAAAAATTCTATATCCAGCAAGAGCATCTTTCAGGGATCGAGGATAATTGAAGACATTTCAGAAGCAGGAAACTAAAAGAATTTATTAACCACACACTTGTACTAAGAAAAATGCTAAAAGCAGTTCTTTACATTGAGGGACAAGGATACGAGAGGGAAACACGGGAACTTCAGAAATGAAGGAGGGGAGAACAGAAATGGTATACATTTGGGTAAACATAATAGATTATTAGTCTCCTTATGAGTTCTTTAAAATATGTAAGACTACTGAAAACAAATGTTATAACATTGTTGGGGCGGGGGGGGTTCAATATATGTAGATGAAACACACATGACAACTATAACAAATGGGACAATAAAGGTCCCTTTATAGATGTAAAATTTCCATATTCTCCTTGGTTATTAAATACTAAATCTAAACAGAATATGAAAGATTATGTATATCATAATCTCTACAACTACCACTAAAAAATAATTCAACTAAAAAATAATTCAGAGATATAAACAAAAAGCCTATTGTGAAGTTAAAATGAAATATAAAAACATCCAGATATCCAAAAAAAGATAAGAAATCGGGAATGGATGAGCAAAACAAGAGAGGGTACAAAGAGGGGGAAAAAAAAAGGTAGACCTAAATCTAAACATATCAAATATTAAATTAAAACTAAACAGTCTGGGGGTGCCTGGGTGGCTCAGTCGGTTAAGCGTCCGACTTCAGCTCAGGTCACGATCTCACGGTCCGTGAGTTCGAGCCCCGCGTCAGGCTCTGGGCTGATGGCTCAAAGCCTGGAGCCTGCTTCTGATTCTGTGTCTCCCTCTCTCTGCCCCTCCCCAGTTCATGCTCTGTCTCTCTCTGTCCCAAAAATAAATAAACGTTAAAAAAAAAAATTTTTTTTTAAACTAAACAGTCTGAACACATCAATTATTATGTTGTACACCTGAAACTAATATAATGTTATATATGTCAATTATACCTCAATAAAAAAAAAATCATCCCCCCACCAAATCAAAAGACAGGCATTGTCAAAGTGAATTCAAGAACAAAAAAGGACTGAGTATATGCTGCCGATAAGAAAATCACTTAAATATAACACAGGTTAAAACTAAAAAGATAAAAAAGATATGTCATACAAACAGGAATCTAGAAAAATCTAGAAAGCTAGATTAAAAAGGTTAAAAATGGTAAAGTTTGTGTTATGTATATTTTACCATGAAGGGGGGAAAAAAACCTAGAGTGGCTATATTAACATAAAAAAAGTAGTCTTCAGAACAAGGGAACTTATCAGGGTATAAAAAGAGACAGTATATAATGTTAAAAGTGTCAATTTAACCAAGATGACAAAACAATCCTAAATGTGTAAGCATCTAATAAGAGAACTCCAAAATACAGCAGTGATAGAACTGTAATAATAAATAAATAAATTCATAATTGTACTTAGAGCCTTCAACAAATCTCTCAGTAAGTGATTGAACAAACAGAAAATCAGAAAGGATATAGAAGACCTGAACAGAAAATCAACCAACCTGATTTGACTTTTATAGAACATTCCACCCAACAATAGAATACATGTTCTTTTCAAATACACATAGAACATTCACCAAAGTAAACCATACTGTAAACAAAACATAAACGAACATTGTAAACGAACTTGAATAAATTTAAAATAACTGAATCCATAGAAAGTATATCCTCTGACCATAGTGGGAATTAAACTAGAAATCAGTACAGAAGTATACCTGAAAAATGTCACCAATTATTTGGAAATTAACACACTTCTAAAAACAAAAATCCACAGATCAAAAAGTCTTAAGGAAATTAGAAAATATTTTGAACCCAATGAAAACATACATATCAAAAGCACTGGTATGCAGCTAAAGTAGTGCTTAGAGAGAAATTTGTAGGATTAAAAGAAGGAAGGAAAAAAAACTAGGGCAAAAATCAATGAAATTAAAGACAGAAAAACAGGAAGACTGGGGCGCCTGGGTGGCTCAGTCAGTTGAGCGTCTGACTCAGGTCATGATCTCACGGTCTGTGAGTTCGAGCCCTGCGTCGGGCTCTGTGCTGACAGCTCAGAGCCTGGAGCCTGTTTCCGATTCTGTGTCTCCCTCTCTCTCTACCCACTCCCCAGCTCATGCTCTCTCTCTTTCTCTGTCAAAAATAAGTAAACATTAAAAAAAAAAAATTAAAAAAAAACAGGAAGACTAAATGAAATCAAAAGCTGATTCTCTGATAGAAAAAAAACTAAAAAACAAACAAAAAACTGATAAACCACTAGCTACAGTTCATAAAAGGAAAAAGAGAGAGACAAGGAAAGAGAGAGATATATACACAGACACAAAATATCAGATATGAAAGAGAGGATATCATTACAGACAGGTATAGACATTAAAAGGATAAGAGAATACTACTCTATGCCCATAAATTTGACAATTTACAAATAGAGCAATACTTTGAAATTCACAAATCCTAACACTCAAGAAAAAACAGAATCTGAATGGTTCTACTAATAGTTTAAAATCTTTCCTCGAAACAAAAACTCCAGGTCTAAATGGTTTCATTGGCAAATTCTAGATAATATAGAAGGAATAATACCAAATTCGATACAATCTCTTCCAGAAAACAGAAGAGAATGGGACACTTCTCAACTTCATTAATTAGAGGCAAGCATTACCTTGACATCAAAACCAGACAAAAACATTACAAGAAATATTAAAAGAAACAAAACTGCCATAGACCTGAATCACTCATGAAAACAGACACAAAAATCCTCAACAAAATATTATAAATCAAATCCAGCAATACACAGAAGGGATAATGGGAGCACCTGGCTGGCTCAGTTGGTAGAGCATGCAACTCTTGACCTCAGGGTTGTGAGTTCAAGCCCCACGTTGGATGTGGAGCCTATTAAAAAAAATAATAATAATGAATCATGGAATCTACCCCCAAAACCAAGAGCACACTGTATACACTGTATGTTAGCCAACTTGACAATAAATTATATATAAAAAAAATAAAACTAAATAAAAAGAAGGGATAATGTATCATGACCAAATGGGATTAATTCTGAAAATGCAAGGCTGGTTCAACATTGAAAAACCTATCAATGTGCTTCATCATATTAACAGACTAAAGAAGAAAAATCACATGAGGATTTCAATAGATGCAGATAATGCATTTGCTAAACTACAACATCCATTCATGATTTAAAAAAATGTTCAGCAACTGAGAAGGGATTTTCTTTGACCTGATAAAGGTTATTTATATATATTAAAAAAAAAATCCCTACAGCTAACATCACATTCAACAGGGATAGACTAAATTCTTTCTAAGATCAGGAACAAAAGCAAAGTCTGCTCTCACCACTCCTTTTCAACATTGTGCAGAAGTCCTAGTCAGTACAATTATGGAAGAAAATAAAAGTCACACAGATTAGAAAGTTAGAAATAAAATTCTACCTGCAGGCCACATGACTGTCTACATGGAATCCTAAGTGAGAGGATAAATATACAAAAAGATGATAGACCAAATACAAAAATAGAACTCTGACCTACAAACTCTGCAGCAACTAGTTGAGGAAGCCAAACCACAACTTCTTAGGGCTATTGACTGGTTCCAAACATCCAGGACTTGATCAATAATTGTCAGCTTCTCTAATTTTTGCCTCCACTTCCAATTTAGGACCAACCAGAGAAAACCAAATACGCTCCCTTAACCAATCACACAGGATGCCCCACTGCTAGTCAGGCAAGCTTCCAGCTTCCCCATACCAACAACTTCCAACAAGGACAACCTGAAGCTTTCTTTTTCATTAAAAAGCTTTTATATTTTCCTTTTAGATTCCCTTTTGAGTCTGTACCAAATGGAAGTAATGGTGGCTGACACCTTACTTGTTCTCATTTGGGTGATCTTCATGGATAGTATGTTAATTCTCCTCAGACTGATCTATAGAATCAATGCAATTCTAATCAAAATGCCAGTGAGATTTTTTTCTGTAGATAGTGACAAAAATTTATACAGAGAGGTAAAGGAACTAGAAGAGCCAAAGCATTTTTTAAAAAAAGTGTAGGGGCGCCTGGGTGGCTCAGTTGGTTGAGTGCCCAACTTCGGCTCAGGGCATGATGTCACGATTTGTGGGTTCGAGCCCCACATCGGGCTCTGTGCTGACAGTGCAGAGCCCGGAGTATGCTTCAGATTCTGTCTCCCTCTCTCTCTGCCCCTCCCCCACTCGTGCTGACCTTCTCTCTCTCTCTCTCTCTCTCTCTCTCTCTCTCTTAAAAATAAACATTTTAAAAAATTGTTTAAGAAAAAAATATAGCTGGAGAATACATATTAATTTCAAGATATTCTAAAGCTATAGTAATCAAGACAGTACTGGCAAACAGGTAGATACAGATCAGCAGAGCAGAATACAGAGCTCAGAAACAGACACAATTGATGTTTTTGTTTTTTTCACAATTGAGGTTTTTACCTAAGTACAAAAAAACTTAATGAAGAAAAAAATCTTCAACAAATGGTGCTGGGATTATTAAACATGGATATGCGAAGGAAGGAAGGAAGGAAGGAAGGAAGGAAGGAAGGAAGGAAAAGAATGAAAAGAAAAGAAAAGAAGGGAAAGGAAAGGAAAGAAAAGGAAAGAAAAGAGAGGAAGAAAGAACTTTAACCCATTATCTCATACCTCAAGCATAATTCACAACAGAGAAAATTACCAAAGTGGACTTCGAAACTTAAAACAGTTGGTCCTGAAGATAGTGTCAAGAAAATGAAAAAATAAACTAGAGACTGGGAGAAGATACTTGAAAATTACATATCAGGTAAAGAACTTTTATCCAGAATATATAAAGATCACTAAAATCTCAACCATGAGAAAACAAACAACTCAATCAAAAAAGAAAAAGCAAAAGATTTAAATAAAAACATCACCAGATATACAGATGACACACAAACATATGGAAAGATGTTCAGCATCTGCAGTCATTAAAGAAATGCAAATTAAAAATCTAATGACACACTACTACATACATACCTACCAGAATGGCAAATAAACAAAATATAACAAAACTAAGCATACACATCTAAGTGCCGATGAGGATGTGAAGCAACTGGAACTCACACATTTGTTGACGGTCATGTAAAATGGTACAGCTGTTTTGGAAAAGAAATGATTCGTTTCTTATGAAGTTAAACATACATGTGTCTGTGACCCAGCAATCCTGCCTGTTCATCCATGAGAAATGAACACTTATGCTCACTCAAAAATTTGTTTGCAAATGTTTATGGTAACTTTATTTATAATTGCCAAAAATTGGAAACAACGCAATTGTCCTTCAACAGATAAATGGTTGAACAAACCGATCACTCAATATCACTCAATAATAAAATGAAAGGATATATGCAACATATATCCATGTTGTATATGCAACAACCTGGATGAAACTGCAAATACATTATAATAAGTTAACAAAATGAGACTCAAAGACTGGATATTGTAAAATTCACTTAAATGATATTCTGGAAAAGGTAAAACTATAAAGACAGAGAATAGATAAATGTCTGCCAGGGATTAGGGATGGACAAGTGTGGACCTCAACAGGGAACTGTTCTGATGCGATGGGACTGGTGGGCACCTGGCTGTGTGCATCTGTTTAAACTCAACAAAGTGTAAGCAAAATAGGGAATTTCACTGTATGTAAGTTTAAATTAATTCAGTTCAAAACGCAGAATGGAATTTCTATTATTGGATGTGGTTTTGTCAACATTATATGTTATCATAAGTAGATAATTAGGCAAAGAGCTATCAATTGTATCAGTAAGGGTCCCTGAATGTCAGTATCTGTACATATTTTACCTAGAAAATAAATTTCTGTACAAAATAAAAATTCCACCAGTCTCCTACCGCTAGAGGTAGGGATGCGCTTACAGCTTTATTCTCATTTCCTTGGGGGTTCCTGAGGGTTCAGAGATAAACACATGCATAAAAGCCATTATGTTTACCTGGAAATTACTCATATTTTATCAAATACATATGTGCCAAGCAGGTGGTATCTGAAGCAGTAGGTAGGAGCTGTGAAGTTGGACGGAGAACACATGAATCAGAGTATCTACCCCCAAGAAGCTTAGTCTTTAAAGAATGGGGAAAAGTCATATTCAGAAACACAGAAATACTGTAAAGTACCTATGTATCTAAGTGAAGAGAGCTTAATTCTGCTTAAGAGGGTTAATAGGTAATTGGTACACAGCAGAGATTGATTGGGGTGGGTGGGTGTCAGAACCGAAAGATAAGACCAGTTAGGAGACTGCTGTGTCCATGAAATGTGAAGGTCTGAACTAGGACAAAGAGCACAAAAGATGAACTCAAAAGAAATTCAGGAAGAAAAATGGACAGATTTGACAACAGAATTGTGAGGGAGTAATGACTGGATAGATGGTGAGGCCACTCATGAGACAACACAGGAGGAAGAACAGTGGATGACTGAGTTAGGTTTTTGTTTTTGTTTTTTAATGTTTATTTATTTATGTTGAGAGAGAGAAAGAGGAGAGAGACAGAGAGAGAAAGAGAGAGAGAGAATCCCAAGCAGGCTCCTCACCGTCAGTGCAGAGCCCAACACAGGGCTCAAACTCATGAACCGTGAGATAATAACCTGAGCCAATATCAAGAGCTGGTCGCTTAACTGACTGAGGCACCCAGGCGCCCCTGAGTTATTTTTAACATGTTGAGTTTACACATATCTCTGAGCCACACAGATAGTTGTGTTTAATAAGAGGCCCAAAATAAAAATCTAAATATTTATAAATGGGTTTAAAATTTGGATTTAGCAGTGTGGTTCTAAAAACAATAGCCATGAAAAAGATAGCTCAGGGAGAGTAGTTTTTTAAATGTTTATTTATTTTTTTAATATTAAAAAAATTTTAATGTTTATTTATTTTTGAGAGAGAGAGAGGGAGACAGAGTGTGATTAGGGGAGGGACAGAGAGAGGGAGACACAGAATCCAAGCAGGCTCCAGGCTCTGACCTGTCAGCACAGAGCCCGACGCCCGGCTTGAACTCACAAACCTCAAAATCACTACTTTAGCCAAGTAAGACACTCAACCGAGCTACCCAGGCGCCCCAAATGTTTATTTATTTTTGAGAGAGAGACAGTGCGAGGGAGCGAGAGCGAGCACAAGCAGAGGAGGGGGCAGACACAGAATCTGAAGCAGGCTCCAGGCTGAGCTGTCAGCGCAGACCCCAACACAGGGCTTGAACCCATGAACTATGAGATCGTGACCTGAGCCAAAGTCAGATGCTTAACCAACCGAGCCACCCAGGTACCCTGGGAGAGTATTTAGAAAAGGATTATATAAAGAAGGAGTCCATGAGGGTGACTGAAAACTGGCTAGCGCAATAGGAGAACCAGGAGAGAGTATAAGAGGAGTGAATGAAAGAGAATTTAAGGAAGAAAACAGTCTTCAATATCAAATCCCAAGGAAAAGATTAGTAAGATACAAAGTGAAAAGTACCTTCTAGATTTGGCAATTAAGCTAGTGATTAACCATGATTAAAAGAATGGGCAGGTCTTAGGGGTGCCTGGAGGGCTGACTCTTGATTTTGGCTCGGGTCAGGATCTCATGATCATGAGATCAAGCCCCACATCTGGCTCTGTGCTGGGTGTGGAACCTGCCTAAGATTCTTTCTCTCTCTCTCTCCCCCTCTGAACTCTCCCCACCCCCCAAAAAAGAATGGGCAGGTCTTTTTTTTTTTTAATACTTATTTTTGAGAGAGAGAGAGAGTGAGCAAGTACGAGGCGGGGGGGCAAGGGGGGGTAGGGAGGGGAGGGCAGAGAGAGAGGGAGACACAGAATCTGAAGCAGGCTCCAGGCTCTGAGCTGTCAGCACAGAGCTCGATCCATGCAGGGTTCAAACTCACGAACCCGAGATCATACCTGAGCCGAATTTGGATGCTTAACTGACTGAGCCACCCAGGTGCAACATCACTTTAATGTTGGTATGCCCAATTCCAATCTGGGGTAGGGGGCTTCTTATCCCCCACAAAACCAAGCAATTCTTGAACACAAGCAAGCAAGCTGTCTGAGAATTCAACTCAATTCCATCAAGATGTGGAGATTCCAGATTCCATAGATTAAGGGCTAAATCCTTCAAGACCGCCTCCAACCTCAACTTCAGAGGCCAGCTGCCAGACCCAGCAGCTCTCTGAACCCAGTCCTTCTTGATTTTTAATGGAGGCTTCATTACATAGACTAGCCCAAAAAAACTCCAAAACCAAAAACCAGAATTGATTAATCTAAGAGGAGAAAGAAATTGGTGGGAGAAAAAGAAATCGTGAGATATTATTTTTAAATCCAAATATACCAGTAATCAAATTAACCATGTGAAAGGTCTATTAACATATCTGCTAAAAACACTATTATCAAAACTTGTGGGATTTAGCTAACAGTACGTATAGAGAGAATTTTTAACCATAAATGCATGCATTAGTGATCTAAATATGAATCTCAACCAATTAGAAAAATAAAAGCAAATTAAACCTCCCCAAAGTAAAAGAAACTAATATAAACAGTCAGTGAAATAGAAATAAGTATAATGGCACAAATCAAAGATTAATAAAAGGAATCAATGCCTAGAAAGACCCATCTTTAATTAAAAAAAGAGAAAAAGAATTTCAAGAATGAGAAAAAGCACACCATTTACAGAAGCTACTTAATGTTCATTTTTCAGATCCCAGCTTTTGACCCTTGACGGGGGAAAAGCCTCCCCACCCCTCCTGTCAGCTTCGTAGGGTTTTTACTCTCATACAACCAAGCTCCTTCCTTGAGAGCTTTTCTTGGATTCTGCACATACATTTATGTGTCTCCCATGAGTCTATGCTCCATGAGAGGGATCCCTCACTGTGACTACCCACAGTCTAGCACAGTGTACAGTCATTTACTTAACAAAAACTGAGTGCCCACCATGTGCCTCGTACTATTTTAGGGGCTCCGAATACAACAAACAAAACAGACAAAATTCTATGCCTTACATTCTCATGGAAGGAGTGGCAAGCAAACAAGTAAAATATATATGTCAGACGGGGAGAAACAGAAACAAGGCAGGGAAAGGGGAGTGTGGGGCTGAAAAAATTATGTTTAAAATTTAAAGTCAGTGAGGTGAGAAAGCAAACTATGCCCACCTGGCAAGTTTGAAGAACAGTCAAGAAAGCATGGATGGAACAAACTGAAGGGGAGAGCAACAGGAGACCAGGAAAGACAAGGAAGAAGAAAGCAATAGGAGACAAAGTCAAAAAACATCAGGGCAAGAGTAGCAGCAGATCATACAGGATGTTTAGGCCATTATTATGACTTTAGCTTTTACTCTCAATGAAATTTGTGGGTGTGGCCACTGTTTCTATTAATTTTTTTTTTAACTGTTTATTTATTTTTGAGAGAGAGAAAGAGAGAGAGAGTGTGAGTAGGGGAGGGGCAGCGAGAGAGAGACACAGAATCCGAAACAGGCTCCAGGCTCTGAGCTGTGATCACAGATCCCTGTACGGGACTTGAATTCATGAGCCGAAGTCAGACACTTAACGGACTGAGCCACCCAGACGCCCCGCCACTGTTTATAATTTAAAAGGATCACTCTGGCTGCAGTGTTGAAAACAGTCTGAGGGACAAAAGTGGAAATCAGGAGTCCAGTTATGAGGCTACTACAATAATCCCCCAAAAAGACCATGGTGAGAAATGGTTAGACCTCGCATAAATTTTGAAGGTACAGAGAGCCACACAAGACTTGCTCATAAATTGCATGTGCAGTGTGAGATAAGGAAAATGGTCTAAGATGATACCAAGGGTTCAGCTTGAGCGGTTGAAAACAGAAGTTGGTATCTTCTGAGCTGGTAAAGAGAAGGCTTTGGAGAGACAGAGAATTGAGGGAGAATTCAGTTTTGGACACATTAAGTTTAAACTGCCCTTTATGTATCCAAGTGATGAGATGTCAGATAGGCAATTAGAGGAGTCTGCAGTTTAAACTAGAGATAAAAATTTGAGAGCCGTCAGCACATGGGTGGTATTTAAAGTCATGACACTGAATGACATCACCAAGTACCCTTTGACAAATGACTCAATTCATCAATCAATGACTAATAAACAAATGACGTGGCCCTCTGAGCTGTCAAGGATCAGTTTTGTTGAACTTTGGAGACTTGAACTTCAGTTGGAGTGAAACCACAACTATGCTGCTTGTTGTGTTTTTTGTTTTTGTTTTTAAAGAAGAATCTTCTCAAATATCACCTCCAAGGGGAAAAAATGTATAGCCAATTATAACATACGTTATAACATATAGTAATATAGTAGTTTATAATTAACAGTAAGAAGCAGGACAAAACTTCCTGGGGTTATAGTTATGTTCCACATCCGCATTTCTTAAAAGTGGCACTACTGACAGCTGTGACCAGAGTCTACCCACTAGATGTCAGTACTTCCCTACCCTTCCCATGCCCAGTTGGAATAGCTAAAAATATCTCCACATGGTCAAATGTCCCCTGGGAGGCAACATCGCCACTCATTGAGTACCACTGCCCTATATCTTAACAGAATTTTGGCTTACAAAGGTGTATGTATTTATGTCAAAACTCAGAGAACATATACGATCAGTGTGTTGCACTGTGTGTATTTTAGCTCAAAAGAAAACAAACTACAAACACACAGTGAACTCTAGTTAATGATATACATGCTAAAGTATTTAGGGTTTTTTCAGTGATGGTTGGATAGAGAGATGGATATTTGTATAGTCATGTATAATGTATAATGTATAATGCAGGCATAGTAAAATGTTAGTGGTAGAATCTAATTGGTAAATATACAGGCACTGTAAAAAACTCTTTAAACTTTTCTGTATGTTTGAAATTTTTCGTAAGATGTTGTGTTATTGTCATTGATCCATTACATAAATCAGGTACCCAGTGGAGCCAGTTCAGAAGCATGGGGATACTTGCGCATTGGAAAGGATCAGCTGTAAGCACTTGTGACTTGGAAAGTCACAAGTTATACCACATAGTATGTTGTCTCTGATGGCTCCCTGAAGAAGAAACAATGCTCTACAGCTCTGCTATCACTAATAACTTATATCAGCAAGTTCACACTTCATAAGTATATAAGAACACTTTAAATAATCTGAAATTTCAGTTAAAACTATAAATGCCGGGGTGCCTGAGTGGCTCAGTTGGTTAAGCGTCAGACTCTTGATTTTGGCTTAGGTCACGATCTGCACTAAGTGTGGAGCTTGCTTGGGATTCTCTCTCTTCTCTCTGCTCTCCTGCTCGTGTTCTCTCTCAAAATAAATAAATAAACATTAAAAAAACCCACAAAACCCTGTAAATGCCTGCACACTGTTTCGTGAATGCATTGTAAAATACTTGAAAATTAAAATGTAATAATGACTAAATATGTTATATTTCTTGTTTCTAATAAGGCATTTTTACTGTAGTATTATCTTATTATGTAATTATACCCCAATACTGTGTAATGTGCTCTGTTGTGTCATATAGTAAGTATCAAATCCTTTTAACAGATACAGTGAAACCGGTTATTTCCTATAGACTTAAATACTAGTGCATATAAAGCCTACAGCTTTACTGCGGGCAATACAATCATCTAGTCCACTGACTTTCAAAGCATGGATCACAAACCAGTGGTGGTCTATGAACTCTCTTATGGATTCATGTTGAGATCAATTCAGAAACTGAAAGTAAGCACTTAGAAACTTTTACAGAAGTGTAACATTACCATGACATCAAAGTGCATTAGTGGATTGTCTTGTTGAACAGAATACAGACAGATCCAAGTGTGGACAAACTCATGTGGTGAGTTGTATATGGCATTACATGTGCTAGTCAAGCATAGAATCAAGTTACATGTGAGATTTTAAGGTAATCTTGCCAGCTACCTGAAGGTGTATAAGATTCTGAGAAAATGCACAGGCTTATTCATTTTCATAACTAGTTAATTTTATGAACATTTTCATCTTAATCAAGCCGGCTTTTTATTTTATTATTTAACATAATTAGCTAAATTAGAGAAGTGAAATTTAGATTACTGTAACCTAATTTACTGAACAAGCTTCAGTGGATTTTTCAGCATCTTTTTAGTGGAAAAGACACATCTTTTCTGAATGCACCAGTGGCAGTAAACGAAATGAGAATGAAGGAAGTGGTTCTGAATAGATGAAGACTAGCAGAGGCCTACTTTCAATCAGGAGTATGATCCCTTGTAGAATGAGTTCAGTTTTGTAGCCATAATTGATGGTGAAGTGCTAACATCACAGTATGTTAACTGCAGAGATATACTGGTTAATGGGACAACAAAACCATCTAAATTTAAGGAGTGTTTATATATAAAATGTGCACAAAAATGAGTTCAAAACCAAAAGAATTACTTGAAAGAAAGAGCACTGAATTTAAAAGGCTAACAGAAGCAGATATTCAGTATTTCATCCATAAATGTTTGTTTTACAGGCTTCCTATCCTAGCACTTTGGACTGTTAGAACTAAAATGGTAAATACGATTGTTAAGAAACAAGAGAATAACTAAATCAAAAATATTTGCTTGGAAATATTGGGTAAATCTGTATTTTTCAAAGCTAGCATAACTTACCACATTTAGAAACTAATGATCTGGAAGAACCAATTTACAAAACAATACTTGCAAAGTATTTTTCATTGTACCTGGACAAGTGCACAGATATTGCTAATATGTTGTTTAAATATGAAGGAAGAACTCTTGCTCTCAGTGGAATAGCCAGCAAACACAATCAGAGCTTTGAACTGGATAAAACTATGAAGAATTACATTGCCAACAAAAGTGATCTGGAGTTTTGCAGAGAACAATGTTCTGATGGCACAACTGATATGACAAGAAAACATTCTGGAGTAATTTTCCAGATGAAGAAGCATCAGAAAGTAAATCAACACACTGGTTCTTCTGTTGACAAAATCTTGTTACACAAAAAGTCAGTTTAACTCAACAGCGGGTTTAGTGTCCTAATAAAAATCATGAAAATGTAAAGCATCAAAGATTATTTTATTATGTAATAATAAAGATGTATCTTATAAATGATTACTGATGGATTAATGTTAAAACAATGTTAATGTTAAAACACTGGCTACTGGGGGGAAGTTGAAATTACAAACTCAGTGTTTTCTGTGAGATAAAAAACAAGTTTCATTCCACTTTTCAAAGATGGCACTAGATAACCAAGTTGTATAATATCTTCAGTACTTTTAATGATCTTAAGCCTTCCTTACAAGGAAGAAATGCAACATGCTTTTCAATGGCAGTTGAGATAAAGCAAAAAACAAAAGTTTCCTTGGAAGAAGTTTTTATAGATTATCACCATATGATTTATAAATGTAACAGAACACTTTGAAGTTTAACTTTCCATCCAAATGAGATCCACAGATAGGAAATGTAATAGAACCGAACGTATTTCTTTCATTTAAAGATAATTTAACCACTGACAGCATAAACTGCTGGAATTCACTACTGTTGAAAGATAAAGCATCACTTGTTTTTGGTTAAATTCTAAATGAATATTCTGAGCTTGATGAAACTGTTTTTAAGATCACTTCTTCTAATCCCACCAACATAATTAACATGTTCTCTCCTTTATTTTTTAATAGAATACACATTTTATTTTTTATTTTTATTTAAATTTAACATTTTATTTTATTTTTGAGAGAGAGAGACAGAACATGAGTGAGAGAGGGGCAGAGAGAGAGAGGGAGACATAGAATCTGAGACAGGCTCCAGGCTCCAAGCTGTTAGCACACAGCCTGATGCAGGGCCTGAACACACGAACCGCAAGATCACAACCTGAACCAAAATTGGACACTCAATTGACTGAGCCACCCAGGCACCCCTTATTTTTATTCTTGAGAGAGACAGAGAGAGAGAGAGGCAGAGGGAGAGACAGTGAGAATCTTACGCAGGCTCCACACTTACCGTGAAGCCTGATGTGGGGCTTGATCCCACAACCCTGGGATCATGACCTGAGCTGAAATGAAGAGTCAGATGCTCAACCGACTGAGCCGCCCAGGCACCCCACAAATCCCTACTTTAGAGTACTATTAAATAAAAGCATAGCAACAGTTTAACCCTATGTCATCATCTGAAAGTACTGCCAACTTCAATCCAACCTAGATAACAAGCAAGACATAAGCTCATTTGTCACATTTAAACTTTAAGTACTGATAAGACAATGCTTGTTCAAGGTATATGTTAGGTGTCTAAAATACCCAACTGCTGGGGTGTCTGGGTGGCTCAGTCAGTTAAGTGTCTGACTCTTGATTTCAGCTCAGGTCAAGATCTCACAGTCATGAGATCAAGCCCCACAGTGGGCTTTGTGCTGACAGCACAAAGTCTTCTTGGGATTCTCTCTCCCTCTACTTCTGCCCCTCCCCTGCTCGTGCTCTCTTTTTCTCAAAATAAGTAAATAAACTTTAAGATAAATAAAATACCCAACTGCTATTTATCATAACTTTATTTTTATTATTTTTTTTAGGTAATCTCTACACCCAACATGGGGCTCAAACTCACAACAGTTGCATGCTCCACTGACTGAGTCAACCAGGCATACTTCTATTTCATAACTTCAGATACAATTACCAAATAACATAAAGTTAAGAGTGTAATAGAGAAATTTACCATAGTAATTGACTATACATGCACAGTTTTTATAATTCTTCACATTATTTTACTGATTATACTATTAAAATGCAATTTTGTCAGTTGCATAAACTACTTGACCTTTTATTTAGCATGTGTTATTTGCATTTATTTTTTGATAAATGTTTTTTGTAAACTATCAGTCCATAATAGATGGGAAATTTTAAAAACTCATCTTCTACCAGTTTGAAAAACACTGGGCTAGCCTAAGTAGCTACTTGTATCTTGAGTTTCCGTCAAGAGTAAATCCACATAAATCCTGAATGAATCTCTATTAACTGAAATTTTACCAACACTTGAAGTAAACTTAAATTATTAAATATTTGGAAACTTGAAAGTTTCCAAATACAGAAAAATGTCTTAACCGGTTGTTGGTATTCATATGCAGAGTAGTTGTGGCTTCCCTTTATCAGAGGAGTTCACAGGTCTGACACATTGCTTTCTTTTTTATGGTAAATAAAGAGAACCTGGACTATAGCATATTTTCATATTTAATCCAGCATTTCAGCCACTGAAACTACTGTCTCCAATGGAAAAAAGAAACTGATGAGGATTCTCTTAAAAGCAAAACCTCCCCAGCTGAGATTAACAAACTGAACAAAATTGTCTTTGTAAATATCAACATGTTCTGATTGTAACCTTAGACTCCCTGAAGTGTAAGTAAATTTGAACTTGAAAAATAATTAAACACCTGGTTCAGAGATCTGTAGATCATTAGGCTAGCTAATATCAATGAAAATATTAGACCTTCCCCCCCATGATTTAAAAATAACAGTGGTATTCACAGTGGCATATATTGCCAGTAATTAAAACTGGACACTGGGAGATGTACTGTGGGTTATTCAGGAATATGAAAGCAAATCTAAGCCACTCTTTTTTTTTTTTTTAACGTTTTACTTATTTGGAGAGAGAGAAAATACAAGCAGGGGAGGGTCAGAGAAAGAGGGAGAGAGAGAGAATCCCAAGCAAGCTCTGCACTGCCAGTACAAAGCCCGATGCGGAGCTCAAACTCACGAACTGTGAGATCATGACCTGAGGCACAATCAAGAGTTGGACACTTAACCAACTGAGCCACCTACGTACCCCTAAGCCACTCTTTGAAGACATAAGTCAGTGCTGGGAAGAGGATACCTGAGGCCATCAGAATTATTGCTACCATAAATAGTTTTCAAGTATGAAGGGAAAAAATTTTAAACCTCCATTTTAACTTAAGGTTTTAATGATTAATTTCACATTAATGTGAAAAGAAATAGAATTCTAGCAGCTACATGCACAAAACTGAGGTTCAGTCCCATTCCCTTCAAATCACCTATCTTGAGTCAATACATTAAGATTTGTTTTCCATCCCTATATGAGGATTCTTACAACTAGAAAAAAAAATGTAAGCACTGCTTTGTAACTTTTTTATTCATCACAGGTTAAATGGTATCACTCCAAAATGCAATCTCAAATCTCTTTCATTCTGCAAAAGTCTCTGCTGACCTCTCAGGAGAAAATGTAAACCGCAAATTATGGATCTCCTTCACTTTCTGGTACACCACTACCACTACTGTTTTACTTATTTTGTTTATATCGTCTGTGTCTGGCATTAAATTGGACTTCAGGAGAAAAGGAACTCTCATTCATCTTTGGGTTCCCAGGTCAAAATTCTAAAGTATAAATAATTAAAGAAAGGAATAACCAATTCTCTCAAGTTCCCAATTGCCGTCCTCTAAAGAATAGGTATTTTGTATTCAAACTTTCATTACTTTTTCTTTGACCAGTTCTCTACCTTCTGGGGTCTCAAAAAGTAGTTGAAGAAGTAGAGGCTGTCTAGGGGCGCCTGCCTGGGTGGTTCAGTTGGTTAACCGTCCGACTTGTGATTTCAGCTGAGGTCATGGTGTCACAGTTTGAGAGTTCAAGCCCCCCATTAGGCTCTGCACTGACAGTGTGGAGGCTGCTTGGGATTCTCTCTTTCTCCTTCTCTCTCTGCCCCTCCCCTGCTCTTGCTCTCTCTCTCAAAAAAAGTAGATGCTGTCCAGAATCCTCCCACATAACAATCTTTGCAAATAAAAACTCCTGAGCCCTAACTTTGTACTACTAAAAGCCTGTGATTCCACATTTTAATTGTGTCAAAGTGAAGTAAGGGAACAAATAACAATACTAATACTAATACTCCATTTTCTTTTCTTTCCCAGCCCTAATGTATTTTAAAATGTACTACACAGTGAAGTTTAAATACCTTAGAGCTGAAAAACAGATATAAAATCTGAGTCTCAAATAGTTGATATAAATTGAGAGGAAAGTAATAAAATGCATAGAGCTTAATATTTTTAAAGAATCTCAGAAAATTCTGCATATGGGGAAAGGATTAATAGAGACGAAAAGATTTTCAAAGATGAATAACATGACTTGCCAAATTTAAAACAGCAACAGAAGTAGTGAGTAGCAGATAAACTACTACCAAACAAAAAGTGACATAAAACAATAAATGGATAAATTATCCCACAATAATAGAACAACAAAAAGGACAAAACAGACTAGTAAGATGAAAGAAAAAAATCTTAGAAATATTACACAGATCAACCTTACCAATAATAGTTGTAGAAAGAAAAAAAAAACAGTATTTATTCTTTTAACAAATTTATTGAGCATACAGGAAACTATTGCCAGGCACCAAGGAGGCAATAGTGACCAAGAGTGATATGGAAAAGTTCATATTCTAGAACAAATAAAGCTGAAGTAATAACCAAAGAAATGAAAACTAAACTATTAAAGTAGGAAGAAGGAAGGAGGGAGAGAGGGAAGGAAAAAGGGAAAAAAAGTGAGAGAACAAAGGAGAGAAGGTAGTTGAAGGAAAAATAAATGTACACATTTTGTGTTCTAGCTAAATTTAATGCAGAGATTGGCAGAATTTTCAAACTTCAAAGATAAAGAAGTATCCCATAAGCATCAAGTTACAGTTTAGAAAACAATCTGATTGGCAATGTTTAATACTAGGCATGTAACAAGGAAAAGGTTAAATTGGCACTCCTATACACTATAGGGGGAGTGTAAATAGGCACAATTTTCTAAAGATTAATTTAACAATCCCACTTCTAGGAATCTAGCTTAAGAAAATAATCAATGATGTAAAGATTTACATAAATGTGTACAAGGGTGTTCAACACAGTATTATTTAAAATGGCAAATTGAAAAACAACCTAAATGGCAAATTATCTAGGATGAAGCAAATTACATTTTGGATATTCAGTGGAATACTATACAGACATTAAAAGCTCTTTTCAAATATTTTATTATATGTCAAAATGCTTGTGATTCAAACTTAAATGGAAATGAAGAGCATGGCCTCAATTTTTTTTTCTTAAAAAAAAAAAGAAAACCCAGCACATACTTATGTATAGACATTTTGATGAATATGCATGTGTACACATACATATTTATAAACAAAAATCAACTGGGAGTGCACTAAAATATTAATAGAGGTAATTTTTATCTCTTTTACTTTGCAAAGCTTTTCAAGACCATTTACATTTAATGTAATGACAGGTTGATATGACTATGTTTAAGTCTAGCATCTTGCTGTTCCCTGTTTGTCCAAACTGTATTTTGTTCTCTTTCCCCTCATTACCTGCCTTCTTTTGGATTAACGGAGAATTTTTTTAGGATTCCATCTCCACAATTACTTGATTAGCTATAATTCTATTTAATTTTCCTAGTGGTTACTCTAGGTTTTACATTGTATCTTTATATTACCTTTAACTTAGGCTGCTTTCCCATAGCAGATAAAGAGCAACTCATGTATTATTTAAGAACTTTCTAATCATATTATTTCCATTTTCCTCCCATCTTTTTGCTGTTGTCATACATTTTACTTCTATATGTTACAAAATCCACAATACATTATTACTTTTGCTTTAAAAACCAAGTATCTTTTTTCCCTCAAAATATTTATTTTGAGAGAGAGCACAAGCAGAGGAGGGACAGAGAGAGAATCCCAAGCAGGCTCCGCACCACCAGCGCACAGCCCATGCAGGGCTCAAACCCACAAACCATGAGCCAAAATCGAGTTGGACACTTAACCGACTAAACCACCCAGGTGCCCCCCAAGTATCTTTTTAAAGCTACTAATTCCAGAACATTTCCAGCACTCCGAACGTAAACACCATACCTGTTAGTCACTCAATTCAATTATCATTTAAAGGAATTAATAATAAATATCTTTATATTTACCCCACATTTACCACTTCCGGTACTTTTCAATCCTTTGTAAAGATCCATATTTCTATCTTAAATAATTTATCTTTTGCCTGAATAACTTCCTTTAACATTTCTTGTTGTACAGGTCTGCTGGCAACAAATACTCTCAGCATGAGTTTGTTCAAAAGTCTTTATTTCACTACTATTTCTGAAAAGTATTTTCCAAGATAAGGAATACTAGGCTAACAGTTCTGTTTGTTTGTTTTTAAGCACTTTAATGATGTCTCTCCACCGTCTTTTGATTTGCTAAATTTCTGATAAGAAATCTGCTGACATTCTTGTTACCCTACATAATGTGTCTTTTTTCTCTGCCTGCTTTTGAGATTTTGCCCTATCACTGGTGGTCAGCAATTTGATTATGATGTATCTTGATGTGGTTTCCTTTATACATATTCTCCTTGAGATTTGTTGTGCTTCTTGAATCTGTGGGTTTGCAATTTTCATCAAATTTGGAAATTTTCTGGTCATTATTAAAAATGTCTTTTGTTCTCCTCCCTCCCTCTTTTCTGGGCTCCAATACACATATGTTAGACTGTTCTTGTTCCTGACTACTGTTCCTGTTCTAGACATTGATGATCTGATAATTTTTCCTCACATTTTTTCTCTGTCGCATTTTGAACAGTTTCTACTGTTACATCTTCACGTTCACTGATCTGCTGGTGCCTCATGTGCTGCTAATCCCTTGAGTATATTTTTCACTCCATTTCCATCTCTGGAAGTTATATTGAGGTCTTTTTAATATCTCTCCATTATGTTAACCATTTCCTCTATCTACCTGAACATATAAAGCATATTTAAAAGAGCTGTTTTAGGGGTGCCTGGGTGGCACAGTCGGTTAAGCCTCTGACTTTGGCTCAGGTCATAATCTTGCAGTTGGTGGGTTTGAGCCACACATCAGGCTCTGTGCTGACAGCTCAGAGCCTAGAACCTGCTTCAGATTCTCTGTCTCCCACTCTCTCTGCCCCTCCCCTGCTCACACTCTCTCTCAAAAAATAAACATTAAAAAAAAAAAATAGAGCTATTAAAAGAGCTGCTTTAATGAACTTTTTTATTCCATCATCTCTGGGTTTATTTCCATTTTTTTATTTTTCTGATTATTTTCTAATTATAGGTCCTATTTTTCTGGTTCTTTGCTTGCCTGGTAATTTTTTAATTGGACAGCAGGGACACTGTGAATTTTATGTTTGGGGTACTAGATTCTGCTATATTCCCTTAAAAAGTGCTTGTTTTTGTTCCAGAACACAATTAAGTTTCTTGGAATCATCTGGATCCTCCAAGGCTTGCTTTTATGCTTTGGTAGGGCAGGTCCAGAGCAGCCTTTATTTAGGGCTAATTTAGCCCTATAACCAAGGCAATATCTTTTTGATGCCCTACATATACTTTGGCTAGTGAGAACATACACTATTCCCAACCTTGTGTGAGTCTCAGCCTACTATTTTTCAGTGGAGTTCTTTTTTTGGCTTCAGGTAGTTTCTTCTTATGCATGTGAAGATCAGTACTCAACTAGACTCAAGGGTACACACCTGCATATCTCTGGGGTTCTCTGGGCAACTTCTCCTCTCTTACATTGTGCCCCACAAATGAGAGCTGCCTTTGCCCCATCCAACTCCCATCTCTGTCTTCTCAACTCAAGGAAACCACTGGGCTCTATTTGGGTTCCCCTCTCAGCTCTGCAGCCTGAAAAACACCTCCCAACAAGAAACTGGGGCAACCACGGAGCTCGGTAAATTCGTTTCTCTTCTTTCAGTGATCACAGCCGTGTTGCCTCTTATCCAATGTCTCTAAATTGTTATTTCATATGCTGACTTTCCAGTTGTTTAAAATAGCAAGGTAAATTCAGTCCCTGACATTCCATCGTTGCTGGACAGAATCAATTTTGTAATCAACTAGTGATTTCACAATTTCTTATCTAAAGTATTCATCCAGAACTCTCTTTTTTAGTACCTAACAATGCTAACTACTCCTTTTTTTCTTGGAATTTGTTCCACTCTTAGTTTGACACTAAACTCTTAATTCTCCTGCTTCTCTATGATTTCTTATTCTTGATTCCCCAAATATAGGCAAATTTCCAAAGTTCTGTCCTTGCCACATTATCTTTTTCCATCTGTGCAGGATTCTCACCATGTGTGATTTCAACAAGGCCTACAATTTCATTTATGACCTCTTTCTTTTGCTGCTGACTTTTAACACGAGAGAAGCATCACATGTAACTGGCTCTGGACTTTTTCATTCATGAACAGAATACTAAGAAAAAAAGCAGAACACAAAATGTAAAATCTCAACTCCATTTTAAAATGTGAGAGTTCATACATATACTCTCATAACACGTAACCAAAACAAATAAACAAACACACCCAGAAGTTAATTCAGTTAAAATGTTAAGGATGATAATCTATTCTATGGATAATTTTTTCTTCTATATACTTTTCTGCCTTTTCTACACAGGCACACATAAACACACACACATTGGCATACACTAAGTTTATAATGAAAACTTATTTTCTAAATCTCCACTTCCAGCTCACAGCTTCAGCATCTCAAACCAATATAGGCCAGCATCTCAAACCAATACATATTCAAAGACTAGTCACATATCTTCCACCTAGAGCCTGCCTGTCCTTCTCTGTTCTATTTAATAGTACAAAGTCCTCTCATAAACTTCAGTCATTTCAACTTGTTCCTCTGTCCCCACACTCAGTCAACAATCCTGACAGAAATGATTCTCAATTCATGGGAAACAATATTACTGCAGAAAGCTCTAGAATAATGATCTTAAGCAGCACTGAATAGCTAGAGAATGAGATCCCCCCCCTTTTTTTTTTCTAGGTCAGAGATACAGGAGAAATCTGCAAAGAGGAAGCAATCCCCTTGGCATAGAACCAGGTTGTGCCAGGGGTAAAGAGGTAGACTTTGAGGAAAGGGCCAAAGTTGGACAATAAGCCCAGGGGAAAAACTACTGTACTGAGCAGACTGAGAGTCAAGAGGCTGGGGACTTAATGACCCTCTATTCTGGTTGATACATATACATGAAAACAAGGAGAAATATGTAGTAAAATAAAACTTTAAATGGCACTATGGTATAAATCTGTTTTGCTGACAAAACTGGCATTAAATGATGGTTGATGTGAATAATACACACTACCAACTTTTTACATATAATTAACCAGCTCTGAATGATAAAGTCTTACCTTTTTATTCTAATGCTCCTTTAAAAATAGGTAATAGGGGAGCCTGGCGCTTCAGTCGGCTGAGCATTGGGCACACATCAGGTCACAATCTCACGGTTCACAAGTTTGAACCCTGCATCAGCCTTTCTGCTATCAATGTGGAGCCCTCTTCAGATCCTCTGCCCACCCCACGTCCCTCTCTCTCAAAAATAAACATTAAAAAAATAATAAAAATCGGTAATAAATGAACAAGGTACAGAATTCAAAGATCACAAAATACAATGTCTGAGCCTTGAGGACATTATGTTAAGTGAAATAAGCCAGTCACAAAAATACATACAAATATTTTATGACTCCACTTTTATGGGGTATCTAGAGTAGTCAAATCCATAGAAACACAACGTAGAATGGGTGATTGCCAGAGGTAAAGGGGAGGAGGAAACGAGGAGCTGTTTAATGGGTTTGAAAAGTTCTGGGGGCACCTGGGTGGCTCAGTTGGTTAAGCATCAGCCTTTTGGTTTTGGCTCAGGTCATGATCTCATGGTTTGTGAGTTTGAGCCCCACTTCGGGCTCTGCTGACAGTGTGGAGCCTGCTTGGGATTCTCTCTTTCTCAAAATAAATTAAAAAAAATTGTTTTAAGTCCTGGATACTGGTTATACAATGATGTGAATAAAATTAAATGAAGAGTACCGAATTGTACACCTGAAATGCTTAATACACTACATTTTATATTATGTGCACTTTGCCATTATGAAAATTTTTAAAATTTAAAAGTATACGAGTATTCAGGGAAAGTATCTCCCATTTTGTTCCCCAGCCACCAACTTCTCCCCAGAGAGCCAGCATTAATATATTTTTCTATACTTCCAGAAATATTCTATTTATATACTTTTTATGTAAATGACTTAAAAAATATACCCACACAAAATACAGTTGGTCCTTAAACAACACAGGTTTGAACTTTGCAGATTTAGTCATAATAAAATTTTTTTTGATGAATACAGTATAGTACTGTAAATGTATTTTCTCTTCCTCTTAAACATTTTTCCTCTAGCTTATATATTTGTATAATATACAAAATATGTGTTAATTCACTGTTTATGTTATGTTCACAGCAAGCCTTCCAATTAACAGTAGGCTACTAGCAGCTAAGTTTTGGGGGAGTCAAAAGTTACACACTGGAAATGCAAATCAAAACTACAATGACTTCATACTAGTCAGAATGGCTAGTATTAAAAACACAAGAAATAACAAGTGCTGGCAAGGATGCGGAGAAAAGGGAACCCTCACCCAGTTGGTGGGAATGTAAGTTGGTGCAACTGCTATGGAAAACAGTAGTTTTCCTCAAAAAATTATAAATTCTGTATGATCCACTAATTCCACTGCCAGGTATTTACCCAAATGAAAACACTAGTTTCAAGATACATGCACTCTTATTTACTGCAGTATTATTTATAATAGCTAAGAGCTGAAGGCAATTTAAGTGCCCATGGATGGATGGATGGATGGATGGATGGATAAAAAAGATGTGGTATATATGCACACTGAAGTATGACTCAGCCATAAAACAGAACGAAATCTTGCTATTAGTGACAACATGGATGGACCTAGAGGGTATCATGCTAAGTGAAATCAGAGACAAATACCACAAGATTTCATTTATATGTGGAAAAATCTAGACAACAAATGAACAAACAAAAGCAGAAAAATTCTCACAGAGAACATACCTGTGGTTGCCAGAGGGAAGGGGGGGTTGAGGGGACAGGCGAAACAGGTGAAGGAAATTAAGAAGTACAAACTTTCAGTAATAAAAAAAAGTCACAAACAGGGATGAAAAGTGTAGCAAAAGGAATGCAGTCCATAATATTACAACAATGTTGTATGGTGACAGAGTGTAACTGCATGTATAGAATTGTGGATTATTTTGAATACCTGAAATGTAACACTGCATGCCAACTATACTTCAATTTTTTTTTTTTTTAACGTTCATTTATTTTTGAGACAGAGAGAGACAGAGCGTGAACAGGGGAGGGGCAGAGAGAGAGGGAGACACAGAATCTGAAACAGGCTCCAGGCTCTGAGCTGTCAGCACAGAGCCTGACGCGGGGCTCGAACTCACAGACGGTGAGATCATGACCTGAGCCGAAGTCGGACGCTTAACCGACTGAGCCACCCAGGCACCCCTATACTTCAATTTTAAAAAATGCAAATTGTACTACACAGGTGGTCAGTGCCCCTAACCCCCATGTTTTTCAAGGGTCAACTGTATTAGCATACTACATATATCATTCATGCACCTTGCTTGGTCTTTTAAAAACATCTTAAGAGATGTTTCTAAATTAGTTCACAAAGAACTCCCTTTCACTTTTTAAGAGCTGCTATTCATTCACTCTATTACATTACCATTAATTATTTCACCAGTTCCCCACTGACTGGTAACCAGATTTTGTCCCAACTTTTGTTATGATAAGCATGGCAATGAATTAACTTAACTGCCACATACAAGAGTGTATATGTATGTATTCGTGTTTACAAGCACAGAAAAGAACTGCTAAAAAAAAGGGGGGGTATGTGCATTATGACTGTGTATATACATGCTATTATCTACTTAGAATTTGTTATTGAATTATAGCATACATTCAGAAAAGTACACAAAAGCTTGATGAATTTTCCCAATGTAAGCACAACTGTGTAACCAAGACCCACATTAAGATATAGAACACTACACGCCTCCAAAAGCTTGTCTTGTGTTCCTTTTCAGTGAGGTAACACTACTCTGACTTCTAACAACATAGCTTTAATTTTGTGTTTTGGAACTTGTATTTTTATCTGGCTCTTTCACTCGCCATTATGGTTGTAAGAACCATCTATTTTTGTGTGTAAATTGTAACTCATTCATTCTTGTTCTCTGTAATATTCTATTGTATAAACACATCATAATTTATTTATCCTTACTACTCTTGAAGTACATACATTTTTAATTTTAATGGATATTATCAAACTGCTCTTCAGAGTTTAGAATCCTACCATTCCTATATGGAACTTGATACTTCTCTACATCTTAGCCAAGTTAATCAAAATTTTTGATCTTTGCCAATCTAATATATTTAAAATGTTTTCAATATAGTTTCAATTTGCTCTTATTATGGCTGAAATTTCCTGTTTAAGAACTATTTGTGTTTATTTTCAACTGTCTTTTTTTAAGTTTGTTTGTTTTGAGAGAGAGAGAGAGAGAGAAGAGAAGGAGAGAATTCCAAGCAGGTTCCACACTGTCAGCGCAGAGCCCAATGCAGGGCTCGAACTCAAGAACCATGAGATCATGATCTGAGCCGAAATCAAGAGTTGGATGCTTAACTGACTGAGCCACCCAGGTGCCCCTATTTTCAACTGTCTTTGAATATACTGTGCCCACTCGTCTGTTGAGATGTTGGTCCTTCCTGTATTTATTTAAAAGGATTCCTGTCTTTTCCTTTTCTTTAAAGGAAATTAGCTCCTTGAAAATGATGCACGGCAAATATTTTTTCCCAGTTTATCTTTGGCATTCCAACTTCATTTATGCTAGTTTTTGCCATGCATAGGTTTTGTCTGTCTTTATGCAAATTAATCAACTTTTTCTCTTTATGGTTTCTGAGATTTTATAAAACTTAGAGCAACTGGAACTCTCATATGTTGCTGGTGGGAATGTAACCTGGTATACTCACTGTGGAAAACAGTTTGGCAATATACACTAAAATTAAACATATATGTAGCCTATGACCCACCACTTCCACTCAATTCCAAGAACAAATGAGTACTTAACACCCAACAAACACATACAAGAGTGTTCTAAGCAGTTTTATTCATTTTAGCCAAAAAAAAAAAAAAAAAAAAAAGTAAACAACCAAAATTTCTATCAATGATAGTGTGGCATATTAACACAATACTACACAATAAAAAAGAACTGCTACATGCAACATAAATAAATCTCATAGATACAGTGTTAAGCGAAAGAAATGAGACACAAAAGAAGACTTAATATATTGATTTATTTGAAGATCAAAAACAGGCAAAACTAATTGATGGCTAGAGGCCCAAAAAGCGATTACCACCAAGGGGGTTGGTACTGACTAGGAGGCAAATATAAGGGAAACTTTGGGGGTGCTAGAGTCTATTTCCTGATCTAGGTGACAGATCCTGTTACACGTGTACAGATACATAAAAAATATTGGCCCTTTAAAATATGTGTACTTTCCTTTTTTTTTAATTTTTTAAATTTACATCCAAATTAGCATATAGTGCAACAATGATTTCAGGAGTAGATTCCTTAGTGCCCCTTCCCCATTTAGCCCATCCCCCCTCCCACAACCCCTCCAGTAACCCTCAGTTTGTTCTCCATATTTATGAGTCTCTTCTGTTTTGTCCCCCTCCCTGTTTTTATATTATTTTTGTTTCCCTTCCCTTATGTTCATCTGTTTTGTCTCTTAAAGTCCTCATACGAGTGAAGTCATACGATTTTTGTCTTTCTCTAATTTCACTTAGCATAATACCCTCCAGTTCCATCCACGTAGTTGCAAATGGCAAGATTGCATTCTTTTTGGTTGCTGAGTAATACTCCATTGTGTGTGTGTGTGTGTGTGTGTGTGTGTATGTATATATATGTATGTATGTGTGTGTATATATATATATATATATATATATATATATATATACACCACATCTTCTTTATCCATTCATCCATCCATGGACATTTGGGCTCTTTCCATACTTTGGCTGTTGTTGATAGTGCTGCTATAAACATGGGAGTGCATGTGTCCCTTCGAAACAGCACACCTGTATCCCTTGGATAAATGCCTAGTGTGCAATTGCTGGGTCGTAGGGTAGTTCTATTTTTAGTTTTTTGAGGAACCTCCATATTGTTTTCGAGAGTGGCTGCACCAGCTTGCATTCCCAAAATATGTGTACTTTCCTATCTGTGAATTGTATCTCAATAAAAGCTTTTCTTTTTTTTAAGTGAGATGGCAAGCTAGCTTTCTTTTTTCTCAAATGGCTAACACAATACTACTTACTTATCGAAGAATTCACTGTTTTCACCTTCATTACCTGTGACATTTCTATAAATGAGGTCACAGCACTACTCTCAGCTCTGTTCTGGGGATAACCTACCTGCTCCGGCATGCTTAATCACTTCAGCTTGAACCCTGACTTTCACAGTACTAATTCTCCTTCGTGAATTATTGATTTTCGTATTTTATAAAAAATTCCATTTGTGTTCTTTCATATAAACTTTAGAATCATGTTTTTAAAAGCCTGTGGAAATATTAACTGGGATTACACTGAATTTACAAATTATGTTTGATCAACTCCAAAATACCTTCAATGTAAGATGTACAATTTTATGTAGCCCTAAAAAAAAGGACATTGCTACCCTGACATAATGCTGCCTTGTGACTGAGGATTTTTCTTTTAGTCTTATTAAAATAGCTCTTTTAGCATATGCATATGAATTGTGCTTATAATGAAAGGAATATAAGTAAAATAAACTGGTTAAGATGTTCATAAATAAAACTTCTTCACCACTACCACATGGCCAGAAGTGACTAGAAGGTATCCTCAATTTTAAGGCATATCTCAATTAAAAAAATTTTTTAATGTTTGTTTATTTTTAAGAGAGAGAGACAGAGACAGAGCACGAGTGGGGCGGGGGCAGAGAGAGAGAGGGAGACAGAATCCAAAGCAGGCTCCAGGCTCTGAGCTGTCAGCACAGAGCCCTACACAGGGCTTGAACTCGCAAGCCACAAGACCATGACCTGAGCCGAAGTTGGACGCTTAATCAACCCAGGTTAAGCCCAGGCACCCCAAGGCATATCTCAATTTTAGAAATGACAAGACGCAAAAGTGTATTTAGCAATATGCAATATGACAGTCTACAGGGATAATGATATCTTTCCAATGTGACAGTTATCCTATCTAAGAAAAAGTTATGTTTCAGCATTTATTCAATTATTTTATGTCCTTCAGTGAAGTTTCACATTTTTCAGAGATACCCTTTGTCTTCTTGTTAAATGTTTTGGTTTTTTTTTAATGTATTTTGATATAGACTTTTTTCACTTTAAAAATTCTGTTAGCAAGATGTGCAAAACTGCTGTTTAGAAATCTACAAAACATTACTGAGAAAAAAATTAAAGAAGACCAAAACACACTGACAGACAATGTTCATGAACTGGAAGATGCAACTGTGTAAATATTTCCATTATCCCTAAACTTATTCAATGCCAATTCCAATCAAAATCCTAACAAGTATTCTTGTAGAATCTTACAACCCGATTCGAAAATGTATATACAAATGCAAGGAGCCAAAAATAACCAAGATTTATTATTTACTATTTATCAAGATTTATCAAGATAAAGCTACACAGTAACTCTCAAACCTGAGATTCTAAAGAGCTTCAGTTCATGTGCTTTTATCTATTATATTTATCACATTTGAAATTAAAATAGAAAACTGAAATATTTGTTCACTTAAAAATAACAAGAGGGGTGCCTGGGTGGCTCTCTCGGTTAAGCTTCCGACTTCGGCTCAGGTCATGATCTCGTAGTTTCTCGCAGTTCGAGCCCCATGTCGGGCTCTGTGCTGACAGCTCGGAGCCTGCAGCCTGCTTCGGATTCTGTGTCTCCCTCTCTCTCTGCCCCTCCCCTGGTTGTGCTCTCTCTCTGTCTCTCAATAATAAATAAATGTTAAGAAAAAAAAATGTTTTAATTAAAAAAAAATAACAAGAAATCCATTACATATTAACAGAAATAAATTCTTTATGAAAAATCACTATTTTCCAAAACAAAAACTTAGTGAAGAGTCACATCTGGCTTAAAAGGAGACAGTTTTTGTCTAGAGACAATTAAAAAGAATTCCACATAGATTGTTGACCTAAATGTGAAAGACAAAATGTAAGAGAAAATATCTTTATAGAGAATATCTTCAATACCAAGATACAAAAAGCTGATTATAAAGGAGAAGGTTAACTATGTTAAAACTAATAATTTCTGTTAATCAAAACATACTTTTAAGAAAATGAAAAGGCAAAGCAAGCCACAGAGTGGAAGAGAATATACACAACACAGATTATCTGAAAAAATATACATGAACATACATAGACATATATAGACACATGTATATACATACACACATATATACATATAAATATGTATATACATATGTATCTTAAAATGAATAAGACAAAGAACGAACACCAGGTAAAAAAATGGGCAAAAGACTTTAATGAGCCTTTCAAAGAGAAGATATCTAAATGGCCAACAAAAAAACAGAGGAAAGGCTGCTCAACCCCTTTAGTAATTAGGGAAATGCAAATTAAAACCAAATAGGAACGTTAAATAGAACAACCACTTTGGGAAACTGTTCTATAGTTTCTAACAAAATTATATACCTACCCTATGACCCAAAAATACACTGAGTGTGTGTGTGTGTGTGTGTGTGTGTGTGTGTGTGTGTGTGTGTGTGTAAAATCATACAATGGCGCTAAGCAATAAAAAAATAACTGATAAAACCAACAACTTGGATGAACTGCTATTATGCTGGGCAAAAGAAGCCAGACACAAGAGAGTGCATACTGTTAGGAGTCCTTTTACATGAAGTTCAAGAATAGGAAAAGCAAATTTACAGTGATAGAAGTCAAAACAGTATTGTCAGGGGGCGCCTGGGTAGCTCAGTGGGTCCAGCGACCGACTTCGGCTCAGGTCATGATCTCACATTTGTGAGTTCGAGCCCCGTGTCAGGCTCTGTGCTGACAGCTCAGAGCCTGGAGCCTGCTTCTGATTCTGTGTCCCCCTTTCTCTCTGCCCCTCCCCCACTCATGCTCTGTCTCTCTCTGTCTCAGAAATAAACATAAAAAAATTAAAAAAAAAAACAGTATTGTCAGAATAACAGCTTCTGACTGAAAAGTTGCATAAGAGTACTTTCTGAGGCGATAGGAATGTTCTTCTGAGTAGTGGCACATGCATATATAAAAAAATTTTCAAGTTGTACATTTAGGATTTTTGCATTTTACTGAAATACACCTCAATAACCCACAAAAATCCATTACATATATACCAGAATGGCTAATAAAATTTAATAGACTGACAATTCCAACACCCGACAAACAGGTAGAACAACAGGAAATCTCATACATTGTTGGTAGGAATCTAAATTATTGCAATCACTTTGGAAAACAGTCTGGCATTACCAACTAAAATTGAAGACACACAAAAATGTTCATAGCAGCATTATTCATAATTGCTGCAAAGTGAAAACAACTTAAATGTCCATCCAAAAAAAGAGTGAATAAGTTAATTGTGATGTATCTGTATAACAGAATAGTCAGCAATGATACCTAAACTCTAGCTCCGTAAAACATGGATGAATTTCACAAAATACTGTTGAGTGAAAGCAGCCAGAATAAAGAATACAAACTAAATGGTTCCATTTAAATGGAACCGTTTACAAAGTTCAAAAAGCAGGAAAAACTAAACCAAGTTTAGATGCAACCTCAGGTAGAAAAGTAAGAAAGTGAGTATCATAAAAGTCAGGACAGAAGTTAGTTACTCTTGAGAAGGAGGAAGAGTATATTTGATAAGGAGGGGGTTAAGGGAGGGCTTTCTGAAGACAATAGTCTATTTGATTACCTGGATGTTGGTTACAAGGGTTATGCTTTGTCATTACTATGTCAAAAAAGATGCACAGCTCAAGGTCTCTTCCATATGTATGTTACAAATCAGAACAAAAAAGGTTAAAAAAAAAAATCAATGGGACCTGGTGATTGATTGGATTTGGTGGGGGAGGGGAGGGTAGAGAAACAACCAAGGACAACTCCCAGGTTTCTGACTTGCACAACTGCTGGGGCAGTGATGCCTTTCACTGGGATCAGAAAAAGCATTTTCAGGGTAAGAATATTAATTAAATCTTGGACACATTAACTTACAGCACTTTGGAGACATCTAACTAGAGATGTCCAGCAGGCAATTAGATATGCAGATCTAGAGTTCAAAAGAGAGATATAAATTTTGAGGCTATAGACATAAATTTCCAGGCTAGAGATATAAATTTTAGGTTCATCTGTGAGTGATGCCATGAACACGGACATGACTGTTTAGAGAAAGAAGACTAACAAGAGGGTAGGGCTGATTCCTGGTAAGCCAACATAATGGGTAATTGCAGGAGGATAAGCCAGTAAAGAAAGCTGAGAAGGAACCAAGTGGTAGGAGGAAAATCAAGAACATGTCATGAACCATTAAGCAAGGGAAGAGAACGTCTCATGAGTAATAAGTCACCCACTGCAGGTTGATGCATACTTAAGAGAGAATATGGCTTATGTGCGATACTCAGCAAGCCAGTTTTTATTCCACCTCTTTCTGGTTGATTTGAGACAACCACCCAAGAGAAAAACCAATGCTTCTGAGAATGGCTGAAAGTTTCTATGTTATCTTTAGAAGTGAGCAATCAAGGCCCTTCTCACTGTTCTTTCTCCCTGATTCTCAGGAAGGAAGAGGACAGATTTGAGAGCACTGATAGGGTCTGTGTGATACTGGGTAGAATAGCCATTAAAAGTTCAGCACACGAGTACAGGCTCACTTTTCTGCTTCTTCTACATGACTAGAGTAGTATGAGAAGCCCTCAAGAGGGTTTCTCTTCTCTAAGTGAGAGCCAGGGCCAAACCTACTACTTGGGCAGAAAAGGCCTGAGGCGTGTGGCCAAGGCCAGATCAGTAGTCAGCCAAAGCAAATGTGCGCTTTGGTTACACAGCCCTGGTCACTGATAGGAATGAGTTAGAGCAGGCTTTGCTCACATCACAAAGGAAAAATCTAGCCATGTTTGAGAATTGGGGAGATGAAAGGGGTCCATATCACAGCCTGTTTTAGTTTGAAACAATTTAAGACTAACTGGATTAAAAAAAAAAATTTCCACATGAACCCAGCTGAGCTTATTACATTCTTTTGTCTTGGGAGTTTGGTACCCAAGTCCTAGTTAAGAATAAATGCAAAGTATTTTAGTTTTTCATTTGTAAGTACAAATATTTAACATAAATTTCTTCCTTGGGGAGCCTATAGACTTGAAAATAGTGGTTGCAGACTACAGAAAATTGTTCCTGGGATCCATGACCAGGAATACCATCATAAAATTTCTCAATTTACAGCACCACATAAATCACATACAAAACAAGACCACAATGGGCATCTAGGTTAAAATGATAACAGATTAGTAACTCCAGAAATAGATACAATATGTTACTTGATGG
This sequence comes from Panthera tigris, assembly GCF_018350195.1. Lineage (NCBI taxonomy): Eukaryota > Metazoa > Chordata > Mammalia > Carnivora > Felidae > Panthera > Panthera tigris. The sequence goes on from NC_056675.1 coordinate 15,986,352, forward strand.
GAAGTTTTGAGTAAAGGTTGACTCCCAAATTCATCTAAAAATTAAGTACAATTCTAATCAAAATCTCATTGGGATGTTTTTTAGAACTCATCAAAATAAATTCTAAAATTCACCTGAGATGGAATAGCCAAAACATTTTTTTAAATGAGCATATTTGCCCTATCAGATATCAAATTACTATTTAAAACCACAGGGCAGATGGGGACTATAGTAATGGAAATGTGTGGAAACACAGACAGCATGTCACTAGAACAGAGCTGAGAATCCAGAAAGAGGCCCTATAGAATACAAGGAAATTCTTGTGGTACTTCAAATATGGTCAAGTCAATAAATTGGGAGTTAGGCAAAAGTCTATCAATTTAGAAAAAAGTTAGATCCCTACCTCACACCACACACAAAAGTATATTCCATTCAAACTAAAGGAGCTAAATATGAAAAAAAAATTCAAACAAAATATATGAAAGTTAAAAAAAAAACAACCACCTTGGGATGCTACAGATTTTGCTGAACAAGATTAATGAAAGAAAAAAAAAAAAAAAACATGTTTTAAAACAATAGCTACACTTTATGAGCATTTACTTTTGTGCCAGGTGCTATACTGTTTACAGAAACTGGTGCATTGGTACACTTCATATTCACAATAATCCTGAGTTAAACACTACTGTCACCCTCATTTTATGAAGAGGAAACTGAGACAAAAGAGAGATCAAGTTATGCAGCCAAGATTTCAATCCAGGTACTCTTGCTCTATAGAAGTCTGTGATAGTAATTTTTAACACAATGCACAAGCAGAAATAAATCAAACTTCTAAAACACAGTGTAGTTGAGTATACTCCACCTTAATTCATATTTTGTCATGGATCTTCACTATTTTACTTCTCAAATACAATGATTATTTATTTTTTTTTTGAGAGAGAGAGCATGCACAAGCAGAGGAGGGACACATACACAGAGAGAGAGTGAGTGAGAGAGAGTGAGAAAGAGAGAGAGAGAGGGAGACAGAGAGAGATGTACAGAATCTGATGCAGGCTCCAGGCTCTGAGCTGTCAGTGCAAAGCCCAATGCAGGGGCTCGAACTCTGAAGTTTGAGATCATGACCTGAGCCAAAGTCGGACGCTTAACCGACTGAGCCACCCAGATGCTCCTCAATGACTATTTTTAAAATGGTCAATAATCACACAACAGTGACAATAGCATCCTTGAAATTCCCCTAAGTTATAGATGCTCATAATGAAAGCAACTTTATAGCTTATAATCTAATGGTTTTAAAAATTCTTAGTAAAAGAATTTTTTCCAAATGAAATTTTATGTGGATCTATAATGAGAAACAGATTAAAGTAGTATTTCATTCTATCACTGTATTTTATTTAAGTATTTACAGCTTTTTAAGTGTTTTATTTTATTTATTTTAAATAGGCTCCACGCCCAACGTGGGGCTTGAACCCACAACCCTGAGATCAAGAGTCTGATGCTCTACTGACTGAGCCAGCCAGGCACCCCTTATCAGTATATTTTAAAAGCTCAAGTTTATAACATTTACAATGAAGGTGTTCTGATTAACACAAACTAAATTATGGATGATTGGGGCAGTCAGACTTGTTATGTTTTGATTGCACAGTATCAAGAAAAGCCCGATCCAAAGAGATTAGCAGTTGCAAATGATAAAGACTTTTTTTGTCATTTTTTTAATAGTACGTTAATGCTATCTAAGGATTTTATTATACCTGTCCAGAAGTCTAAGTAGAAGAACATTCCTAAGTTAAATCTCTAATAATAAATCTTAAAATATGTAATAATGATGACATGACATATTATGCATAAAGCAGTCACATGTAATAGTATAAGGCAATAAGAGTTCCGTAATAGTGAATTTGCTGATACAATTTTACATGAGCAAACAAGCACCGGCCTGAATTTTTAAAATTGCCAATATATAGCTGTAATTCTTCTAATCAATAGTATTTTTTAGAATTCAACTATATACACAAAGAAAGCAAGAAACTCTATTATAAGGATTGTTATCCTGAATGGTGGTCTTATGGATAATTTTAATTTTTTTTTTTTAAGAAAGAGAGAGTGCACGAGCAAGGGAGAGGCAGAGAGAGAGGGAGGGAGAGAGAGAAAATCCCAAGCAGGCTCTGTACCCGCAGCATGGAGCCCAACACAGGGCTGATCCCCCAAACCGTGAGATCATGACCTGAGCCAAAATCAAGAGTAAGACACTTAACCGACTGAGCCACCCAACTGCCCTAGGATAATTTTAATTTTGTCCTTTTGCTTATTTTCCCTCAAATATTCTAAACATGTTACTTTCCCCCTCTTCTTTTTTACTTTTTATCTCAAAATAACTATAAATCACAGGGATTTGCAAAAAATGCACAGAATGGTCCCCAGGTCACTTTTCCAAACTTTATATCTTGGTTAATATTTTGCATAACTATTGTACAATATCACAATGAGGAAACTAATCTTTTTTTTTTTTTTTTTTGAAAGAGAGAAAGAGGAAAGAGCAGGGAACAGGCAGAAAGGGAAGGATCAGAGGATTCAAAGTGGGCTCCATGCTGACAGCAGAGAGCCCAACACAGAACCCGTACCCACAAACCTCAAGATCATGACCTGAGCCAAAGTTGGACATTCAACCTACTGACCCACCCAGGTACCCCCAGGAAACTAATCTGGGTACAATCTAGAGTTTACTGAGATTTCACTACCTGCATGTTTGTGTATGTGTGTGTTTCTATGCAATTTTATCACATTTGTAGCTTCGTGTAACCACAACTGAAATACAGAACTGTTCCTTCCCCACAAGGCTCCCCTCAAGCTACCTGCCTTAACCAAGCCATCCCTTCCCCCATTCTGAACTCCCTGGCAATTACTAATCTGTTCTCCATTGCTATAATTTTGTTATTTCAATAATGCTATATAAATGCAATCATACAGTATGCAACTATTTAAGATTGGTACTTTTTCTCACCTAGCATAACTATCCTGTGAGATAACCTGGCAGTATAAATCAGTGGTCTCTACTGTGTTAAAAAATTTAGCATGTTATGCAATTGAGTATATATAAATGTTTATAATGTTTTAAAGTTTAACATGTTAAAATGTGAATCAAATGCTTATGAAATCCCTGTTGTACCACCACACAACTAGGAGTTTGGGGAATGAATTTTGAAAACGGATAATCTAATACCAATCTAGTGCAACTGAATACAAATACTATATAGAAGAGAAACCCAAGGCTCAGTGCTTTTAAGTTTTGTCCAAGTTTGCAAGAACACATGGTTTATAAGAATGCCTGGTTTTGCGTTTTTCGGGACAAGCTCTAGATTCCAGTCCTTTCCCAACCCAGGTGGATCTATGTTACATCCAAATATGGCCACTTGCTAGTCCCCCCAAAGGGCCACCGTTTTCTGCCTTTCCCAATACTGTTCCCTAAAGTCTTCCAAATTGTCAAGGAAATGAATCCCTGTTAAATTCCTACTTCTGTATGGTGATTTAGCCAGCACCACACCCCAGGCCCAATTCTCCTGACTCCATGTACAGTAGGTCCATGACTCAACATCTCTCTCAGAAAGGGCTACCCCACCCTAGTACGAATTCAAACTAACTTTCTCCCCTCCCCGCCTCTGGTGCCTAGATGCCCTTTATCTTCCTTTCCTTGGCAATTATGTTAAGTCTTCCTGATAGCTCACCCCACTGCATACCTGTTCACTAAGTGTGACAAACTCCTTATCTTCACAAGTTGAGGATTAGAAGGCAACCACTCCAGAAACAACTTCTTATATACCATACCTCCATAGTAATGTCCTTACTTTTCTAAAAAAATTGCTCTAAAAAAGTAAAAGCTATAATACAAACACTAGGCATTTTGGCATACAGATGTTAAAAAAAAAATGGCACCAAGGTTGGCATAGTTTTAAAAATTTGGCTGATATGGGCGTCACTCTGTCAATATTAGATCACTCAATCTAATATTGAGACAGACTGCCTGGGTTAGAATCAGGCCTCTGCCATCGTATTACCTAAATCAAGTTTCATTTGTATTTTGTGTGCCTCAGTTTTCTCATCTGTAAAACAGTGATAAAAGCACCTCATAGGACTGTTATGAGAACTAAATAATACAAGTAAAGCATTTAGAACACTGCTTAGCACACAGTAAGTATTATCTTAAGTTTTCACAGTTATCTCTAATGCATGGCAGTCTGGTCACCCTTTGTGGATATGCCTCCTTTCCTCTTGTACTCTAAGTCTGTACTGCTTCTGAAATTTCCATACCAAGAAACAATAGTAACATAAGAACCTATATTTTATTTATTAGGTTCATATCAGTCAAAACAAACTACTAGAACAAATTTTCTTTTACATATCAGCAATTATTAACAACATAACAAATGTGAATATAAGCACTTAAAATATGTGATGGAAAGAATGCTAACAAAAAGTAAGGTACACATCAGGATATATAATATGATAATTTATGTTTAAAAATGGGGGTGGCACCTGGGTGGCTCAGTTGGTTAAGCGTCCGACTTTGGCTCAGGTCATGATCTCACAGAGCATGAGCTTGAGCCTCACATCAGGCTCTGTGCTGACACCTCAGAGCCTGGAGCCTTCTTCGGATTCTGTCTCCCTCTCTCTCTGCATCCCCACCCCACTTGTGCTCTCTCTCTTTAAAATAAATATTTAAAATAAATAAATAAAATAAAAATGGGAAGAATAATACGGTCATATTTATGCTTGTATGTGCACAAAAAGCTCTGGAAAGTTTCACAGTTGCTGATGGAGGACAACTGCATGTTTGGGTGACAGGGTTATGAAGGAGATTATTCACCATATATGCTTAGTATCTTTGAATTTGAAGCAGCAAATGCATTATCTATACAAGAATTTAACTGAAAAAAAATGTAGGCAGGGTCTCTAAACAAGTACTCTGGAAGCCAGGCTTCTAGTCCCAATCTGCTGTAACTGTGTTACCCTGGGCAAATTGTTTAACCTCTGAGTCTAGGTGGACAAAGCGAGGAGCACCAAAAACTTCAAGGTTCTATTCTAAAAATGTAAGATCTCAGGGTGCCTGGCTGAGCATGTGAGTCTTGATCTCAGGCTCATGAGTTCAAACCCCACGTTGAGCAGTAGAGTCTACTTTAAAAAAAAAAAAAAAAAAAAAAAAAGGAAGATTTCAACAAAGGGGTAGTAAGTAGATGGCACTACTACTTTTTTTTTCTGTCATGAGAGGAGTACTAAACCAACATTTTGCAAAAGAAGGCAACTTTTTGAGGAGTTGATGGCTTTCAAATACTATTTTACAGTTGATGGCTTTCAAATACTATTTTACAGCTTTTAAAAATGTAGAATTGCCAAGCCTATTAATCTTTAAAGATAACTTGTATTATTCTTAACAAAAAAAACCTTTCTTAGAAGGGGGTCTAATGTAACTTGCAGAAAATACCTATAAAGAATATTCTGCATATCATATTGTTTCTCTTGCCATGCTTCTGAAATTGTTTTAAATGGACTTTAAGTCTTTATACTATGGCATGGAGGGAACAATAAAGTATAATAATTTACATTTAAAAAATACACAAATGACTGGGGCACCTGGGTGGCTCAGTCAGTTGAGCGTCCGACTTCAGCTCAGGTCATGATCTCACGGCTCGTGAGTTCGAGCCCCGCTTCGGGCTCTGTGCTGAGCCTACTTCATATTCTGGGTCTCCCTCTCTCTCTCTGCCCTCTCCCGCTCATGCTGTCTCTGTCTCTCAAAAATAAACATTAAAAAAATTTTTTTTTAAATACACAAATGACTATACCTTAAACAAACAACTTACATTACTTAAAGGCATTTATTATCAGATACTGCAAAAAAAGTAACATCTCCAATCAATGGCAACAGCCATAATTGAGTATATAATTTATTCCAGGTACTATCCAGGTATTCATTCCTCCTATCATTGTTAATCCCACCATCCTCTGGCAAAGCAGGTTTTAACAGCCCCATTTACCATATGTAGCAATGGAGGCTCCCTGAAGGTAAGTGACCAGCTTGAGGTCACAGTCTAACAAGCAGCAGAACTAGGAGCCCACCAAGAATCTTTGGATCTGAGCTCTGCACAAAACAGGGGCTACTGAATGTTGGCTGGAAGGCTGGTGCAGGTTTGCAACAGACTTTTTACTGATTTGTATAAAAATGAGGAAAAATAATAAGAAAGGAAACTTTTTAATAAAGCTAAATGATTCAATCTTATTTCATTTTACTTTACAGAGAGATGGTATGGGAGGGGGCAGAGGGAGAGAGAGAATCTGAAGCAGGCTCAGCAGGGCCTGATGCAGGGTTTGATCCCATGACCCTGGGATCATGACCTGAGTTGAAAGCAAGAGTGGATACTCAACCAACAGAGCCACCCAGGTGCCCCTAAATGATTCAATTTAGAGGTCTTTTATTCTGAAATTCTGTCCTCTCAAATTATTTGAGTTAAAATATCCTTTTTTATTTTTTTATTTTTTTATAAATTTTTTTTAACGTTTACTTATTTTTGAGACAGAGAGAGACAGAGCATGAACAGGGGAGGGGCAGAGAGAGAGCGAGACACAGAATCGGAAGCAGGCTCCAGGCTCTGAGCCATCAGCCTAGAGCCTGACGCGGGGCTCGAACTCATGGACCGCGAGATCGTGACCTGAGCTGAAGTCGGACGCTCAACCGACTGAGCCACCCAGGCGCCCCAAAAATATCCTTTTTTATTTATTTTTTTTATTTAAAAAAAATTTTTTTTAACGTTTATTTATTTTTGAGATAGAGAGAGACAGAGCATGAATGGGGGAGGGTCAGAGAGAGGGAGACACAGAATCCTAAACAGGCTCCAGGCTCCGAGCGGTCAGCACAGAGCCTGATGCGGGGCTTGAACTCACGAACCGTGAGATCATGACCTGAGCCGAAGTCGGACGCCTAACCGACTGAGCCACCCAGGCGCCCCAAAAATATCCTTTTTTAAAATAAAATGATAGTGAATGTAGCTAGTGATATGTTACTGTTTTTATTGGCTACACCTGACAAAACAAAAAACAAACAAAACAAAACAAAACAAAAATTAGTAACTCCACTGCACCCAATTTGGGGTGGTGGTGGATAATTTCTTCTTTAAAAACAATTTTTTTAAGTTTATTATTTATTTTGTGAGAGAGAGAGACAGCGCGGGGGGGGGGGGGGCGGCGGGGGGCGGTTGGGTAGCAGAGAAAGGCAGAGAGAAAGATTCCCAAGCAGGTTCCTTGCTGCCAGTGCAGAGCCCCACGTGGGGCTTGAATCCACGAAACCTTGAGATCATGACCAGAGCCAAAACCAAGAGTCGGATGCCCGACAAACTGGGCCACCAGGTGCTTTTTTTTTTTTTTTGCTTAATTTTTAGTTGAGAAAGAGAGCACACTCAGGGATGAGGGGAAGAGGGAGAGTGGGAGGGAGGGCTGAGGAGGGGGAGGGGGAGTAGGAGAGGGGGAGGGAGGGAGAGGGAGAGAGACAGAGAAAGAATGAATTTTAAGCACAGGCTTAAGGCTGTGCTCCATGCTCAGCACAGAGCCCAACGCAGGGCTGGATCCCATGACCCTGGGATCATGACCCAAGATGAAAACAAGAGTCAGATGCTCAACCAACTGAACTATCCAGGTGCCCCAATAATTTCCTTTGAAATCCAAAGTCTGGAAACTATTCCCTTAAGACAATGATGCCTTCCTAAATACTAGAGGACTTTACAAACACAGATACATCCCCACCTAAAATTCTCTCTTTAATCTCTATTCTGTTTGGATTAAGACACTGAAGGACTGAAAAATGAGAATAAAGTGGGATTTAGCAATCCAAAGTCACATGAGTTAACACTGGGGGGGGGGGGGGGCTTACTTTAGGATTCATCAGGTAACTTTCCTCATCTTTTATCTGCAATTCTACTCATTCTAACACGGGCACAGACTTCCTTTTCCTAAAATAGTCACATTTTTAATACCTCTACTAAGTGGCAATCAACAATTAAGTCAAAGAAAAAGAATTACTTGAGGTCTCCGATAATCTGATTTTATTTAAAGCCTCTCTGAAAAAATAAAAAATTTTAACGATGTTTATTCTAACTATATACAAAAAAAATTGGTCTATAAATCAGACGCAAGCCACTTTAATTTCCAAATTTCTGTACCTCCATTAAATACACACACACACACGGTATACACACACACACACACACACACACACATATATATATATATATATATATATATATATATATATATATATATATATACACACACACACACACATAGTTTTGTAAGCAGTTTATAAACAGGCTGATCAAACTGGATAAATTTCTTGAAAATAATTTTATTGTGTATAAGGCAAATAAGTTATTTACTCCTTTTGTTAGCCACGTTTTATTTCTTACCTATCCTCCTTTAGCAAGCATCAAACTTATTTTATGTAACTAAAAGTTAGTTGCAATAACAACGTATTAAATTCACATTTAAAACTATGGTTTTTAAGATCCAGTTATTTTTAGTCTTACTTTTATATTACTTTATGGTGCTTTATTAAAATTTAAAAAAGAGCACAAAAACATGGACCTTAAATGACATATAACTGAAAATACCTAGAGTCTGCACTTATTACATGGTTCAAAACATGCCTTCTCAAAGGAAAATCAATTTTAAGAACTTAACCACACAGTTTGGGTAACATAAAGCAGTCTTTCCATGCCCACATGTTAAAAGGCCCAGTTAAATTTATTATAGACTACAGTGTTTGCAAAATCTAAAACTGGTAATAATTCTGCCTAAACTCCATACTCACCTAATATCAAAAGTTATTTTTATTTCTTCTTTTTAAAAATTACTTAAAATATACTGCTGGATAGTCTTTTCACTATATATTTATTCAACTAACTCTGGGTGCAAGCTACTTTTAAGTGTAAAAGTCCTTTCCAATGGAAGTGAAAATAACATAAAAATGTTTGCATAAAATACACTCAGTGGCTCTCAAAGAGACGCTGAGTCTATTAAGTCTATTAACTTGGTTCAAAATACCCAATCAAAAATGTTAGCTTTTGTCACATTGATATATTTTAACTGTTAACTAATATCTACATTTTAAACGCACTGTGTTTAATGTAGCAATAATGATGACTATTTTCTCACTAACGCAACAGGATTTTAAGGGCAAATGAGATAGAGCTGTCTAACTGGAAAAGACTGGCTGCCTGCAGTTTGTAAATAGTAACAAGACAAACTCCCATGCTTGCTTCTTCATGTAATCACCAATATGTAGGTCAAAATAAACTAGTGAGCTATACATTACCATCTACCTAGCAATTACGGGTCAACAGGAGGGGAAGAAACTGTTCAAATATGACTATTGTTAAGAAATGCAAATACTAAGCATCGTATGTCTTTATAAAAATTGTAACCTATCAATTCTGAAATCATTTTCACTTTTGCTACTTTTAATGAACCCCCCTCACTAATTTAAAAAAAAAAAAAAGCCGCCACTTTAAGATGTAAATTCCTCTTTTTTTCCAAAGTAACTTGCCTTGGAAAATCTAACGCAGAAAATAAAATATAACAGATAAATCACTACAACATTTTAAAAAACCTAAAGTTATCAGTAAACAAAAACAAAAACAATCCCTCCACTTAGGCAAGGCGTGTATTTTTAATCTTCTATGGGTATCCCATTATACTAATCAGCAACGTTTAAAAGTCACCAAATGCTCCAAACACTACCACTACACATGACATACTCCCTTTTACTCAAATGAAGCTTAAACTAGACCCAAACTCAGGCCAATTCCCCCTCTCAGGCACACTGAAATATACGAGGGGAAATCCAAGAAATCAGATATGTTAAGTGCCGGTATCTTCTTCCAGAGTAGGGTCAAATTCGTGTTTGCCTGCAAATGTCACCGTCTCAAGAAGTCTGCAAATTCTCATTAGCGCTATAGAGTACAAAGAGGCCTGACCACAGAAACACCTGTCCTAGCACTGAGAAGACAGTGGGAAATGCAACCCAAGCCCACGCCGGCCGCACAGCCTCCGGCTGCAGCGAGCCGGGACGAGGGGTGGACACTGACCTCACCGCTCCCACGGCAGGGTCCCACACGCTCGACCCGCCTTCCCCGGCGAGAACCAGGAAATCTGTCACGCCGGCCGGGACCCACCCTCCGCGAACCCCTCTCGCTCCTTCCCAGCCCGGCCCCAGCCGGCCCAACTGCTCCCGGTCCGCTCCGGCCTCCCGGCTGCACTCTGCCACCTCATCCCTCCTCGCCGGTCTCGCGGCCCCGCCGCCTCCACCCCGGGAGCCTGAACTCGGGCCGTCCCCCGGGCCGGAGCCCCCGGCCGCCGCCCCCGGCCGCGGCCAGGCTCGCAGCGCCGTCGGTCCCTCCGCGGCCCGGTCCCCGCCGCCCCCCAGGCCCGAGCTCCCGCCGCGCGCTCCCCACCCCCAGCCTCCGCCCTCACCCCGCTCGGCCGCTCCCGGCCCGCTCCCCCCAACCGGGCTACCTGGAGGCAAGGGCGGCAGAGCACTTCACCCAGGGCCCTAGGTCGCAGAGGGCCCGGTGCTCGGGGTCCCGCTCCTTCTCCCGCTCCACGTGGTAGGCGTAGATGGAGAGCAGGATCCCGGCGGCGCACACTGCATACCGGGCCACCCGCTCCCACCGCGGCACCGACACTCTCAGCAGGACGGGCGCCGCCATCTTCCCCCCTCCGCCGCCGCCGCCTCCTTCGCCGCCGCCGCCGCCTCCCTCCGCCTCCACCTCAGCCGCCGCCGCCCGTCGGGGCCCGACCCAGCCGCCGCCGCTACCGCCACCGCCTCCGCTGCCGCCGCCACCACCGCCGCCGCCGCCGCGCCCCATTGGCTCGACCGCCTCCTCTGGGCCCCGCCCCCACAGGCGCGCGGCCCAACCGCCCCGAAACGAGAGAGCCCGGCGGGGCGGGGAAGGCGCGCGCGGGCGCGGCGGGAGGGGGCGGAGCGCGCAACCGTCGGGAGGCCGGGCCGGCAGGAGGAGACAGAGGCGGCGCGGCGCGCGTGGCGGGCGGGGCAGAGTGGAGGGGCGTGGCCAGAGGATAGAGGGGGCGGGGCTCCGGGAGGGGAGGGGAGGGGTCGTGAGGGGAGGGGAGGGGTCATGAGGGCGGTGAGGTGCCTGAGGGCTTTAGGGGACTGGGTGCAGCGAATAATAAATTTCACGTGTGACTGAGTAAGCCCTTGGCCCCTCCCCCTGGGGGGTGGCGATCATTGCCATCCCTTTTTCCTTTTTTGTCATCATTTGATATTTTTGGACCCAATCCACATTAACCCGGGCCAATGCCTGGAGTTCCAGAACCATGCTTCCATTACCTGATATTCCCCACAACCTCCAAGCACCTCCGTGTTCAACAGGTGCAAACTTAAATATTTTTTAAATTATTTATGAAAAAAACAACAAAGTTATGAATGCCTTGCTTCTCTGTAAGTTGAACTTGAGATGGGTTAACATAATTAATGTAATATAGAAAAATATAAAAACGAACTAAAAAAACAGGAAAAAGAAAAAGACAAATCAGAATAAAAAGAAAGACCAGGAGTAAGAACACAGGTAAGCAGGCCATAGAGTCTTGCATAATTATTAAGATTGAACCATAAATTTGGCTCTGAGCTTCCTGGTGATCACAACTAAAAGGAGAACATGTGTGTGTGATTCTCACGGTCTCTAAGAAGAAAGAAACACACCATTCTTGGGGATGGCCAGCTTTTCCCTGGTTTCAGTTCTCAGAGATTTCAGGAGCTTTACATAGTGATTTTGAGTAACAAGCAATGTCCTTGTTGGTAACAGATTACCCCAACGTTAGCAGCTTAAAACAAAAATCCCTTATTTTCTCACAATTTCTGTGGGGCAGGGATGCGGGTACCACTTTGCTAGGTCCTCTGGCTCAAGGTCTCTCACATTCAACTCGTGAGTCAGGGCTGCAGGCATCTCAAAGTTGGAGAATCCTCTTTCGGGCTCACTCAAATGCCATTCACAGGCCTCTGGTTCTTTATTAGTTCCTGGCTACATGTACCCCTCCATAAAAAGCTGCTATCTTCCCCTAAGACAAGGGGTAAGAGAGGGAGATGGAAGTCACAGTCTTTGTTGTAATATAATCTCAGAAGAGACAGCCCATCACTTTTACTTACTCTATTACTTAGAAGCTAGTCCACAACCCAAGTGTCCATCAGGGATGAATGGGTAAAGAAAATGTGGTATTATATATACCATGAAATATTATCCGGCCATAAAAAAGAAGGAAATTCTATCATTTGAGACAACACTGATGAATCTTGCGGACATTGTGGTAAATGAAATAAGTCAGACAGAGAAAGACAAATATTATATGATCTCCCATGTATGTAGAATCTTAAAAGGCCAAACTCAGAAACAGATAGATTGGTGATTGGCAGGGGCTAGAGGTTAGGGGAAATGGGGAGATGTTGATCAAAGGGTACAAACTTCCAATTATAAGATGAATAAGTTCTGGGGATCGAAGGTGCCACATGGTGAATGTGGCTAATAATACTGTATTATATACCTGAAAGTTGCTAAGAGAGTAAATCTTAAATGTTCTCACCACATAATACTCACAAATTATGTGAGGTGATGGATGCATTAACTAACCTCATTGCGGTGGACATCTCACAATCAATTTGATCACAAAATGATCAAATCATGTACACTTTAAACTTACACAATGTTATATTTCAACTATATCATAATAAAGCTGGGAGGTAAAAAAAAAAAAAAAAAAAGCTAGTCCCTAGGTTCAGTCTGCAATGAAAGGGAGGGGATTACACAAAAACATGGAAACCAGGAGAGGGAATCACTGGGAGTTTATCTTACAGGCTGTCTACCACAGTCCTCAAAAAATCACTACTCTCTCTAGTGGTTTCCATAAATCTGAGTGGACTCATTCTGCTGCAACCTCTCTCCTTCTGTATCCCTTTCCTGACTTGATGAGATCTGTTGATTATCTGGCTTCTTTCACTCATCATGATGTCTATGAGGTTTATTATTAATAATTGCACATAGCTATTATTATTTTTCATTGTTGTGTTATAGTCCATTATATGAATAACCACAGTTTTATTTGTCCATTCTCTCCCCACTGTTGATAGACATTTATCCTGTTTTAGCTGTTATGAATGAAGTTGCCATGAACATTCTATAAACGTCTTTTGGTGGACATAAACACTCATTTCTATTGGTAATAACCCCATGAGTGGGATTAGAGTCAGACGGAATTAGTAATTACTGCCTCTGTCAATTCAGGTCTTCCATAAAGAAGATGCCAGGGTAGAATTAGATATGCAAGACATTTCCAGGGGGCCTTGCCCGTGAAGGCTAAAGGAGAGAGGGAGGAAGAGTAGACATGGGGAACCTCCAGACCACAGTGCAGATCTGACTGCTGTGAAAACTCCACAGTCTCAGCCAGGCTGACAGGGAGCCCAGTGTACAAACTGTCCATCATAGGAGCTGTGTGCAGTGTAGGATGGCCTGGAACTAGGACCTCTGCCATGCACAGTCACGGGCCGGGAGCAGCCTGAAAAAAGCATGGCCTCAGCATGAACACTGGGGTGGGTCTAAAAGTGTGGCAGCTGGAGCTATTGGCCAACTAGCCTCCTTGCAGCAGGCTCTCTTGAAGGGAGATCTGAACAGTGTATCACCAGGGCCACCAAGCTACCAAACGGCTTTCCAAAGTGGTTATACCAATTAAAACTCCCACTAGCAATGTCTGAGATTTCTTTATACTCTACGTTCTCACCAACCCTTGGAAGTGCCAATGCTGTTAGTTTTACACATTTTGGTGGTTCTCTGGAGGGATCTCATTGTGTGTTTTTTTTTTAAGTGTATTTATTTATTTTGAGAGAGAGAGTGTGTGTGTGAGAGAGAATGCAAGTGGGGGAGGAGCAGAGAGAGAGGGAGAGATAGAATCCCAAGCAGGCTCTGTGCTGTCAGCGAGGAGCCCAATGTGGGGCCCAACCCCACAAACGGTGAGATCATGACCTGAGCTGAAATCAAGAATTGGACACTCAACCAACTGAGCCACCGAGTGCCCTTTGTTATGGCTTTAAAATAGCCTTTGCTGACGACTAATGAATTGGGGCACCTTTCATATGCTTATTGAGTACATAAATGTTCTCTTTTGTGAAATGCCTACCCAGGTCTTTTTCCCACTTAAAGAAAAAAAATATGTTGTCTGTCTTTTTCTTATTGGATTATAGAAGTTCTTTATATATTGTGGATACGAGTCCATATGTGTATTGGAGATATCCTCTGCCACACTGTGTCTTTTTTTTTAAATGTTTATTTATTTTTGAGAGAGAGAGAGAGAGAGAGAGAGAGAGAAATTACATGCATATGAGCAGAACAGGGACAGGTAGAGAGGGGGACAGAGGATCCAAAGGCTCCATGCTGACAGTAGACAGCCCAATGTGGGGCTTGAACCCACAAACTGTGAGATCATGACCTGAGCTGAAACCAAGAGTCAAATGCTCAACCAACTGAACTTGTCTTTTTTTTAATTGTGTTTGTTGCTGAACAATAGAAGAGACTGTGAATTGGGGCGCCTGGGTGGCTCAGTCGGTTAAGTGGCCGACTTCGGCTCAGGTCATGATCTCACGGTCCGTGAGTTCAAGCCCCGCATCCGGCTCTGTGCTGACCGCTCAGAGCCTGGAGCCTGTTTCAGATTCTGTGTCTCCCTCTCTCTCTGACCCTCCCCCGTTCATGCTTTGTCTCTCTCTGTCTCAAAAATAAATAAACGTTAAAAAAAAAATTTAAAAAAAAAAAAGAGAAGAGACTGTGAATTCCTCGCATACATTCCACTACCTCTCACCTTGGAAATGTCAAACTCCTACTTATTCACAGCTTAGATATCTCTTTCTCCTGGAAGGCTTTCCCACCTCTATTGTAATAGTGAGGATTCTGGTAATACAAACTCAGTTCACCAGGCCAGGGACTCAAGCCCCATCAGGACTCTCTCTGCCCATCTTCCCACCTCTGTGTGTTGATTTTGTTCTCTCAGGCCAGCTGTGTGCATTCGGAAGGAAAAGTGGCTACTGGTTCCTCCATCTTGCATCTTTGTTTTCTCCTACCAGAAGGGAACTGCCTGCCATCCCTTAAATCCAATTTTAAAAATCCTGATGAAGAATTCCAGGTTGACCAGCCTTAGGTCACTCATGGGCCCTGCAGCTAGAAAGAGTGCTGGCTATGACAAACCCACACACCCACAGGAGATTCTGTAAAGGAGCAGTCCTCCCAAAGAATGAAAAAGTGATATTCTCAAATGCATGAAGAGGGAACGAGGCAGACAAAGTAGGAGGCTAATCCATTCACTTATTTCACAAATGTTTATTGAGTACCTACAACGTGCCAGGAACAATTGCAAGGGTTGGAGCCATAGAGAAGATGAGCAACAGCCGTTGCCTCACAGAGCTCATGTTGTGTGGGAAGCTAGGTGAGGCTGTTGTGTGGGAAGCTAGGTGTTCCTGTTGAGGGCTCACAGAGAAGAGCCCCTGTTGTTGTACAGAGGAAGGTCCTCTGCTCCCAGGCAGGTAGAGCTGTTCACCAGCCTTTCCGCAGTACCAGCAGACAGCCAGGGTCTTCACTGGCTGGTGGGCAAAACTCTGGGAGATTGATTTCCAATTCAAGAATGTAAACTTCAAAATTTATACACAGTTGGAAACGTCATACATTGCTGGTGGGGAATGTAAAATGGTGTAGCCACTTGGAAAACGTGTCTCAAAATGTTAAACATAGAATCACCATGTGACCCAGCAATTCCATTCCTAGGCACATATCCAAGAGAATTGAAAACATGTGTGCACAGAAAAACTTATCCATGAGTGTTCATAGGAGCATTATTCCTAATGGCCAAAAAATGTCCATCAACTGATAAATGGATAAACAAAATGTAGTATGTACATACAGTGGAATATTACTATTCAGCCATAAAGAGGAATGAAATAGGGGTGCCTGGGTGGCTCAGTCGAGTGTCCAACTCTTGATTTCGGCTCAGGTCATGATCTTGCCGTTTGTGGGACTGAGCTCCACATTGGGGTCTGTGCTGACAGCAAGGAGCCTGCTTGGGATTCTCTCTCTCTCTCTCTCTCTCTCTCTCTCTCTCTCTCTTTCTCTCTCTCTCTCTCTCCCCCTCCCCAACTTGTGCGTGCATGTGCACACATGCACGTGCACTCTCTCTCTCTCAAAATAAATTAACTAATTAAAAAAAAAGGAATGAAGTACTGATACATGCTTCCACATGGATGAACCTTGAAAACATGCTAAATGAAAGAAGACAGACCCAGACACAAAAGGCTATGTATTGTATGATTCCTTCTATTTAAAAAAATTTTTTTAATGTTTATTTATTTTTGAGAGAGAGAGAGAGAACAAGCAGGGGAGGGGCAGAGAGAGAGGGAGACACAGAATCCAAAGCAGGCTCCAGGCTCTGAGCTGTCAGTACAGAGCCTGACTCGAGGCTCAAACTCACGAACCCATGAGATCATGACCTGAGCTCAAATCAAGAGTCAGAGGCTTAACCGACTGAGTTCCCCAGGCACCCCTCCCCATTCCCTTTCATGGAGGCTTGGCAGGGATCTCTGCTCTAGCTTGTCACCTTGCTTTCTGGGGCCTCTGCATCCATGGCCACATCCCCTTGGGCCACTGCAGTTCCATCCCTGGGCTGGTTTGAAGGCCTGTCTTTCATCAACACCTGAAGATGTGCCTTTCTTCCTGCCAAGCATGGCTATGTGGTTAAGCTTTTTTTCCCGGTATGTTTTATCCAATATTTCTGCATTTTCTGTGTTGGCCCAATCTACCATGCCAGAACCAGAAATCCAAAAAGGTTTTCATAAGCTTGTTCATGACCCCAAACTTGCTTTGCTGAGTTAGAACGCTATACTCTACGTTTTCTGTTTGGGAAAAGGTCACAGCAAGGATATAGCAGGACAGTACTGGAAGTAGCTGACCAGCAATCTTTCTATAGCAGGATCTGTGAAAGCCCAAGCCTCCCAGGACCCTTCAGGAAAACACCACTGAAAGTAAGTGTCCTACTGAGAGGGGATGGATGTGTCATTTTCTCATTCAAGGGATAGTAGAGTCTGATATCATTTCATAACTGCCAGTACAGAGGAAATGCTCATTTTTAAATGATGAGGAGTGGACCAGTAAACATCCTATGTACATGAATGACCCGCTGTCTCACTAGGCGATGAAGCCATCCACTGAGCACACATCTAAGAGCTAGACACTGTCGGCCTCTTGATATGTTGTATTTAAACTTCATACGATCTGTATAAGGTAGGTATCATTATCCCCAGTTTTCAGGAGAAAAGTAAGTCTGAGAGGATTAAGTAACTCGCCCTATTACTTAAGAGGTAGAACTTCGTATCAGGAGTGTTGAATCGCTATATTGTACACCTGAAACTAACATTACACTGTATGTTAACTAACTGGAAGTTTTTTTAAAAAAAGGGGGGGAGGGTTTCAATTAAAACCTAGGCCTGTCTGATTCAGGTGTCTCCCGCTTTCCACCTATGTAGCTCCCCTGTGGGAAACCACCTCTCAATTTCACTTGGATGCTCTGTTTGTTACTAGGATGCAATGAATGGATTATTCACTACCTCTCCCCTTCCATTCTACTCTATCAGTATAACTAAGTTCCAAGGTCTTGTTTCTGCATCCAGGTGAAAACAGATATTTCCCTGTGGTCTGAACTAGGCTGAACCCAGGGTTAAATCCTGAAGTCTGCTGAGATTTCATCTGCACGCTGCCATCCCACATACTACCCTGGGGCAGCCTGAGGCCCCTGTGACATGTCTTCATTGAGATCTGTTCCTCCCCAGATCTATGAACCCCAGCACAGGTACCCTGACTGATAGGATAAGCTTGGTCCCTGAGCTTCAGGAGGAACACTGAAGCCTGTGACTTCCCCCTCCGGGCCTCCTGTCCCTGTCATCCTGTTCTAAGTTCTCTTACTGTATTAGCTCATTTAATCCTGACAACAACTGTTGATGCAAAAACTATTGTTTTCAGTGGTGTACAGATAAGGAAACTGAGGTTCAGAAAAGCTAAGTAACCTGCCAAAAATCACACAGCTAATAAGTTGCAGAACTGGGATTCAAACTCCAGCAGTCTGGTTCCCAGATCCATGCTCTTAACTCCTGTGCTATGATCTAAGATGCACAGAGAATTTGGACTTTTTCCTTTAGTATTTGTCACTATATAATATAATGTGCATTATTCTTCAAAAAAAAAAAAAAAAGAAAAGAAAAGAAAAGAAACTATTTTAGGGGCCCCTGAGTGGTTCAGTCAGTTAGGCAACCGACTTTTGGTTTTGGCTCGGGTCATGATCTCATGGTTTGTGGGGTCAAGTCCCACGTTGAGCTCCATACTGATGGTGTGGAGCCTGCTGGAGATCCTCACTCTCCCTCTCTCTCTCTCTCTCTCTCTGCCCCTCCCCTGCTTGCTCTCTATCTCTCTCTCAAGACAAAGAACTAAGCGTTAAAACAAAAAACCTCTTTTATGTTTGTCTCTATCACTAAAATATAAGCCTCACAAGGGTAGAGATCTTTGTCTATTTTGTTCACCACTGTATCAGCATCTATGTCAGCATCTAAGACAGACCTGACCAGAGTAGGTACTTAGGAAGTACATTTTGAATGAATGAATGAGTACTGTAAAAATGTTAACCATTAGTGTCTTTGCACAAAAAAATAGGCCCACAGCAAATATGTTTCCCCACATAAAAGAGAAGTCCTCCCCACAGAGATTACTTTCTTTACCATCCCAGACCCAAAGGCAAAACTCAGAAGATTTTGTTTGCTCTCTCTGCTTTTATCACACTCTCTCAAGCCCTTAGCTTTCCTGAGGATGTCAGTGTCCATCCAATGGCCATGCAATTACCCTGACTCATCGTCCCAGATCTCCCTCAACTCTGATGACCTTTGCTTCCATTCCACCTAAATTGCCTATAGGAGTGGCCTTTGCGATCCTTTCAAACGTCCAGATTTCTGAATTCTTGAGCTCTAATATTCTGCTCTTTGTACACACCCTCTGTGGCAGATTGTATTTTCCAAGATGGTTGCAATGAGATTCCCCATGCAACACACTTTTCTCTGTGATGTTGACCCTGCTCCTGTCAAGGTTGAGTCTGTGCTCCTTTGAAGCCAAGAGGGTCTGTAACTATGGCAGAAGTGACCCTCTGTATTTCCAAGTCTAGATCATAAAAGGTGATACTTCTTCATGGTCTTCTTGGAATGTTTGCTCTTTGAGCCCAGTCACCACGCTGGGAGGAAGTCCAGGCCACACAGGGAGGCTGCACTTAGATCTCCCAGCCAACAGCCCCAGGTCTCAGCTGACAGCCAATATTAGTCACCCAACATGGGACTGAAGATGGCTTTGAGATAACTCCAGTCCCAACCATACTAACAGCATGAGCAACCCAAGTGAAAATCACCTAGCCAAATCCGGTCAACTATACCAGAACCATTAAAAAAAAAAAAAAAAAAAAAAGGATTATGTTTTAAGCCTCTAAATCTTTGGGGTTATACATTATGCAGAAAGAGTAACTGAAACACATTCTTTTCCTTCTAGCTCTCCAGTTCTCTTATGCACCAAACCTAGTCTCTCACTGGAAACCTGCTGTGACCTAATCAATGTTTTCCCCATAGACACAGCAGGAGATGGGTTGGGGCATCTTTCTCCTTTTCATGGCCATTTCCAGACCATTTTTCATCCTGCTTGGCTAACCTAAATGTCTCTGCATTCTCCCGCATTCTAGCACCAAGAATATTCAATCTGTACGAGTGCAGCAAGTCTTGGTTCTATAGGGTTCCCTCCCTAAGGATTTCTGAGATTCTCTGAGGAAGCTAAAATGCCACCCCTAAAGAGGTGAGTTAATTTGCTCACAGTCCATATCACAGCCAGCAGTGAAGCCACATGCCAGCAGTACCTGGCTGTCCCTGCACACCACACTTTCTTTTCTTATATACACTCTCCTTGCTATATGAGAGCAAGAATACTTTTGATCTAATCAATGTGCATGCTTTCTGTTTAAAGCAAAATACATAATAAATTAACCCTGCCAAGGTATCGAATTCTTAGTGGAACCATGTGTTAAAAGCAGCTGTCTTCAAACACAACTCTTATGAATGTTTATAATTTTGTTTCCTGATTAGAGACTTCCCATGATACTCTGAACTCAACAATTCACAGGAAGCCCAAAAATAAATTATCAAAAAATCATTAACAAAAATCTTTACTTTATTTAATAATTGTGTTGGTGATCTTTTCTTGCTGGTATAGAAAATATTTTTTAGAAGATGCCTCGGTGGTTAGGAACAAGGAGACTTCTAGCAACTTTTTGGCCATGAGTTGGATACAACACAAGGTAAACCTCTTTTATATAAGAAATACATTTCCAAAAGTGTTGAATAAAGGCACATTTTGAGCATCAAAGGAATTGGTCTGGAATAAGAGTAGAGGGGCAGGATTGTGTAGGTTAAGAGCATAGGTTGGAATTGAAGCTTTAATCACCCTTCGCCTCAGTATCTTCATCTATAAAATGGGGGTGGCAGTAATACCTGCCTCAGAGGGTTTGAGGAAGGTTTAAATACATGGTGACTGACCCACACCAGGTGCTCAATGAATGCTAACTCTTGTTATCTTAATCTTTGTCTCTATGTATAAAAGAAAAATGCAGCATTCAGTGAAAGTTTTTCCAAAAGCAATGGCTTAAAATAAACTGCTATTTGAAGACTAAGATTATCATTTGGGTAAATGCTATCCCAAATTTAACTGATCTGTATTCCAATAACTACATGAAACACATCAAATTGTGTAGTTACTTAGAAGAACATTTAACAGCTAATGCAAAATGCAGATTCCTGGGCTTTGCTTCATATCTGATTCCCATCAGAGAAGATGCCTAGAAATGTGCATTTTTGTGAAACCTCCCTCCAGGTGATCCTTATGATCAGGCAAATTCAGGCAGTAACATTGATTGAAGGGTTGGGGAGTGTATGATTTTCCTGAGGAGGGCATTTTAGTAAGCCTCACCTTGAATAGTCTCCAGGTTAAATGATATTGTTGAGCAGCTGTTTTCAAATTCTAATGTACTTAAGAATCACCTGGAGAGGTGGTAAAAATTCAGATTCCTAGTCCTACCTTTAAGAGATTCAGATTCAGAGATTCAGGTGGCACTTGGGAATCAGCATTTTTTAACCAGCCCCTCCCCTCTAGGGTGAGTCTTTGAGAAGCATTTTTGACTCTTGTCATTCACATGCTAGAGAGGAAACAGACATAGCTATTTTTTAAATCTGACTTTCCTATGTAATTTGAACATCTCAGACCTCCTCAACTTGTAGGTACAAACAACTTCACAATAAAATTATAAATGGATCTTGTGAAATTCGAATACTAGATGATTATCCAAGAATCAGTTCTCCTCTCCAGGTATATATCCGGAGATCTCAAAAAAGTGCCTTCATGTGTATGTGTGTTTTTTGTTCAACAGACTGATGGCTCAAATTTCAGCCTCACCACTTACATGCTGTGGGCAAGTTGTTATTTATCTATTGCTGCATTACAAATTATCCCAAAACTTAGTGGCTTAAAACAGCAGCAATCATTTTATTATTTCTCATGGTTTCTGTGGTTGGGAGTTTCAGCAGGGTTTGAGTTGGCTCAGTGTCTTTCATGTGGTTACAATCAGACAGTGGTTGGAACTGGAATAGCAGGGGGCGGAGGAGCTGGGGTTTGCTGGATATCTCTCCCTCTTCAGGTAGTTTCAGGACCTCTCTATGTGGTCACTCCTTGTGGGTAAGTTTGAGCTTCCTCACAGCATGGTGGCCTCACAGCAGTCAGACTGCTTCCATGGTAGCTCAGGGTTCAAGGATAAGTATTTCTTTCTTAAAAAAATGTTTGGGGCACCTGGGTGGCTCAGTCAGTTAAGCGTCCAATTTCGGCTCAGGTCATGATCTCATGGTTTGTGGGTTCAAGCCATGCATCAGGCTCTGTGCCGACAGCTCAGAGCCTGGAGCCTGCGTTGGATTCTGTCTCCACTTTCTCTGCCCCTCCCCCGCTCATGCTTGCTCTCTCTCTCTCTCTCTCTCTCAAAAATGAATAAACAGGGGCGCCTGGGTGGCTCAGTCGGTTGAGCATCCGACTTCTGCTCAGGTCATGATCTCGCAGTCCGTGGGTTCAAGCCCCGCGTCGGGCTCTGTGCTGATAGCTCAGAGCCTGGAGCCTGTTTCAGATCCTGCGTCTCCCTCTTTCTCTGACCCTCTCCTGTTCGTGCTCTCTCTCTCTCTCAAAAATAAATAAATGTTAAAAAAAAATTAAAAAAAATGAATAAACATTATTGCCACATTATGTTTATTCATTTTTGAGAGAGAGAGAGAGAGAGAGAGAGCATGAACAAGGAAGGGGAAGAGAGAGAGGGGGACAGAAGATCTGAAGTGGGCAGCAAACCCTTTATGGGACTCAAACACATGAACCATGAGATCATGACCTGAGCCGAAGTCAGATGCTTCACTGACTGAGCCACTCAGGCACCCCCAACATAAGTATTTCTGTAAAGAAGGTGGAAAGTGCATCTCCTTTGTGACCTAGGCTTTGAGGTCACATTGCCTCATTTCTGCTGCATTCCATAGGTTACAAGAGATTCAGAAGCCTGATCAAGATTCACGTGGAGGAGAATAGACCCCATCTTTCAATGGTAGGAGGATCAAAGTCACACTGCAAAATAACACGTGGGTTAGGACATATTGTGGCAGCCATCTTTGGAAAATGCAATCTGCCATATAACCTGTCCAAGCCTGACTTGTAGACGGACGATGATAAAAATATCTACTCACTAGGGTTGTAGTGAGGACTAAGAGAAGAAATACATGGAAAGCACTTAGAATAGTAGCCACCATGCTCCATAAATACTACCTATTATTATCACCATTATCATCATCACTCTTTCTATTGCTTACTGAATGGGCACTGGGCAGTCATCGCCCCACAGGTCCTCAGAACTGCCTCTCTGAGACCAAATACACCACTGCCTCTGGCCTCTATTTCCCTGAAACACCCTCACTGTCTGTAAATCTTCCACCATTGCTAGTGTCATGCTGGCTGAGCCAAGACCCTGCAGCCGCCGGTCCCCACACATTCTCAGATATTCCAGTGCATAGACCCCACACCCACTGGCAGCAATCCACTGCTGCCACTGCCTCAGCAGCATTATTGCCACCAATCCCAAACTCTAGCAGGCAGCCCAACATTTCCACAAAGGAGTCACCTCTGAGTGACCTGCCCCCCCCCCGCCTCTTTCTGTCACCCCATACCTCAGGGGCAAATACCTGCTGATTCCCCCCACCACAAATGTCCATTGAGAAGCAAGTAACAGAATCAAACAAGTAAACAAAACAACTCCCTCCCTCAGTACTATGCTAAGTTGTGGAGGCTGGAACACTGTTGTCTGGGCCCTAAACTGGCATATTGTAGTAAAACCTTTTCTCAACTGACAGACATGGCTGTTCTCCCTGGAGCAAAACACACTCCTAGGATGGGTTCTGACATCAGACCCAGGGCTGTTTCCTGCATACACCTCCTCTTTCCTCCTCACCCTGGCCCTGTTTAAACATGTGGCTATCACACCAGGTGCCATGAGGAATATGGTAGTTTCCATAGTCTCCTTCCATTGGTCCCGACAAGTGTAGTTGTAAATTGTAAACAAGACTGAAGTTGATTTTCCCCCAGAGTCTCCCCATACAAGTCAGTAGATGCAGATAGATATTTGGGAGGAAGGGAACCACTTAGGCCCAGACACGGAACACATTTAAATCCCAGCTCTGCCTGCCGGGATACTCTGTCATACCTACCAGGACCCCCTCAACCACTTGCTTGTTTAGAAAATAGGCAAAATGTTCCATGTATTTAGGAAAGAGTTTTCATGATTTCCTTGACTTAGGCTGTGGTGGGGGGACTGTTACCCTGGATGGGCGAGATAGCCCTTCCAGGAACAGATTTCAGCAGGTGTTTTAGAGGAGATGAGGAGGGGCATAAAGAGATCACCAGGAGTCAGACTTCACAGCTCAGGCTGAAGAAGCAGTTCTCACAAGTGATTCTATGGGCACTGGGGTCCACACCATGCACTTTGGTACACAAATGTCAGTGCGGCTCAGGGGAGGCCGGGGGACTCAAGTGTCAAGTGGATGTAGCCCCACTGCGGTGGACATCTGTTCTCACCCAGGGGTACCCAGGATCTAAAGTGCTCTTACACTTGGCAATCGCCACCTAAGGAGACAGAGCCCACCTCCCACTGAAAGAGCTGAAAACATTAGACATTTGCTTTTCTCAGCTTTGCTGGAGGTAATGTATGGGGGAGACCCACGGGCCTTGTGTCAGGAAGTAGATGCAGTGGCAGCATCTCCATCTCATTTCTTCTGGAGGTGACAGTGACAGATTTCTGGTGTCAGTGGGACAGTCTGGGTGTACAGCCAGGGCATCTTGGAGAGGGATCTCTTCACTGAAATAGCCCCCAGATAGGATCTGGACGTTTGTTTCTGTCTAGAGACATCCTCATCATGTTTTCTTTGGTTATCCAGGAATTTTGAAAACTATCCAATATCATTTTAACAAGAAGTTCCTTTTCTTTTCCTTTTTTTTTTTTTTTTAAGTTTCTGTCTTTATTTGTTTTGAGCGAGGAGGGGGTGGAGAGAGAGAATCCCAAGCAGGCTCTGCACTGTCAGCACAGAGCCCAGTTCAGGGCTTGAACCCATGAACCATGAGATCATGACCTGAGCCTAAGTCAGGCACTTGACCAACTGAGCCACCCAGGCACTCCTCGTTCCTTTTTTTTTTTTTTTTTTTTAATTAGCCTGAATTGATATGATGCTTGCCCGTAAGACTTTGACCAATACTGGCACTTTTAAACATTTTTTAACTCTAGAGACTTCAGGGCACAGTACTCTCCACAGGGATACCAATGTCTACAAGGGTGCCACTGGCCCAGCAGGGGTAAGTCCTGTCAAAGGGCTGTGGATATCAACCAAGAAGACCAAGGCTGGGAGGTGGGGGCTGGGGAAGAGTGCATTGGATGCCCTGGGGTAGCAAAGTTGCCAGTTCTCACCTGTAAAACATTCTTAGGAGACTGGCCTTAATGGTGGAAGGACGATCCTACCACAGCAGGTGAGAGTAAGACCCAGAGAGACATTTAGCATATTCATGACTGTTGATGTGACCTTCCATTTATCTCCAGGCCCGTGTAGCCCCAGGAAATCTGTTATTCCACAACAACCTCCACTGTACCCTAGGGAACCTGTCAACCAGGCCCTGGACACAGACTGTAACCTCAAAATGGGGATCATGAAAGCTTGTTAGAATGCCTGGGGCTGAGAGAGAAAGAATTCTGGAATTTGTTGTTTGTCTCTCTCTCTATATATGTTGTCTCTCTCTCTCTCTCTCTCTCTCTATATATATATATATATATATATATATATTTTTTTTTTTTTTAAGAAGGCTTCACACCCAACACAGAGCCCAACATGGGGCTTGAACTCATCACCCCGAGATGAGATCAAGGCCTGAGCTGAGATCAAGAGTCGGATGTTCAACCAAATGAGTCACCGAGGCCCCCCTGTTTGTTTGTTTTTAATTGAGGTATATCAGTATGGTTTTTGTAAAAACAAAACAGAAAAAATAAAAAACAAAACCAAAACCCTCTTTTTTAAGTTAAAAAAAATCTTTACATTTATTTATTTTTGAGAGACAGAGCACAATTGGAGGAGGGGGAGAGAGAGAAGGAGACACAGAATCCTAAGCTGGTTCCAGGCTTTGAGCAAGCTGTCAGCACAGAGCCCTACATGGGGCTCGAACCCACCAACTGAGAGATCATGACCTGAGCCAAAGTCAGATGCTCAATTGAATGAGCCACCCAGGCTCCCTCCCTCCACAAAAAACCCTCTTTTAATGCCTTTGCCTATAGCAGGTGATATAGGAAGGTGGTATGAAGAGAGGGAGAAGGGGACAGAAAAGAAGGAAAATAAGAGAAAAGGAAATAAGGAAGAATTTCAAGCCAGCAGTGTCACTTTCACACATCTCTGCAGGGTTTAGGCGGTAGCATGAGATGTCAGGCCATCCAGGGTGTGCCCGTATCATTGTCACCATTCTAAGGGAGGCTTAAAGTTCATTTCCCAGTGAGGTACTTCAGGGTTAACAATGCCCTACCATTTGAAGGAAGGAGTCCAGGGCTTGGCTGCCACTTAAACTGTCTCTGTCTCAGTGCCCTCAAAGGAAGAAGAGAAGGGAGAATTCAGGCACTTTTTTTTTTTTTTTTTTTTTTTTACTATAAGTTCAAGTGTCCTTTCAAAAGAAACAAAAAAGAAATCACAGAAATATCTATAATGCTACAAGACAGGAACCACAATAAGAACAAACGGTAAGCTTTTGAGTCGGAGCCCTCCCAGTGGGGAGGGGGTGGCTGGCAGTGAGGACCAGAGCTTCTCCAGAGGGTGGAAGTGAGAGGAGCTTGCAGGGGCCATGACGGCTCACCCTGCTCCTGAACCCGCTCGCACCAGCAGCCCTCTTACAGCCAGCCAGTTAGTCTTGTGCCAGCAACTGTGGCCAATTAACCCTTCTTATTTCATGAGGATGAAAAGTGAGTGATTATTTTTTTGGAGCAAAGAAGTTGACTCTGAACTTTATAGGTGAGGGGATCTTTTGAGATGACTGAGTCCAACCCCTTTGATAGCAAATTTCAGTAAAATTAAATCTGTAAATGAAACACTTGACACACTGAAAGGAGTCCTGGTAGATGAAGCAAGTTTAAGAGAGTGAGGGTTCTTGGGGTGCCTGGGTGGCTCAGTTGGTTGAGCATCCAACCTCGGTTCAGATCATGATCTCACGGTTCATAAGTTTGAGCCCCACGTTGGGCTCTCTGCTGTCAGCACAGAGCCCGCTTCAGATCCTCTGTCCCTTCTCCTTCTGCCCCTACCCTGCTTGTTCTCTCTCTCTCTCAAAAATAAATACACATTAAAAAGAAAGAAAAAGAGAGAGTGAGAGAGAGACTGAGGGTTCTTGATAGTCCTGGATGAAGTGTTGGTTATTTACTGCTGCACAACAGATGACCCCCAACTGTAAAATCTTTAGTGGCCTAAATGACAATACCTGTCATCTCAGAGTTTCTGTCAGACAGGAGTCCAGGCTTCCAGAAACCCACAGCCTAGCTGTGTCCTGTCTCTCTGGGTTCTTACAAGGTTTCATCAAGTTGTCAGCCAGGGCTGCAGTCTTATCTGAAGGCATGACTGCAGAAGGATCTGCCTCAAAGCTCCCTTACATTGTTCTGATTGTTGGATTCACTTCCTCACTGGTTGTTGGACTGAGGGCTTCAATTCTCTGAAGCTGTCGTCCACGGGCTACCCTCAGTTCCTCTCCATATGGCAGCTCGCTTTATCAGAGTGAGCAAGCAGAAAGAGCAAGAGAGGGTGCCAGCAAGAAAGAATGTGCTAATGAGATGGAAGTCCCAATCTTTTGTAACTTAGTCCTAGAAGTGACATCGCATCACCTTTGTGTATTCTGTTCCTTAGAAGCAAGTCACCAGGTCCAGCCTATACTTAAGAGGAAGGCATTATACAAGGGAGTGAATGCCAGGAGGCAAGATTATTGGGAGGCATGTCAGAAGCTGCCTGCAAAAACAGGGGTATGTAGAAGGTAGGAAAAGGGTCAGAACCACAGAAGTATAGAATTTTCTGATTGAAATGAAAGGGGCCCAATAAATCCAGCCATCTGCATGTTGCCTGAATTCCTAATATAGCTCCCTGTCAAGTAGCTTTTCACTCTACATCTGCACAATGGTGTAGTTAGAAATGGTAATCCTGGTTATACTGGGCTAGAAACCACCTGCCTATAACATTCATCCATGCCCAAGAGGCACGCTATAACCCATGAAAATGGTGGAAAGGTCAGAAGATTCTATTCTCTTTAATGGTTAACTGCTTTGATGAAAGCTAAAAAGTAAATTGTAAATAAAGATTTGGTCTAATTTTAAAGTAACCTGGAACATGTAGAATGTTTCTCCAG
The DNA here is from genome assembly GCF_018350195.1 of Panthera tigris. Classification (NCBI taxonomy): domain Eukaryota; kingdom Metazoa; phylum Chordata; class Mammalia; order Carnivora; family Felidae; genus Panthera; species Panthera tigris. The sequence continues at coordinate 16,014,455 of NC_056675.1, forward strand.
TTATTAGTTTATATATGTTGACATATAAAACACAAAAGATCTTCCTAAGAAGCTGGACAAGTCAGTAAGTTTTAAAGAAAAAAGTAGTGGGAGTATCGAATATTACCAAAACAGACATCAAAGTCAGCAGCTAAAAATTTCAGAACTAAGACAATAAACAGATTAAAAGGAAGAGAAGTCCCTAGTGCTTTACTCCTTTGACATTAAGGATATTTTTCATATGGAATTTTGAATTTGGCAAGAAGTGTGAACTGTGGCTTCATGACTGGCAGACAGCATTTCAGAGTTCACAGACTGCTCTCTGGGAAACTGTTGTAGCCAAGGTTGTGGCATCATGCTTGACCACTCACTTCTTCAAAGAGCTAGCTCAAATGGCTATTTGTAAACGTCAACTCTAGTCTCAAAAGAGAAAAGATTGTAGAAAGTAATTATAAACTATCAGAAAACAATAAAGCTAGGAGGGACGGAGGGAGGGAGGGAGGGAGGGAGGAAGGAAGGAAGGAAGGAAGGAAGGAAGGAAGGAAGGAAGGAGGGAGGGAAGGAAGGATCTTTTCCCTTGAATACTCCTCCCTTATTTTGGGTGATTACAAGATTATAGGAACTCACATAAGGCCTACCTTGAGAACCACAGCACTATTTTGGGTGTGTGCTTATTGGAAAACAAAACTCACTAATTAACTCATAGAATAGCCAAGATGCAAGGATCTTAGGGAACATGTGGTGTCATCCCTAATTTTGAAGAAATTGGGTTCCAAAGAGACTTAAGTAACTCACCAAGTAATTAGAGCAGAGTGACACTTAGGTCAGCTATTCTCACAGGGGGTCCAATATGAAACAACTAAAGCCAGCTTGGTAATGTCTCCATCTCAGGGGGCAACCAGTTTGTCCTTTGCCTTTTGCACTGACTCCACAAGAGGTATTTCTCAACATTGTGTTTATGCAAACTCTTGAGCAGCACAGACTCCTGAGCTAAGAGACTCTCCACTCTGTGTGCAATTGAGGGCAAAGGCTGGGATAGCTTGGCCCTGCTCCAAACTCTTTCCTCGGAGGCCTGAGGGGACAGAAAAAACACATGTACTTTTCCTAGTTGGGTGAATAGAGACCAGGCTCATCAAATAGAGGTGAAAGTGACTTTATTCTTGAAGTAAATGAAAAACACTCAAACCTGAGGAGAACATTGACTGTTCCTACTCAGTATAAAACTTTACAACTGGCCAACTCTCATGGAACAGGTGGGATAGGGGAGAAACCTGAAAAGATAGTTGATGTTAACTCTAGTGGAGACAGAAATAATTCATCTGCTTTTCTTTATGCTTTCTCTCAGCCCAAATGAAACAGCTTTTAATTCCAAATGCAAAATAAACAACATGGAAATATAAGACAGCACATTGAAAAGACCCAAGAGTCAAAGGAGGAAATTTGTATCCAGAGGTGTTCCATGAAATTGAGTGCTGAGAGATAAGAAAAGGAAAAAAAATGGAGAGTGAAGAAAGCAACATTTTGAGAGCTGAGCAGGTTTTGTTTTTTTTTTTTTATCAGAAATAGTGTTTATTGGACTCCCCTCCATAAAAAAAAAAAAAATTGCTTATGGAAATAAGATTAGTATCTCTTCCCTTTGGTTCCCAGAACACCTAAAAAAGGAGATGAGAGGGAAACAGGGGAGGAAGGAGAGAAAGAAGGACTTGGTGAGAACTGGGTAAGTCTTCAAGAAAGTTGGGGGTCAGGTCCATGCTTTTGCTTCTCTGCTCTCCCTTCCAATTCTATAATTGGCACAAGAAAGGATTCCAGCCCTACTTTGGCTTATCTCTCATATTCTTAAATCCATGCCTGTTCCTCAAGTATTTAGTTAGGGAGGAAAGCTGTGAGCTGGTAAAGTCTGCTCCCCCACCACCTCTGGAATTTTCCCCACGGAAATAGGACACAATAAAGTCAGACAATGCGAGCATTCACACCAGGGCAGCCAGGGATGCCTTTGTTCTGGTGAACCAGAATGAAGCTTAACTAAATATGCTGTGAAGCAACTTAAGCAAAGTGGAAAGAGAAAATGATTTTCCACTTCTAGATATAGCAAAATACATTAGCAATAGCGCTTGGGACTAAGCAAATCCGATGAGTTACAAATGATCATTTTCATTATGGCCTAATGAGATCACGGTTGAAGTAAGTTAATAATGATTAAAGTTAATGAAAAAGGGTGCCTATATAGTTTGTTTTCTCTAAAGTTGTGTCTTTTTTTAGCCCCACTTTATTGAGGCATGATTGACATACAAAAAGCTGTACATACTTAATGCATACCACTCAGTGAATTTAGGAGTCAAATTGTGTCTTCTTGGGATTATACAGTAATTAGATTGCCTAAACATTTTAAACATTCAGAAATGCTACCTGGATCACTTAAAAGTCAGTGTGTGATGATACTAAGTGTCTAAATTTAGCTGTTTTGAAAACAGCTCTCTTTGATTAAAAGAAGGAGTTTAAAAGACACTACCTAGGAGTACTCTGGGACAGAAATGATGATAGCGAGATTGAAACAGTGGTTGTGGGATGAAGGAGAGGGAGGCACACAGAAGAGGTGGTCCAGAGGTACAATCAAATAGGACTGGGAGAGCAAGCATATCAGGTGGGGAGCATGAAAGGAAAATCAAAAGAGGGCTCCCAGGTCCCTGGGTTAGATGGCCAGGTTTGGCATGAGGCTTCAGTCACTGAGCTGGCAGATGAAAGAGGGGCAGTGCCACCACGCAGCCAGTCAACACACTCTGACCAAGTGACTGCAGAGGGCTGTGTGTTCTCCAGATTGCTGCCAGATTATGGACAACTCACTTGCCCTGGCTGCCTATCTTCACAGTTACAAAATGAAGCTTGTTTTAAGACTCTGCTAACATCATGTTTAACAGTTGGTGTAGATATTCAGAAGCCCCCAGATAATGTACACATTTAATGAACTTTATGGGTAAACAAATTAAATAAAATGAATTCCATGAAGAAAAGAATTATGCCTTTTGGATATCTCATTTGGTAATCCCTCATTATGCACAATATGCCATTTAACAAGCATGCTGGGAGAATGGTCCTTGGGGTGGGGGACAGGGGACCAAGAAGGTGGCAAGGAACAGAGGGACACAGACCTAGTGACACCCTTGTCTACCTTGCCTCACTCTTGTCCATTCCTTTCTATAATCCAATAATTTAAAAATAGTTTCCCAAATGTAAAATACATGCTTCATTCAATGACAGAATAGACAATGTTCAAATTTACTGAGAGGGAAAACCCCCCATTTGGAGGGGCGCTTGGGTGGCTCAGTCCATTAAGTGCCCTAACTTTGGCTCAGGTCATGATCTCACAGTTCGTGGGTTCGAGCCCTGCATTGGCTCTGTGCTGACAGCTCAGAGCCTGGAGCCTGCTTCAAATTCTGTCTCTTTCTCTCTCTCTGCTCTTCCCCCATTCATGCTCTGTCTGTCTGTCTGTCTGTCTCTCTCTCTCTCGCACAAATAAATAAACATTTAAAAAAATTAAAAATTTTGGAAATTAAAAAAAAACATACATAGGTCAAAGGAACTGAAAAAGAAAAAAAAGCTCAATTAAATGTTATTAGAGAAAGCAGAAACAATTTTAAGGAACTTGGTGTTTATACAGACCGGTATGGTTGGTTTCTTGTCCTTTCTTTTCCATTTCTTGTCCCTCTCAAAGTGTGGGTTTCATTGACAAACTTGGGGAAAGAGGTGTTGAAGGAACATTCATTATTTAGAAATCCACTGCTGCCCAAGGGCTACGTTGAGTCATAACTAATACACTTCAACTGGGAGCCTGTAACAATGATTTCTCTTTGTGTGAACTCTTGAGCAACACACACTCCTGAGCTAAAGACACTCCACTCTTTTTGCAGTTGGATGGAGCAGATGTAGTAGGAGAGACAGGCATTGTCTCCAACATCAAAGGAGTGAATGAAGATATTGGTTTGAGAAGCCAGTGATTTCCCAAGAAGCCTCCACAGCCTGACCCCACTGGGCCTTCCCAGGCACTGAATGTGAAGGTGAAGGAATCTGGGGCTGGGTCATATTTTCTCAGAGTCCCTGCTCAAAACTTGGCCTGGAGTGATCAAAGGAAGTTGACGTAGCTCCTCCTCATTGTCCTGCTCCCTCTCTTGTCCCTCCATGTTCAATTTCTCAACAAGCAGCTAGAATGTTCTTTAAAACAAAGACAAGTTACTCAACCATCCAACAACCTCCAAAATTCTTAGAATAAAAACCAAAGACTTTACTAGGGGCTCAGAAACTCTTTCTGACAGGCCCCCATGATCCTCTGACGTCATCTTCTGCCTCTCTCTTCTGTTCTGGCCACACTGGTCTCTCCGTGGTTTCTCAAACACATCAGGCACATTCCTTTCTCAGGGACCCTGTTCTTGCTGATCTCTGTGTTGGAAGACTCTCAGATCTTCATGTGACTCCATTTCTCACTTCATTCAAGTATTTGCTCAATTCATCTTGTCAGAGAGGCCTTTCTTAACCCTTCCTCTAAGCAGTACGCCCTCATTCTCTATCCTCTTGCCCTGCTTTTTCTTCATAGACTTATCATATCCTAACCTTACATTATATCTTTAATGCTTATTGTTTGCTTACCCTCACCTTCTGGGAGAAGAAATCTTGTACTTGATGAATGAATGAATGAATGAGAAAAGAGTGATTGATGATAACCAGTGAAAGGTTATTCCCTTTTAATTAGTTCAGATTCAATAATAGGAAATGCCATCAGATGAAATGTTTCAATGGTAGGTAGGATCTCCATATAAAGGTGGCAAATCCCAATATCTCCCTCCATTGATGATCATTCATTCTCAAGACATTTATTGTATGCCTAGTATGTGCCAACTACATTCTGAGAATGAACAAGATGAGACTCCTGCCATATGGTGCTCAGGTCCTAATTTGGGGAGGAGGACATACAATTTAAAAAATAAATAACAAGCTAATTTTTTAATGTGATATATGCTCTGAGGGAACTAAGCAGGGTGATATTATGGGAAGGAGAATGAGTTCCTTCTTTAGACAAGATGAGAGAGAAATCCTCTGTAGAGCTGATGCTTGAGCTGAGGCCTGAGAGACAAGAAAGATCTAACCATAGCATGGAAGTCCATTTCATGCAGGGAAGAGCATGTGCCAGGGTCCTATGGAAGAAAAATACTTGGTATTTATAGGAGCAGAAAAGAAACCCTTTTGCTGGAGCACAATGAACAAGAGGCAAGGGTTAGAAGAGGACAGGCCCAACCAGATCTAGGATTTGGTCTTGTTTTTTTTTTATTTTATTTTATTTTATTTTATTTTATTTTATTTAACTGAATTCTAAACCATTAAATGCTGTCAAGTGTAGGACTGACATAATATCATTTATATTTGAAAGTCACTCTGTATATCAGTTATCTATTGCTGTATAACAAACCATCCTAATCTTAGTGGTGTAAAGTAACAACATTCATGATTAGTCTCACAATTCTGGAGGCTGATTAGACTCAACTAGGTGGTTTTGCTCAAGGTCTCTGGTGTAGTTGTCTTTAAATATTGACTGTGACTGGAGTCATCTGAAGGTTTCTTGGCTCAAATACCTGGTGGTTAACGTGAGCTATCAGCTGGGACCTTAGCTGGGGCTCTGATGGAACACCTACATGTAACTTGCCCATGTGGCCTGGGCTTTCTTTTTTTTTTTTAACGTTTATTTATTTTTGAAACAGAGAGAGACAGAGCATGAACAGGGGAGGGGCAGAGAGAGAGGGAGACACAGAATCTGAAACAGGCTCCAGGCTCTGAGCGGCCAGCACAGAGCCCGACGCGGGGCTCAAACTCACGGACCGTGAGATCATGACCTGAGCCAAAGTCGGAGGCCCAACCGACCGAGCCACCCAGGCGCCCCTGGCCTGGGCCTTCTTAAGTAATGGAAAATGAGTTGCTAGAGAAACAATGCCAAGAGAGAGAGAGCCAGGTGGAAGTCATATCATCTTTTATGACCTGGACTTGGAAGTCATAGGCATGTGACTAAGTCCATGTTCAAGGGAAAAAGAAATGGATTCCACCTCTTGATGACAGAGTGTCAAAGAATTTTCAGACATGATATAAACCACTACATCCTGGTTCCTGAGTGGAAAATAAATTATATGGGGACAACAGTGGAGGAAGGGAGAACAGCTAGGCATCAATGCACTATTCAGGAAAAAATGACAATGGATTGGAGATGAAAGACATGCAGAATACTAGGCCACATTTGGGAGGTACAAATAACAGGACTTGGTAGTGGATTGGATGTGGAGCACAAGAAGGATGACTCAGGCCTTTGGTTTGAACAACAGGATGAGTATTGGTGCCATTTACTCCTATGGAGAACATTGAGGGAGGAACAAGTGACTGGGAGGCAGGAGATGAAAACCAAGAGTTCTCTATAAGACATTTGGCTTTTGGGATGCATACTAGATATGCAAGTGGAAATAGCAAGGAATCAATTGAAATTTAATTTAAGTTCAAGAGATGGGTGTACTCTTAAGGTATAAATATGCCAGTTATTAACATATACATAGCATCCAAAGTCAAGGATAGAAGAAATCACCTATCCAAAAGATGTAGTCAGACAAGATGACTAATCCTAGAGATGCTACAACATTTAGGACCCTATTTGGAAGAAAACATAGCCTCATTTTAGAAGAAAGTGCCCCTAAAAGTGCTTTGCACTACAGATTAATTAGGAAATAAGAGCACAAGGATAAGAAAACAATACCACAGAATGAGATAAAAAGGAAGATTATAGACCTAAGCAAGGAAGCAAGAGAGACCAAATACCACTATTAAAATCTAATCAATTAGAAACAAGGAAGAGACTCAATATGATCAAAAATAAAAATTAATCCTGAGATAACCATAGTGAATTTAGAGGATAAAAGAAACAGATTAAAGCACTCCTCCCAAATTATTGATTATGAAAATTACAAAGAGACAATCCAGGTTGTTAACCGGTGGCCCCAAGGTAGAGAACATAAAACATGAAACAGGAAAAGTATGCAGAGATATAAAAGAATGTAATCAGCAGTCAAAGGGCACACCATATACCTGGAAAAATTAATATAGAATGACTGGCCCAGAGCCAATCCTGGCTAAGCTATTGGGCAGGAAAGCATGACCTACACATGAGAAGAATCTTCATGTAGGCTCAGAGCTATCCATATCCACAGCCATTCCCAGGTGATACTAAAGTCATAACTTGAAAGGAAATCTAGAGTCATAGCTCAAAGGAAGAGAAGAAGAAACAGACAGTGAATCTAGAATATTCCACTCATAAAGATGTCATCCAAGTATAAAATCATTAAGCACAAACTCTCAAACACCAACTCAGGAAATAAAGCACATATGAGCTAAAATGGAAGCTGCAGATTAAAAAGAATAATCATACTTTCATTATCTTTTTTATAACCTTAAATGAATCTTGAAGAAACAAATATCACTTGTGCATAAGCATTTATCTGAAGTTCAGAAAATCCCCTATCTTTAGTTTCATTAGCTTCTGCTATATCAAGCAAAATTAAAGTTAAGATATATATTTAAAATACACGTAAAATATGTAAAATTGTTTTTATCTATTTGTCTATATATCTATTAAACTACATATTTTCACAGAAAGAGGTATGAAATGATTATCACCTAATGCTAAAGACAGATATGGCGGGTGGGGCGGTTGGTGGTAGGAGATTTCATGATTTGTTACTTTCTCCTTTGAACTTTTGTATATGACTTGAATTTTATATAATTACAAAGTATTTTTCTAAAAACAATAGTCATTCTAAAAATTTTTTAATGAAAGCAGATATTAAGAGTTACAAGCAATAATATTTGTTCAGCACCTATTACACACTAGATATTTTGCACATATTGGATAATCTAAGCCACATATAACTCATCAAGGTAGGAATTATAAATTCATTTTCCAGAAGAGGAAACCGAGGTCCATGGGTATTTGTTAATTTTCTAGAGTCACACAGCTAGTAAAGGCAGAGTCAGAACTTGCCCTGATGCCAAAGCCAATGTCCCTCCCACTGGCCTGCCTCCTGGTGGTTTTATCAAACTCAACTCCCCACCCCCACTGTGTGCACATGAATGTTCACATACACACATTTCCATCTGCCCAGATCAGGAACTTGTTATGACAAGCCAAATGCAATAACCCATTTCCTGACCAAAGCTATTATTCATTATCTCTATGATTTGGGAAATAGCTGCTGATTTCACCCTGAAAAGGGCCATACTTAGGTCTTAAGAGAAGTAGTAATTACAGACCTTCTGTTCTGTGTGGAAAGATATGATATTCAGATATACCCAGCCCTTTGAGATGCTCTGCTGGCAAGTGGTTGAAGTGCAAAGTACTATTGACTCATGGTCCTCTCTGTCCACTTTCATTAGTGATGTTATTTTGTTCTTTAGTGTTTGTTCTAAGATGGTTGCAAAAGCCCAAGGGAGCTTATCAATTTCTAGGTATTCAAATATCTCTTCCACAATGAATGTTTATGTGATATATATACACAAATCAAAAAGTAAATTCTTAATGACAGATGAAAGCAAATAGCAACAAAAGCGTAACCCGTGCTCCCAGGCCATGCTAACTCTAGGCTGGAGATGAAAACTGAGGCTACCACCATGGCCCTAGGAGAATGCCATTGGTTTTGCTCCTACCCACCTGTTTTCTGGGAACTCCATCTGCTATAAAATCCTGAGTTGCCCTGGGCATGTATCACACGTGTTCTTGGCTACTCCATTGGATCTTCCTCCGATGCACGTTCTTAATTATGTCTTCTGGCATTGTGGGGCCCAGGGTAGCAATGGTTGCCAGGGTCATGGCCCACCTGAGACCCCATTGCTGCCACAGTATCCACACAAAGCTAATCCTACTTCCACCTGTCCCTCCAACAATCTAGTTTCCACAGAGTGGTATATGTAAAACATGAATTCCCTGGTTCCAGAGGCATTCCATTATACATCCCAAATGGCTCGCCATGGCCTGTAAGACTTTGCAAGGTCTGATCCCATCTGTCTGTCTAGCAAGTTTAATATGACTGTGTGCTGGAGGAAAATGGATGATTAAAGGAACATACTGAGCAGACCTCTCAAACTTACTTTTCCTTGACCCTGGCCCATCACTTTTGAACCAGACATTTGTGCCTTTGTGCTCTTTCCTCCTGATGAGCTCTTTGTTAACAGACCCTGACAGTCCTGCACCAATCTCCCAGATTTGCCAGGAGGTGGGTGCTGAGAAGTTTCGATACCCTCATCACCTTTATTTAACAGCCCTCACTAAAGTCATGTCGAATAAACCTAAGTCACTATAATCTAAGTGAAAGGGGTGTGTCATAACTTCAAGACAAGTCAGGTAGCTGCAACCCCCTCCAAACCCAACCACCCCCACCCAATTTCTGCCTCTAAGTTTTCTGAGGCGGAGATTCTGAAGCTGCCACTGATGAAAACTGGTATGGAAAAAAATATGAAAAAAGGACTATGGGATCTTGGACAGAAGTCTCCAACTTCAACTGGAAACGTAAAGAAGGTGGCACAAGTTTTAAGTCCAGTTTTAATGTCAAATAAGAGTCATCATGAGGGCTTTGTACGTCAAGCTAAGCAATTCTTTTGTCCAATTAATTAGTGATATCTGGAGTAGGCAAATGCTCCCCCAGGAGATTCCAAAAATGACTACTGAGGGATAGAAAGAAAATGCTAGAACTTCTATTTATATTTATTTTTACCTTGGCCATTTACATTCTTCTTTTTGTATATATTTTATATTCATATATTGTGGTTGCATGATCAAAAGCATTTTACTGATGGGGATGCAGGAACCCACTGCTGTAAAAAATATGAGCCCATTTGAAGAATTTAAGCCGGGGGATGACAAGATCAGGTTTTATTTCAGTAAAATCACTCTGAAGTGTGGAGAATGAATTAATTTGAGGTGAAAACACAGGCAGAGGGGTCACCTAGGTGGCTCAGTCGGTTAAGCATCCAACTTTAGCTCAGGTCATGATCTCACGGTTTGTGCTTTGGAGCCCCTCATCCAGCTCTGTGCTGTCAGATGCTCTGTCTCCCCCTCTCTCTGCCCCTCCCCCACTCATGCTCACTCGCATGCATGCTCTCTCTCTCTCTCTCAAAAATAAATAAACATTAAACAAAAAGAATGAACGGGGAGGCCGGGTGGCTCAGTTGGTTAAGCCTCCAACTCTTGGTTTCGGCTCAGGTCATGATCTCACGTTTCATGAGATCTCTCCTGACCATGCAGAGCTTGAGTGGTCTCTCTCTCCCTCTCTTTCTCCGCCAACTTGCACTTTCTCTTTCCCTCAAAAATAAATATATAACCTTAAAATAAAATAAAAGAAAATAAAGAAAAACAAGAAAATACAGGAAGAGGCTCAAGGTTAAGAGATATCCGAATCCTTCAACTGAAGCAGTGGGAATAGGAATTGACTGGGGAGTGAGGACAGAGACAGAGGGAAGAGAGGATGAGAAATATTTAGCAGACAGAATCAACCAGACCTGATGGTCAATATATAGGACAGCAAGGGAAACAGACAAGTTTCATATGACTTTTAGGTTTCTAGCCTATGTGGCTGAGTGGAACCAGCATCCAGGATAAGGAAGCCAACCATGAGGCAGGAGCTGGATATTGGAGAAACTGCCTATGTCACAGAAGTCTGCCAACAGGAACAGGTCAGAAGCAAGAAGGAAAACTTCCTGCAATGTCTTCTCTGTTACCCTCTACTGACAATGCTGGACATCATAACCGCTGGCCAAGAGAACATATTTAAAGGGCCCATCTTTATTTCTGCAGAGCAGACAATGAAGAAAGCACTAAAGCTGAGAGGCAATAAATTAATAATAACTGATATAATTCACTTTTGGCTTCTCAGCTTCCACAAAAGATTTTCAGTTTCATCTGAGTCCAAGTATATGTTCCTAATCCAAGTTTTAGTATCCCATTCTTTACCAAATGATGCCCCAACTTTACATAATGCCCTAGTTTCACATGGGAAACTTTTACTTTCACTTGGTGAGACTGTAAGTTCTTGTAATTCAGGAACTCACACTTAAATTTGTATTCAATTTTCAAAATTAGCCCCATGGATAGGAGAAATAAGAGATTCTTTTAAGGCTGTTATGGCAACTCTTCTGTTCGCAGACCATGACTTAAGTTGAGTATTAAACACTTAAGCTTGTTGGTTTTCTTTCTGTAAGTGCTCAAGTGCACTCTCAAAAATCCACCCCGCACCATAGTCTTCATGACCTCATTATGTCATGAAGGTCAAGTGCGGCATCCACTTAACCCCCAAGGCATGTGCTTCAGTTGACATTTCATCACAGTAAGCATAAGTGATAGCTTGATTAATTGTGATGTCACTGATGTCATAAATTACCCACATCTCGTTTTCCACTGACAAGGAGCTCAGCACTGCACTCAAGGACAAAGGCATGACCAAACTCATCACCAAACCCCATCTTTGTGGGTCTATATCCTGGTACTACTGATACCAATTCTGTGTCTGTCAGGGTCTAATCAGGAGACATAAACCACACAGAAGTTGAACAGGTAAAGTTTCATATAAAGAATTATTATAACAGAGGATCAGAGTAATGAGAGATTGGCCAGTAAAAAGTAAAAAGATCTTTAAAGAATACGAGAATGGCAGATATAAGATGTAGCTACTATCCTTAGATTGAGATAGAGTGCCCAACGAAGGGATCCCCTGCCCTCAGGGCTGATATCCAGAACTTTCTGGAGGAGAGACAGTTGTGGGGTATTGAATGGAAGAAAGTTGTTGTGGTGCAGCCCTGGTGGAGCTGCTAGAAATCTGCCTTCCAGAACTTGTTAGAAATCTAACCTCCAGAGTCCTAGATTAAACTGTTAATTAAGAGATATCTCACTGGAGGCACTCTACTATATGCCACTCAAGTGGAGTGCTGGGGAAAGCTGCTGGCCATTAGGTGCTACTAACCATGAAACACTACAGGAGCCTGGTGCTGGGAAGCTCTGTGTCTGTGGAATAAGTGCACCAGAACCGGCGGGGGGGGGGGGGTGCGGGGCGGGAAGCCCCTTCCTCTTCCTCTTGCAGTGTTTCTCGAGCCTCCTCTACTGACAGTGTTTCATATTGTGTCAACGGGCAAAGGAAACATTTAAAGGACCCACTTCCATGTTCACAGAGCAGGCCTTGAAGGGTGAATTTGGAACAGTTATCAATTGATAACTGGTACATGATACATTTCCACCTGCCAAGGAAAGAAAAGAAAGAAGAAGGGGAGGGTGGAAGGAAGAGAAGGGAAACTGGATCTTCCACATTTCCAGACTCAGTATGAGAGGGACAGAAGAAAGACTGTCACAACCACACAGATTGGAGCCACTGTAACTTCAAGACTGCCACCCTCCCCTGGATGCTTGATGCTTCCAAGAAGCTGTCTGCATGTCTTGAGTCAGTTTTTTCCCCCATGTTCCTCAGATGCTTCTCTGTGCTCTTCATGTCCCTAACCCCAGCAGTCTGTCCCTCACTTGCAGACAATGACTCCATCTTCTATTTCACAAAAACTTGGAAATCATTGACAGAAACCTCCTCAACTTTTTGCCCCTAAATCTATGTACTATCCTTTACTTCATCATTTTCACTCAGGCTAGAAAGAAAATGCTAATCCCCCATCCAGTGAATTCCCTCTTGCCTTCTCTGGAACCTCACTTATCAATTTTTTTCCCACTGTCCTGTATCTTTAGTCCATCTCTCCTTTTCAGTCCCTTCCCATTAGCATATAAGTTACTCATGTTTCTGGGGCGCCTGGGTGGCTCAGTCGGTTAGGCAACCGACTTCAGCTCAGGCCATGATCCCATGGTTTGTGAGTTTGAGCCCCGCATTGGGCTCTTTGCTGACCGCTCAGAGCCTGGAGCCTGCTTCAGATTCTGTGTCTCCCTCCCTCTCTCTCTCTCTCAAAAATAAATAAACATTTAAAAAAATTATAAATAAATAAATAAATAAATAAATAAATAAATAAATAAATAACTCACTCATGTTTCTTCCATTTTAAAAAGCCTTCCCTAAACTCAGTGTGTTCCCCTGTTGCTATCCCCCTCTTTCCTCCACTTCACAGCCAGATTTCTTCATTGACTTGTCTGTGCTTGCTGTCTCTGATTTCTCACTTCCCATTCCCCTTGCAACCCACTCCATCAATTCTTGCCAGTGACTTTCACAGGCCTCACTCCACCAGACCCTTTCTAGAATTTACTTTTCTTGTGCAGTCAGAAATAGTCAATGCCGTTGATCCCTCCTGCCTTCCCAATACATTTCTTTCTTTTGGTTTCCACTATACTTCTTTGACTCTCTCCTATCTCCAGCCCCTCTTGTTTTTCTCTGAGTTTGGTAATGTACATTCTACTATATGAAAGGGAATTATCTATTCATTATTTAAATCATGACTGTCTATATTTTTAATTAGTTTTTAACAAATTATCATTATTTATTTTGATGGTCAAATTGTCCCAGATTTGCCAAGTGTGAGTTCTGTGTCTTTTGACATGTTCCCATCATGACTTGAACATTTTCTTTGCAATAAAACTTTCCAGGTCCATCTTATACATTCTCTTCCCAAACCTTGTCTGAAACTAGTCATTTCTCAAGGATCTCTGGTTTACTTTTAGTGGGGAGTAGAATTTGGAAGCTAAGATTGGGGCACTAGGCATGCTCATTGCTCGTAGGTGACACTGGTCCCAGGACCTCTCAGGACGGCACAGGGAATAACTGTATGTATACCACTGTGCCCCAACACACATTTTTGTAACCTGCACTTAGATCTCTCTCTACATCATAAAGCATGAATTTGCGCCAATACTTCCAATTCCAAGCCAACACCACAGGGCTCATTCTAGTTCCCCCTTTCCATATCTGTATCTATCTTCAACAGTGAGAAACCTGGCTCCCAGTGTCCGTTATACATGTCTCTATGAGGTGAATCCCTTCATGGAGCTAGTCACTTGACCCCACTGGGCTGCCCCTGTCACCCCCCACTCATGCTATCCTCATACAGGCCACCATTACCACCTTATTTGGGCTTGTCAAGCCTAAACTGAATTAGAATGCAGGAAAGGAAAGGTAGAAGGGGAAGGAAGCAAGGAAGGGGAAAAGAAAGAAGCCAATAAAGGAGTAAAGGAAAGAAAGGGAAGAAGAAGGAAGGAAGGGAAAGTATGCTGGCCTCTCCGGTTGCCAGAGGCCTACCCTGCCTTTCCAGCCCCTCCAATGTTTGTGCTCCTTACCCTATGATCTCTTATATTTTCTCTCTCTGAGTGAAATCATCCTTTCACTAGGCTTTCATCTATTTGATGATCACAGCAAAATTGTGCATCTCCATTCTATACTTCTCTTCTGAGACTCTAACTTAATGTATTTATCCATTAGAATTGACTCTAGGATGGATGGCCACAAGCATCTCAAATTTAACATGTCCAAAAAGAATCTTATTACAGACCCCCCAAAACATGACCTATTTCTGCACTTTTGTCTCATTAAAAAACACAGACAGAAGCACCTGATGCCCAAACACAAACCCAAGCATTACCCTTAGCTCCGTTCACCAACCCTCATGATTCTGTTTTCTTAGACATACATCCACTCATTCTCTCCATCTCCACTGCCCCCTCCCCTTTTTGGGGTCTCCATCACTCCCATCCAGAGTCCTATTAGTTCCTCCTCTGCACAGCTGCCTGAATAATGGCTCTACTCCATGAATCTGATCATGTCACTCCCTCATTTAAATAACATTCCCCTTGCCTTCTGCATGAAGTCCAAACTCCTTAACAGTCCCTGCTCTGTCCTACCTTGTAAAGTAGCATCACTGACTTCCCCTCTCTATTTTGTCTGTTGTTGACAGAATCTCTTCTCTACAACCCAGATGACCTGTAATCTCTCTTCAAGGAACCTCTGGAGTATTTTATCCCCTCTTCTTGGAACACTCTTCTTAAACCACCTACCCTCAACTGGGCTAGCTTCTGCTCATCTGACTCTTGTCAGCTTTGACATCACCTTCTCCTGAAAGTCATAGTCACTGTGGTAGACAGAATAACGTTACCCCAAAAGAGATATCTACATCCTAATCCTATGTTACATAACACAATAAGGAGGCATTAAGGGTACAGATGAAATTAAGGGTACTAATCAGCTGGCTCAAACTTACATGAGCATGGTCTCATGCTCATCCTTGAACCAATCATTGTGGCCACAGGGATAGGATGAATTCATTGAAAAATGCTCACTACAGAAGGACTCAAGAGGAGTGGAGGCCTTTCAAGATAGGCCATGTGAGTAAGATAGGTCAGAGAGATATCTGATCAGGGTCCCAGGGAAAGGTCTCTGAAAAGGCCAAAGAAGCACAAAGGCTAGAAGGTAGGCTGATGCTCATCTGTGGCTTTTTTCAGCCACAGTCAGGTTGCCCAAGGAAGGCATGTGGGTGTTGTGATCCACAATTGGGCCCCACAGTTGAGCTGGGGCTCAGGAGGACCAAAGAAGAGAGAAGTGGGGTCTCAGAGAGGAGGTGAGGTTTAGTTAGGAAAGGGAGTGAAACCAGGAGGGGACTAATGGCCCAGGCTAAAGATGTCAAGGAGGTTGACATCTTGACTAAAGATGTCAAGAAGGTTGAAGAGTAAGTGGGTTGAAGGAGTCAGGGAAGAAGGAATAGGTAGAAAATAAGATATTAGAGTTCAAGGCTAGAATGAAGGAGAAGGTCCACTCAAAGCTATGACTCTAGGAATGACCATGGAAATGGGTGGTATAGGTGGAAGCTGTTGAGATCATAGCTGTCATCATGATGTAATAAATACCTACTAGGAATTTTTTATTTGCTTATGCCCAGCTTTGAAACAGAAAGGATTTAAGATGGTTCACAAAGATACACACAACATGTCAACAGGCTAAGGCTGGGTGAGATGATGCGAAAAGGAGAAAATAAAGGTAGGCAAATAACAAGGAGACTAGTAGTAAAGCTAGTACATGAAATCCATGCCATGAATTCCTAGACACTTGATATTCAGGGCCACAGTTTTGACTCAAAGCTTTCCATTAGCCACTGTAAATAAGGGAACAAAATAAGCAGTTCCCTGAATGTCCTAAAGATAAAAATAAACTGGGGTGCCTGGGTGGCTCAGCCAGTTCAGTATCCAACTTTGGCTCAGGTCATCCTTTCCCCTCTCATGGCTCATGAGTTCAAGCAATGCAACAGGCTCTGTGTTGACAGTTCAGAGCCTGGAGCCTGCTTTGGATTCTGTGACTCCATCTCTCTCTCTCTAAAAATAAATAAACATTAAAAAAAATATTTTAAAAAAAGATAAAAACAAACCAGTGAGCAATAAGAAATATAACCAGTGCTGGTACTGACTTCAGAAAAGGTTTCCTGAGTAGGTCCCAGAAGAGAAAGCCCTCATGACATCACAGAGGCTTGGGATTCCAACAGAACTTACCCATCACAACCTGGTTAGCACTGAAACAACTTCATTAAGCTCTGCAAGCCCCAGTTGTGTTATCTCTTGAGTGTAATAATCCTCACTTTCCTTGGGTTGCTGTGAGGATAAAATAAGTGACAATGTAAAGCAGATTTTATGTGAACAATTTCGAGTAGTTATTGTGTGTCCCCAAATCAACAAACTCTTCAGTTCTTAAGTCTGTGTCTTACAGCCAGAAGCTTACAAGTCATTTACACTAGCCCTTATTGCTATTTTGAAAAATAGCAACCTTAATGAAATGTAAGCACAATGGTCCAAAATCTCTGGGATGCAGCAAAAGAGGGTCTAAGAGGGATGTTTATAGCAATACAGGTCTACCTTAATAAGCAAGAAAAATCTCAAACAACCTAATCTTGGGTCTAAAGGAGCTAGAAAGAGAACAAGCAAAACCTAAAACAAACAGAAGGAAGAAAATAATAAATATTAGAGCAGAAATAAGTGATATATAAACTAAAAAAATAATATGGCATAAATATGTTAAATTGCTATATACCAATAATGAAGCAGCAGAAAGAGAGGTCACCCAAAATAGTGAGATACCTAGGAATAACCCTAATGAAAGAGGTGAAAAGACTTGTCCTCTGAAAACTATAAAACACTGATGAAAGAAATTGAAAATGACACAAAGAAAGGGAAAGACATTCCATGCTCGTCGATTGGAAGAACAAATATTGTTAAAATGTCTATACTACCCAAAGCAATCTACACATTTAATGCAATCTCTATCAAAATGCCAACAGCATTTTTCATAGAACTAGAACAAACAATCCTAAAACCTGTATGGAACCACAAAAGACCCTAAATAGCCAAAACAACCTTGGGGGAAAAAAAAAAAACAAACAAAAGCTGGAGGCATCACAATTTCAGACTTCAAGTTATATTACAAAGCTGTTGTAATCAAAACAGTATAATACTGGCACAAAAACTGACACATAGGTCAATAGAACAGAACAGAAAATACAAATATATCCCCACAATTATATGGCCAATTAATCTTCAACAAAGCAGGAAAGAATATCCAATGGGAAAAGATAGTTTCCTCAACAAATGATGTTGGGGAAACTGGATGACAACATGCAAAAGAATGAAACTGGACCACTTTCTTACACCATACACAAAAATAAATTCAAAATGGTTAAAGACCTAAATGTGAGACAGAAAACCATTAAAATTCTAGAGGAGAACACAGGCAGTACCCTCTTAGACAGTGGCCATAGCAACATTTTTCTAGATATGTCTCCTGAGGCAAGGGAAATAAAAGCAAAAGTAAACTATTGGAACTTCATCAAAATAAAAAGCTTCCGCACAGTGAGAAACTATCGACAAAACTACAAGGCAACCTACAGAATGGCAGAAAATGTTTGCAAATGACATATCTGATAAAGGGTTAGCATCCAAAATATATAAAGAACTTACACACCTCAACACCCAAAAAATGAACAATCCAAATAAAAAATGGGTTAAAGATGAAAAGACATGAAAAGAAAGAGACATTTCTCCAAAGAAAACATACAGATTGCCAACAGACACAAGAAAAGATGTTGAACATCACTCATCATCAGGGAAATGAAAATCAAACCTACAATGAAATATCACCTCACGCCTGTTAGAATAGCTAAAATAAAAAATCAAGAAACAATAGGTGTTGGTGAGGATGTGGAGAAAGGGGAACCCTCTTGCACTGTTGGTGGCAATGCAAACTGGTGCAGCCACTCTGGCGAACAGTATGGAGTTTCCCCAGAAAGTTAAAAATAGAACTACCCGGAGGGGAAGGAAAAAAAAAAGAGGTTAGAGTGGGAGAGAGCCAAAGCATAAGAGACTCTTAAAAACTGAGAACAAACTGAGGGTTGATGGGGGGTGGGAGGGAGGGGAGGGTGGGTGATGGGTATTGAGGAGGGCACCTTTTGGGATGAGCACTGGGTGTTGTATGGAAACCAATTTGACAATAAATTTCATATATTGGAAAAAAAAAGAAATGCAGTAAAAAGAAAAAATAATAAAAATACAACTACCCTATGATTCAGCAACTGCACTAAGTATTTACCCAAAGAATACAAGAATACTAATTTGAAGGAATATGTGCACCCCTATGTTTATAGCAGCATTATCTACAACAGCCAAATTATGGAAACAGCCCAAATGTCCACCAACTACTGAATGGATAAAGAAGAAATGGTGTATATGCAATGGAATAGTACTCAGCCATACAAAAGAATGAAATCTTGCCATTTTCAACAGCATGGATGGAGCTAGAGAGTATTATGCTAAGCGAAATCAGTCAGAGAAAGTCAAATACCATGGATTTCATTCATATGTGGAATTTAAGAAACAAAACAAACAAGCGAAGGGGAAAAAAGAAGAAAGAGACAAAGCAAGAAACAGATTCTTAATTATACAGAACAAACTGATGGTTGCCAGAGGGAAGGAGACTGGGGGGATGGGTTAAGTAAGTCTTGAGGGTTAAGAAGCTCACCTGTGATGAGCACAGGGTAACATATGGAAGTATTGAATTACTATATTGTACACCTGCAACTAATATAACACTGTATGGAATTAAAATAAAACTAACTAGAATTAAAATAAAATCTTAGATGGGGCGCCTGGGTGGCGCAGTCGGTTAAGCGTCCGACTTCAGCCAGGTCACGATCTCGCGGTCTGTGAGTTCGAGCCCCGCGTCAGGCTCTGGGCTGATGGCTCGGAGCCTGGAGCCTGTTTCTGATTCTGTGTCTCCCTCTCTCTCTGCCCCTCCCCCGTTCATGCTCTGTCTCTCTCTGTCCCAAAAATAAATAAAAAACGTTGAAAAAAAAATTAAAAAAAAAAAATAAAATCTTAGAAAAATATCAGGCTTTGTTCATTTTGGGCTTTGAAAGAAAATGTCTAGCTACATTGGACAGACTTCCCTGGACCAGAGTGTGCACCTGTGGTGGGTCTTCTATATTGGATGGTAAGTCATCTCCCATCTAATTGAGTCTTCCAATCATGGGTCTTCCTTTGGAAGATGGCTAATGGATTAAATCAAAACCCAGAGATGGCTGATGAGGGAAATCAGAGAGAGAAAGAGAGAGAGAGAGAGAGAGAGAGAGAGAGAGAGAGAGAGAGAGAGAGAGAGATAAAGACCCCAAGAATAACAGAGTAGCTGACTGGCTATTAGAATTCCTTACAAGAAGTCTCCCAGTTTTCAGGTTGCCCGGCTCTTCCTTGTAAACTGAAAAAGCCGTATGAAATCAGTCAGTCAAAAAGAAGGCATGGCCTTTCCCATTGCCAAGCCACTCTCCATGTAGGGGTGGGGAGAACACAAGGAGACATCAGGAGCCAGGCTCTATGCATACAACTACGCACATACTGTAAGGGCGGTGTTATTACTCCCATTTCACAGATGAGAAAACCAGGATTCAGAAAGAATAAACAGAAGTGGCAGAATCCAGATGTATGCAGTTAACACCTTGAGTTATAAATACAGTATCTGTTTTTATATCATTCTCCTCCACCACTCTGTGAGCTAGTTGATGTGAAGACCAGTCCTACTTAACTTTGTGTTTCCAGCTCCTGACACAAAGCCTAGCACACAGTAGGCTTCTACTAAAGTCTGCATCTATTAGTCAGTAACTAATAACCCCATCACTAATTGACTAACTGACATTAGCTAATTATCATATATCCCAAACAGATATAATATATAATCAAACCGAATACATACATCCAATTTCTAATAACCCGTGGGAATTTTCCCTTGGCCCTGCTGCAACTTCTAATGAATCCTGGGATCCCATGGAGCAGTCTAGAGACTCTCAGTAGAAGAAAATGCATTACCAAGAATGTCAGTCCATTGTGCTAGGACTTCCAACTTCATTTCAATGCATTGTATGCCTAAATTATTCAGGTCATGGAATAGTTAAGCAGATTTCTTTTTACCTAAAATTATCCCTCCTTCCACTCCCCACACACCAGAGAGCCTATCAAAATTGTTGTATACAATTTGATTCTTTAGGGATTGTCCTCAGTGAGAAGTATGATTTTTTTAGGTCCCAAGAAGCAAAATGTTTCATGGCCATCTGATAGGTTGTGTTTTGTGCCTTGCTGGAAACCAATTGCCCAGCTGTTCCTTAGTGTTGGCTCATTGTTCCTCTATATCAGAGCTGATAGCTCTATTCCTTCACCATGGCCAAGAATTCCCAGAGTGCACCATTTTGTGTACTATAAATCATTAATATTTTAAACTAAATGCCTGTTGCTATAAAGGTCCAGTAAGTACGTTTATAATTTTTCTGGTTTTGTGACTTTTAAAGAAACTCAAAACCACAAATAAAAACCACTTTATTTTGTTTTGCTTTATGATCAGCTACTCTTAAAAATAGAGATTGATGCCTCTGCATTAATTTATTACTTTGTGACTTATTAGAAAGTATTATCCCATATATTGGTTTATTTGGCCCTTGGAACAACCTGGGAAGTGTTATTATCTCCATTTTACAAGTGAGAAGTCAGAGGTTGAAAGAGGTTTTATAATTTGCCCAAGGTCACACAGCTAATAACTGGCAAAGCCAGGACTAAATCTAGGTCTTTGAATAGCCAATAGCATTCTCTTTGCATTGGAAAGAACCTTAGTGATATTTAATTCTGAGCCCAAATGAGAAACTGTAGCTCAAAGAGGCTGAATGACCTTCTGGAGCTCATCTGTCTGGCAGATTTGCTCACAGCAGATGAGGAGCATTCAGTCTCCACTCTTCACATGCTACCTTAAGGATCCACCATGTTCAAAATCACACATATACCTCAAGGTATAGAAGTGATTTTATTATTAATCATTTAGTAATTAGGCTGAGTAAACTGAAAAATACTGGTCACATTCCTTTTTCACAAACCTCCAAGAGACTCTCCAAATAGCTGTGCTAAAATATTGTGCTGAAGAATGCTTAAAAACAGGCTGAGAACATTTTTAGATGGTGCTGTGATATTCTTATGGTGCTCAAATAGTATGTATTTTTCTGTATTTGGCCAGTGAAATTGATGCTATAGGGATTCTGTGACTGCCATGCCTGGTGCCAAAGTAGATATGCCCTACGAGAGCAAAATCCATGGACATTCAGAAAAGGAGGGACCTAAAGAAACTTCTCTGATAGAAGTGCAATGAGTATTATTTTGGTGTATGCTATGGAAATTCAAGAAATATCATATTACTCCATTTGCCCTAAATGTTCACTAAAGCACTTACTTTGTGCCAAGCACTGACCTAAGAACTTTAAATGTATCAGATAAATCCTATTTGCCCCTGTTGCTCCCTCTCTTGAGTCATACAACAATGTTGGATTATTTGGCAGGGGTTTGGGCAGTGTGGCTCCCCAGCCACTAAACTCTTTAGCTTCCACAACACCCATGCCCACTGCCAGCTCTCTGGGCAGGCTGGACTCTCTCTGGAATCACGTGGCATTAAAGCACAGGTCCCAGACCCTAAATGAATCCAACCCTAGAGGCCATCCCCAATACTCCAAATCTTGAGTTTACCATTCCACTTCCTGCACCCTCAATGCAGTCTCTTGAACTGATTTGTACTCCCCCAGACAAAAGCCTTATGGCTCCTGGGTAAGGGCTCCTGGAGCTATAAATTTTATTCTCCACTTGGGTTGTCAAATTGAGCAAACATAAATATAGAATGTGTAGCTAAATCTGTATGTCAGATAACAAATAATTGGGGGGGGGTGTACTTAGACTAAAGAATCATTACTAGTTTATCTGAAATACAAATTTAACTGAGCATCCCATATGTTATCTGGCAACCCTACCTGCACTCTCTCTTTCCCCAGCTTTGCAACATAAAAGCCATCAGGAACTCTCTAAGGATGGGGAGCCCAAACTCAGAACACAGAGGCTACTTGGATAGAGAAGCAAAGAATGTAAAAATATCTCACCTTTGTTTGAGTCTCCTATGGCAGTGAGACTAAAGCACAAATGAATAGCTCAAGGATTACCCTGCCACTGAAGCAAGGTGATAGTTAACAGCAAGATTTTTAGAGTACTGCCTCTGTGACAAGGGAAATTTGGGATTCAAACCTAGAGTAGATTCTTGGCATTCACAGGGTCCAGTCCTGAGGCCTTCACACACACCCCCACCCCCAGGTTCATGAATATCATGTTAGTGTAGTTCAGTTGAAAATTTTAAGTCATCCTTCAGGCTCTTAATGATCCCTATATATTCAGGATTCGAAAGTCAGTTATAAAATAGTCTTCTGGCTAAAAAATGATGAGATGCCTCTTAGCTTTTCCTAGATTTCAGTCACCAGATCTACCACTGACTTTCATTTCAGGCCATTTTTCATTAAGAAATACGTTCTCATATTGTACGGCTCGTACATGAGTCTGGGTCTGGCCACAGCCAGCGAGTCCAGGGCTGAGGCAGGAGCTGAGACCTCTCAGGCTGTGCAGACAAATGGAATTCAACCAGTAAGCAAAATGGGAACTCAGCTTATAGGAATTACAACCAACACCTCAGGAGGCAATAACGGATGACTTGGACATTGTGGTTTCACTTCCAAGTCTACACAAAGAACTAATGTGTCCAATTTGTTTGGATATTTTGAAGAACACCATGAAGAGCAAAGGAGTGTTTACATAGGTTTTGTGCAGACTGCATTACCACAGCCCTCGGAAGTGGCGATAAAGAATGCCCTACCTGTAGGAAAAGGCTAGTTTCTAAAAAATCACTAAGACCAGCCTCAAACTTTGATGCACTCATCAGCAAAAGTTATCCAAGTTGTGATGAGTGTGAAGTTCATCAAGAGAGAGTATTAGCCGGGATCAACAAGCAATAATCAGCAGGCACTCAGTCACAACACTCAGGAAGGACGGAAGATACAGGCCAGGAACAGACTACAGAGAGGCAAGAAACAACAGATTGAAGATAGTAGTGGAGCAGAAGACACTGGTGACAGTTCTTCACTGTAGCAATGCTTCTGCACACAGTAATCAGGAAGCAGGACCTAGTACCAAACAGACCAAAACATCTGATGATTCCCAGCTTGAGCTTGATAAGAGCAGTGCAACAGTGGCAATTGATCCAGTAGTGGATGGTGCCAGTGAAATTGAGTAAGTATTCAGGACTCCCCCCACACTAATGGAGAAAGATAATAGTGCACAGAGAAGATACCTCAAAACTTCAGGTGATGCCACTGTTGATCACTTAATCCAAGTCTCTGGCTGAAAGGTTAGCTTTGGAAGAACTTGAAAACAAAGGAGAATCAAAGCAGGTGACCCTTGATACAGCCAGTGAGAAGCAGTAGACCATTTACATAGCAACAGCCAGCGGGCAGTTCACTGTATCAAATGGCTCTTTTTCTTTGGAATTGGTCAATGAATAATACTGGAAAGAGAACAAACACATGGGACTTTATTATGCACCCACAAAGGAGCTTTTACAAGTTGTATGTTTTCACAAACTCTGATTTCATCTGGAACACCCTTCTGACCCAGAAATTTTTCATAGTTCTGTATTCTTTTCTTTTTTAAAATATTTTAAGTAATCTCTACACCCAACGTGGGGCTTGAACTCACAACCCTGAGATCAAGAGTAACATGATCTATTGACTGAGCCAGCCAGGTGCCCCCACAGTTCTGTGCCTTAAGTGATGATTCAGTTGGCTATCCTTTTCCCTCCGCTCAAGATTTTTCTTAGGCTTACAGAATGTTAAGTAATATGTATTTTGACTTTTTCCCCTAGAGTCTTATATATTTATAGTTTCCTATATAAGCTGTAGTGTCTTCACGAAGACCAAGGCTCAAATTCACTGTGCCTAGGGGTGCCTGGGTGGCTGTCGGTTGAGCGTTCAACTTCCGCTCAGGTCATGATCTCACGGTGGCTTGTGAGTTTGAGTCCGGCGTCGGGCTCTGTGCTGACAGCTCAGAACCTGGAACCTGCTTCATATTCTGGGTCTCCCTCTCTCTCTCTGCCCCTCTCCTGCTCATGCTGTCTCTCTCTGTCTCTCAAATATAAACATTAAATTTTTTTTTAATTCACTGTGCCTAAAAAACAATTTTCATAAGATTATTATTTTCATGGTATTTTCTTTCATAATATCTCATTTTTTAAAAAGGTTCTTTATGAACTTAGTGTCCATTTGCCATGCAGTGTTATTTTTTTCCATTTTTTCTTTCTAATTTTGGAATTTCTGATCTTGGGGAAGAGAAACAAACAAAATGTCAAGTTCTATGACAACTTGGTTCATTTACAGATTTCACGGAAGAAAGGAAAATTAAATTGGTCTTATGTAGTCTTCAAGTGTAGATTTAAAGAGGACTTTTTTTGTATTAGCTTTTTTGTTACTTCAGTCCCTTTATTATATGTATTTGATGCTTTCTCCTATTAAAATACCAGAGATATGGAGATATTTTGCACTTCATCCTTTTTTTTTTTTTTTAATGTTTATTATTTGAGAGAGAGACAGAGAGACAGCAAGCAGGGGAGGGGCAGAGAGAGAGGGAGACACAGAATCAGAAGGCTCTAGGCTCCGAGCTGCCAGCAGAGCCTGACGCAGGGCTCGAACCCACAGACCATGAGATCATGACCTGAGCCGAAGTTGGCTGCCCAACTGACTGAGCCACCCAGGTGCCCTGCACTTTATTCTTTAATGAGAAGATATGTTCAAAGTTTCCCTTATTCTTTTCTTATTGGTAACCATGTAAGTTTCAAGAATAATGTGGCACGTGGAACTAACAATTGGAAAAAAAAATAGTTTGTTTCTGTTTGAAAAGCGTATTCAGCATTTTGGGTGGTCCTATCAGTTTATAAATTTGGTGCTGTGCTAATCACACTCCAGAGAAGCAAGTTAATGGGGCTTGAGATTTGCCCTAGTGAAAGAAAATTCTCTGGAAGAATGTCAGCAAGTTGGGTAAAGTCATTCTCCTTTTCTTAATTTAGTTTTATATTGAAGGACAGTGTTGGGCATTTGGCTTTATGAAGACAGATCAGAAATAAGATTGCCTGTGTGTTATTTTTTCATCATTGTCCTGATTCCAGGTATGTTTCCAAGTTTATATTATCACAGTATTTATGAAGACTTGTTTGCATTGAGAAATTAACCCCAAAGGGTTTTTTTGTTTTGTTTTGTTTTGTTTTTGTTTTTTCGCCAGAAGTGAGTAGTCCTCCAGTATCATTGCATTTAAATAACATATTTAGTCATTGTAAATATTTATTTGTCATTTTTGACAGATTGGGGCCAGCTTCATGTTTTAAGTCTTCAGCCCAATATGAAAACTTACTGGTTCATTATTTTTTTTAACGTATTATTGAAAATATTTAAAATCTGTTTTTACAGTTTTATTGGTAACCTGTGCCATGAAATTTGGTGACCACCAAAAATCAAGGGAAATTTTTGTATTCAATTCCTTTTCTGGTGTAATGTTAAACTATATGGATTATTATTTTTTTAATTTTTTAATACTTATTTACTTTTTTGAGAGAGACAGAGCCTGAGGTGGGGAGGGGCAGAGAGAGAGGGAGACAGGGAGACACAGAATCCCAAGCAGCCTCCAGGCCCTGAGACTGTCCACACAGATCCCGACACGGAGCTTAAACTCACAACCCATGAGATCATGATCTGAGCTGAAGTTGACGCTTAACTGACTGAGCCACCCAGGCGCCCCTTAAGTTGTACAGATTATTAATGCATGTCCACTGAATATAACCCAGTTTTGTAATACAGCTGCTTAGATTTTATTGGTGACATTAGATTAGTGGATGCATTAAATAACTAAATTCCCATTGTGATTAACTGAGAAAAAAAAAAAGAAATACCACTTGACACCACTAGGATTACTATGACAAAAAAGACAATAACAAATGTTGGTGAAGAAGTGGAGGAATTGGAACCCTGATACATTGCTGGTGGGGATATAGAATGGTGCAACCATTCTGGAAAACAGTCTGACATTTTTTTCCTAAGGTTAAGTATACGGTCGCCACATGATGCAACAGTTTCATTCCTAGGTTATACCCAAGAGAAATAAAAACATATGTCCACACAAAAATTTGCACATGAATGTTCATAGCAGCGTTTTGCATAGTAGACCAAAGGTGGAAATAAATCAAATGTCCATCAATGATAAGTGAATAAACAAAATGTGGTCTATCCATACAACGGACTATTATTCAGCCATAAAAGAAAAGAAATACTGGTATATGGCGCAACATGGATGAACCCTGAAAATGCTATGCCTAGTGAAGGAAGCCGATCACAAAAGACCACATATTGTACAATTTCATTCACTTGGAATGTCCAGATTAGGCAGATCTATAGAGACAGAAAGTAAGTTAGTTAGAAAGTAAGTTAGCCTAAAGCACAGCACAGAGGAATGGGAAAAATAGGAGGAAAGGGACGGCAGGTTTCTTCATAGGGTAAGATGGTAGGTAAAAATTGATTGTGGCGAAGGATGTACAACTCTGGATATTCTAAAAACCACTGAATTGGACACTTTAAATAAGTGAATTGCATGGCATGTGAATTATAGCTCAGTAAAGCTGTTGTTAAAAAGCAGAGCAAGTTTTTATTGTTTGTGACCCAGTTTTAAGAGGAGTAGGGAAAAACAAAAGAGCACTGAGACGTAATGCTGGGTGGCTAGTTAGCTAAGTCACTAGCTAAGTGGCTTCTGAAACTTCACTTGTAAAATTACAACTCTGGAAGGCAGTCATTGCAGAGTCAAATTATGAATGCTAAATCCATTACAAAAGCCAGTAGTCTACTTTCCTTCTGTGCCTTCTCGTGAAAAGATTCAAAGCGCCTAAATAGCAAGTAGTGTGAAACAATAGCAGCTGTTTATTAAAGACTATTTTTTAAATGACATCTTCTTCAATAATGATACCTAGAATGTTCCATGCTAAAGAAGCCGTAATTTCACATTTGCTCAAGACTTGATTTGATTTAGCCCGTATGACACAAATCTTGGATAAAGCATGCAAACAACTTAATTTCATTTCCTCATTAACCAGAACTGATGAGGGAAAAATTAATGAGAGAACCAATAAGATGTTATAAGCTGTTCAAAGAATCCCCTGTACCACATATATATAAGAGTATCAAGAATGATGAGATATAATTGGTTAAATCAACTACGTGGGAGTCTCCTAAGTCTTAGCCTCACAAATCCGACTGAGTGGCTGTGGTGTTGCAAGGGCTGCTTAGCTGAAAAGGGACTGGTCTGACTTGAGATTTCTTTAATCTAGCTTCCTGTAGTCGGTAGGTTGGGAAAGACAGTATTATTTTCAAAAATCATTTAAGAATTTCACAAGACTAAAACTCAACCTTGACCTCATCTTACTTCACACTCCACATCCAGTCTGTTAGGAAGGAAATCCTGTTGATCTTAAAGTTATCCGGGATCTGACCACTTCTCTGACCTTGGTCGGAACCACTATCATGTCCCACCCGGATATTGCTATGGTCTCCCTGCTTCTACCCAAATCTTCCTGCAGTCTCTTTTCAACTCGGCAGTCAGAGGATCCTTTTAAATCAGGAGACAGATTGTGTCACTTCTCTGCTCAGAACCCTCTTGGGATTTCCATCTGAAAGTAAAAGCCAAAGTCCTGGCATTGACCTCCAAGGGCTCACATGATCTGCCCTGATCCCTGCTCGTCAACCCTCTAGACTTCTTCCCTACTTCTCCCTCACTCTCTCTGCTCCGTTGGCCACCTTCCTGAGCCTCAGACACACCTGACAGCTCTTAGGGCCTTTACTTTGTTCCTTCTGCCTGAAATGTTCTTCCCTCAGTTCCCTGGCTGGCTCCTTCACCTCCTGCAAGCCATTGCTTTATGTTCACTTTAGTAAGGTTAACCCATTCTATTTTCTATTACTTTCTGTGCTCATTCCCACTATTAATTTCCAATTGCTGCTGTAACAAATTACCGTTAAAAAGTTGCTTAAAAAAACACAAATTGATTATCTTACAGATCCGGGAGGTAAAAAATCCAAATTAAGTCTTATAGGACTAAAATCAAGGTGTCAGCAGGGCTGCATTCCTTCTGGAGTCTCCAAAGAGAATCTATTTCCTTGCTTTTCCCAGCTTCCTGAAGCCTCCTGCATTCCTGGGCTCATGGCCTTTCCATCTTCAAAGTCAGCACCATGGCATTTTCAAATCTCCCTCACCCCCGCTTCCATTGCCACATCTCCTTCTCCAACTCTGGCTCTCCTACCCTCCCTCTTTCCCTTAAAAGGACCCTTGATTACATTGGGTTGACCCAGATAGTCCAGGATAAACTCCTCATATAAAATCCTTCATCATATCTACAAAGTGCCTTTTGCTATTTAAGGTAATATATACACAGGTCTCAGACATTAGGACATGGGCATCTTTGGGAAGCCATGACTTTGTCTAGCATTAATGATTCTCTTACCTTACCCTAGGTTTTCTTT
Source organism: Panthera tigris (assembly GCF_018350195.1). Lineage (NCBI taxonomy): Eukaryota > Metazoa > Chordata > Mammalia > Carnivora > Felidae > Panthera > Panthera tigris. Next base: position 16,043,387 of record NC_056675.1, read on the forward strand.
TTTTCCAAAATACTTATCAACTTTAACATGCTTTACCTATCTACTAGATTTATTGTTGGTCATCCCTCCGCCATAATGTGAGCTCCATGAAGACAGGAATCTTTGTGTCTTTTTTTTTTTTTTAACTGATATACCTCTAGCAACTAGAATAGTCCCTGGCATATAGTAGATGTTCAATGAATATTTGTTGATTGAAAGAAAAGGAGGTACTCATCTAGATAAATCAAGAAGAGAAAATATCTTTGTTTATCTTTCCAAACATGTCAAACAGGAGAGGAAACAGAAGGAGCCTGTTCCACAGCAGCCAGCTTTCTGAACTGATTTGTAAACATGGAAACCTAGCGGTTCTCCAACTTCTCTGTGTACAAACATAACCTGAGAGACTTATTTACAAATTCAGGTTCTCTAGCCCCATCCTTCCCAAGTCCAGATTTAGATTTGTTAAGTCTTGAGTGGGGCTCAAGCCAACCCCACTGGGCTGAGGGCTATAATCCATGTTGGGCAAACATTGCTGGTGCCTCCTTGGTAAACCTTCCAAAGCAGAGGTTCTCAACCTTTGCCTGCACAATGGAACTTCCTAAGGAGTTTCATAAACTATCAATGCCTATACCCTATCCCCAGCAATTCTGTTACTTGGTCTGGGGTGCAGCACGGGCACTGGGATTTTTAAAGCTCCTGCTTATTTCTAATGTGCATCCGTGGTTGAGAACCACTGTTCTGTAATAATCAGACTCACTCAGATTTTACATGGCTGCCCATGATAAAGACTATATTTCCAAGTCTTTCTTGCAGTTAGATGAGGCCAAATGAGATTTGGACACACCAGGCAACCTTCCTCAAAAGATGGCACATACCCCTCCCTCCTCCTTTTTCTTTTCCCTCCCTCCTGCTACTTAGGATGCCCTCTTGAACAAGACCACACGAGTGGAGCCACTGGATGGAAGGAGCTTAGGCAACAAAAGCAAAAACAAATGGGACTACGTCAAACTTAATAACTTCTGTGCACCAAAGGAAACAATGAACAGAGTGAAAAGGCAACCTACAGAATGGGAGAAAATGTTTGCAAATCATGTATCTGGTAAAAGAATAATGTCCAGAATGTATAAGGACCTTCTAAAACTCAACAATAGAAACAAAATAACCTGATTATTAAAAGGGCCAAAGGACTTGAATACAATTTCTCTGTTCTCTATTTCTCATTTGAAGAAATACAGATGGCCAACAAGCATATGAAAATTCATCATAAAAGAATTGCAGATCAGAACTACCATGAGATATCACTTCACACACATTAGGATGAAAATAATAGAAAATAACAAGTATTGGCAAGAATGCAGGGAAGTTGGAGCCCTTGTGCACTAGTGAGAAAAATGATGCAACCATCATGAAAAGCAGTATGGAGGTTCCTCCAAAAAATTTGAAAAAGAATAACTAGGGCCACTTGGGTGACTCAGTTGGTTAAGCATCCAACTTTGGCTCAGGTCATGACCTTGTGGTCATGAGTTCAAGCCCCATGTCAGACTCTCTGCTGTCCATACAGAGCCAGCTTTATATCCTCAGTCTCCTTCTCTCTCTGCTCCTCCCCCCTCAAAAATAAATAAATTAAAAAAAATAATAACCATATGGCCTAGAAACCCCACTTCTGGGTATATATCCCCAATGTCCATCAACAGAAAAATGAGTAAAAAAAAAAAAAAAAAAAGAGAGAGAGAGAGAGAGAGATACCTACAATGGAAGATTATGCAGCTTAAAAAACAAGGGAATTCCCTTACATGCTACAACCTGGATGAACCTTGAGAACAATACGCTAAGTGAAATAAGACAGTCACAAAAGCACAAATATTTTATGACTCCATTTATATAAAGTATCTAAAATAGTAAAAATCATAGAAACATTAAATACAAAGATAGCAGCCGGGGAAAGTGGGAGGAGGAATTAGTTTTTAATGGCTATACAGTTTCAGCTTTGCAAGATGAAGTTTTAGATATCAGTATATATTTAACACTACTGAACTGTACACTTAAAAGTGGTTAAGATGGTAAATTTAATGTCATGTGTTTTTTTACCACATTTTTAGAAAGCTTTGAATCTGGTTTTCTGAATCATCCGTCACTACTGATGATTTCCTTTATTTTTGGCCTTATTCTCCTGGAATTCAATGTTTTTCTTCCATATGACACAATCTCTTTCATTAACACCCCCCCCCCGCCCCGCCCCAGTGACACACATAGCAGTTCATAGGCAAGCCTAGTCAGCTCACTCTAGACCATCTCAGACTCCCTGGACCCCTGGTTCCTGCACGCTGGGTGAGAGGATGGGTACTGTCTGCAGCCCCCTCGTTTTCCCATGTCCAGCATCTCCTTCAGTGCCCACTTGTGAAGGTGATAGCTCCCTGGTTTCCATTCTCCCTATTTTGCTCTACTATTCCCTGACAAAGCTTCAACTGCTTGCTCCCTATCTGCTTCCAAATCCATCTCTGTAGCACCTCACTCATTTCCAGATGCCTTCTAGTCTTGTCCAGATAGATGCCATGCACCTGCAAGATAACAGCCCGCCAGATAGACTCATTGCATGCACCCCAAAACAGATTTATTTTTTCTCATCAAGACTTCTTACTCTTTCTCCATCCATATCGAATCAGTCATCACAAACCTCATTGATTGTACCTTTCAAGGCTCTGTGGGTGCCCTCTTTTCAATTCCACTGTTATCATCTGGGCTCTTGCAACTGAAATTGCTGAATCCAGTGTGCGGCAATTATTAAAATCTTAGTAACTAGTCCCTAGCTATTTTTTTCCCTTCCTCTTTCTCTCCCTCTCTTCTTCCTTCATTTTTCTCTTCCTATCCAACCCATTGTCATACTGCCACCAAAGTTATCTTTCTAAAAACCAGATTTGGCTGTTACTCCAAAATCTTTAGTGGATCCCTGTGGTCTCTGAGAAAAAGTCCAATCGTAACATTGTATACAAGTGCTGCCTCCACCTGGCCTGTCTACCTTCTTCGCTGATAAGAGAGTCAGTGCCTGTGCTAATGAACACAGCAGGCTCTAAAGTTGGACCAGACCCCAAATTTGACTCAGTTTTAATATCTATATGAACTTGGGCAAATCACTCATTACCCCTAAGTCTTAATCACCTCATCTGTAAAATGAGGATAACTATGACACCTACCTATGGTTTTGTGAGGATGAATGAAATATTGTGCTTAACGTTATTGTGATTATTATCATTATTCTCTTTCCGAAACGTTCCAGCTGCACTTAACTCACCATACCCTGAACAAAATGTCTTTCCAGGGCTGTTTTTCCTTCCTGATTGGCTCCTTCCACCTCCATTCCATTTCCTCTCTGCCTCCATACCTCTTTCCGACCTTTCAAAATCCACCTTGTCTGTGGAGCTTTTTCTCACTTCCCCATAACTTGATTCTCTCCATCAAGTTTCCCATAGCACTTGATACATGCACTATTATTTGATCAGTTCTGAGTTACTGCCCATCAATAACATCTTGTCTCACTGTGAAGCATAAGACAGAGCTGGCTGAAAATAATAAAAGACATCCTGAGAAAAAAGAGGGAGTAAACAGACAAATATTAGCACTTAATAGTTTTAAATTGTGTGCAAAAAGTTACCAAAATCCAAAGGCTGATGGAAAAAACTTGGGGAGGAAAATGTTACCAGGAAATATAATACAAGTTTACTTTTTAATTATGTAAAGAGCTCCTGGCAAATTTGAGGAGCTTAAATGCCGACAGGGATTGGTTAGTAAGTGGTGATACATCTGTAAATAAAACATTATGTGACCATGAAAAAGATTAAGGTGAATCAGTAGGTGTCAGCATAGATGTCCATGACATATTAAAGTGTGAAAATATGAAGTGAGATCTACTTTATGTGTCTGTATCTGGAAGAATATGCCCCAAATTGTTAACAGTTAGTCTGTAAATAAGAATATGGACCTAAGGAGTAAAGGAAAACTTTCAGATCTTCTTTCAAAAGTAACCACTTACTATTTTTATAATTTTAAAAAATTAAGTAAATAAATAGACCATCAGGGGCCCCTGGGTGGGTCAGTTGGTTAAGCATCCAACTCTTGATTTTGGATCAGGTCATGAGCTCACAGTCATGAGATTGAACCCTGTGTCAGGCTCCACCCTGGGCCTGGTGGATTTTCTTTTAAGAAAATCAGAAATCTTTTAAGATTTTCTCCCTCTCCCTCTGCCCCTCCCCTGTTTGTGCTCTCTTGCATGCTCACTGTCTCTAAAAAATAAATGAATAAACCATCAATCTGGCAAAAGACACATCAACTATAAATAAATGGGGGAATAGGGACAGATGATTTAGAAAAGAAATAGAGATGATGAATGAATGCAAGGAAAAATATTGAATTTTGGCAAGTAAAAATAAAGTAGTGATGAAGTGTTTATTAAAAATAGTCAAACAAAGAATAACCTACTAAATTATACTTCATGCTGGCAAAGATGCATTGAAATGGACACTTTCTTGTGTTTTTTGTGACATTTAAATTTTATGTAAGTCCTTAGGGGTAAATATTGGCAATTTGTATCAAGGGCAACAAGAATGTTCATGTTTTATGGTTCACTCACTTCTGGATGTATCTCACTTCAGAGATAATTCAACCTAACGAAAGGTCATATGCACAAAGACAGTGAAAATTTGGAAGCAATTTGAGATAGAGTGGTTAAATAAAATAAAGGACGGTTGTTGTGGGGAATTAAACAATCTATGCTATTTACAGGGACCTAGTAAGAGCTCAGTACCTGTTAGCTGCAGCTATTATTATTATTATTATTATTATTATTATTATTACTATTATTATGACAATGGTACTCACTATACAAATTGTGTCATTAAAAATTATCATTGCAAAACTAAAAGGCAACTGATGGAATGGGAGAAGCTGTTTGCAAACAACTTATTAGATAAAGGGTTACTGTCCAAAATCCACAAAGAAATTATCAAACTCAATACCCAAAAAACAAATAATCCAGTGTAGAAATGGGCAAAAGACATGAATAGACACGTCTCCAGAGAAGACATCCAGATGGCCAACCAACACATGAAAAAATGCTCCACATCACTCATCATCAGGGAAATATAAATCAAAACCACAATGAGATACCACCTCACACCTGTCAGAATAGCTAAAATTAACTCAGGCAACAACAGATGTTGGTGAGGATGTGGAGAAAGAGGATCTCTTTTGCACTGTTGTTGGGAATGCAGACTGGTGCAGCCATTCTGGAAAACAGTATGGAGGTTCCTCAAAAAATTAAAAACACAACTACCCTACGACCCAGCAATGGCACTACTAGGTATTTATCCAAGGGATACAGGTATGCTGTTTCGAAGGGGCACATGCACCCCAATGTTTATAGCAGCGCTATTGACAATAGCCAAAGTATGGAAAGAGCCCAAATGTCCATTGATGGAGATATATATATATATATATCTATATATATATCTCACATCTTCTTTATACACACACACACACACACACACACACACACACACACACACACAGTGGAGTATTACTCGGCAATCAAAAAGAATGAATTCTTGCCACTTGCAACTACGTGGATGGAACTAGAGAGTATTATGCTAAGCGAAAATTAGTCAATCAGAGAAAGACAAATATCATGACTTCACTCATATGAGGACTTTAAGATACAAAACAGATGAACATAAGGGAAGGGAAACAAAAATAATATAAAAACAGGGAGGGGGACAAAACAGAAGAGACTCATAAATATGGAGAACAAACTGAGGATTACTGGAGGGGTTGTGGGGGGGGGATGGGCTAAATGGGTAAGGGGCATTAGGGAATCTACTCCTGAAATAATTGTTGCACTATATGCTAACTACCTTGGATGTAAATTAAAAAAAAATAAATTATTTAAAAAAATTATCACTGTTGGGGCACTCAGGTGGCTCAGTTGGTTGGGTATCTGATTCTTGATTTCAGCTCAGGTCATGATCAAGCCCCACCTTGGGCTCTGTGCTGAGCATGGAGCCTGCTTGAGATTCTCTCTCTCCCTCTCTCTCTCAGCCCCTTTCCCCCTCAAAATAAAATAAAATAAACATTTAAAACAAATCATCATTGTCAAGCCTATGGAGCAACAAGTGTCCTACAGTATAACTATGTAAAAACATATAATATTAAAACACTGAAAATAAATATACAAAATGGTTATGGATGTGTTAGAATACCAGAGTAAGGGTGATTCTTTATATTTTTCTCATGTGTTCCAAACTCTTGGTAATATTATTATATATACACTATAATTTAAAAACAAATTTTAAAAATTTCAGCCTATTATTATTCATCAAGCCTCGAGTCCATATTTTAAAAACCATATATATCTCCCAAAATTAATACTATCAAAATGTTCAGGAGCTAGTAAAGAAACGTTTAGAGCTATATTGAGTTTGTCACACATTCAAATGTGACACTCATAATATGAAGGATAAAGTTACTTTCTAAGAATTACACCAGTAAACATTAACACAATGAAAGATATCTATGAAAAAAAGCCTAGTACACTTTTCAAAATCTTAATGGAGGCTTAAGAAACACCTGAATCCAAATAAGGTTACTAAAAAGAAGTTGTAATGTAGGTGAAAAAAAGCTATAGCTGAATTAACTTACTGAAAATTGAACAGAGATTAGAGTAGCAGAGATGTGTGGGCTACGTTAGTGGTTCAAACTTGAGAAATGCACTGACATCTTGTAAAGGAAAAATTATGACCCTCAAATGTTGACCTATTTTATTTTTAATATGATGTTACTTAAATATATACAAATAGAAAACTAGGTATAAAATGCCTTATTCTTGTTTGTACCAATATTTATGTATTTATTCACACATTTGATAAAAATGTCACAGGTAGAAGTGAAGTCATTACAATGACATAAGTAACTGTATAGACTGACCCAAAGTACGGAGTCAAGTTGCCAAAAATCAGAACATGAGCAGCACACAGTTCCTTAACACCTGTGCACTCACACACTCTTGTCCACATCCATCCATGCCACAACAGTCACAGGCACTAAGTTCAGATAAAACCCAGAGAACTTCTCCCTGGCTTCAAGTCCTGGGGATGAGAAGAGAGAAATGATCAATGAAAAGATGCTAGAACTGCTCAACACATCGCTCTGTTCTGCCAACGACTCAGAGAAGACAAGACATGAAACTCTGGAGCAGTTATTTCCTTATAAATGCCATATTCTTAGGGCGCCTGGGGGGGCTCAGTTGGTTAAGCGTTGAACTCTTTGATTTTGGCTCAAGTCATGATCTCATGGTTCGTGGGTTGAAGGCTGGCGTTGGGCTGTGTGCTCACACCATGGAGCCTGCTTAGGATTCTCTCTCTCTGTCTCTCTCTCTGCGACTCCCTCTCTCTCAAAATAATAATTAAAAATTTTAAAAAGTTAACGATCTATTCTTATAGCTGCTTATACAGGTGTAAAACCAAAGGAGATTTTTAAATTAAATATAATTATATGGGGCACCTGGGTGGCTCAGTCGGTTAAGCATCTGACTCTTGATTTCAGCTCAGTTTGTGAGATTGGGCCCCATGTCAGGTTCTGTGATGACAGCAGGGAGCCTGCTTGGGATTCTCTCTCCCTCTCTCTCTGCCCCTCCCCACTCACGTGCTCTCTCTCAAAATAAATAAATACTTTAAATAATAATAAAATTAAATATAGCTATACCAGATAAGTAAGATTCAAATGCATAGCATTAATTTAATATGATGGGTAATGTTTTCTAAAAAGGAAATTCAAATTAAACCCACGAGATACCATTTCCTACCCACCAGAATGGCTAACATGAAAAACAATGACAAGGAAGTCTAGCAGTTGAAACAATTGTTGGCAAGGAAGTGGAGAAACTGAAAGAATCATACATTGATGGAAAATGTAAAATTGTGAAACACTTCGGAAAATGTGGCAGTTTCTCATAAAGTTAAATATCATCTACCATATGACCCAACAATTTCACTCCTAGGTACTTTCCAGAAGAGAAATGAAAATATATGTCCACAAAAAGACTTATACAAGTCTTTTTATTCATACCACCTTTATTCTTAATAGCCAAAGATCGGAAACAACCCAATGTCCTTCAGCAGGTGAATGGATGAACCAAGTATGGTATATTTTCATACAGCAGACTCAGCACTAGAAAGCCAAAGAATACCAAAGCCTAATAGTGCAAAGTTAGCTCCTGACTGTCAGAAATGACTTTTTCTTTTTCATTGGTGTGCAATCAAATATACCACAGTAGCTATCAAAACCCAATGAATGCACACAAAAGCTTTTTTGCATGTTATTGTACATAAATTTTACCTTAAAAATATATAAATATAAATATTAAGAAGGAGTATTACAGACAGTGAGTGGAGCTAATAAGCTGAACGTTTGTGTGATTGTCGCTTGAGGACAAGTAATGCTGGCAACTGAAGGGAAAACAGATTGCAGAATTCAAGTGCAGAATTCAAAGCAGCTTTCCACCATTTGACAAGGACAGTGGTGGACATCAAAAGTTTGGAAACGGTAATGAGGACTCTTGGGCAAAACTCCATAGCAAAGTTTCAGGATAAATGAATGAAGCAAATGAAAATGAAAATAGTACAACTGAGTTCCTGGACTTTCTGACAATGATGGCAAGAAAAATGAAAGACAGGGACAGAGAGTAAAGAAGTTAGAGAAGCATTCTTGTGTTTAATAGGAATGACAATGGCTATGTTAGTGTGATAGAATTATGTCACATGATAAAACACCTTGGAGAAAAGTTAACAGATGAGGAGGTTGATGAAATGATCAGGGAAGCAGATATTAATATTGATAGTCAAGTGAACTATGAAGAATTTGCATAAATGATGTCAGCAAAGTGAGAATATTGTACAAAATGTGTTGAAGTTTCTGTACAAAATTGTTTGCTTTTTTCTTTGTAAAAGCTTCTTGATACTATCAAAAGAATATAAATCCGTAGTCATTAGATTTATTCCTCTGTGTTTTTCTTCCTTATTTTACTATCATTGTCCTATACCTTATTTTAGAAAGTGCATCAAGGGGCACCTGGGTGGCTCAGTCGGTTAAGCAGCCGACTCCTGGTTTTGGCTTAGGTCATGATCTCACGGTTCAAGAGTTACAGCCCCACATTGATGTCAACTCAGAGCCTGCTTGGGATTCTCTCTCTGTCTCTCTCTCTCCCCCTCCCTCTCTCTCTGCCCCGCTCCCAGGCTCACTCACACTCTTTCTCTCCCTCTCAAACTAAATAAACAAACTTAAAAAAAAAATAGAAAGTGCATCAAGTAGCATGTGGCTTACTAAATTAATGGTTGTCAAACTTTTTGGGTTCAGCATCCCTTTATGCTTTAAAATTTTACTGAAGATTTTTAAGGCTTTCTATTTATATTAATTATACCTATTAAAATTTGCCATATTAGAACGTAACACAGAATTTTAAAACATTTATTTGTTTATTACAAAATAATAAACTCTTACATGTTGACATAAATATTTTTTAAATACTTCCTCTTCTAAAACCAAAAAAATAGTGAGAAAAGTGGTCTCATTTTACATTTTTGCATATCTCTTTAATGTCTGGCTTGGTAAAAGACAGCTGGATTTTCTTTAAAAAAATTTTTTTTAATGTTTATTTATTTTTGAGAGAAAGACATGGAATGTGAGTGGGGGAGGGGCAGAGAGGGAGACACAGAATTCCAAGCAGGCTCCAGGCTCTGAGCTGTCAGCACAGCTCCATGTGGGGCTGGAATTCACGAACCCGGAGATGGTGACCTGAGCCAAAGTCAGACATTCAAGGATTAAGCCACCCACGCGCACCACCGTTACTTGCTTTTTAAGCTTTCTTTAATTCTCAAAGAAAATCCGGTTATGGCACTATTGACAAACAAGTTATATATTTGATTTCCTACTTTAAAAAAAATCACAATTAGTTTTGTAAGAAACTGCCATACTGTCTTCCAAAATGTACCATTTTGTATTCTCACCAGCAATGACTGAGAGTTCCTGTTACTCCACATCCTCACCAATGCTTGGTATTGTCAGTGTTTTGGAAATTTAGCCGTTCTAATAGGTGTGCAGTCGTGTGTCATTGTTTTCACTTGCAATTCTCTAATAATATATGATGTTGAGCATATTTTCACATGCATATTTGCCATCTGTGTAGCTTCTTTGGTGAGGTGTCTGTTCAGATCTTTTGCCATTTTTAAGCAGGCTGTTAGTTTTCTTACTGCTGAATTTAAAAGGTTCTTTTAACTGAGGAGGCTCAGTCAGTTGAGCATCCAACTTTGGTTCAGGTCCTGATCTCACGGGTTCATGGGTTCAGGCCCCGCATCGGGCTCTGTGCTGACAGCTCCAAGCCTGGAGTCTGCTTCCGATTCTGTGTCTCCGTCTCTCTCTGCCCCTCCCCCGCTCATGCTCTATCTCACTCTCAAAAATAAATAAACATTAAGTTTTTTTTAATAAATAAAATTTCTTTATATATTTTGGACACCTGTCCTTTAGCAAATATCAAGTTTTGCAAAGATTTTCTCCCGGTCTGTGATATATTTTTTCATTTTCTCCACAGTGTCTTTCACAGAGCAGGAGCTTTTAATTTTAATGAAGTACAACATCAATTCTTTCTTTCATGGATCATGCTTTTGGTGTTGTATCTAAAAAGTCAATGCCAAGCCCAAGGTTACCTAGATTTTTCACCTATATTATCTTTTAACAGTTTTGTAGTTGTGCCAGAGGTTAGGGGAAGAGAAGGACAAATCGTGGAATAGGGGGGACTCTTAGGGCAATGAAACTATACTCTATGATACAGTAATGATGGGCACATGTCATTATACATTTGTGAAAACGCATAGCCTGTACTTACACAAAGAGTGACCCCTAATGTGAACTACTGGACTTTAATTAATAAAAATGTATCAATATTGGTTCATCAGTTGAAACAAATGTGTGACACTAATACAAGGCGCAAATGTAGGGGAAACAGTGGGAGATGTGGTATATAGAAACTTTCTGTACTTTTCCATCAATTTTCCATAAACCTAAAACACTTCTGAAACTAAAGTCTACTGATTGTTTAAATTATAACTAGCCCCCAAACTACCACAAAACAGGCAAGTATTACAAAATGAAATTATTAAGGGTGCCAGGCTGGTTCAGTCAGTGGAGCATGTGGCTCTTGATCTTGGGATTGTGGGTTCAAGCCTCATGTTGGGTGTAGGGGTTACTTAAAAATAAAAAATCTTAAAAATAAAGGAAATTCAAGTGAGGTTTTGTTTGTTCGTGATTATCAGAACTCATACTTTATTGACACTGTGCAGAGACAATTCTTGAAAGCCCAATTTGAAAGGATCAACTTTTTTTATCTTCATGAAATTGTCCTATTCACTTGAAGATATGATTAGGATTGTGACATATTGAAATCTTCGTGAAAATTATTAATCCAATTAATGTTGGCATTGGGAACAGAGAGTTTATTCATGAGGTATTTACTACTTCATCTGCTGTTATGAACTGTGGCCAGTGGTATTTACAAAGCAAAGGCCTCACACCAGAACTACTTGCAGTGAAAGGTGGCATCTGGGGCGCAGGTGTTGAGGTCAGCATGCTGGGCTATGAGTGCTGAATGGCACACGTTTGTCCGTCATTTTCCTCTAGTCAGCTATTGGGAAACTTTGGTTCATCCAGCTTGATAGGATAGGATAACACTCAGCTTTCACTTGGCAAGAACCACAAATGCAGGAAAGGCCATGAAAGCACAGGATGGTGCTTGTGCTTAAGAGAATCTTGAGCTTAGGTGAAGTTTTGTAAAAGGAGAATTAAATTGTTAAAAACTCATCCCAATCTGTCCGGCCTTGATTGATGGAGACTGTCTCCTGGTCATTAAAGAGGTGTGTTCTTTTTTGGGATAGAGATCGATCATGAAGCTTGTTCATGGCTTCTTTCTGATCAGCAGCTTAGTTTTCTAAGAACCTTTACATTGGGACAGGAGTCCTTGGAGAGTGGAACTGAGTTTTGAGGCTACTACCAGGGTAATGTCCCATTTACAAATTAATAAATGGACCATCTGGCTTAAAAACCAAGGAGTTCTTTTAGAAAGAATCTTTCCCTAAGACCCTACCTATGTTGGGAACATGAAAGACTAGAGTTCCTTGACCTATAATATCGTTGGCCACATTCTGTACTGTGGAGACCTCATCAAGGTAGAGCACTGCCAAAGCACCAGCCCACTGTCTCTACGGGTCATAGTGTGAGTCTGTGGCTGTCATTTCCCCCAGGAGATGCTAGATTCCAGCTCTCCCTTATGTTTTGTATCCTTCACAGCTCCTGGCATAAGGCCTTGCAGCATGGCAGGTTGCTGAGTCAATGTTGATCTACTGCAGCTCTGACTTCAGATTCCATCAGGGCAGTTTTTGTTTCAGAAAGTAAACAGGAGAGAGTGGACCCAGCCTGGCACTGGCCAATTTAGCAGTTTAAAGGTAAAAGCTCTTCAAAATGTGGGCAATTCCTCTGATTTTCTGGGTCTGTCTTTGCTCCCAGGGCCCTTCAGATGAAATAAATTCACTTCTCCCAAGGAACTCTCAAAAACACACTCCCTACTGAGGGTGGATCTGTCTGTATTTCTAGGACTCATATCTGAAATCCTCCTTTAAATCCTTCCCCTCCCTAGGCTACCTCCCACCCATCTGCAGGGGTAGCAAACACGGATCTCAGTGGGGCAGACAGCCAGTTTGCATGAGGGAAGGAGGCCTGTTAACATGGGGGCTGGTGTGAATTGTGACAAACTGAAAGGCATTCATATTTGCAAGTTCTTAAAACTGTCCTGGTCAAATCAAATGCATGAACTGGAAGTCCAGTTCAGTCACCTATAGCCAATGTGGGACGTTTGATCCTCACCGTATGGTATAAACTGCTTAGGTGTGAACAAAAGGGCCTTTCCCAACCTGGCTTCCCACAGCTTGCCCTTCGAGTCCAGCCACTCCCACCTACGTCCCTACACTCTGCTTACGTGACATACTTTTATGCATGCCCTCCCTGGTCACCTTTGCATGTGCATTCTTTTTGTTCCCCAGCATTTATCAAACACCTAATGCAGCAGGCACTAAAATAGGTGCTGAGGAAACAAACGTGAACAAGAGTTTCTGACCTCATGGAGTTTACAGGGTCGTGAGAGACATATACATTAGATAATTACCAGCCTGTGATAAGGGATATGAGAGCAGTACAGGGTGTGACTGAAACGTACACAAAGAGCACCTTGCCAGATCAGGGAGAGCAGGTTTGGGAAGGCTTTTCAGAGGAGTAGATATTAGCTGCAGCTGAAGGGGAGCTGAAGAAGCAAGGATGAGGGTGAAAGGGTAAGGGAGGGTGTAGGGAGAGGGCTTCCTAGAAGCAGCAGCAGCACTTGTAAAGGTCCCTAAGGAAACTGACATTCCATGTGATTTGAGACTAAGGATGTGAGAAGGGTGGCATAAGATAAAACTGGGAAGGTGAGCAAAGTCCAGATCTTCCCAAGCTTTGTGGCCAAACAAAGGAGTTCAGATTTTGTCCTAAGGGCAATGGGCAGCCACCAACAGTTTTTAGTCAAAGACCGTTTGGACCCAAATTTGCCTTTTAGAAGAATCACTCTGGCTTCAGTGTGGAGGACAGGCTGACGTAGCAAGCCTGGAGGTAAAGAGGACAATTACAGGGTCATCATAATAAACCAGCCAGAGATGATGGTGGCCTGGCCTGAGGAACAACACTGGGGTGGAAAGCATGGACCAGACTTGGGAGACAGAAGTGACATACCTCAGAGATTGATTATGAGATTAGGAGGAGGTGTCAATGATGAACGTGGAGCGCCCTGATCTAGTCATCCTTTCAGCTTAATTCTCTCATTAGCCCTCATGGACCTTCCAGGCACCTTTCTACCTGCTGCCCCAGCACTCTGTCCCACTGCTAGTTTAGCACAGCGTATTGTTTAATGGTGACAGGTCGTTCGTCCTATTTCCTTGTTATGTTGGGCAGGGACCCTGTGTCAGTCAGGGTCAAATTAGGAGATGGAAGCCATACAGTAATTTTAACAGCTTAAGTTTAATGTGTAGAATTACACATTACACAAGAAATTTCAGTAAAGACAACTCTAAAGAATATAGGATCAGCAGATATAAGGTTCATTGACCACCTCTGAGGCTGGGGTAGAGCACTAGGCCTGAGAACCAGACCCAGTTGGAGAGGACGTGGCTGTGGAAATTGGATGGCACAGTTGCTTGGTGCTGTGCCAATGGTAGTTGCTGGAAATTTGCCCTCCAGAATTTGCTGGAAACCTACCTTCTGAGGTCCCAAAGAAAGCCATTTCATAGAAAGGTGTCTCACTGGAGGCACCCTCCTACAAAGACAACTAAAGGGTATTGCAGGGGAAAGCTGCTGGGTGCTGCTTACCACTATTACTACAGAAGCCAGGCTCTGGAAGAACTACATGAGCCGCAGAGTCGTGGCACTGGAAAAGCCTTCTGTGTTGCAGGAGCTGGGCACTGAGGAATCCATACATACTTCCGGAACCACTGAAACACACCAGACTAAGAAGGAAAACCCCTTCCTCATGCAATCGCTCTCCAGAGCCCACAGCTGACAAAGCTTAACATTGTGTCACCTGACAAAGGAAAAATTACTTTTTAAAAAAGTTTATTGGGGTGCCTGGGTGGTTCAGTCGATGAAGCGTCCGACTCTGGCTCAGGTCATGATCTTGAGGTTCATGAGTTTGAGCCCCGCATTGGGCTCTGTGTTGACAGCTCAGAGCCTGGAGCCTGCTTCAGATTCTGTGTCTCCCTCTCTGCCCCTTCCCCACTCACACTCCGTATCTTTCTCTCTCTCAAAAATAAGTAAACATTTTTTAGAAGTGTATTTAGTTATTTATTTTGAGAGAGAGAGAAAGAGAGAGAGAGAGAGAGAGAGAGAGAGAGAGGAGAGTAGGTGGGGGAAGGGCAGGGAGGGAGGTAGAGAGAGAATCCCAAGCAGGCTCTTGTGCAGTGCAGAGCCCAACGCAGGGCTCGATCCCATGAACCATGAGATCATGACTTGAGCCGAGATCAAAAATTGGATGTCTAACTAAGCCACCCAGGCGCCCTGGAAACATTACTTTTAAATGGCCCAGCTCTGTTTTTGCACAAGCAAGCAATGAAGAGTGAATTTGGAGCCAAGAGGCAATAAATTGGTAAAAGCAGCACAGACCCCTTCTTGTTTATCCTCGCTGCTGGAGTACCACAGGGGGCTAGAAGTCAACATGTCAAGAAAAGTTCAGAATGAAGAAATGTAAATTCAAGTTCTTTGTCTGTTTTTAAATTTTGTTGTTGTTGTTGATGAGTTTCATCAACTCATCAGATACATGATTTGCAAATATTTTCTCCCAGTTTTTTTTCATTCTCTTGAGAGTGTCCTTTGAAGTACAAAAGTTTTCAATTTTGATGAAGTTCCGTTTATCTATTTTTTCTTCTGTTGCTTGTGCTTTTAGGGTCATATCCAAGAAATCATTGCCAAATCCAACTTTTCTCCTATGTTTGCTTCTAAGAGTTTTATAAAGTCAGGTCTCATGTTTAGGTGTTTGATTTACTTTAATTTTTGTATGTAATGTAAGGTAAGGGGTCAACTTCATTCTTTTGCATGTGAATATCCTGTTTACTTAGCACCATCTGTTAAAAAGTACTTAACCATATATGCAAGGGCTTATTTCTAGGCTCTCCATTCTTTTCCATTGATCTATATGTCAGCCTTATTCCAGTACCACAGTTTTTTTAAAAAATTTTTAATGTTTATTTATTTTTGAGAGGACGAGAGACAGAGTGTGAGTGGGGGAGGGGAAGAAAGAGAGGGAGACACAGAATCTGAAGCAGACTCCGGCTCTACACTGTCAGCACAGAGCCCAACACGTGGCTTGAACTCATGAACTTTGAGATTGTGACCTGAGTTGTAATCGGACACTTAACTGACTGAGCCAACCAAGGGCCCCCCACAGTTTTTTTTTAAGTTTTGTTTATTTTGAGACAGAGAACAAGACAGTGCATGTGAGTGGGGGCAAGGGCAGAGAGAGAAGGAGAGAGAATCCTGAGTGCAAAGCCAGACGTGGGGCACAAACCCATGAACCATGAGATCATGACCTGAGCCAAAACCAAGAGTCTGATGCTTAACCCACTGAGCCACCCAGGCATACCACCATACTATTCTGATTACTTTAGCTTTGTAGTTTGTTTTGAAATAAGGGAGTGGGCCTCCAAATATTTTTTTTTTCAAGATTGTTTTGGCTATTCAAGATCCCTTCATATTCCATATGAATTCTAGGATGGGATTTTTCTACATCTGAAATAAAAATTATTATGTTGTGATGGGGATTGCATCAAATCTGGAGATCACTTTGGGTAGTGTGGAAATCTTAATTTTTCTATTTATTTACACCTTCCTTAATTTTCAGCAATGTTTTGTAGTTTTCAATGTACAATTCTTTTGACTTTTTGATCAGATTTGTTCCTAAGTATTTTATTCTTTTTGAGGCTATTGTAAATGGAATGTTCTCCATTTCCTTTTTAGAATGTTACCATTGCTGATGAAAAATGTGACTGATTTTTCAATGTTGATTTTTGTATCCTGGGATTTTGCTGAATTTATTAGTTATAGCGTTTGTGTGTGTGTGTCTGTGTGTGTGGGGGGTGGCTCTTTAGACTTTTCTACATATAAAATCATGTTATCAGCAAACAGGGATAATTTTGGGGTGCCTGGGTGGCTCAGTTGGTTAAGCATCCAACTTCGGCTCAGCTCATGATCTCCCAGTTCGTGGGTTCAAGTCCTGCACTGGGCTCTGTGCTGACAGCTCAGAGTCTGGAGCCTGCTTTGGATTCTATGTCTCCCTCTCTCTCTGCCCCTCCCCCATTCACACTCTGTCTCTCTCTCAAAAAATAAATAAATAAATAAATAAATAAATAAATAAATAAACAAACATACATTAAAAAAAAAGAATGTGTGGTTAATTTCAACATATTTGTGAATTTTCACATCTTCCTTCTGTTAATGATTTCTAGTATCATTCCATTGAAATCAGAAAAGAAATTATGTATGATTGCAAACTCTTTAAAGTTACTGGGGCAGCTAGGTAGCGTCTCACTTCAGCTAAGGTGATGATCTTGCGGTTTGTGGGTTCAAGCCCCACATCAGGCTCTGTGCTGACAGCTCAGAGCCTGGACCCTGCTTCGGATTCTGAGTCTTCCTCTCTCTGCCTCTCTCTCTCTCAGAAATAAAGAAATAAAATAAAATAAAATAAAATAAAATAAAATAAAATAAAATAAAATAAAATAAAATAATTAAGACTTGTTTTCTGGCTTAACATATAGTCTATCCCGGAGAACATTCCATGGGCACTTGAGAAAAATGTGTATTCTGCTTTTGTTGGTTCAACTGTTCTATGCATGTCTGTTAGGTTTAATTGGTTTATAGTGTTGTTCAAGTCTTCTATTTTATTACTGATCTTTTGTCTGATTGTTCTATCTATTATTGCAAGTGGTCACTGATATGTTCAACTATTGTAGAGCTGTTTATTTCTCCCTTCAATTCTTTCAATGTTTGTTTCATATACTTTGGATTTCTGGTATTTTGTACATGTATGTTTATAATTATGGTATCTTCTTGCGAAGTTATCATCAATATAATGCCCTTCTTTGTCACTTGCAACAATTATTGACATAAGGTCTGTTTTGTCTCATATTAGTTTAGCTACCTTAGCTCTCTTCTTCTGGTTACCCTACGTGAAATCTCTTTTCCATTCTTTCATTTTCAACCTATTTGCGTCAGATCTGAAATGAATGTCTTGGGCTTTTCCTCCTGCTCCTCCAACCCCAGTGCCACTCCGGCTGTACCACGCTGGCTCAGAGCTCTCTGCTCCTGTTGAACTAGCACCACTGTTGTCTCTCTCCAGCTGCAGACATCATTATCTACCAGGACTTCATCAGCCATGATGAGATATTCTCCAACAACTACAAAATCCAGATCATGGACAGGCTATGCCTGGAAGTGGAGGGATCAGTAGGACAGAGGGTAACACTGATGACTGGTTCATTGGTGGAAATGCCTCTGATGAAGGCCCCAAAGGTGAAGGTACCAAAAGGACATTAACCACTGGTGTTGATGTTGTCATGAACCATCACTTGCAGGAAACCAGATTCACAAAAGAAGCATATAAGAAGTACATAAAAGATTACATGAAGTCAATCAACGGCAAACTTGAAGAACAGAGGCCAGAAAGACTAACAACTTTTATGAGAGGGACTGCAAAACAAATCAAGCACACCCTTGCTAATTTCAAAAACTACCAGTTCTTTATTGGTGAAAACATGAATCTAGATGGCATGGTTGCTCTGTTGGACTATTGTGAGAATAGTGTGACCTCATACCTGATTTTTTTAAATGATGGTTTAGAAATGGAAAAATGTTGGGGCACCTGAGTGGCTCAGTTGGTTGAGCGTCTGACTTCAGCTCAGGTCATGATCTTCTGGTCTGTGAGTTCGAGCCCCACATCAGGCTCTGTGCTGACAGCTCAGAGCCTGGAGTCTGCTTTGGATTCTGTGTCTCCCGCTCTCTGCTCCTGCCCTGCTCATGCTCTGTCTCTCTCTCTGTCTCAAAAATAAATAAACATTAAAATTAAAAAAAAAAAAAAAGAAATGGAAAAATGTTAACAAATCTGGCTATGACTTTGGATATATCACCTGTTGTCATAACTGGCTTCTGCTTTTCATCCACACAAACCAGGACTTAGACGAATAGGATTGATGTCATCTTGAGCACTTCAATAATTTTGACTTCAATTTATTTGGAGCAGAGGCATTGTTTTCAAGAAAAAAAAAAACATGTCATGTAGGTTATCTAAAAATAAAATGCATTTAGGTGTGCCTGGGTGGCTCAGTCAGTTAAGGGTCCAACTTTGGCTCAGGTCATGATCTCCAGTCTGTGAGTTTTAGCCCCACATCAGACTCTGTGCTGACAGCTCAGATCCTGGAGCCTGCTTCGGACTCTGTGTCTCCCTCTCTCACAGCCCGTCCTCCATTCTCTCTCTCTCTCTCTCTCTCTCAAAAATAAACATTTAAATTTTTTTTAAATAAAATAAAATGCATAAAAACTCAAATGTAAAATAAGTATCTTGGGGTGCCTGGCTAGCTCAGCTGTTGGAGCACGTGACTCTTGATGTTAGAGTCCTGAGCTCAAGCCCCACATTGAGTGTAGAGATCACTTTAAGTATTTTTAAATTTTATTTATTTATTTTGAAAGACAGAGAGAGTGTGAGCAGGGGAGGGGCAGAGAGAGAGAGAGAGAGAGAGAAAGTAAGAGAATCCCAAGTAGACTCTGAACTGCCAGCAAGGAGCCCAACCCAGGGCTCAAACTCATGAGAATCAGATGCTTAACTGACTGAGCCACCCAGGTACCCTGGGATTACTTTATTTTTTTTAATGTTTATTTATTTTTGAGAGAGAGAGAGACAGAGCTTTTTTTCATCTGGGAATGTGTTATTTACGCCCTCATTTTTGCTGGATGTAGAGTTCTCAGTTGACAGCTTTTTCTTGTAGCACTTTAAATATATAAATCCACTCCCTTTAGACCTCCAAAGTTCTTACTAAGAAATTGGCTGCAAATTTTATTGAGCATCTCTTGCACATGATGAATCATTTTTCTCTTGCTGCTTTCAAGATTCCTTGTCTTTTCTTTTGACAGTTTGATTTTAATGTGTTTTGCTGTAGTCTCTTGGGTTTAATCCTATTTGGAATCCTTGAGTTTCTTGGACTTGTAGATCCATGTATTTCCTCAAATTTGTGAAGTCCTTCGTCATTATTTCTTCAAATAATCTCTGCCTCTTTCTTCCTCATTTCTCCTTCTGGAATATCCATAAAGCATATATTGATCTGTTTGATGATGCCCCATATGTTTCTTCATCTCTGTTCACTTTTCTTCATTTTTCTCCTCAGATTGGATAATTTCATGTCCTATCATCAAGTTCACTGATTCTTTCTCTGCCTGGCCATATCTGCTATTGAGCCCCCTCTAATTTATTTTTAAATTGTTATTGTAATTTTTTTTAGCTCAGGATATTTTTTGGTTCCTTTTTATAATTTCTACCTCTTTGTTGATATTCTCATTTTGTTCACATAAAATATTCATGATTTCCTTTAGTTCTTTGTGTTTCTATTTAGCTCTTTCAGTGTACTTTTTAAATGTTTATTTATTTTGAAAGAAAGAGAGTGGTTGAGGGGCAGAGAGAGAGGGAGAGAGAATCTGAAGGAGGCTCCACACTAAATATTTATACATAATATATTTATTGTTTAAATATAAATTATTAAATATTAAATATTATTATTTATTTTTGTATAAACGACAGCACAGAGCCCGATGCAGGGCTTGATCTCATGAACTGTGAGATAATGACCTGAGCTGAGATCAAGAGTCAGATGCTTAACCAACTGAGCCACCCAGGCGTCCCTTTCAGTGTACTTAAAGATAACTTTTAAAAAGTCTTTGTCTAGTAAGTCTGATGCCTGTGCCTTTTCAGGGATGGTTTCTGCCAATTTATTTTCTTTTTTTAAGTGGGTCATATTTTCCTATTTCTTTGTATGTCTAGTAATTTTGTTGATGTTGAAAATTGGGCATTTGAAAGAATCCATCTATCCTAGTCTTTGCAGACTGGTTTTGTACTAGAGCATTATTTCAGTAGTTATCTGGCTCTTTTCTAGGCCTTGAGATCAGCTCCAGATGAAAGCTCAAGATCTTCTCATGTCTCTTCTGAGTATGTGTCTTCCCTCGGCTTGTGTGGCTTTACTAATTTCCTCATATACATAGCTACTTCTGAACGTCTTAATTTTCCAGTCTCATCCAGCTACTCTTTGGGGCTCTAGATGGTCTGTTGGATATCTCCACCTGTAATCTCTTCCCTCAGGCACCTGTGGGTATATAGTTCCTCTGCAGCTTTCCTGAGCAGGGCCTACCACTTTTCCACCTGAGCTTTGGAGTAGACAAAACAGATATCACTCTTTAGGCCCCCAGACAGGTTATAATGTTACAATTAAGTTCTATTCTGCTCTTCTCTCTCTGGTTTGAATCAGGGAATTGAGGGCTGAGCTGTTGCCTCCTTCAGACCAAGATTGTTGCTGTGCATGAAACGTGTAGGGCACAGCAAGTAAAAACAGTACATGGCACAAAAACAGACACTCAGATCAATGGAACAGAATAGAGAACCCAGAAATGGACCCACAAATGTATGGCCAACTAATCTTTGACAAAGCAGGAAAGAACATCCAATGGAATAAAGACAGTCTTTTCAGCAAGTGG
This sequence comes from Panthera tigris, assembly GCF_018350195.1. Taxonomy (NCBI): domain Eukaryota; kingdom Metazoa; phylum Chordata; class Mammalia; order Carnivora; family Felidae; genus Panthera; species Panthera tigris. The sequence continues at coordinate 16,064,759 of NC_056675.1, forward strand.
TGCTGGGAAAACTGGACAGTGACAGGCAGAAAAATGAACCTGGCCACTTTCTTACACCATACACAAAAATAAACTCAAAATGGGTGAAAGACCTAAATGTAAGACAGGAAGCCATCAAAATCTTCGAGGAGAAAGCAGGCAAAAACCTCTTTGATCTTGGCTGCAGCAACTTCTTACTCAACACATCTCCAGAGGCAAGGGAAACAAAAGCAAAACTGAACTACTGGGACCTCATCAAAATAAAAAGCTTCTCCACAGCGAAGGAAACAATGAGCAAAACTAAAAGGCAACTGACAGAATGGGAGAAGATATTTGCAAACGACATATCAGATAAAGGGTTAGTATCCAAAATCTACAAAGAACTTATCAAACTCAACACCCAAAAAACAAATAACCCAGTGAAGGAATAGGCAAAAGACTTAAATGGACACTTCTCCAAAGAAGACATCCAGATGGCCAAGCAACACATGAAAAAATGCTCCACATCACTCATCATCAGGGAAATTTAAATCAAAACCACAATGAGATACCACCTCACACCTGTCAGAATAGCTAAAATTAACAACTCAGGCAACAACAGATGTTGGCGAGGATGTGGAGAAAGAGGATCTCTTTTGCACTGCTGGTGGCAATGCAAACTGGTGCAGCCACTCTGGAAACTGGTATGGAGGTTTCTCAATAAATTAAAAATAGAACTACCCTACAAACCAGCAATGGCACTATTAGGTATTTATCCAAGGGATACAAGAATGCTGTTTCAAAGGGGCACATGCACCCCAATGTTCATAGCAACACTATCAACTATAGTCAAAGTATGGAAAGAGTCCAAATGTCCATCAATGGATGAATGGATAAAGAAGATGTGGTATACATACATACATACATACATACATACACACACACAATGGAGTATTACTCGGCAATCAAAAAGAATGAAATCTTGCCACTTGCAGCTACGTGGATGGAACTAGAGGGTATTATGCTAAGCGAAATTAGTCAGAGAAAGAAAAATATCATGACTTCACTCACATGAGGACTTTAAGACACAGAACAGATGAACACAAGGGAAGGGAAGCAAAAATAATATAAAAACAGGGAGGGGGACAAAAGAGAAGAGACTCATAAATATGGAGAACAAACAGAGGGTTGCTGGAAGGGTTGTGGGAGGGAGGATGGGCTAAATGGGTAAGGGCATTAAGGAATCTACTCCTGAAATCATTGTTGCACTATATGCTACATAACTTGGATGTAAATTTAAAAAATAAATAAAATATAAAAGTAAACAGTACAGGGGCGCCTGGGTGGCTCAGTTGGTTGAAGCGTCCGACTTTGGCTCAGGTCATGATCTCGCAGTCTGTGGGTTCAAGCCCCGCGTCAGGCTCTGTGCTGACGGCTTGGAGCCTGGAGCCTGTTTCAGATTCTGTGTCTCCCTCTCTCTCTGACCCTCCCCCGTTCATGCTCTGTCTCTCTCTCTCTCTCAAAAAAATAAATAAACGTTAGAAAATTTTTTAAAAAAACCAAAAAGGTAAACAGTACAAAATTTCCTACTGTTTTGAATATGGCTTTTTCTTGACTGGGTATTTAATTGGTTACCGTAGATATTTGACTATTTACCAGAAATCCTATAGTATTATTTTAGCCACTTTCTGGATTTTTTGTATTTTTTAAAAATATCTTGTGCGGGGACAAGATTTTGGAGCCTCCTAGTTCACTATTTTGCTCAAGTGACTTTTGCTGACTTCATTTTGCTCTTTCCTCCAATACCACTTCCTCAGAAAGAACTTCTGTGTCTAAAATGTCTCATTCAGGAGGTTTGGGGAGAGATGCACACCTGGCAAGGCCACGGAAGCTCTGCACACTTCCTGACCCCTGGCCCTCTGCATCTCCTCATCTGTCTGTTCCTGAGTTATATCTTGTTACAATCAACCAGTGATGTAGACCTAGCCTAGGATCCCATGTTACATGCTTGTCATGGCTGCTTATTTTCCTCCTGTGTGGGGAAGGTCCTACATCTTTCCTGATCTTCTGTGTCCTGAATACTTGTGAAGAATAATGATTTCCCAATTCTGGACAGTTCACATGAATGGAATCATTCTCTCTGTGGCCTTCTGTACCACTTTAACTCAGTGTATGTTTTCAACGTAGTGTGTATCAAAACTTGTTTCATCTTGCATTCAAACAATATTCTGTCATATGGATAGAACACACTGTTTATCCACTTATCCATTGATGGACATGTGGACTGCCCTGCCTTTTTGCTACTGTCAATGCTTCTCTTAACAAGAAGATCAAAACATATGTAGGAATTAGGTTCCTTTATTTGATTTTTAAAAATTTATTTTTATTTCATTCCATTACTATTTTTTTCTTCCTCCCAAATGACAAGACAGAGGAATTCATCTCAAAATAAAGACCAGGAAGAAATGAAAGTGAGGGATTTAGTCAATGCAGACATAAGTAAGATGTCTGAATTAGAATTTAAAACAATGATTATAAGGATACTAGCTGGCCTTGAAAAAAAGCATAGAAGACGCCAGAGCATCCATTTTACACAGAGAAAAGAACGAAAATCTAGTCAGGCTGAAATTAAAAATACTATAACCAAGATGCAAACCCAAATGAAGGCCATGAAAACTAGGATGGATGAGGCAGCGAATTAGTGATATAGAAGATGAAATTATGAAAAACAATGAAGCTGAAAAGAAGAGAGAAACAGAGGTGAGGGATCATGAAGGCAGACTTAGGTAATTCAGCAATTTATTAAAATGTAGTAACATTCATATCATAGAAGTCCAAGAAGATGAAGTGAGAGAAAAAGGGGCAGAAGGTTTATGAGCAGATTATAGCTGAAGATGTCCCTAATCTGGGGAAAATCCAAGAAGCACAGAGAATTCCCATTAAATTCAACAAAAGCCAGCCATCACCAAGACATATCAAAGTCAAATTTACAAAATACACAGACAAGGAAAGAATCCTGGAAGCAACAAGGGAAAAAAAGTCATTAACCTACAAGGGAAGGCAGATCATGTTCTCAGCAGATCTGTCCAAAGAAACTGGCAGGCCAGTTGGACACCAGAGTGTCCAAATATATTCAGAGTGTCCAAATATTCAGTGTGTTGAATGGAAAAAAATATGTAGCCACGAATACTCTACCCAGCAAGACTTCTTTCAAAATAGAAGGAGAGATAAGGAGTTTCCCAGACAAACAAAAACTAAGGGAGTTTGTGACCACTAGCCCAGCCCTACAAGAAATCTTAAGGGAGACACTTTGAGTGGTGAGAAAAAAAAAAAAAAAAAGACCCAAAGCAACAAAGACTAGAAAGGACCAGAAAGCATCATTAGAAACACCAAATCTACAGGTAACACAATGGCACTGTATTCATATCTTTCAATAATTATTCTGAATGTAAATGGACTAAATGCTCCAGTCAAAAGACACAGGGTATCAGAATGGATTAAAAAAAAAAACAACAACACAAGATCGATCTATATACTGCCTACCAGACACTCATTTTATTTTTTCAAAAATATTTATTTATATTTGAGAGAGCACGAGCCCAGGAAGGGCAGAAAGAAAGAGGGAGACAGAGAATCCGAAGCAGGCTCCAGGTTCCGAGTGGTCAGTGCAGAGCCTGACATGGGGCTCGAACCCGTAAACTGTGAGATCATGACCTGAGCTGAAGTTGAATGCTTAACCAACTGAGCCACCCAAGCACCCCAGGAGACTCATTTTAGACCTAAAGGCACCTGCAGATTGAAAGTGAGGGGATGGAGAAACATCTATCATGATAATGGATGTCAAAAGAAAGCCAGAGTAGCCATATTTATATCAGACAAACTAGATTTTAAAACAAAGTCTGTAACAAGAGATGAAGAAGGGCATTATTACATCATAATTAAGGGGTTTATCCTTCAAGAAAATCTAACAATTATAAATATTTATGCCCCCAACTTGGAAAACGCAAATATATAAATCAATTAATCGTATAAAGAAACTCATTGAGAACAATACAATAATAGTAGGGGACTTTAATACCCACTTATAGCAATAGATCACCTAAGCTGAAAATCAACAAGGACACAATGACTCTGAAGGATACACTAGACTGGATGGACTTAACAGATATATTCAGAACATTTCATCCTAAAGTAGCAGAATAAACATTCTCTTTGAGTGCATGTGGAACATTCCCCAGAATAGATCACATACTGAGTCACAAATCAGCCCTCAACAAGTACAAAACTATCAAGATCATACCATGCATAGTTTCAGGCCATAACACTATGAACTTGAAGTTGCCACAAGAAAAAAAAAAAATTGGAAAGCCCTCAAATACATGGAGGTTAAAGAACACCCTAGTAAAAAATGAATGGGTTAACCAGGAAATTAAAGAATAAAAAAGTATGGAAGCAAGTGAAAATGAAAACACAACAGTCCAAACCCTTTGGGATGCAACAAAGGCAGTCCTAAGAGGAAAGTATATTGCAATTCAGCCCTACCTCAAGAAGCAAGAAAGGTCCCAAGTATACACCACCTAAACTTACACCTAAAGGAGCTAGAAAAGGAAGGGCAAATAAAGCCTATAGCCAGCAGAAAAAGGGAAATAATAATGATTAGAACAGAAATAAATGACATAGAAACAAACAAATGAACAAACAAAAACAGTAGACCAGATCAATGAAACTAAGAGCTAGTTCTTTGGAAGAATTAACAAAACTGATAAACCCCTAGCCAAACTTATCAAAAAGAACAGAGAAAGGACCCAAATAGATAAAATCATGAATGAAAGAGGAGCGATCACAACCAACACCACAGAACTACAAACAATTATTAGAGAATACTATGAAAAATTATATGCCAGCAAACTGGACAATCTAGAAAAAATGGACAAATTCCTAGAAACTCACAAATGACCAAAATGGACACAGGCAGAAATAAAAAAACTGAACACACTCATCCATAAATAGCAAAAAAACTGAATCAGTAATCAAAAATCTCCCAACAAACAACAGTCCTGGCCCAGATGACTTCCCAGGGGAATTCTACCAGACATTTAACAAAGAGTTAATACCTATTTTTCTCAAATAGTTCAAAAAAAAAAATAGAAATAGAAGGCAAACTTCCAAACTCATTCTATGGAACCAGCATTACCTTGATTTCAAAACCAGTAAAAGACACCACTAAAAAGGAGAGTTACAGGCTAATATCCCTAATGAACATGGGTGCAAAAATTCTCAGCAAGACATTAGCAAATTGAATTCAACAGTACTTTAAAAGAATTAATCATTGGGGTGCCTGGGTGGCTCAGTCGGTTAAGCATCTGACTCTTGATATCAGCTCAGGTCACAATCGCACTGTTTGGGAGTTCAAGTCCCGCACTGGGCTCTGCACTGATAGTGGGGAGCCAGATTGGGATTCTCTCTCTCCTTCTCTTTCTGCCCCCTCCTGCTCACTCACACATACACACTCTCTCTCTCCCTCAAAATAAATAAACTTAAAAAAAAAATTATTCACCATGACCAAGTGGGATTTATTCCTGGGCTGCAGGGCTGGTTCCATATTCATAAATCAATCAACATTATACACCACATTAAAAAGGATAAGAACCATATGATCCTGTCAACAAATGCAGAAAAAGCATTTGACAAAATACAGCATCCATTCTTTTTTTTTTTTTTTTTTTTTTTTTTTTGAGAGAGAGACATGAACAAAGAAGGGGCAGAGAGAGGGAGGGAGAGAATCCCAAGCAGTCTCCACATTGTCAGCACAAATGCAGGGCTCAAATTCATAAACCATGAGATCATGACTTGAACCAAAACCAAGAGTTGGATGCTTAATTGACTGAGCCACCCAGGTGCCCCCAGCATCCATTCTTGAGGAAAAACACTCAACAGAGTAGGGATATATGGAACATACCTCACGTCACAAAGGCCATATACGAAAGACCCACAGCTAATATCATCCTCAATGGGGAAAAACAGAGAGCCTTTCCCCTATGGTCAGGAACAAGACAAGGATATCTACTCTCACCATTACTATTTAACATAGTACTGGAAGTCTCAGCCTCAGCAATAAGACAACAACAACAAAAAGGCATCCAAACTGGCAAGAAATAAGTAAACTTTCACTATTTGCAGATGACATGATATTATATGTAGAAAACCCAAGAGTCCATCAAAAATTTGCTAGAATGAATACATGAATTCAATGAAGTTTCAGGATATAAAATCAATGTGCAGAAATCTCGTTGTATTTCTATATACAAATAACAAAGCAGTAGAAAAAGAAATCAAGCAATCGATCTCATTGCAATTGCATCAAAAACTGTAAGATACCTAGGAATAAACCTAACTAGGTTTAAAGGTAAAAGATCTATACTCTGGAAACTACAGAAATGTTATGAAAGAAATTGAAGATGACACAAAGAAAGGGAAAGACATTCCATGCTCATGGATTGGAAGAACAAACATTGTTAAAATGTCTATACTACCAAAGCAATCTACACGTTTAATGCAATCCATATCAAAATACCACCAGCATTTTTTTTGCAGAGCTAGAACAACCAATCCTAAAATTTTTATGAAAACACAAAAGACCCTGAATAGCCAAAACAATCTTGGAAAAGAAAATCAAAACTAGAGACATCATAATTCCAGATTTCAAGCTATAGTACAAAGCTGTAGTCATTAAGACAGTATGCTATTGGCACAAAAACAGACAGATCAATGGAACAGAATAGAAAACCCAGAAATGAACCACTATATGGTCAACTAATCTTCAACCAAGCAGAAAAGAATATCCAATTGAAAAAAGATAGTCTCTTCAACAAATGATGTTGGGAAAACTGGACAACCACATGCAGAAAAATGAAACTAGACCACTTTCTTACACCATACACAAAAATAAATTCAAAATGGATGCAAGACCTAAATGTGAGACAGAAAACCATCAAAGTCATAGAGGAGAATACAGGCAGCAACCTCTTTGATCCCAGACAGAGCAACTTCTTACTAGGCACATCGCCAAAAGCAAGGGAAACAAAAGAAAACATGAACCAATGGGACTTCTTCAAGATAAAAAGCTTCTGCACAGCAAAGGAAACAATCAATAAAACTAAAAGGCAGTCTACAGAATGGGAGAAGATATTTTCAAACGACATACCTGAGAAAGGTTAGTATCCAAAATCTATAAAGAACTTATCAAACTCAACACCCAAAAAACAAATAACCCAGTTAAGAAATGGGCAGAAGACATGACTAGACACTTTTGTAAAGAAGACTTCCAGATGGCCAACAGACACATGAAAAGACGCTCAACATCACTCATCATCAGGGAAATACAAATCAAAATCACAATGAGATACCACCTCACATCTGTCAGAATAGCTAAAATTAACAACCCAAGAAACAACAGGTGTTGGCAAGGATGCAGAAAAAGGGGAACCCTTTTGCATTGCTGATCAAAATGCAAACTGGTGCAGTCATTCTGGAGAACAGTATGGAGGTTCCTCAAAAAATTAAAAATAGGACTACCTTACAATCTAGTAATTACACTATTAGGTATTTACCCAAAGGATATAAAAATACAGATTCAAAGAGGTACATGCACCCCAATGTCCATAACGGCATTATCAATAATAGCCAAATTATGGAGAGAGCCCAAGTGTCCATTAACTGATGGATGGACAAAGATGTGATACACACACACACACACACACACACACACACACACACTGGAATATTACTCGGCCATCAGAAAAATGAAATCTTGCCATTTGCCATGACGTGGATGGAGCTAGAATGTATTACGCTAAGTGATATAAGTCAACCAGAGAAAGACAAATACCATATGATTTCACTCATATGTGTAATTTAAGACACAAAATGGATGAATATAAGGGAAGGTGGGGGAGACAAGAGAGGGAAACAAACCACAAGAGACTCTTGACAGACAGTGCACATGAGTGAGGGGCAGAGAGAGAGGGAGACAGAGAATCCAAAGCAGGCTCCGCACTGTCAGCATGGAGCCCAACATGGGACTTGAACTCATGAAACTGCGAGATTATGATGTAAGCCAAAACCAAGAGTTAAATGCTTAACCGATTGAACCACCCAGGCACCCCATATCAATAAGAGACTCTTACTGATAGAGAACAAACTACAGGTTGATGGAGGAAGGGTGAGCAGTGGGCTAAATGGGTAATGGGCATTAAAGAGGGCACTTGTTGGGATGAGCACTGGGTGTTGTATAAGAGATGAATCACTGAATTCTACTCCTGAAACCAATATTGCACTGTATGTTAACTAAAATTTAAATTAAAAAAAGGAAAAAAACCCAATAAAATGTCACATTCATGACATTTTCATGCTTCATATTTCTTAATTGCACTTATCACTGAGAGATCATATATTACATATTTTTTATTTATCTGCCTTTTCTAGAATATAAACTGCAGAGGAGCAAGGAACTTTATCCTGAAAGTCTGAAATGATACCTGGCACATGGTACATGTAAATATATTTTGAATGAATAAATGAGGCTTAAATTATTATTCAAATTTTGCTCACTTTCATTAATAGTTTTTAATGGTCTTGGTTGTTTACACATCCATATTTATTTATTTGCTTAACAGGCATTTATTTTATTTTATTTTTAAATGTTTTATTTATTTTTGGGAGAGAGAGAAAGAGTGTGAGCAGGGGAGGGGCAGAAAGAGAGGGGGACAGAAGATCCTAAGCAGGCTCTTCGTGGCAGCTGAGAGCCAATGCAGGGCTTGAACCCACGAGCCGTGAGATCATGACCTGATCTGAAGTCAGACACTTAACCAACTGAGCACCTAGGTGCCCCTATCAGGCATTTATTTTATACTGACCGTGAGCTGGAGATGGGGGTGGGGAAAATGTGTTTCTAATCTTAAAGAGGAGTTAGACAAATGCACAAGTAATACAAAGGCATGAATAAGTGGGAAAGGGCAAGAAATGTTGAATATAAGGCATAGCCAGGTCTGAGTTTGTGATGAGTTTCACTTAAGTCTTATCAGAAGGATCTCAGAGACCTGGAGCAAGCCCTGCTATGGCCCAAATGCAGAAACAGAGAGTCATTCCACCATAGGCCTTGAGGAAGTGACTTAGGACTTGGCTGAATCTCCATTTCTCCTTCCATCTTATGAGGTACTTTCAATAATTCATTAGAAAGTAACGAGATAGAGTTTTATAAACTCTATAAACTCTTGTTATGCTAACAAGAGGGATTTAAGTCTGCTCCTGAAACATGATTGTTAGTTGTTTATCCCCTGGGTCTGAAGTCAAACCACTAAACAAGATACAAAGTTCACTTTAAAATCTTACTGCAATGATATCATCAGAATTAATTCAGAGTCCTGCGACAAGACAGCAAGACAGATGGTGGCACCAGCTTTTAAATATCATCTCAGAAGCTAGGAAGGCAGGGATGTTTAGCAACCTGTGAACTGACAAACAAAGAATTCATATAAAGAGGCACAGTAAAATGAAAGAAACAATTACTTAGGGGTCTGAAGATCTCACCCTTAGTCTGGTTCTGCTTTTTACTAGTTATATAACCTTGGGGAAGTTGTTAAACTGTTTCCTCATCTGGAAAATTGGGACAGTAATAGCTCACACTGTTCTTATAAAGATCAAAAATATAATACACGGTTTTAAGGTTATTGTCTCTAGAGTGAAATATACCACAAAAGACTCTTAACTATAGAGGGTTGATGGAGGGAGATAGGTGGGGGGCGGGCTAAATGGGTGAAGGGTGTTAAGGAGGGCACTTGCTGAGATGAGCATCTGGTGTTGCATGTAAGTGATCAATCACTGAATTCTACTCATGAAACTTAAAAAAAAAGTCTCTAAATCCATTCTCTACACTAAAAAGATCAAGGACTCCTTGGAGAAATGGTTGATTCCAGGTCTGGGGCATAGAGTGTACATGATGAGCCTGGATGGACATCTTGGTTTACCAGAAAACAAGGGCATTCTCCATGACCACTAGGTTAATGCCAAAAGAACACAGGAATCACAGGAAGGAGCTCCCACTGGCCAAAGGTGGAACAATTTGAGAAATAAAAAATAATAAAAATGAAGTTGATCAAACACATTGACTGTGTTTTTATAAGATTCATGAGTTTGGGGCACCTGGGTGGCTCAGTCGGTTAAGCGTCCAACCTCAGCTCAGGTCATGATCTCACCATGGCTTGCGGGTTTGAGCCCCACATTGGGCTCTGTGCTAACAGCTCAAAGCCTGGAGCCTGCTTCAGATTTTGTGTCTCCCTCTCTCTGCCCCTCCCCCACTCACAGTGTGTGTGTGTGTGTGTGTGTGTGTGTGTGTGTGTTCCTCAAAAGTAAATAAACATTTTAAAAAAAAGATTCATGAGTTTATTCTCAAGAGAAAAAAAACATAGAGTCCATTAGCATCCTGAAAATCCATCTTTAAAAGGGAATTATGGGTACCTGTCTGGCTCAGTTGGAAGAGCATGTGACTCTTTAATCTTGGGGTCATGGGTTTGAGCCCCACAATGAGTGTAGAGATTAATTAAATAAATAAATAAACTTTTAAAAAAATAAAAGAGAATTAAACATTTGTCTTGCCTTTCTTGTCAAAATATATTTCAGGGTAACCAAATAGCCTAAGTCCATGAGAGAAAGACATCTAGCAAATAAATGTGGAAGAAATGATTGAATTATAAAATTATCATCTCATAGCCCCTAGTGAAATAATCGCAAATGAACATAATAGCAAACAAAGTAATGAACTATGGATGAAATCATTGGATAAAAGTTTATGTGGAACTTCACAATTTCAGGGAAAGGCTGTTACCATATGAGCCCATTGATCAGTCACAGCATCACTAAAGTTGGGACAATGAACTATTGTGGATCTCCTGTTGTGATACCAACACACATTACTTCCTAGGACCTTTTTCTTGCCCCCCAAATGGAATCTGAATATAAACAAACCTCTAGATTCAACCTCAATTTACAGGAAATATGGAAGAGAGAGGAACAAGTTAAATGACACCACAAAGAAGCAGACACATCCACAAAGTGGGACATTTTACAGGATAACTAACCCAAATTCTTCAACAAGTCAATGTCAGGGGAAAATGAAAAGGACAGGAAGACTGCCCTAGAATACGAGACTTCCAAGCAAACTTCATGTATAGATTTTGTATGTATTCTGAGGTCTTTTAGACAATCAGAGTAATTTGATTCTGGACTGTGTATTAGATAAAAACAGGACCAGTTGATTTTGTCAGGTGTGAAAATAACACTGAAGTTTATGTAAGAAAGGAGTCTAGTTTTTTAGAGCTGTATACTGAGAAATATAGGAGTAAAATGACATAAGATCTGCAGCAGAGGAAAACAAAGGGATATATAAAGCAAATATGACAAGTGGCACCTGGGTGGCTTGGTCAGTTAAGCGTCTGACTCTTGATTTTGGCTCAGGTCATGATCTCAAGATTGGTGAGTTCAAGTCTGCAGCGGGCTCTCACTGACCGAATGGAGCTGGCTTCGGATTCTCTCTCTTCCTCTCTGTCTCTCAAAATAAATAAACTTTTTTAAAAATGTGACAGGTCTTGACAATTGTTCAATCCGTGTGATGGGATATGGGAGTCCACTGTTCTATTCTTTGCACTTTTAAGAATATCTTAGTATTTTCGTAACACAAAATCTAAAGAGTTTTTTTTAAGATCATGTATGGGGGAGTAGTAAAAGGATAAATATTTGTTTCTTTCCCAACAGCAAATGTAAGACACGTGGGTGGAAGAGAAAAATCCCCTCGGTGTTTTATTAAAAACACTCTCCTGGGACTTGTTCATTTAAAGAACCACCAAAGTTGCCCTGAGAGCGTGGTATGTAGGCCACGCCCCACCAGGGATACGACTTCAGAGTGCGGAAGAAAAAATTCAAATGGGCAACAAACAGCAAGATCAAATATCTGGGAAGCACCCCCCCCCCAACTTTTTTTTTAAAGTAGGGTATTATTTTGATCTATTAAAAAGAAAATCCCCCAGGGGATAGCTGCAATTTTTGTGGGAAGACAATTATCTGGGCTACTTAAAGGCGTTTTTCGCAACAACTCCCTGAGAGAAGCTTTTAGAGACACACTAATTAGGTAATTAGACCTGGGAGTCTCCCCGGAGTGTAATGACTCCCGCTCCGCGGTGCAGCGGCGCCCCTCCGCTAAGAGGCCGACGTGGCCTTTTCCGGTGCAGTAACCCTGACGGATTCCTCTCTCCTTCGCCCCTCTCCTGGAGAACCCTTCCCCGCCCAGGGGATCCCAGCGCAACGCGCACTGACTGGCCGGACCCTCGGCTCGCGCTGAATACCCTGCACCGCCACTCCCTACTCCCGGCTCTCACCCCAAATTGCCGGCGCGAGGTTACCTCGTGTATTGTAGCCTAACTGCGGCACTTGAGTAACCGCGGATAATCCGAAATCGCGCGCAGTTCCGGGTCTTATAGCAGGCAGCGTGCCTTTTGCTTTATAATCCCTCGCTTAAAGCAATGAATTCACACTCCTTATCAAAAACGGGTACGGTGGAAAAGAAAAACAGCTAATGTATATATGGCCCTTCAAGCCATAAATACTTTCAACATTTTGATGAGTTTCCTTTCAATCTTTTATATAGACAGATCTTTAAAAAATACGCTACTGGGATACCAGAGATATTTCTTCAAAAGTGAATCTTTCACTTTACATTATTACTGAGCACTTTCTGATCTCATCAAACAACCTAACAAAATGTTTACTGCTGATGAAAGTCCTCGGGAAGAACACACATTTTCTTTAAATAGTCCCTTGTTGACACTTGTAGTTTCTCATTCTTGACCGACATAAAATGTTCGGTCGGATTTTGCCAAATGCCCCTCTCGCGGGGGCGGCGCACAGGCCCGGATAGACGAAGTGGTCACTGTGGCGGGGGCTGGAAAGCAGAGGGCCACGCGCGACCACTTCCCGGCTCTGTTAGGTCATCAATAAGCTCCGCCCCCGCAGGCACAGCCAATCGAAACGCGGGGCGGGGTCTCCCAGAAGCGCGCGCGTGCGCCGGCCGGCGGCCATGGGGGACGACGAGATGGGCCCGGCGTTTCTCAACGCCCGGGCTCGGGCCCGGCAGCCTCCAATCGAGGCGTGGCCGCCCGTGAGCTCCGAGGACGAGCTCTACGATTGCCTGGATTATTACTACCTGCGCGACTTCCCGGCCTGCGGGGCCGGGCGCAGCAAGGGCCGGACGCGGCGCGAGCGGGAACTGCGCACCAACTGGCCAGTGCCCGGAGGCCACGAGCGCAAGATCGCGCAGAAGCTCCTCAACGGTCAGCGCAAGCGTCGCCAGCGCCAGCTGCAGCCCCGGGCGCGCACTCGCCTCGCCTGAGCACAGGTGCGTGCGGGCTGCACCTGGCCAGGACTCTGGGAAGCCCCGTGAGCGCCCTGGCCACCCGGTGCCTCTCGCGTCCGCCCTCTGTGACTGCACCCGGGCAGAGTCGCCTCCTTCCGAGGCTGCTTCGCGTTAGCGAGTCGTAGCTGGACCCCCAAAACACCCACCTGATCTCTTGGCTGCAATTAGAATAGTGTAAAACTCTACCTTTTGGAATTTTATAGTTGGGAGAAGAAGGGTCTAGGAAACGCAGAAACATCTTAAAAATATAAGAATTTACTTCCAGTGCGTATGCATGGGCTAAAGACAATAATTTATTTCTTTTTTGTCAGTTTTCTGCAGGATACCCGAAGGCCCTGATAAAAGTATTTTCTCTGACTCCAGCTGTAACTGTGGTCGTAAGGGGGAGAATCCGTGTTGGTCAACATAACTTCTTTCCGACATCACTTAAGTTTACCGCTCCAGTATCTTTTCCTTACTGATTGTTAATTAAGTAACATCCAAGTGTCCAAGTGGGTATGCCTTTTTAGGGTTTTTAATTAAAAGCAAGAATGGCATTTTAACTCTTCTGGGTTTGTTTTTTTTTTTCAGTTGCTACGGTAACTCGTTTCAAATATACAAATATTTGAGTTCATCTTAATGTGTAATAGGGGGAGAACAAAGAGAGGAATGTGTGCAAGATTTCAACCCCCTGTCATAGATGCAGTGTGCAGGTTTAATATTTGTTGCCAGAATAGGAATATTTTAAGTTGTAAGAGTGTATACTGAACAGTTGCTAGATTCTCCGCACTGCTGATCCCACAACAGTCCTTTCATGTGGACGCTGCTGTCTCCCATTTTGTAGAGGGGATTCTGAGGCAAAGGAGTTCAAATCACTCTTCAGAGGTCATCCAGCTGGTTACAAAGAAGACCAGGTATAGCAGATACTCAAAAGCCTTCATTCATTCCACCATCACAGTTTTCCTCTATTGTACACAATATTCTGTGGTGCAGTACCACCCACAAACTTCAGCTCCAACGATGAGAGTTGAGATGTGGTTTAAAAAGTATGCAGAATACATCAAGGTGGTTGTCTTTCTCTTCAGTCTGCATTCCTTAGGCCTCTGCACCCAATGGTGAGTCCTTGGTTAGGAGAGAAGGATGGTGCGTACTGGAAGGAGCAGCCTGAATTTTAATCTTCTGGCTGTTCATCGCTGTGGCATTCAGCACGCTTTTCAAGTTACACCAAGCCTGGAGTTTCTCATTTGTAAAATGGAATGATACTGGATTACCTTACCACACTGATTATAGATTAAATATATAAAACATCTCACACAATTAAGTATGTAAGAGGTACTCAATAGTAAGTATTTTTAAGTTTACAAAACAGAATCTCCTTCCTCTCTGGTCAGTCTTCAGTTCTTTCATTCACTACATTCATTCTTTTAAAATGTCTCCAGACGGTGTGCTGTAATAGGAATTCTGGCTTTGGAGTCAAACACCTGTGTGAACTTGGGCAAATAGCTTAAACTCCAAGTATCTGTTTCCATATCCATAAGATGGGGATAAAACAGTACTTACTTAAAGAGTTCTTGTGAGGTGTGGGTGCCTGGGTGGCTCAATGGGTTAAGCATCTGACTTTTGGTTTTGGCTCAGGTCATGATCTCATGATTCATGGGTTTGGGCCTATGTTGGTCTCTGCAGTGTCACTGCTTGGGATGCTCTCTCTCTGCCCCTCCCCCATGTTCACTTTCTTCTCTCTAAATAAATAAACTTTAAGAAATAGTTTTTGTGAGGTGTAAATAAAATAATACATGTAAAGCTCTTAGTGCCTGGTATACAAAGGCACTCACATGATTGTTGTATATGTGCTGCCAGAGTGAGCATGGCACTCACATCATTAGTAGTATTCCCATTGTCACCGTGTTAGCCTTCGATTTTTTTTCCCTTACCCCTATTCTGCTGTGTCTCACACACCATATGCAGATTAATCTTCCAAAGACCATTTTATTTATTTTCAAAAAATTTTTTTAAATATTTATTTCTGAGACAGAGCATGAGTGGGGGAGGGGCAGAGAGAGAGGGAGACACAGAATCTGAAGGAGGCTCCAGGCTCTGAGCTGTCAGCACAGAGCCTGACACAGGGCTCGAACTCAGACTGAGATCATGAGCAGAGCTGAAGTTGGACACCCAACCGACTGAGCCACCCAGGCACCCCTCCAAAGACCATTTTAAATATATAAAAACCCTCAATGACTGCTCTAATCCTGTAGGATAAAAAGCCTAGATTCCTTATATTGTCCTGGAAGTCATCTCTTGGATTTTCTTAAATTTTGTACTACAACTTCCAAAAACATACTCTGGATCTTGACACAGATCTTCTGTCCTCCATATTTGATTCTGCTTTATTTCAATCTGTGCTGTCCTACTTACCATGCCCTTTTCCCCTTTGTAATTTTAATCTTTCTAAAACAAATTCCACCTGTACTTAATTTTAAGTGCCACTTTCTCCCTGAATCTTTCATCCACAGTGAATAGCCATTCCTTTGAAATCCTTAGAACTTCATAACCACTTAACCTCCTAACCACTTGTATTTTGTATTTTTAGATCAACAGTTAAAAATTCACTAACTGGTTCATTCTTTTTTTGTCTGGTATGTGCAAGGCACTGTAATCATATGTCTTTGTTAGCCAAAGGAAAAACTACATTTAGAGTGCAAGGACCTTAATGTCTTAAACATCTCAGTTCCTACACAATTCTTGCTGTAAAGTTGTAAAGTACAGCATACCCAGACAGACACAAGCCATGTTAAAGCAACACTCTATTAGATGTTCTAACTAGATTTTGCTCACCTTAGATACTAGAACCTTTACAGTTTAAATATAGTAACTGTAGAAATTGTGTGTTAGTTACCTATTGCTGTGTAATTACTCAAAAACTTAGTGACTTAAAGCAACATATCTCAGTTTCTGGGATTGCAGAATTCAGAAGTGGCTAACAAGGTGGTTCTAGCTTAGGGTCATGAGGTTGGAGAGTAATTAGGCTCCACTTTTTGAAGGGAGTGTCTAAGAATCTGTGGATGTATTTTAAACCACCATGGTATGTTTAATTAGTTTAAGGATGTTCATTTTAGACAAATTGGAAAATATGACCAAACAAACAAAAAAAAGGAAATCAATACCCAGTGGATAACATCACTACTTGAGTGTACATAATTCCAGCCTTTAAAAATACATGAACTTTCTCAATACAAACCTACTATGTATACTACTTTGTAATTGTTCTTTCCCTTGATACACTATGAAGATACTTTTCATGTCAGATATTCTTTCATAATACTTTAAATAGCTGCATAGCATTTCATGTGTATATATCATAACTTTATTTCTGTATTGTAGGATACTTACTAGTTTTCCCTACTTTATGGAATTTGTTAAACATCTTTATAGCTAATTTCTTTCCACATTCATGAGTGTTTCTTGAATTCCTGGATTTCTGTGGAATTTCTGGAACAGATCTGCACAATTTTAAAACTTCTGCTATCTACAGCCTAATTTGGGTAAAATTTTATTGTAGTCATCAGGAGTCCATTCATCCAAATGTCAGCATCAAATATCTGTAACAATGCCTGCAAGAGTTCTTTGTTCAAATTTTGATCACTGTGAATTTGTTGAGAATGACTGAAATCACTATGGAATGAGAAGTTGTTACATACATTTTACTAAAGAGGGAACTTCAGCATATTTATCCTGGCCAACTACAAATGATATGTAGCAGAATTCTGAAATTTTTTTTCAATTCCTGTTTTTATTAGTTTTAATTTTTACATGTTCTTAATCTGTATTTGAGTAGAGGTAATATATTAACTGTTTCAGAATCCAAAACATAGAAAATGTTTTCAGTAAAAGTCCCACCTTGTGCTACAGCCACCCAGTCCTACTTCCTGAAGGCAACTAACAGTGTTTCGTGTTAGCAGTGTTAACAGCTGCAGATAGTTTATGCATATTAATAGTCTTTTCTCTCCATGTTACACAGCACAGTACATTCAATTCTGCCTCTTGCCTTTTTTCTCTTGACAGTTTCTCTTGGTATCTTTCATACTAATAATAACAGAGAGGCTTTTTTATTCCTTTTTATAGCTGCATATTGTGTGCTGTGCCTTTTTTAAAAACCAGTATTATACTGACAAGAATTTAGGTTGTTTCCAATCCTTTACTATTACAAAATAACCTTGTACAAATACCTAATATTCTTTCCTCAATGTAAGAATTAACAACTTAGCCAGGTATGATTAAAATTGTCTCTGTTCTGGATACCTGTCTTAATTGTCCAAAGTTATGCTCATTCAAGCTCTTCTGCTAGGATGTCCTTTATAGGGCTCCTTTACTCCGTCTCTGCTTATGAATTATCGAAAGACAAATACAATGTCATATCATTTGTAAAGCTTTCATTATAGTTCTGTGAAAATAAAACTTTTTCATGAAAGGTTACTGCATTATTTACCCTTCGGTTCCACAAACATTCTGCTGTTACTGGAAACAATGTGCTTTCACTGGAAAAACTACTAACCTCTGGTGGAAGGGGAAATTTTCTGTTTGACACCCTAGCAGAAATGGAGGGTCCACCTTTCCTTTTCTCCTCCATAAATCCCATCCCATCCCAAGGACCTTCCCATGAAGCCATCCTTGAAATACCACTAACCAAAAAAAAAAAAAAATTAATTAAAAAAAAAAAAAAAAGAAATACCACTAACCAACTTTTCCACTACTGCAGAGGCTCTAAAACGTTACTGTTATAAGTATGTCACATCGACACTCACTAAAACATACAACCGTGGGGACTTCGCAATTGCTGTTCCCTCTACCTGGAATGCCATTACCCTTGATAAACATTTTGTTTCCCTGCTTCCTCAAGCAGTCTATTCAAATACTAACTTTTTTTTTTTTAATTTTTTTTTCAACGTTTTTTATTTATTTTTGGGACAGAGAGAGACAGAGCATGAACGGGGGAGGGTCAGAGAGAGAGGGAGACGCAGAATCGGAAACAGGCTCCAGGCTCCGAGCCATCAGCCCAGAGCCTGACGCGGGGCTCGAACTCACGGACCGCGAGATCGTGACCTGGCTGAAGTCGGACGCTTAACCGACTGCGCCACCCAGGCGCCCCTCAAATACTAACTCTTCCAAGAGTTCCTGCCCTCTCCGACTTCTAGCTCCCCATCTCACTCACCATACTTTGGCTTCATATCACCACTACCTGATTTACGTAGACGTTTCTGTCTCTCCTCAAACTTTAAATTCCACGAAGGTAGTCTTGTTTTATTTGGTGCTGTATCTTATCTGTAGAACCTAGCTAGCACTTGGAAATCATTCAGAACATTTTTATTAATAGTAAATAAATACTATCCCAATTATGGGCACAAGTTCTATGACATAACGAAAAGGGTCTGAAACTATATAGTAATACATAAGTGTAAGGCATTATTACGATCTGATCTTAACTTGTTGCCTGAGTCCACAAAGAAGAGAAATACAAATAGAATAAACTCAGCTTTGTCGGTGTTGCCTAAAGTTTTCAGTTTCCTTGGTTCAGTTCACATTGTGTGCCCACACTGTGCCTCAAAAAAATACCCAAATAAATAACCTTAATGCTGAGAAAAGTTAATTTGCCTAAGGTCCAGTTGCAGAACGCCAGATAATCTGCCTCGCTCTCAAGGCTGGATCTGTCTACCATATGTTTGAAAGAAGTGCGACGGTGCTCATACCCTACAAAGCAAACACCTAGCGGCTCAGACTAGCACCAAGCTGGAAGTACACTTGCAGAGTAACCTCAGGCACTTCCGGTCTCCTAAATGAACCTGGGGCGGAGCTCATGACGTTAACCGCGTACGACGACGCGCCGCCATGACGTCCTGCTCTTCCAGTGACCTTCAGGGCACGCGGAGACGTCGGTGATCGAGAGGCCTCTGCCTGGGCACTGATTGGTCGCGCGCGGAGGCCAAGCCCGCCCCCCGTTTTCCGCTCACCAGCTCGCAGAAGCCGCCGGGGTCTCCGCAGAGTCTTGCGTTTCTAGACGCCGAGCCGCCCTGCAATTGCCATGCCGCGTGGAAGTCGGAGCCGTACCTCCCGCATGGCCCCTCCGGCCAGGTGAGACCACCGCGGGGTTTGGGGCCTTGCCGGCGCCGTGACGCACACGGAGGCCGCAGTAGGCCTCGCCGCCGCCTGGTGGAGGCTGGCGGAGGCTCGTGGAGGCCGCTGTAAATGCTGCGGCCTTGGTGCGTCCCCACCCGCCGCAAGCTGGTTGTAAATGGGCTTTGGCTAGGTATCCCGTTAGTGGCAAACTTTCTAATTTCGCGTGTCCGTGAGTTATTACTGAAAATACTGTAGAGCTCATTTGAAAAGTATTTTGAGTTTATTTAAATAATCTCTACACCCAACATGGGACTCGAACTCAGGATCCCGGCGATCAAGAATCACCCGCTCTTCCGACTGAGGCAGCCAAGTGCGCCTAAAGCTCATTTTAAGTTAAAATGGGCAAGTCCTCCAAAGAAGTGGATATGTGTAAGTGTAAACAGGCTGAAACTTTAAAAGTAGCAGAAAAAAACAAAAACCAAAAACCAGTGTTGGAGAAAGGTAGTAAAATTAGGAAAATGATCTCATTTCAATAAACTGAATAATCTTTGAGCACCAGCAATGAGCGTTCCAGGGACTCAGCCCAGTCAGGGACGTAGTTCCTAAAGCCTCACACGTACATGATGTTTTTTAGTTCATAAAATATTTTAAATTTTTTTTTAAGTTTATTTATTTTGAGAGCGAGCAGGGCAGGCGCAGTGAGAGGGAGAGAGAGAATCCCAAGTAGGCTCCGTGCTGCTAGCACAGAGCCTGATGGGGCTTAATCCCACCACTGTGAAATCATGACCTGAGCAGAAGTCAGTGTCAGCCGCTTAATTGACCGAGCCACCAAGGCTCAGTTCATAAAATACTTTTAAGATGTACTTCCAGTTATACTTTAACCTTAGGGATAGATGTTATTCCTGTTTTACGGAAATCAGGAAACTGGAGACTCAGAATAAGTGATTTGTCCAAGGTTATGCTACCAGTAAGTAGGAAAGCCAGGTCTGACCACAGTTTTCCAGTGGCCAGTTTAGGACGTTTAGCCCAGTACCACATTGCTTTCCAGCAGTAAGGTGGATTGTGTTCACACAGGATGCTAGGAGTGTAGGGAAGCAGTTCACTTAATGGAAAGAAGCTTCTCACCAAAGGACAGAAAACCGCATTTTTGTAAAGTGATGCCAGATGCCACCTGATTGGAAGCAAAGTCATTAGCTTTTCTGACCTAGCCTTATTTGGTTGAAGAGCTCCCAAGGAAACTATCTAAAAATGTGCAGAGGGAATATAACATGTGAAGATTTTTAAAGCAGTGCAGGACATGTTAGTGAAAATGCTGAAAGCATCTCAATGTCCTACGGGATGGGATACAATTGAAATTTTGGTGTAACAGTTCAGGCAAGTCACTCCTATTTACTGGTCTTCGGTTTCCTAATCTGAAATGAAGGAATTAGATTGTATTATTTCCCCCATATGACTATTTGCATATGTTTACTAAGATGATACCAACTCAGTTACACTTAGCCTCACTTGACCTAAAATTGCCAAGTCCCACATGTTCTCCCTCTCTTAATATTTTTTACCTAATACTAGATGACATATTAATTGATCCCTCAATAGTGTCATGAAGGCAGAGGTTTTTGTCTTTTAACAGGTCGATTCCCAGCACCTACAATGATACTTAACCCTAGTATCTGAATGGGTGGATTCTCTAAAGACCTTTTAAACTCTTAATATTTTATGATTTTTATGAGGTATTGGAATAACTGTGTTCTGTAAAGCTACTCTAGGGTATACGAATACATAGAGATGCAAAAAGCAGGCAAAGATAGTTTATACTTGGTGATTATAACCTTAAAAGGTTAAAGAGACAAAATGATGTAAATAGTTCTGGGAATTGTGTTCCGTAAAGTTTTCTGGTTTGCATAGAGTATTTGTATTTAAGAATTAAAAATGAAGATCCTGAAGTTTATTTTCATTTACATTTGACTTTTGAACAATGTATGGTTTAGGGGCACTTACCTCCGGTACAGTCAAATCTGTGAATAAATTTGGACTCCCCAATAACCTAACTTCTGTTAGCCTACTGTTGACTGGAAGCCTTACCAAAAATATAAACAGTTGATTAACGTGTATTTTGTGTGCTATATATATTATAATACTGTAATCTTACAATAAAGTAAGCTAGAGAAAAAATGTTACTAAGAAATCATGCAGTACTACACTGTAGTTATCAGAAAAAATCCACATATAAGTGGACCCGCAAGTTCAAACGTGGGTTGTTCAAGGGTCAAGGTACAGTTTCTTTAAGCTGACAATTTGAAACCTGGTAGGAAGTGTGAACTTCATACTTTGTGTTCTTTTCTTTCACAGCCGGGCACCTCAGATGAGAGCTGCACCCAGACCTGCGCCAGCCGCTCAGCCGCCGGCGGCAGCTTCACCATCTGCTGTTGGCTCACCTGCTGCTGCACCCCGGCAGCCAGGTCTGATGGCCCAGATGGCAACCACCGCAGCTGGCGTGGCTGTGGGCTCTGCCGTCGGGCACACGCTAGGTCATGCCATCACTGGGGGCTTCGGTGGAGGAAGTAATGCTGAGCCTTCAAGGCCTGACATCACTTACCAGGTAGGATTTTATGCATTTTGTTTTCCAGTGGTATATTATGGGAAAAACCAGTTATTTGTAAATTCATATAATATAGGTACTGTCTGTGATTTTAGAATCCACAGTGCTGTTAACAGAAAACGGGTTATCAAAAGTCACATTTGGCAGCTGAGTTAGTGCCTTAGGCCAGCAGCATCAAGTACTGTACAAATTGTATTTGTTCCCAGGGAGTAGAATAGCAGTTCAACCTGATCCACTGAAAAACAGCCATTTTCCCCTTATTTTAAGGAATTTGTCTTGGTGACTCTTAACTAATTCAGTCTCCATCTTAGTTAAGTATTTAAAAATCTCTTTAATAGCTCTGTGCTGTTTTCTGATCTTTTATCTGTTATTTGCCCACTGCCCCTCTTTTTTGAAGTATGTGAATTTTCTCCTCTGATGGGCTTGAATAGATACTCTGTTGTGTTTCTGGTATATTTGACACTCATCCATCTATTTTTCTGTAATAGTTTCACTTTGTCATTCATGAAACTTTTCACTGAACCCCCCCCCACTGGTATTTAGGTATGCACATAACCATTTCACTTTATTTGCATGTTTGTTCTTGAATCTTTCTGATTATAACTGGAATTTTGTTAAAGCCCATTTGCTTTCTGCCTTAAAGTTTTTCACTTTCATTGTTATTAGATGGAAACTTGAATTTGCATTCTGGTTCTAGTTGTGGTTCCCCAGTTGGCCTCAAAGACATGAGATACTGTTCTTTGTTCAGGTCTAGATCTAATTTCCTTTCTCAATGGTCCTGAATGTTATGCCTTTGCAGGAGCCTCAGGGAACCCAGCCAGCATACCAGCAGCAGTTTGGCCCCTGCCACTATGAGATGAAACAGTTCCTGGAGTGTGCCCAGAATCAGGGTGACCTTAAGCTTTGTGAAGGTTTCAGCGAGGTGCTGAAACAGTGCAGATTTGCAAATGGTAGGTGATGCATCAATCTGTGATTAAAACTGCATCTGCTCGGGGAGGGGAGGGTGGGTGATGGGTATTGAGGAAGGCACCTTTTGGGATGAGCACTGGGTGTTGTATGGAAACCAGTTTGACAATTAATTTCATATATTGAGAAAAAAAAACTGCATCTGCTCAGTTCACAGCATGGTACTCCTGGACCCTAGAGAACTTTGGGAGTCTGTGTTTAATAAATTAATTTGACAAGTTAGAGGAGATTTGGTTTACATTATTCTAAAAATAATCTAACTCTTCTAACAAAGGACTGGTCCAGAGGTTTCTAGTCATAAGCTTTTACCAGTAATGTTCTGAATCTCATTCTTCTGTAAGTGGGTATAGATTAGTGTGTCAGATCTTGTTCTGGTTATGGGATGTAAGTGATCTAGCCATAAAGCTGTGAATAGAAAATTACATTCCATTTTCACCAAAGTCCAAGAATGGACATAAAGACTCATGTGTTGTTGGCATTCCCCACACCTGATTTGAGAGAGAAGAGTTTCTTAAATCCCTCAGTGCAACTCTGATATTTGGGCTGTCTAGAATGTTGACAGTGAAGTTGTTTTTACATAATTTCCTCCTATCAACCTAAGAATTCACCATCTATTAAAATGCTTATTTTCATTTTCAGGCATGAACTGATAACCTTGGGCTTTTATCCCTCTTTTTATCATTTGGAGGGCTTCTGCTTTGCTAAGAAGGTACAGCTATTGTTCTTCTAACTTACCTTTTCTATTTGCAGGATTAGCCTAATCAAGAAGTTCAAGTTGAAGATATGAAAAATCATCTCCCATGACCAAGTTAATTTAGCATAAAAATATAACTGATAGTGAAGAAATAAAGTGTAAAACCACCAGTTAAACCTCTCCTCTATCATTAAATACAGCTTTCTTCAGAATTGGAATGAAAACAGGTATTCTTACTGCATAGAAGTTCATTGTGAGATAGTTTTGAGTTTGGAACTGGGCAGATGTTCGTGTGCCTCCTTAAACCAGCTTTTGTGACATTGTTTGTGAATTAATTAGAATAAAGTGATTTTCTCCCAGAATGTGGCGTCTTTTAAGTGACCTTTTAAGATGTGGTTTTGAAGATTATAAATTAGGTACAGTATATACATGTTGAACATACGCATTTTGCAAAAGAACACAATTGTCTCAACACGTCTTTATTTACTTCGTAGTCTCAGTATTAAATAAGCATCCACCTGGGGCTCCTGGGTGGTTCAGTTGGTTAAGCGACCGACTTCAGCGACTTCAGCTCAGGTCATGATCTCGTGGTTTGTGAGTTCAAGCCCCACGTCGGGATCTGCGCTGACAGTTCAGAGCCTGGAGCCCATTTCGGATTCTGTGTCTCCCTCTCTCTCTGCCCCTCCCCTACTCACACTCTGTCTCTCTTTCCTTCAAAAATAAATGAACAACCACCAAAATAAATTAGCATCCACCTGGAGGATCTGACAATTCCCTGAGGAGCTTTTGTAGAAAAGTAGTTATGTAAGGAGTAGCTCACTAGCAAACATAGTGCTCGTTAAAAGGGTTCTGGGGAGGTGGGGGGTGGCTGAGTCAGTTTTAAGCATCTAACTGTTGCTTTCAGTGCAGTTGATGATCTCAGTTCGTGGGATTAAGCCCTGCGTCGGGCTCTGTGCTGACAGCATGGGGCCTGTCTGGGAATCTCTCCCTCTCTACCCCTCCCATGCATACTCTCAAAATAAATAAATAAACTAAAAAAAAAAAAGCTCCAGTTGGAAGGTCAATGTTTCTTAAACTGAGCAGTAACAGGAAACTGTTTAAAATAATACTTCTAATCGACTGAGTGATAAAGGAAACAGGAATAAACCCCATTACAAGTGGATTCCTGTGGCCAGGTCAGCACATGTCCTAATCGCTGATCTGTCCAATTAATTGGTCAGAGATGAAAACCATTGTCTTTTGCAGTTCCCCTGCAAATGTTTTTCTTCTGTAAGGTACTGTAGTTACCCTTTCTTGAAAGACTCAAGCTCATTGCAACTGCCCATTCCATGTTGCCTTAAGGAGATAGACTCAATTTGGGGTGCATCGTTTTTAAAAATGAACTGAGCTCCATTTCTCACAACTCAAAAATTCATTCGCTTGGAGTTGACCTCCAGTCTACATTGTGCTCTGCAGTTTTCCAACTTCCAAATACACCTTTTCGAGGCTGATTTTTTCCCCCCATCTATAAGATTCAGAGACCTGTGAGTAAAATGGTATTGAGTTTAGTCAGTTGCTGCCTGCTGCCCGCTGCCTCCTGTTCTCAGCTGTGTTCTTAGAATGCCCTACTCTTGTCGAGTTCCTGAAAGTGACCAAGACCACCTTGCCTGAATTACCACAGACAGTTCACAACCGGCAAGACCCCAGCATATTTGCTTCTGGATTCATCTGTGGGCTCCTTTGTCCATTTTCCCTGGAAGTATGTGAGTTCATAGTGTTAATGCCCCTTATGTCCAAGGGCCGATGGCGTATGGTGACTAGCCAAATAGTTTATTGTTGAATCAATGAACCAAAGGAAAATGAACCATTGACATCAATAAAATGCAAGAGTCTGGCTGGCCTGGCCTCTCCCTTGTAGGAGCCAGGGCTACCCAGAGATGGGCACAGGGAATAATCCACTAGATGCACTGGCCCTTTGCCCTGAGTTCAGAAGGGATTTTGTTAAGCATTGAAAGTATAAAGCACAAGTCCACTCTACAGCTTTGCATCAGGACCACAAAAAGAGGAGGTGGGAGCTTACAGTAAGTGAAAGGAAATTGAGGTGTTTTCATCATTGGAGCCAGATGTTGCATCTCAGTTAAGCAGAGGCCTTAATGCGTAGTAGACCCAAAGTCCTTCCCAGTGCCCGTTTATATAGAAATCAAGCAAAGTGTTTCCCAGGAGTGAAAGAAATAGATGGTCAGCATGAATAAAGGAAAGAGCTCTTGGGCCCATACCTGGGGTTCATCTAGGCCTTCCTTACCTACTTCATGACCTTGAGCAAGTCACATTCTCTTTAAAATTGCCTTAATACCAGAGTTTTGGGGTCCAAGTGAGAATGTGCAAGTGCTTTGTGAAATGCTAATCAAATGGGTGCTTGTGGGCTCAGCCTCTGTGTGAAGCACTGTATTAGCCCTCCCTTCATTTGGTATATTAGAATTAGGGGTTTGAAAAAAGGTAGCTTTAGGGGCACCTGGGTGGCTCAGTTGGTTAAGCATCTGACTTCGGCTCAGGTCATGATCTCTTGGTTGGGGGTTCTAGCCCCGCATTGGGCTCTGTGCTGACAGCTCAGAGCCTGGAGCCTGCTTTGGATTCTGTGTCTCCCTCTCTCTGCCCCCTCCCCGCTCACATTCTGTCTCTCTCTCAAAAATAAATAAACATTAAAAAAAAATTTTTTAATAAAAAAAAAAGAAAAAAGGTAGCTTTAGAATGAGAGAGAGCAATACGTCAGTGTCAGCATGTTGCATACATTATTTCCAATTCTGTCAACCTCTTAAGGTAGAATCATACTGATGAGGGCCCTCACTCAAAGAGCCCAAAGGGGCACCCTGTCAGAGCTCATATGCTTTTCCTGGCACACGGACCTCCTCCCAATAGACCACAGGCTGAAAACTAAATGGGTTAAGGATGAAATCATGGAGGCAGATCAGAGATGGATTCCTGAAGGGGATGTTCCTTAACCTTTAAGGTCTGCATTCTGCAGGTCAGCCACAAAAACCGTTCCTGAGTGGGCCCCTGTGGACACTGGGGCTACAGTGTGGGTGCGCCAGTTTCTCCTGGGGTTTCCTCAGGTCCCTGCTCTCAGCATATAGAGACACTGCTCCCAGAGAAGTGAATGTGTTCCCGTCAAGGCTGGCTTTATCTCCTCTGGGCCTGGAGGCCAAAGGAGCTCCAGAGGGAAGACTGGTCACCTCATGCTGTTCCTGCCTGCTCTCAGGCCACCAGAGTTTCCCTCACCGTCCAGCAGAGGTCACCTCCTGGTGAGACTTGGCCCCTGCTGAGTCTTGGCCTGCATCCCAGATTTGCAGTTGTGATTTATTTCTGGCACGTCAGGCTTCCGTCACCAAGTAGCAAAGCCCGGAGGACGAGCAGCAAGATATCCTACTGTGGCCACGAGTGTCTGCTGAGGACCTGCTTCAGCCTTCAGTTGTCCCCTCTCCCCAAGGGGCTCTGAGACCTTTGGGATTCCTGTCACATTCACTCAAGGGCCTGAGAGGACCTAACAGTGAGTAGCTGGGCTGGTGATGGACAAAAGCCAGGCAACAGGCAGAGAGGGAGAGGCTGTGGGCAGAAAAGATAGAAACATCCAGAGCCATTAGACCCACTTTTCCCTTCCGAAGGCAGCTGGATGCAGAGTGGAAGCATTGACTCTTGAAGCCCCCCCTCAGGTATTTGCCTACAGAAAGGGGGTTCTCTGTTATTGTATTTTCAGACTTTGTGTTTTGGGGAGGGATGTTTTGTTCCAAAAAGGACCAGGTTCTCTACTCCCATCTGGGGACCCTTTCCAAAGGAGTCTTGGGAAAGGTGGGGAGTCGGGGGTGGGAGGGCAGGTAGGGAGGTAGTGGACAGAAGCACAAATGTGGCTCAATCAGGCCTAGAGCAAGGGAGTGGTCCCCCTGCCCCACCCCAGGACAGGTGAATGCAGCCAGAAGTGTGTGAAGCTGGTCAGGCCAGGGAATGGAGCCCCCAGCTGGGATGGCTTCCTGGAACGGGTCCACCACATCCTCTGCCTGTAGAGGGCTGGGGGAAGGGAGAGAACTTGCACTACCCAGCTTTGGGAGGTGGGGGACACAGACACCCATCTTGGGAACTTAAAAGGACCTGCAAGGAAATGGGCTTGTTTTTACAGGAACAGACATTTCTGTGCTCAGTTGGGGCTGCTGACTGGGAAGCCTGTGAGCAAGCAGCCCAGGCGCCTGCTGTTGGCAGAGATTGTTGTTATTCTAATTATTCCTCTGGTAACCAGGCACCCAGCAGTGGGGACACCAGGCTTCCTGGAACAGCTAGCCCTACTTGGCTGGTCAGCAAATTGGCCCATTTGATAGGCCAGGCCTTCCTGGGCCCAGAAAGGGCAGTAGAAGTGGGGCTAGAGGCAGCTTTGGCCCTGCTGAATGTTAACTTGTGCCCATTTTCTATCTGCCCCTCTTCCTGTTGGTAGATGATTTTCTCTGTTCCTCAAATCCTATATCTGAGGTAGGAGTTTAGTACTATGGCGGCCTCTATATTCCTCAGGCAGGGGCGCCTGGGTGGCTCAGTCGGTTGAGTGTCCAGCTTCGGCTCATCTCATGGTTCGTGGATTTGAGCCCTGTGTCAAGCTCTCTGCTGTCGGCGCCAAGCCCACTCGGATTCTCTGTCCCCACCCCACCCTACCCCTTGTACTTCCCCCACTCACACTCTCTCTCAAAAATAAATAAACATTTCTATTCCTCAGGCAAAGCTGGCCAGCTCAGCTCCTGTGTCCAGGCCTGAGTATCCTGGCTTTGTACTGCCCCACACTGTGGCGGGACCACTCAGGGCTCACCGGCCATCATTTGGTAGGACATGGGGCATTCCGAGGATAGAACCGACCTGCCATCAGAACCCTGAGCCAAAGGGATACCTCCAACTGTTGACTCACATCCAGGGAGCAGCACTGGGCACGGCAGGGAGGAATGGCTGGGACACCCCAGAGATCAGGCTAATGGAGGAGGTGACACCACACACTGACAGGTGATAGCAGAAGCAGGGCCCATTAAGCTCTGCATCCCTCTGAGCACCTGGCAGAGTGCTTCTCAAAAAGCATGAGAGAAAGAAGAGAAAAGAAAGAAGGAGAGAAAGGAAGGAAGGAAGGAAGAAAGGAGGAAGGAAAGGTTAGGAAAGTCCTGGTTGAGAGCAGAATGAGTAAGGAAGGAACAGTGGGAAGCACTGGAAGTGTGTTCCGGAAGGAGGGCTGTTTTCATGGAAGGACAGTTACACTGGGGGAGGTGACAGAGAGGCTCTAGGAGCCCCATATTGAGAAGATGAAATCATGAAGCTTCTCACCTTTCCGCAAGCACAGAGAACAAGCAGAGGAAAAGCAGGACTAGCCTCATCTCCTCAAAGAGAAGAGACAGCCCTTTAATTTGTCCTCTGCAAAGTTTCTCTGGGGTTCTTTCTAAAATCAAGGGTGTGCTGGCCTCATCAGAGCTAACCCTGGGGCTGATGGCCCAGCCTCCTGCCTCTGGCCTGGGCTTAGGCCTGGCCTGCTGTCAGCTGCTTCTACCAGGGGGCGGCAACTTACAGCGAGAACATCTGGGGAGCCACAGGGTTGCCTGGGGTTCACAAAAGTTTGCAGCCAGCAGGAAGACGCAAGCTGGGCTCTTTCCAAAGGGTTTTTCAACTCACATTTATTTTGAACGTCCACTATAGGCCTGTTCTGTGCCAGGAGATACAAAGATGAGTGAGAAAGGGTTCCTTCCAGTCCTCAAAGAGCACATCCCTTAGATCAGGACGGCTGCCAGCTTCTTTCCATCTCTCCCCTCAGAGCCCCTCAGAATCACCCCGGAGGAGCTGAGCATGACCCGGGACGAGGCACTGCCAGACTCGTATTCAGCACAGGGCTTCTATGAGAACTATGAGCCCAAGGAGATCCTGGGCAGGTAAGGCCTAGACCTGCCCCAGGAAGTGCTGTCTTAGGCTCCAGCCAGTTCCATGGGCCCATGGGCCCATCCCCAAAGCACTGTCCACTTGGAGAAACCCTCAGTTTGGAGTCCTGCTCTCCTGAACCGGGACAAATGAGAAGGGTATATACCTCTCCCAGCGGAATTCTCCCAGTGCTGTTGACAAGCACTTCCAAACCCACTTTGCACCAGGGTCAGAGATCAGGGGTCAGAGGGAAGGTGATGGCCCTCGATGCCGAGAAAGAGCACTAAACTAGGAGTCAAGAGTCCTAACACCAGGCTTGTTACTCATCAGCTCCAGACAAATCACCCTCCCTCTGCCATCCTCATCCCCCCATCCCCAAAAGCTCCTAGGGAGTTGGTGGATAAGGCAAGACATCTCTGTTGTGCCTTGGACCTGGGATTCTCCCTGGGGTGAGGGGCCCCTGGACCACCTGTACTCTGCACCCGCAGAGGAGTTAGCAGTGTCGTCAGGCGCTGCATCCACAAGCCCACGTGCCAGGAGTATGCTGTGAAGATCATTGACATCACCGGCGGGGGCAGCTTCAGCTCTGCGGAGGTGCAGGAGCTGCGGGAGGCGACACTGAAGGAGGTGGACATCCTGCGCAAG
Organism: Panthera tigris; assembly: GCF_018350195.1. Taxonomy (NCBI): domain Eukaryota; kingdom Metazoa; phylum Chordata; class Mammalia; order Carnivora; family Felidae; genus Panthera; species Panthera tigris. The sequence continues at coordinate 16,095,071 of NC_056675.1, forward strand.
GTCTCGGGGCTCCCCAACATCAGTGAGTAATGGCTCTGGGCCCCAGCAGGGTGCTCCACCATGATTCTGCTCTAATAACCCAAGTCAGGGAGTGCGTGAGGTCCCACCGTGCAGCTAGCCAGGATCCCCAGAGTGTCTCCTGCCCCGGAGACCTTGCCAGCCCAGCACCCTGAGGCTTGAGGTTCCCAGCCGCACCCTCACCACCCTGGAGACTCAGCTCTAAGCCTCCTCTTCCAGCCAGCCAGAGGTTTGCAAGCAGAACTGGCGGTGGTTGCGGGTCAGGGAATGGGGGTGTAAGGTCCCGGGCTGGCCCCTCCCTTAGTGGGACTCCTTTGAACACTGTTCTGATACCCCTTCCGGCTCTTGAAGTCAGTCGGAGCAGCTTTAGTACCCTCACCCCTGTGCCCCCCCGCTGCCTCTGCCCAGGCTCCTCTGCTACCTGAGACGAGTTAGTCATTTCCATTTCAGTACAGCTGAAGGACACATATGAGACCAACACTTTCTTCTTCTTGGTGTTTGATCTGTAAGTACCCAGTCCTGGAGCCAGACACACCCTGGGGCCTGTCGGAGAACCTCCTAGTGTGGTCCCTACCCAGTGCTTCCTGGAGACCAACAGCCAGCTCCCTACACTGTGGAGGCCAAATAGGATCACCAATGCTTCAGGTCAATCAGCCCCGGGGTCAGGCTGCCAGATCTCGAATCCTGGGGCCACCACTTATGAGCTAGATGGTTTCTTTAAGTATCTGTTTTCTCATGGGCATTACAGAAGTAATAATAGCACAGCAAATGGCACAATGTAAATGCTATTAATCATCAACTACAATGTCGATGACGAAGGTGGTCATTCAATACTCATTCTGGACATTGAGGCTATAGCAATGAACAAGACAAAGTCCCAACTTCATGTAATAATTTTCACAGAGAGTGAACAGAAAGCAATGATACATACACACAGTTATGTACATGTACAGATGCATAAAGCAGAGCAGGAGTTAGAGAGAGGTGGGGCTTCTTTAGATGGGGCTGTCGGAATGCTCTCCAGAAGGTGACCTGAGCAGAGGCCCAGATGAAGTGAGGGAGGGATCAGAACCAAGACCTGGAGAAGGACCCTTCCAGCAGAAGGACAGAAGGAAGAGCCAGAGCAAGGGCCCCACCGGATGGGCTTCATATATTCCAGGACTGGCAAGGAAACCAGGGTGGAGTGGGGCAAGCTTGTGGAGTTGGCAGAATGTGAGGCCAGTCTGTACTGAAGACCGGATTTTGCAGGCATGTCAGCCATGGCAAGGACTTCGGAGGCATGAACACATCCCTCTTACTTTTGAAAAGCATACTACTGACTATAAGGAGGCAAGAGTGGAAAGGAGGAGGCCAGCAGTATTGAGGCAAGAGGCCCACCAGGGAGGCAAGCAGTAAAGGATGTATTTGGGGTGTGGCTCAAAGACTGACGTCATCGTTGTCGTCATCAATGTCACTATTCCCCTGCTTCTGCACCAACAGGGCTACTGAGACAAGCTCCTTGTCACAGGGTCCACTGCCCACAGTGGGCCTTTCAGCTCTGAGAGCCTCTGTTTTCTCAAGAAAGGAAAAATGATAACAACCACTGTGCCCATCTCACCAGGCTCTAAGTATTGAATTCGACGACACAAAGTGCTCTGTGAACAATGTTTTCAGACTTATCATTTTTATCAGAAAGGCTTCCCAGGGAAGGGAACTGTCCAGCTCCTTGTCGCCCCACTCCATTGAGTCCTCACTAAAGGCTGCATGAACCACCACCATTGTGTGCCGTCTTGATTCCTCCATACATAATAGCTAATTTTAGGGACTGGATTTACTTGAGAAAATTATTCAAATAGGTTTTGTCTTGTTAGAAAGTTTCATACTGTAGCCATACTGAATATGTGTAGGGTTATTTTCTTCCAGACACAGTATAACCTGGCCTGTGTGTACAATTAAACTGCCAGGTCCATGAGGCAGCAGCCTGCTGTATCTTGCCCCGTCCCCAGTGTTTACTGGTTAATCTTTCTTATGTTGCTAACAGTGAGTTATTCTAGTGTCTTTAAAATGGAATTAGAATAATAAAAACTGGATTCACACATGGCCTTTCTGGAACACAGTGTAGATATTGTACAGATAAGGCTCACCTCTGTAAATTCTAAGTTGTCTCCTCAAACAGAACCCCCCTCCCTGCCATACCAGCTAAGCTCAAGGGTTTTCTTGCCTCTATGACAGTGGCCAAATTCCTTTGTGTCCCAGGAATCCTGCTGCTTTCCCTGGAGGGGTGGGTGAGGAGAGCAGGATGTACCTTTCCTCTTTAACCAGGGGAGACTTTCCCAGGGCTGCCCAAGACTTAACCAGCTGCAGCTGTCCCCAGCTCTGCTCGGTAGCACTGCCCTGTAGAGCTCTTGTGGGCAGCTCAAATATCCCTAACCTTTGAAGAAGTTGCTTAGGGAAGCTATTTTTAATGCTGCCCTGAGTTGCCCTCCAGGGTACAACTAGATTGTTTTAGCAGTGACCTCTTTCTACATCATTCCAAGAAGTGGGAAGATTGAACTGTAATTCTTACTCCTAAAATAGGCAAACTTTGCTCTCGCAGCACCTGCACTGTTGCCTCTACTGTCCATTCCTGGGAAAAATCAGGACACTCTTGTCCTGATCTGGATCTGGGGCCTTGGGCCAGTGGCTCAGGGTCCCTCTTTCACCTCCCAGCCCTGATTTTGGCCCTGATAGATCCCAGTCAGTGTGTCACTTCCACAGGTGGGGGGACCTTCAGGCTGGTGCCATCCCACCCCCAGTGGGGGAGACACTCACCCTCGTGCTATCCCACCCTTTTGGTTTCCACTGTTCTTCTAATCTCCCTAGACAACCCCTCTGCTCACTTCCCCAGCTTCTTCCTGCAGCCCTTGGTCCTTCATGGGGAGTGGTCCACTCTGCCTCTGGAGATATGAGGGGAGGAAACAGGTCTCTGGGAGTAGGGTAAGGAGGGGGTGCTCTTGGGACCCATCCAGATACAAACCCGCCATCCCCACAGGATGAAGAGAGGGGAGCTCTTTGATTACCTCACTGAGAAGGTCACTCTGAGTGAGAAGGAAACCAGGTAAGGATCCATTTGCCCCTATTGCCACTCCCTGCCCCAGACTCCTAGTGATACTGGCACCAAGCTCTTGGAGTGAGAGCAGCATGCATTTGTCTGGGCTGGGGGCATGCACTGCTGGCTTTTGTAGCCTCCCTCCCTCTTTGGCTCAGCCTAGATGGTCTCAGCCTGTCCTCCCGCACTGGCAGTCTGGTGGGTATACGGGCTTTGGTCTCCCTGCTTGCTACCGGGCCCTGTGGAATAGGAGATAAGAGTGACATGTGCCTGTCCCACCCCAGAAAGATCATGAGAGCCCTGCTGGAGGTAATCTGCAATTTGCACAAACTCAACATTGTGCATCGGGATCTGAAGCCCGAGAACATCCTCCTGGATGATGACATGAACATCAAGCTCACAGACTTTGGTTTTTCCTGCCAGCTGGAGCCAGGAGAGAAGCTGCGAGGTCTGGTAACGTGGCCTTGGCCCATGTCAGGGGCTCAGGTCTCTCTCATCCACGCTCCCAGGAACAGAGATTGCCTGGATTTCTCCCCTGATTTTCGCTCCCAGAATAAAAATCCTACCATTTCAGGCCTAGGTGTCTCTTCAGGTAAGCCTCCTCCCAGGGCTGAGCCAGGTTCCCACTGCCTGAGTTCCAGGCCGGGATGGCTAGACGTGACCGAGGAAGCAACAGACCCAGCACCCAGGCCCTGCCCTTGGCTCTGAAGCTGGCCAGTGTTAGAAGAGTCCCAGCCCAAGCACCATTTTGCTTTTGTCTCCGTTTTTTTTCTTTGGATCTTCCCCCTTCCAAGTGCCCCCTGCTGACCTGTCCTGAATGTAACTATTTCTGCAGAGGTCTGTGGGACCCCCAGTTACCTGGCCCCTGAGATCATTGAATGCTCCATGAATGATGACCACCCAGGTTATGGGAAGGAAGTGGACATGTGAGTATGTTGGGAAGTGACCCAGAAGGACAGGGATGCCCCCGTGGCTAAGAGCACCTGGCTGGGGAGGGGAGGAAATGGCAGGAGCTACAGCCAGTCCTCCTGCCTTCCTCCCTGTTCCACCTGATACCAGGTGGAGCACAGGCGTCATCATGTACACCTTGCTGGCTGGCTCCCCACCCTTCTGGCACCGGAAACAGATGCTGATGCTGAGGATGATCATGAGTGGCAACTACCAGTTTGGCTCACCTGAATGGGATGATTATTCAGACACAGTGAAGGACTTGGTGAGAGACCAATCCTTCTGGCTCCTCTGCTCAACAGAGCGGGAGTCCACCACGGGGGAGAGAAGCATATCATGCTACAAAATGGAGGACCCTACTGGGAAAGACCTTATGTCTTCTGAAGTGCTGGAGGGGACCCTGCCTTGATGTTTTCAGCTCCCCCCTTCCTTATTCTCTCAGGTTTCTCGCTTCTTGGTGGTGAACCCCCGGGGCCGCTGCTCAGCAGAAGAGGCCTTAGCACACCCGTTCTTCCAGCAGTATGTGGTGGAAGAAGTGCGTCACTTCAGCCCCCGGGGCAAGTTCAAGGTACTGAAGCTCCCCTCCCACCCAGGGCAGGACTCAAGTCCAAGCCCCTAAGTCCCTTTCCTTCCCCCAGGGACTCCTTTCACCCACAGGGTTTCCGGAGCACCTGTCCTTCCCCTCCCACCCATCCCTGTGATGGCTCCAGCTCAGTTTCTGACATCAGAGAGGACAGACGTCACCCATCTGGCTCCAAAAGCCCACATCTCTGCAGATGCCGGAGGGGTGGGAATGATAGGGGGGAACACTAGGAAAGGCCCAGCGGTAGGCACACAAGGCTTCATAGCAATCACGCTCAGGGACTCCCTGCACCGGAAGGGGAAGGAGACAGGCCGGCAGGGACGGGGTCCAGCTTCTCAGTTCTGGCTTTCCACAGGTGATTGCTCTAACAGTACTGGCTTCAGTGCGGATCTACTACCAGTACCGCCGGGTGAAGCCGGTGACCCGGGAGATCGTCATCCGTGACCCTTATGCCCTCCGTCCTCTGCGCCGACTCATCGATGCCTATGCTTTCCGCATCTATGGCCACTGGGTGAAGAAGGGGCAGCAGCAGAACCGGGCTGCCCTCTTTGAGAACACACCCAAAGCTGTGCTCCTCTCCCTGGCTGAGGAAGACTACTGAGGGGCCAGCAGGTGGGGTAGGTGGGGCGGGGGGCGGGCAAGGAGGGAAAGCCACAGAAACAGAAGTCGAAGGAGTGAGATCATGTCCAAGCCTCTGTCCAGAGCGGGGTACTTGGGCCTGGCCAGAACCCCTGCACCCGAGGCCCCTATCCCCTCTCAGAGGCTCTGCACAAGGGCAGGGCGCTCCCATCACACGTCATCACATGTTGGTGAGTGTGGTCAGGGCCTGTCCCCATAGAGGGGAACTGCTTCTCTACTTCCCAGCTGTAAGCACCATCTCAGGTTCTTCTCATGGGAGGCCCAGAGTTCCAGATGCTTGCGTGCCCTTCTCTTAGGGTCCCAGGGTGAGGATAAAAGAGAATAGTCTGAGATACACAATCACAAGAGGTTTTACTGACCTCACAACATCCAGTGACACCATGGGAGCAGGTTCTTTTCTAGGGACATATGTTTAGAGGCATATGGGAGTCCTGATCTGATTAACAATAGAAAGGGAAGGTTCCGGTATTTGTCTGTCTGGAGTATCATTTACTTTGTGACTCGCACAATACAGTTCTGTCTGGTAAATAATTCGGCTCCCCTAGACCCTTTTAAGGCTGACATTGTGCTTTAAAGAGCCTGGTTACTGCATTCTATGTACAGTTAGCAGAAATTAGGTTCCTTCAGAGGCATGTGAAACACTACAAATGAGGTGAATGAAAGAAGTATTTTCCTTCTACAGCAATTTGCCTGGAAAACAAAGAGAAATGGGGAAATTCTGCCTTGAGAAAACAATGTTGGATCCCTGAATCAAACATTGATTTAAAATTTTTAACAAAGTGCCTTTCAGAGCACTCTGGCCCAATTGTTTGAGTACTGGGCCCTATACAGTTAATATCTGACCTCTAAGAGAAACATCCAGCTCTTGGCCACAATCAATAAGTTGGGCCCCTTCTCCAGGAGACAGTGGCACCCCTCCTCTGAGGTTAGAGTCCTCTCCTGGCCTGGTGAGAGATGCCTGCCACAGAGGAATGGAAGAGGGGTAGGAGGTCATTCCTGAGGCTGAAGTTTAAGAGTCTGGAGTTTGGCTGTGTCTGGAACGTGGCCAGGGAGTGACACGGGCACCATGGGGCTCTTCTCTTTGGCTCTGCATAGCTGTTCACAACTCCCCAGGCAGTCGGCCTGCACTGGATGCACAACGGAAGCCAAGGTTGTCTGAGGCTGAATCTGGAGTGTTGCCCATCCTGGCACCAGAGAAGAGGAGAAAGAATGGACATTTGTTGAAAAGGGGCCTGGAGTCTTACTCCACTTTCCTGCTCTACCTCCTAGGGCCTGCTGTGGTCCAGGGTACGGGAGGACATAGTCTAGAAAGAAGCCTGGGGTGAGGGCGCTCCTGAGGCAATGGGGAGAAGGGCCCTGGGACAGGGTGGAGGAAGTGTGAGTGAATAGCCCTGAGAATCTGCTCTGGAAGGCAGGAAGGGCAATGACTAGTAACTTTAGCTGCTGGTGGTTTAGAATAACTCAGTCAAAACAAACAAAAAGTCCTGTCAGTAAGAAGCAAAATGTTGTAGTGCCAGTGAGTACTTCATACTTTTTAATGAACTTTCACATATGCTCCTTCATTTGCCATTTCTCAATAGCTCTGGAAGGGAGGGTCTGTTCACCATTTTAGAGACCCAGCAGATACTAGAAAGATGTAAATATCCTGCCCAGAGCCAACTACTGCTTCATGGGCACAAGAGATTCAGTGGCAAACCCAGCTTCCTGGTTCCCAGGCTAGTATCTTCTCCATTACTTTGTCCTAAAAAAAGGAGGTGAGAGAAAGTCTTGGGCCTCAATGTGTCAAAGAAACGTCTGCAAACCTGACTTCCCGAGGCCACAGAAACTGTGGTCTCTTTTTAATCCTTATGGAACCCGGAATGGGAGGAATCACAGGGAGATCAATCAAAATAAATGTACAGATGAGAGTGTAGAGACAGTCCCAGCAGGAGACTCAGGTGCTAGCACTAATCATCTGTGTGAAATGAGCAGGTCCCAGCACCTCCCTGAGCCTAATTTTCCTTGACGGTAAAACAAAATGGTTACAGAAAACGACTCTTCATGTGCTTTCCAGTTTGAAGGGTCAATATTTCCATGACCCCAGGCCATAACCTATTTATGTGGCCATTCTACCCCGTCTCCGCACACCCAGTTAGGAGGACAAGAACAGAAAGAAAACCTTATGGTTTGGGACACAAAGTCTTTCTGGGTGCTAAGAGCTGGCAAGAAAAGGCACAAGTCGCCCTGGGCTCTTTTGCTTCTCATGGCAAGTGCTGCTTGTTCTCTTTTCTGTGCCCAACTCTGGGTGCAGACGGAGGTGTGGAAGCAGTGCCAACACCAGCTCTGGCGCTGTCTGTGCTCTGGGAGACCAGGACCTGACCCTCAGCCCCCAGATCCCAGGCTTCTTACCTGGTGGTGACCCGGGCCCGGTGGTTGGCGGAGCCATCAGCTGTGTCGATCCAGGATGCCCCCCGGAGGACACGCATGTCCTGGTCAGTGGCCGGGTATGGTGATGCCGTCCACTCCCACACGTTGCCCATGAGGTCATAGAGCCCTACAGCACAGCAGGGTGGGGGTCAGTCCCAGGCTGGCTAGTATCCGCCCCCCCCCCCGCCCCCACTTATGAAGTCTTTAGGGGAGGAAATGCTTCTCTGGTGGTGTTTCTTTCTGCCTCATTGATCAACAGAATGATCCCACCAAACAATTTGTGAGTGTTGACAGCAATGTGATAGGAAATCTTACCATAGTTATTCTGTGGGGGGAAAGCATTCACTGGGGAGACTCCATGGAAGCCATCCTCAGCTTTGTCACCCTTGGGGAACTTTCCCTGAGAAGGAGAAATTTAGACTAAAGTATTTACCATCCTGTTCCAAGGCAGGTGTCCCTGTCTACCCAGAGGAAAACCAAGGTCACTTGCTGTGTCATCTGGGGTGAGGTGAGGGGTATGGGGCAGTGTTCTGAGATACCCATCCTGAGCTCCCAAACTAGTCACCTCATGTCTTCCACCATCACCTCCTGGCTGGATTAGGACAGGTATGCTTTCCCCTGTGCCCACAGGGGTCTAGAACAAGCCTACCCCACTCCCACTTTCTCCACTCTCAGCAGCTCCCACTCCTCTGCCTTGGACCCCATGCACTTCGGTGCCTTGGGAAGAAAGGCTCTCCTCCCCTCCTCTGTGGTCAGCACCACCTGCCATCTGCAGAACAACCAATGCCCACCCTGTGCTCTCCTGTAACACCTCTTCCCCTTCTACCACCAACAGGTGTAACTCTCCCTCGTCTGCCCTGACTCTATCCTCATCTGTTCTTACCACCAAAATTCCTGAAAAAAAGGACCCTATATTTGCTGATGCGATGTGTCCAATGTGTTCATTCTTCTCATTAAAACTGGAATTCATCTTCCACTAGTCTATGGAAGCTGCTCTTACTAAAGGGGAGATAGAAGGGGCAATAGCTACTACGTGCTAGGGCTGCTACATTTATCGCTTTTAATTTAATACTTACAAGGTTGTGAGGCAAGTATTTTCTCCCTTTAAAAAACTGGCAACTGAGGCTCAAAATGGCTAACTTATCAAAGATTACAGTGAAGAAGTCAGATCTGTCTTTTTGCAAAGCTCTGATCCAAAGATCATCTAAGATCAGTTTATCCCTCAGGTCCTTTTTAATGCTACCCCCTGAAACGCTGACGCTGTACCACCTCACTCTACAGAGTCTCCCTGGGAGATGACATTCTTGCCCAAGATGTATGCTGATGACTCCCAAACCACTTGCTCTGACCCAGACCTCTGTCCTAAGTTCCAGACTCATATTTTTGACTCTTAGCATATAAATGACCCAAAGGCACCTTAAACTAAGCTGATCCTACAGTGATCAAGTTCTAGCCCTCTGACCCCAAATGCATATCATCTATTCTGGATAATGGTACACCATCATCCTGTTGCCCAAGCTTAGATTCATGCTCGAACCCAACTCTCTTTCACCTCTCCACATCTGATTAATTACCAAACCCTGTCTATCTTCTCAGGCACGCCTCTTCCATTTGGCTTCCTCTCCATCCTGCTGCTACTTAATTCACATGCTCAAAATCCCCTGCGCCATTGCCACAGCCTCAAATTCAGAGAACCACCCCCCGCCCCCGCACTGCCACCATTGCAGCTGTACTTCATTGGGTCCTGCGCAAATTAGCAACTAGCATACTCCCTAAATCAAAGATGCTTTTAGTCCCCTCTGTTGACTCCCCACTGCCTACAGGGTAAGATATACCCGTATCTTGGCACACCTGGTCCTTCATAATCTGCTTACAACCCACTGCCTACATCATCTCCTACACCCCCCATTTCACTGTGCTCCAGCCTCTCTGAATTTGTCCCATCTCTGAACACACAGTACCCTTTCCTAATACAATGCTTGCACTCATGTTGTTCCTTCAGCTGATAATGCCCTTTCCTACACTTTTCACTTGGCAAATTCCAATCTCCATCAGGTTCAATGTCATCTTCTCTGTGAAGTCACCCCCAGCTCTCTCAGGCAGTCATTTACTCCTGCAACTCTTCAGTATGTAGCCCTACCACACTGTCTTTTGCTTTACCAGTTTAGTAGTTTATCAATCCCATTAGAACACAAAGCCCTCTGAGTCCCACAGCCCAATGTGCCGCCTAGCCTACAGCAGGTTTCGATCAAGGCTTTGAGAAGGGAGAGGGGTGAGGAATGTATGTCTTACCTGCCATAGGTTGGTGCGGTTTGGCTGGAACTGGTTTCCCCATGGGTAAACCTGACCTGCCAAGAGAGCAAGGAGATAGCAGGGGTGGGAGAGGTGAAGGGTTGTGGAACAAGGGAAAGACAGAAATAGTGAGGGAACCAAAAGGAAGTCAGAAGGTGATGAGAAAAGAAGAGAGAGATTACTTTTATTTCCCAGGCCTGTCCCTTCCCCTCACTGTACTGCACTCAGAGCCCCTGGCCTCCTGATCTGCTCCAGGACAGTGCAATCCCAATTGTGGTCCTGACTCATGCCAGTCTGTAAACTAACTGTTACTGGATCATGTCCAGATTAAGTACAGAAACTGGGGGTAAGAATGAAGAAACTTGTCAACTAGACTTAAATTGGATAAACAAACAAGCAACCTTATTATTCACATTAATAATTTTGACTACTGGGATAGCTGGTGTTCATTCAAAGAGTAGCAGAGGTGTTGAACACGGGGAGTTGCTGCTTCCTGCTCCTAACTTTTTGTTTAGTTGGGATTGCAGAACAACAGAGTTATGACCAAATAGTGATTCTTTAGTCCCTTTACACCTATGGAAAAGGCAGTCTAGGTAGTGCTTTTCTTTCCCCCTTGCTATGGTGTTCTGATCATTTACTGAAATGTAACATGTCTGGGTGCAATCTCCAAAAATGACAAATTTTCTGTCTGTTCCTTCATTCCATTTTTCCAGTTAGTAATTTTTATGGCATTGTACATTAGTATGGGTGTGAGATGGATGAGAATTGAAAACAGAACAACCGACCCTTTGCCACACAGTTTAGAAGACTGCTCTCGGGGGTATGGACCCTTCCCACCCTTCAAAGCCCCCCATGCAGGGCAGTATGGGAGAAGAATAAAGGGGAGTCGCGCTGCCGACTCTATACCCGTCAAGCCCCCTCGGGCAGCAAACTCCCACTCTTCCTCGGTGGGCAGCCGTTTCCCCCGCCAAGCACAGTAGGCACGAGCGTCATTCCAGCTCACGTGTACCACTGGGAGCTCCAGTCTCTCTCGGATGCCAGAGCCAGGACCTGCAGGCTGACAGCCAGGATGAAGTGAGACAGACTTCTGGGAGCTCATGGAAGTCTGAGGAAGGCTAGGCTTAAGGTGCCTGAGTTCAGCTTTTACCACTAGATGGAGCAAGGAAGTTAGAGGAGACAGCCTGGTGAGCGCGGAGAGGCCCAGAGTCAGAAAGGGAAAAGTGGGGTGGGCGATGGGAAAAAAGATCAGGGCACAGGAAATAGGGTTGCTTGGCTGTGTCCTCAAAATTTATGGTCATCCGTTTTGATTCCATATTTCTAGATGGGCAAGGGGTCTAGGGAAGCCAGGCCTCCAGAATAAGAGTCAACAGGGGCAGAAAACAAGGCAGAGGAACCAACCCTTACCTGTCTCCAGAATGCCCTTTCCACTGGAAGCCACCAGAGAACAGACTGCAAAAAAAGGAAAAGGCATGACTGCAAGATGCTCTGACCCAGCAAGGTCACCTTCCTGACTGACACACAGGAGGCAGAGCAGACACTTTAGGCTGAGACTCGGGTGGTCCAAGTGGGGCTGTTTCTGGAACCTTTAAAGCAGGACATCTCATGACCGTTATTGGAGGGGATGTTGAGATGTTCTCTTGTCAGTTCATGGAGTAACTTGAACCCTACATGTGACCAGATCACCAGACTTTTTACAAAGTCTCTCTATGCAGAAACCAGCACAAGGTTAACGTCTCGGGAGTGTGTGTTCATCTGACTCTTCCAGGGAGGATCTCTCTTGCTTCCTCCCTGCCTGCGGCTCTCAGGGGTGATTCTTTCTTGTGGTCCAGGTGACCCCATAACCCACAGGATTCTCTGTCCAGGGCCCACTCCTTCAGCTGAAAGCCCAGGTTCTCTCACCTCCATCTGATGGGCCACTTTGTTTCTAAGCTCATCCGAGACAAAGTCCTCAAAGACAAAACTCCATCCAAACTTCTCAGCCTCTGTCCGGTACTTTTTTTCCCTGACGAACTCCCTGAAAAGAGATATTTCACTTGGTTAAGCTGCTACAGTTCCAGGTCCCACTGTCACCCCCTCCTGTTCCAGAAAACCTCATATATCCTTCACCTTTAAGTCACACATCACAGAGTTTCCATCAACAACAAGGAATTGACATTGAAGTCTGAGTAGGAGATTTTCCTTTAAAATCTGTTGCTGTATGTGTAATTCATGTAGAGTAAAATTCACTCTTTTTAGTGCAGTTTTGTGAGTTTTGACAAAACTTATAGTCATTATCACAATCAAGATACAGAGCAAATCTATCAACCACCTCCAAAAATTCCCTCATTGCCTCTGCAACCATTGCTGTTTTTTGTCCCTAGTTTTGCCTTTCCCAGAATATAAATTCACATACATCGAATCATACAGTATGTAGCTTTAGAGTCTGGCTTCTTCCATTTAGCATAATGCTTCGTTGCCAGTATTAGTTTGTTCCTCTGTTTACAGAGTACCATTTTATTGTGTGGAGGTTCTGTATTTTGCTTATCCATTCACCACTTGCGGGTCATTTGGGTTATCTCCAGCTTTTGGAGATTATGAATAAAACAGCTGAGAAGATTTAAGGGTGGGGAACAGGTCTGTTTTCTGAAAGGTCTTCATCACATCCCCACTCTCACAACAATCATGAGAGGGAGGCAGAACGTGATTATCTCCATCTAACAAATGAAAAAAAAACCGGAATCAAATAAGAATGATGTACTGAAATTTTAGAATGGATTTTCACACAGTTTGGTATGGTTTAGCAAATTTTAGCACGTAAAATTTCCAGCGTAAGATGGATTGTTTTCACTGGGCTAATAGTACCCCATCTGTGCCAGCCCTCTGACATGAGGAGACATTGTTCACCCATCAAAGGGGCATTGAGAATGGAGGAGGTGATCACATGTGGTAGCAACAGCTATTCACCAACCTCAGAGCATCTGAGTAGTTTGGAAATCTTTCACCAGAGAGGCAGAGACAAATCATGGGGGTTCTAAGCAAAGTTTAGGGGCTTGCTGGAGGTCTATCATAAAATAGGTCATTAAAAATAACAAATAAATAAATAAATAAATAAATAAATAAAAATAGGTCATAATTTGAAATATAAAAGAACACACACTGTTCATCTATCTAGCTAGCTATTTCTGGTTGTCATGATGTGGTGCAAACCTGATCAAAAGTGATTTCTCCTTCAATTTTAATAACTTTTCTGTTTAAAAATACTTTTAAAAAGCACATATAAGCATAGAGTGCTGGTTGGCTCAGTCAGTTAAGCGTCTGACTCTTGGTTTCGGCTCAAGTCATGATCTTACAGTTCGTGAGTTCGAATCCTGCACCGGCTGTATGCAGCCTGCTTGGAACTGTCTCTCTCCCCGCCTTTCTCTTCTTCTCCCTTGCACTCATTCTCTCTCTCACTCTCAAAATAAATAAATACTTAACAAAAAAGCACATATGTGTAATGCACATTGTATTATAGAAAAATGAGAAAGCACAAGTATATGAAAAGAAAAAAAACTGAAATCATCCATTATCAGACCAACTAAGATATATATATATATATCCCTTACATAGTGTTCCCTGTCCTGCCACCCCCCCCCGCCCCGGAAGGATTTTTAAATACCTTTAATAAGGTGCTTCCCTGGAATTATTTTCATTTGGAAGTCACAAAAACATGGGCAAAATCTGTAAACTAACACAATGCTGCATCTCCCAGTTCTTTTTTTTTTTTTTAATTTTTTTAATGTTTATCTATGTTTGAGAGACAGAGAGAGACAGAGCGTGAGCGGGTGAGGGGCAGAGAGAGAGGGAGACACAGAATCCAAAGCAGGCTCCAGGCTCCAAGCTGTCAGCACAGAGTCCAACGCGGGGCTCAAACTCACGAACTGTGAGACCATGACCTGAGCGAAGTCGGACACGTAACCGACTGAGCCACCCAGGTGCCACAAATACACCAATAATTCTTACGCTTACTCTGTCTCCTGAGTAAATTTTTCCCTGTAAATTTTTATCTTAAAGAGTTTTAAGGCCACAATGCAACACATAAGTCATTTCCCACATTTGCTTTGTCTTCCTGTTCCCTCCTCTTCCTTTTCCCACTCCTCCCTCTCTATATTCTCCCTGTATCATTTGAAGGTAAGTTACAGGTATCACCTGGATCATTCCCCACTTTAGCCTTTGCAAAACATACCACCTTGAGGAAAGTGAGGCAGCTCAACGAGGCTTCCTAGACTGAGTTGGAATCACAATGCTTGTCCTAAAACAATGCCAGTTCCATAAGTAAATATAAAGGATATTTAAAGACTCCCAGCTACCATGACCCTTCTCCCAATCCCTTTTCCCTGTGGAAGAGGTTTTTGTTAAGTGTTTGACTTCTGCCCCTATTTCCCAGTGTTATATCCAGTGTAATGGAAAATCCACTGGCTCAAGGGTCAGAGGGTTTGAGTTCCAGGTCCAGCTCTGCCATAAACAGAGTCTCCAGACTTCAGATTCTTCACCTGAAAAATGGAGACAGCACTTATCCCATATTACTATTGCAAAGATGATATGTAATAGTGAACAAGCTAGTTTCCTTTTAGCTATCAGGAACGAAAATCAGAAAGAGCCTTTACCGCTCCTAGAATACCTGATGTACCTGAAATCTTTGTTGGTGACAGGAAATACATCAATGGCAAAGGGTTTTACTGTCACCTCCCGGACAGGCCCTTCACCATCTCTGCCATCTGGTGAATTTGTTCCCATCTGGAATCTCCCACCTGGTAGCTGGACCATGCTGGTAGCCTGCCCATTCCCTGCAGAGAAAAAGGAGCATCATCAGTAATACATGAATATATATAAAACAAGTGACAATATTTGGATCATACGTAATATTCATAATGATGTAATGAAAAAAAAGGCGGCTTAGAAATTTGGCTTTAAATTTTTGTTCTGCCACTTAATTTGTTGGGTGACCTTACGCAAATAAGTCAGTCTGAGTTTTGGTTTCTTCACCTACAAGATGGAGATAACATCTAGCTATTTCATAGGTGTGGCTGTATAAATTAAAATTAACATGTGTGAAACGTTGTGAGTGCATTCTAATTATTCAACAAATGTTTATTTTCTTTCTTACTGCTCTATTTCTGTACACAACTCTTTGTCCCAGCTAGGTAAATCTAGACACTATACCCTGAAATACATCTAGCACCTCTCTACCCACACTTCTGCTCAAGTTGTTTCTCTGCCTCTTCCTCCCCATTTCTGAATGATTTTCACTATTATATCATATGCTCCAGAAAGAAAAGGACTACACTTATTTTGCCAGTGTATTCCTGGCATCTAGCACAAGAGCACGATAATTAGCAAATAACTGAATGAGGTCCTTCATAGCTACTGTTTGAACACCTCAGAAAATCAGAATTAAAGGTATCTTTATTGTTTATTTTTTTAACTTTTGTTGTTGTTGTTGTTGAGAGACTGAGAGCACGAGTGGGGGAAGGGCAGAGAGAGAGGGAGGCACAGAATCTAAAGCAGGCTCCAGGCTCTCAGCTGTCAGCACAGAGTCCAATACGGGGCTCGAACCCATGATCTGACTGAGCCACCCAGGCGCCTCAAAAGGATCTTTAATTCAACCCCCTTATTTAACAGGAAAAAACCAAGACCCAAAAAAGAGAAACCACTTAAAGAACTAGTTAGCAGGGACAGCACTAGATCCAGGTCTCCTTACTTCCAGGTCAGCACTATTTCCAACCTGCTACACTTGTCTTCACACTTTGGGGTGTTATGTTTCTGCCTAAGGATGTCTAAGTATTATAAGTTCCTCAATGGCCGAGTCTACCATTTTTCATGTTTCTGTCTTTAGCCTTCTTATTCTCATTCTGACACACACTGATGATTTCATCTACTTCAAGGGAGAAAAAATTTTACAGGGAAATCTCAGATTAAAAGGGAATTAAGAAACAACATATAACTGCAATGTATGAACTCTGACATTAACTCAGTAAGTAAACCATAACAAACACAGTAGATGAATTTGAACACTAACTGTATGTTTAAGGATAGTAATGACAACTGTTAGTTTTTTAAGGTAGAGAAAGAGTATGGTGGGTTTTTTTCATGACTTCTTGTCTTTTCGGCTATTCATGCTGTGTATTTACAAATAAAATTGTGTCGTGTCTGGACTCACTTCAAAAAGGCCCCAGGGAAGGAGAAAGTGATATACCAAAATAGCAAGATTAGTTATAAACTGGCGCCTGTTTTTAAGCTGGGTTACCGGTTCATAGGAGGAGGTGTTTTTATATTCTTTTACACTATGTTCGAAAGATTCCAAAATAAATTAAAAGTGAAAAAGCAGTTTGATAGGATATGAGCATTAACCATCTTGCCAAGTTGGCTGCCTCTGGCTGCTCCAAGCCCATCCCGGAAGCGGGCGGAGGGGCCGCGGTCTCTTTCCCGACCTGGCAGGGCACCCACCCCTTCCCTGATGTTTCCTGGGGCACACAGGGTCAGGGGACAGGCCAGCACACTGACCTAGCTCGAGCCACGGGCCAGACAGGAGCAGCGGCAGAATCAGCAGCGGTGGCGAGGGGCCCATGCCGGTAACAGGAGCAGCACGCCGCACCGTAAAGCCCTTCTGCGCCTGCGCCCTGCGTGCACCGCTTCGGCCACCGTATCGCTGGCAACGCCTCCTTAGCGTTTCCCTTACAAGCCCCTTTGGTCAAAAGGGCTTGGTTAGTCCCAGGCTGTGGCTGGGTATAGAACTTGTGGAGCCAGAGAAGAGATTAGTGTCCAGGGGCCCTGGCGTTCCACAAGCTCCTCCATTACACTGTGAACAGAACATTTCCACGGATTTTCTACCCATTTATATTCAAATTCCTTTTGGGCCCTGGAATACCATTTCAAGATCACAGAAAAGGTTTCAATTTAATATTTATTGCACACCGTGGGCAACTGCCAAGTCCTCAAAAACACAAAGCTTTGCAGCACACAACTTCACTCTCAAGGGCTGTGAATGAGATCTACCAACTATAAAAACAATTTTGTGGAAGCGGGTGGGAGAGAACAGTAACTTGGGTGAAAGATGACACTACAGAGTTTGGAATGGTTGGGCAGGTCCTCCAGCATAAGCACAGGTACAGATGGGGGTGTAAAAATATGGTCCACGTGAAAATCTCCTTTCCCTTAGCCCCCATGCCTTTAAGGGTGTTTTTCCGTCTCCTCTATTTCTAGTTTTCTCTCTTCATACTTTCAGTTTATTTATATATAATGATCAACTCCCTTGCCTCTACTTCACCCATCTTTCTGCCCAGTACAACTTTCCTGGGGAGCATTTTAGCAAAAGTACTTAAAAGCATTAAAAGTCCAAACAAATGATTCCAACAGTTTTACTCAGGAATTAATACTAAAGAAACAGGGATGCTTTCAAAATCTTAAGTTACTTTAAGTATTATTTATATTTGCATAAAAACCTACAAGCCTGACAGTGGAGAACTAGTGGATATATTAAAATACATCCATTAGAAGAAATTATTAAACCATTAAATTTGCTTTTCAAGGAACATTTAATAACAAGGTAGGTAACATACTTGTCTAACATGGTACTTTTAGATCATGGAAGCTAAAGCAAAACATCCTGTTCATTGGGTGAAAACAGCCTGCTTAATGGTGTACACTGCAGTGACATTTAAAAAAATACTGTAATTATAATTTCAGAACTTCAAAATTTGAGTGTCAGTGTTCTCTTTTTCGTATGGGAAAGGAAAATGCTTTTGAAAATCATTTGAAGCTTGGACGAAAATTCCATGGCTATATTCTTAGGATCACTCTGTAGTCTTCATGATACAGATGACACAAGGGAAGCTTCAATTCAACCTTTTAGAGAAGACATTCCAGCTCGCATGATCTCATCAACCAGGAGAATGTTGGTGGCAATCACAGTGCTGAAAGGGGAAGGAAAAATCAGATGGCTCAGATGTGACATATGAACCCCAAACTGTGCAAATTATATCCAATTAACTTTCTCCTTTCCCCTCAAAAACAGAGAAGGCTAGTTTAGTTTTTATACTTTCAGCTGATTACATTTTTATGAAAACAAAAACAAAAAACCCCACGTAATTAAACATACCAAGTAAGAGTATGAGGATTCTCTAAAGGTTATTTTAGTTTTGGTGGTCTCAAACTTACCAGGAGTGAAGAAGCTGTTTCTTTACACAATAGTTATCCCATATGCCTACTTCAGCAGCTACCATTGGCTCACCTGTAAAGTAACCCAGTATTCTTAAAATCACACACAGAAAGTTGGAAGATCAGAATGCAAAGAAAACAGAGTATTTTGTGATTTGCTCATCACTGATTATTCTCATTATCCAAAGTTCCTCAATTAGTCCAATTTTGCTCCAAACTACGATCTCTACTCAGAAGACATCCAGTAATAGTAATGCGCTATTTGGTTACCAAATGTTTGAACATCTCTATTTTTCCAGATGCATTCTTGTTTGTTCATATTAAAGTAGAGCACTTGAACTGGCCAAAATGGGCCTACCATTTCCCTCATTCCAGAAACCCTTTCTACTAATGTGAATGTATGATGCTGTTGACAGTAACAGGTCTTACAAATACTGCAGGATTCTGTTATCTTTCTTCCACTCTACTTTTCTCCAACATTCTTTTGTTTCCATTTTTTATCCTCCCTGATTTTACCTCACCTGAATCTAGTTCTCCCCCTACAAATAGCTGTGTTCTCTTACCTGTGTTCAAGTCCACACCTACAAGTTGACCTGATTCCGAATGTTCTGCTTGAACTTTAACTAGTGTTTCTTGAAGGTCAAAACCAGAATTCTGAGCAAGAACCTAAACAAACAAATTTAATCCTTTAAAAGACAGAACCCTAAGAAGTGATAAGAACCATAATTCCAATTAGTAAAAACAAAACAAAAAAAAACCCCTTAAGATAGACCAGTATTTATGTTCATATCAGAGAATAACTAAATAGAACATTTGTTACTAACCAACTCATTAACCCACCCCAAGCCCAGCAATACACTGGTCATAAATTATATCCCTAAAATAGCATACAAGAGAAAACAAAAGAGCAAGCTTGTATTCTAGTATAACTCCTACACTGCAAACTCTTAAAACAGTTTATCTCCTGCCATCTGAAACTTCAGTTATTCAACTCCCTTCCACAGGAACCAAATACATTTGGATAAGAGATACCTGGCTCTAGTTATGTTAGGGAGAAAATGAATAAAACTTGTTCACTCAAAGTCTACATTATAAAAATGCCATTATCAAAAAGCTTTCATCAGCTAAATCATTTTGATGTAGTTAAGAAAACTGTTAAAGTATTCATACCTTGGGAATAATGAGCAATGCATCAGCAAATGCTTGCACTCCAAGCTGGGCCCTGCCCTTTACACTGGGCTTATATTTAATCAAGGCTTCTGCCATTGCCACTTCCACTGCACCAGCACCTGGAACTACACAGCCTGTTGGGGGCGGGGGGACGGAGAGAAATGCTAAGTTGCAGAGAAAACAAAACTGTAGAATCATTTTTAAGAAAATTAAAACACACACAAAAGCCATCCATTTCTTGAGAATTTGGCATAACCACCACAGTGTTAATACTGCACTTGAAAGCAATACAAGCAACACATCAAATAGCAAAATGGCCCAATTTAACTAGTACTTGGAAGCTCTTGCAAGGTCTTAGAAGTAGTTCATTTATTTGTATCCACTTTTAATCATGATATGCTATAAAAAAGCCTCGCATACCATCACAGGCATTTTAAAGGGAAGACTTTACTTTTGCATGGTGTCTGGCTGTGTAAATTACTGATAAAAAGAACACAGTATTCAGCCATGCCTTTCACACTAGCAAAAGAATATACAATAAGGATCTTACCATCATCAATAGCATTTTTAACAGCCCTCAAGCCATCTCTTATTGCATCTTTGATTTGAGTGAGTGTGTGCTTATTTGGTCCTTTGACCAATAATGTGACAGAGCGAGGGTTGTTACATTTCTCAATAAAGGTGAATTTCTCTTCTCCCTATGTGAAAAAGATATTTTCAAAAACAGGATATGGTTATACAAAGAATGAAGAGGGGTTTATGGAAGAATAAGTAGTTTATTAATAAGAAAACAACATACCAATCACATTAAAGCAAATAAACTACTTCATATAAAAGAAATGTGACTTTTCCCATCAATGGCTTATCATTACTATACATAAGCATCAAAATGTATGTAAACAAATCAAAAATATGATTCTGGGTTTGAATGAATTCATGAACGAAACATCATTGTATTATCATCTTCAGAAAGAAAATACACTCACCAATGTATATTCATAGACAAGTCCTGCATGTCCCAAACAATCAGGATTTAGGTCATCAAAAGAATTTAGAGCTACTCCACCACAAGCAAGAGTCAGCCTGAAATATTGGAAGTGTTTTAAGGGAGACCTGTAAGTGGCTTTGTTATGTTTGAAGAGATTAATAATTTTTAGGAAGCGATCTTTCAGAATTACATACTGAAATTAGATATTCTGAAATGTATTTTAACTCAAGCCTTTCCATTCACCACCAACCAGCTAAAAACCAGTCTTTTCTCCTAACTCATCATTTAAACCAGGCTTTCAAAGTTAGGAAATACTCCTTTGATAAGAAATCTAAAGGCGAACAAGAGCTCTTTATTGTGGTGAGCTCTGAGGAAAAAGTAGTTCTTTGAAACCCCTTGATACTGTCTCTCGACATGGTTACATACATACACATTTCATGGTTTAAAATTAAAACAAGCATATACCAAAGTTCACAGCAGCATTATTCACAACAGCATTATTCACAACAGGACATTTGAGGAAGAAACTCAAATGTCCACTGATAAATGTATAAATAAAATGTGATATATTCATACAATGGAGTATTGTTCATCCTTGAAAGGGAAATGAGATTCTAACATATGCTATACAACATGGATGAACTTTGAAACTATCATGCTAAGTGAAGAAGCCAGACACAAAAGGACAAATACTGCATGATTCCCTTACAGGAGGTACTGAATTTAGAGACAAAGTAGAATAGTATTTACCAGGAGTGGGAGAAACAAAGTTATTATTTAATGAGTAGAATTTCAGTTTGGGAAGATGGAAAAGTTCTAGAGATGAATGATGTAATGGCTGCATGATAACATGAATGCAATTTAATGCCACTGGATTATAATTAGAAAAAATGAGTAAAATGTTAAGTTTTATATTATGTGTATTTTATCACAATAAAAAAAGGAAAAATGTAATTACAGGAGAAAAAGCAATCCCAGTTAACTTGCAAAATAAATAAAATTTACATCACCAAGATAATCTGGTATCTGTACCTTTCCATATTTCTCCTTTTAGCCCTCCGCAGAGCTACTATGCCTTCTTTTGCAAGAGCATCTAAGGAAAAGGGGTCAATTCCCTGTGGCAAAAACAAGTTAGTTTTAATAGAAGTCACCTTAAAAATAACAATGAATGATACAGGCTCATTTATAAAGTAAAACTTCATTCTCACCTTTTGATTAATAACCACGAATCCTTTATCTGAATCACCACAGACTTTCTTTTTAAGTTCTATTATTTTTTTAACTCTATCTTCAATGAATTTTCTTTCAGCTTTTACAAGCTTCTCTCTCTCTTCTGCACTCTTGTAAAAAAAGCCAGAATTCACTTCTCTATTTAAAAAAAAGTTGGGGGTGGGGGGGAGGGAAATGTTTATTTTTTAAGAAGATAAACCAGCCGAAGAAATTGGGTTAGTCTTGAGATTTAACAAATAGTTAACTCCAGTCCTTATCCCTGGAATGTTTTCAGAAGTTATTTTCTATAATTCACCCAAACCCAACTGAGGCATTAGTATCCTTAGAGTAATCTCACAAGTGACTTGCCCAAAATACAAGCTGCTCCACCTCTCCACTCCATTTGTAAGGGGCTATAGACTCACGTTTTTTCATATTCTAATGACACATTGCACGTGAGGATGTATGCATCTTCTACTCTTTTCTTCATATCAGGATGCCGCGCCCCATGGTCTAAAACAAGACCTCTGATTAAGCTGTTAAAATACATATAGTTATTGATTTCTAAATGATACATAACATATATTAATGAAATTCAAACACTAAATTGAGACTGTATTGATAATTTTCACACAACTTTAGGAGTTTTTGAACAAGACTTTTGGGTGAAACCAGGCAGGTTCAATTATGAAAAAACAATATCCAGAACATAACAGACACGACCCATTCAAACAAAAGTAACAACCCTTATCTTGTACAGGAAACTGCAGAGAAATAGTTGCAAATGGCTGGCTATCAAATTGTGATTACCTCCTTTAAAACATATTTCTCTTAAAGTTTGTTTATTCATTTTGAGAGAGAGGAGAGTGATCATAACCTGAACCGAAACTAAGAGTTGAATGCTGAGCCACCCAGGTGCCCCTAAAAATATTTTTTAACTTGGTCATTGAAATATATATTTTAAATTCCCCACCAGTCTATTATGCTTTGTATCCCACAATTCAATAAATCACTGATGTAGCTCACTTTTCAGAATCACTCTGACTATAAACACATCATACCAGTAACTTCAAGAGGAAACACTACTGAGCAAACTAAATATTCACCTAGGAATACACACAGGAATTCAGAGACAAAAAAAAAAAAAAAAAAAAAAAAGTCAAAACAGATGTACTGTAAAAAGTGCCTGTAAATTTGGAAACATACCATAAGGATTTCATAGCATCCTACCACGTACCTTGTATCAGTTTCAGATTTATGTTTCATCTCCATAATCTCAACCATGAAGAGGTCAATAGGTTCATCTTGTTTTTTAATGGCCAAAATCGAATCCACCACAGCCTACAATAGGAGCATAACCATTAGATGAATTTGATTTGCAGAAGTCCAGACACTTATGCTGCTTGTTCTTCAGAGAAGTGTAGTTTCTTTAAAATCTCTGAACTGATCTAAGCCCTTCTCTATGAGCTAACAGAATACATTATTTGTAAAGGATTGAAGTCATTTACATTCCTGACATCTCAATTTATAATTAGGTAAAGAATCACTGACATCCCCACTATTTTATTAAAAATGTTGACGACACAAGTTTTTTTCATAATAAAATTTCCATTTTATAAACCTTTAATGGAAACTCTGATTATATCTTTATAACCTGGTCAGGTATACTATTATTTGATTTTCTCATTTTACATTTTAGGAACACACATCAGCTACTCTCACTACCACAAAAAGGAAACTACTTATTTCACATGGTATAACACTGTGAATGTTTTTTTCTTTTTTAATGTAAAAAAAAAATTTTTTTTTTTTTGCCCGGGGGGGTGGGTGAGTGAAAGAAGAGCGGTGGGGTGGAGAGAGAATCCCAAGCAGCCTCCCACTGTCGATGCACGGCTCCATCTTACAACCATGAGATCATAACCCGAGCCAAAATCTAGAGTTGGGACACTCAACGGACTGAGGCACCCAGGAGCCCTGACACGGTGAAGGTTTCAGATAGCATCCTGTAACCGAAACCAGGAAGTATATCAAGGGTCTTCAACACAGGTGTACTGTACCAAATGCCACATTTAACATACCTCTGTTAAGACATCAGCAAGCTCAGCATGCACTTTAGTACGTAGAGATGTTCTGGCCACATCTATAAGTGTTTCTCTGTCCATTTCTTTGCTTACTTTGACTTGTTCCAAAAACTGAAGTGCCTTTTCTTTTGCAGCTTCAAATCCTTCTGTTATTATTCTGGGATGAAGACCCTACAAACATATAATCATATAACCATCATCTCTAACACTGGAGTTCTTCAATTAGATGACAAAGTAAATGTTTAAACGAATATTCTGGACCATTTATATGCTTTAATACAATAAAATGTGCTGACCTTCTGAATACATTTAAAAGGATAGATAGTCCTTTCAATGCAGAGGAAAAGAACAGACATTGCTGTAGCACAGAGTCAAAACCAAGGGAACTATAAAGCACACTTGGGTTTTCACTGTGCAAACCACAAGGAATAACGCCCCAAACTCAAAACTGTGCTCAGGGGGACCATTTATTCACATCTTTTACGAACAAAAACAGGGAGACCAAGGGTCTGATTTTCCTCTCTTCCCAGGAATTTCTTGGCATTAGATCACTACTATGGTTTGCTTTAACTTTCAAACTACTCAGGACTAAAAAAAAGTTGTGAATTCTTATTTAAATTTACATTTTAGTTGGCTTTTTCTTTATAAATATGCCTAGTCCTGAATATCCGGTTTCTAGATCTCAACTACCAATCTATGTTATAGACATATATAAATCATATGCAATGCCACTTGATTAAAAAAAAAAAAAAAAAAAAAAAAAAAAAAAAATCCTGCAGGCCAAGGAAGGTTCTTTAATCTGTCCAGGATCACAATAAACTTGTATAAGACCAGGCTCTGGTTCCAAGATTTAAGCCCCCTGCTCTTTACATTCTACTATACTGCCTCAGCTACTATTAACACATAAATTTATATAAATAAAATTTATATAAATAAAATTCAGATTATTTCATGTTTACATAACTATCACAGAAACACAAGAATCATGTATACTTCAGAAATGTAGAGATCCGCCTGTTTCAGTAGTTCTCCAATGATTAGGACATTGGAAGTGGTACCATCACCAGTTATGTCATCCTGGGCTGTTGCTACTTTGGCTATTAAGGAGGCTGTTGGGTGTTGAATTTGCTGGAAGTAGAAAAAGAAGAAAATTACTTAAATTCAAACAGTCCAAATAAATATACCTTAAAATATCTGAAGGGACTCCTTTAAGAGCATCTATTTGCATAAATTGCCCAAATGTTCAGCTACATGTGGCGCTGATTTAAAACTCGCCATTAATTATTTTACACATCAATTTATGGTAATAAAAACATTCACATATAGATTTGAGTGGATTATCTCCACTTTACTGATGAGGAAATGTGAGGCTTAGTTAAGGTTTATTGAAGGTGTGAGTTACAAGTAAGATATAATTTCAAATCCATGCATGCTTCTTTATGACAAATCTAGGACTCTTGTGACAATAAACCAGGTTCCTTCTTTTTTCTTTTTTAATACATATTTTTTACGTTTGTTTATTTTTGAGAGAGACAGAATGCGAACAGGGGAGGGGCAGAAAGAGAAGGACACATAATCCACCGCAGGCTCCGCTCTGAGCTGTCAGCACAGAGCCCTATGTGGGGCTCAAATCCATGAACTGTGAGATCATGACCTGAGCCAAAGGTGGACACTTAACCAACTGAGCCATCCAGGCGCCCCTAAACCAGGTTCCTTCTAAAATTAAACCCCAGCAGCCTCCAGTTCAGTTGGAACGGAACAAATAATTAAAAAGAAAAAAAGTTTCTTTAGCAAAGATCATCGGTGAATGCTACATCACCGAAGAAAGGTTTTGGGAGAACAGGATATTCATTATGTCTCCAACATCACCCACAAATTCTTAATTACAAAAGATCCAAACAATGCTCCTGTACTGCTTTTGATTTTTAAATCTCCTATTCTCCACTAACCTAGTGCAGCCTTTTGTCTCTGGGGACACTGACAGTTTGTCTGCTAGCACAGGTCACCACTTAGCCAACTAAAAACAAACTAAAACTAACCTTCTAGGTTAGCTAATCCTTACTGAAGATGTTTACAAATATCTGCAAACTGAAGGCATGGTACACTAATATCAAAACCCTAAATTTTATTCTGAATTCAAAATACAGGCAAGTCATTTCCTTTCTTGGATTTTAAGTGCCAGGTTTTGGAAACTTAGGGAAGAGTAAAACAATTGCTCCTCTCAACAGTCTTATATTCTTGGGACAGTGAGACTTAAAAACGGTAAAGCAAAGAGTTTTGTCTCCCCTTCAGCTGGAGGTGGAGATGGACCAGACAGAAACTGCGGTTTTATAAAGAGAAAAAATAGCATATGAATAATAATAATAATGATAATAATAATAATAAAGTATAGCCGTGTTATCACATTTTGCACCTACCTGGGTCAACCGCTTAGTTTTCCAAATTTTAATAAATTTTAGTAACTACAATCCTTTAACCAAGGACTTACATGGCAAGAGTAGGGATTCAAAAATAAGTTATCAGACTCCCCAGGGTTCCTCCTGGCACTGTACTGTCAGTACTGTTACCGATAATAATCCTTTTCTACTTCCTCCAGACCCGCTGAGGGCTAATAGTGATTTCTCCTATTTTGAAAATGAACATTAAAAATCCTCTTGCAAATTACACGTAATACGGAAAACCAAGACATTTTTGACCTAGTATAGCAGTCTCTCACCATTTCATGAAGCAGCACATTGCCATCTTTAGTAAGCTTGATGTCTCCAGCACCAGAAACAAGCCTGTTCAATGGGCAGAAATGAACCACAGTGTGACTTTTTCAACGGACACCAAATTAAGAGTCCCATTCAAATCCGGCTTTACCCAGAACCTAGGGAGCTGGGGCCACGCGGCTGGTTCTCTCTACCCAGCAATAGGAATGATGCAGTGCCCACCCCCTCCCTTCAGAGAAACAGTCGGCCGAACCCTTAGGGTTGCTGGAGCCCAGGGCGCGGGGGAGCGCCGCGCACGCGGGCAGCTTTGTTCTCCGCAGAGACAGCATCGATTACAAGAGGAAACGGCCGGGGCAGGAAACAGGCGCGACCCGGGAGTATGCGGGTAAGTAGGGCCGTAGCCGCGAGCAGAGGCCCGGGGGCGGCGAGCTCAAGGCCGTGGCCCCCGCCGCCATGCCCGCGACGGCGCGAGGTGCGTGGTGTCCGCCCTACCCTACCCGCCGGCCCCGCCTTACATCTTCATGGTGCCTTTAGGCCCCAAGTTGGTCCTCAGCACGTCCTGCAGTCCCCGGGCCGCGCTGATGTTGACCGCCAGCGCCGCCTGGGCTCTGGCTACCTCGGCCTTGGGGTTCAGGGTCTTCACGGCCGCCATAGCTAACCACCACAGGAAGAGGAGGAGACCCGGCGTGCGGAGTGCCTAAAGCCGGCTCAGTGTGGCCTGGAGGCGCTACCCGGGTCTTCTGGAAAAGTCGGGCGCGCCCGGACCGTCCCCAGCGTGCCCGCGCTGCTGCCATTGGGCCGCGAGTCGGCCAGCGCCGCTCATTGGCTCGCGGCGCCTGCGGTTCCGCCCCTCGCGGCCGGGCCCCGGCGCCATTGCTCACGAGAAGACCCTGTTCCCGGGCAGAAAGGGCTCGCAGCGTTCCGGTTTCGCCGCCGTCTTGGCCCAGCTTGGCCGTCCCGGGACCTGAGGACAGAGGCGGGGTGGGGCGCGCGGCCGCTCTGGCGCCAGGCTGGGCCTGTGGGCGGCGCGCCACCCGGCATGATTGCAGTGTGGGCCGCTCTTTCCTGGAGGTCTCTGGCCGCCGGTGTAGGGTGGGCTTCTCCCTCCCCCACTCGCGCGGTTTGCCCTGCTTCCACCCCTTGCTTCTCTGCTCCCCGTCACTAGCGTTTTCTTGACTTGATACTGTGTGCCTGTAGGGCTTCTAGGTGCTGTGGCGATGCAGAAGCGAATCCGATAAGGGCCCTCGCCCAATGTTTTAAGCCTAGAGAAGATGAGATAGAATGCAAGGTGGAAAATGCTCGATGCCTTTTTACCAAGCTGCAGGATTGGTGCCATGCGAGAAGCATGTCAGTCCACCCTTTGGGCTCCGGACACTGCTGAGGCCTCAGGCTCGCAAGGCAGGTTTTAAAACTTAAACTTGATGGAGTAGTGAGTCGTGTACGTTCTTTGAGAGGACTCCTTTTTAAGACAAAAAAAACCCTGAAACATTTCTGCCCATTGTTTTCTAGTATCCAGTACCCCCCCCCCCATATTAGGTATTCAGTAATGCCTTGTGTTTCATTTTTATAAGTAGTAACGAAACTTGTTAGAACTCAGAGGTGCCAAAGGGTATCTGGTGAAAAGTATGCCCTCCTCCCTCTAGTTCAACTTGCTTTATAGACAAGCACAATTACCATTATATACTCTGAATTTCCGAGAGGTTTTCTGAACTTACAAATTCATATGCATATAAATATAAGCATTTTCCCCACACAAAATGGCAATTTATAATACACACTGTTGGTGTATATTATACTTAAAGTATCTTGGTGATGGTACCATGGCAATACGTATAGGGATTCCTCGTTGTTAGCAGCTGAATCATATTCTTTGTAAGAGTGACAACATCAACTAGCCATCTACTGTTTGATATTTAGGTTGTTCCCAGTCTTCTGCTACTGAAGCTGCAGTGAGTATCCTGGTATATAATGCTTTTAAGTGGGTTTGTATATTTGAGAATCATAAAAGCATATATATAAATTTGGGTAATAGCATTACACAGGAGACTTGTGTTTACTTGCATGCAGATTTATTTAACCAGTGTTGGAGATGTGCGGGGAGACATAAGCAGAGCTGAAGATTGTGTAATTTCAGGCATGTGCTTGTAGGTAGGGAAAGGGAGTGGGTCTCCTGAGATAAAATTGAAGGGGGCACCAAACACTCAGTAATTGAGATCAACAGTATTTTAATGCGGTATTTTTAAAGTCACTATGAATGCAAGAAATCCACAATGAAGAAATACTGGAATCTTAATTAGGCATCTCCACTAACATCATACCAGGCCTTAGACAAAGTCTCAGCAAAACAGAAGAATCCACATGATCTCTGTAGAGGGAATCTATTTGTACGTGTCATTCTTCTAGTCTCCGTTACCACACTTTCAGACAATTATTTTCATTATATGATACAAAAGAGAACTTTAATATTTTTTTATTTTTAATGTTTATTCATTTTTGAGAGAGAGGATCTGAATTGGG
Source organism: Panthera tigris (assembly GCF_018350195.1). Taxonomy (NCBI): domain Eukaryota; kingdom Metazoa; phylum Chordata; class Mammalia; order Carnivora; family Felidae; genus Panthera; species Panthera tigris. Next base: position 16,123,875 of record NC_056675.1, read on the forward strand.
TTCTGTGCTGACAGCAGAGATCCTCCTAGAATAGGAGAACTTTAGAATGTCTGGAGAATTTCAAACAAGAGGTCATGTTGTGGGAGCAGATCCATTTCAATACTTCATGGAAGAAATGTCAACAGATGTTTAGCTATTTGATACAGGAGGGATTTCAATAAAGAATAAAATTTTAAGGAAAGAACTCTAGTGAGGCAAGGTGGTATATTAGAATCCTAGAGTCCAACAATTTGAGTTTGAATTCTAGTTTTGCAGTATTTATCAGTAGGTGACTTTGGACAAGTTACTAAGCTTTTTGACTCTGTTTCCTAATCTATAAAGTAGGGGTAAGTGAGATCTTAGAGAAAATTAAATGCAATTGCACGTATAACATGCTTTGTATTGTGCCAGACATGGAGGGTGTTAAGTAATTGCCACTTCTGCATTAATGTAATGTAATTAAACTATATAGTTTTCATAGCACCTTCACATATAGTGTTTCACTTGATCCTAATATGAATCCTTTGAAGTTTAGTAGATCAGTGTCATAAACCAGTTTCACCGATGATTAAATACAGAGGTTAAATGACCAACAAGGACACTCTGTGTTATATGCAGAGAAGTCCGGAAATCTAGATTTCACCCTTGACTCCTTCCTTTGCCAGTCTCCCACATCTACTTACTCCCTGAACATTTTCATTTTCTAGATCCCCCTCTCTACACTCTTCACTCTTCTCTATCCCCACTCAGGTTTAAGCCATGATCATTTCTTGTACAACTACTGTAGTGCCCTAAGTAATTGCTCCATCTTTATTCCCCATGTTGCTAATGGAGCAATCTATCAAAAGTAAATCTACAAACCACAGCTCTGTTTATAATCCCTGTTATCCCAGGACCTTAGACTGAAATCTAAATGCCTTAATTTGCTTCCAGGATCAACCACGTCTTGTGCCTACCTCTCTCTCTTTCTTTCTGTCTCTCCCTCCCCTCTCCCCTCTGTCTCCCCTGTCTCTTCTGTCCCCTCTCGCCTCTCTCTTCTTTCTCACTCACTTCATGCTCTTGTCATTCTGAACTTTTCAGTGCTTCTGAAAAGCTTCTACTTGCCTTCAGCCTGAAACACTTCAAGGACCACTAGTCTCATTTTCATCCCCATCCCAGTCCCCATCCAGTGGGTATAGAAATAAATAAAATCCCTAATCCTCAAGAAGCACGTAGCCTAGTTAGGGAGATAAACTGGTGAACAGGTAAATGACCATAAAGTGTAGAATGTTATAGTTAAGAGATGAATGAAGTGCTGTGAGCACAAAAGTATTAACTTTGAGCACCAAGGATGGTTTCTTGGAGGAGGTGTCTTTAATGGAATTTTGAAAGACACATAGATTATTTCTGAAGAAGAGGACTTAGGAGAGTGATTCCAGGCTGAGCAACAGTGAGAGTGCCTGGCGCACCCAATGGAAGATGGATATGTAAGATGGAGGGAAGAAGGTTGCAAGAGCTAAATCTGGAGAAGTAGCATGTTCTGTTATGTTTTGGTTAAGGCATCTGGGTCAGCAGTGGGAACCCAAAGAACTTGTGGTAAAGATTACTCTGGAGGTGAAATGGAGGATGAACTAAGAGAAGACTAAGGATAGGGTAGTCAGAAAAAGGGTATTGAAAAGCCCATGCAGAAGGTGATGAAGATGTATTTAATGACATAAAGAGGTATTCTTGATAAGAGGGAAAAACATGTTTTAAACAGCATGTATTATATGTTCGCATTTTTGTAACCAGTCCCCACATGCATCTATACAAAAACAAGGATATGCATCAAAATATTAACATATTAAAAAATTCAGAATGTTTTCATTTTTGCAAACCTTCCCAAATTTATGTATCCACAAAAGGAGAAGTATATACGTGAAAATCTAAAATATTTTATATTTTATAAATATAAATATTTATATATTTAATATAAAATATAAAGCATTTTTTAATTAAGTCCCTCAAGTGTGTGTGTGTGTGTGTGTGTGTGTGTGTGTGTGTAGAACCAGGAGAATATACATCAACATGTTTAACATTTTGTTTCTATGTTTGCCAATCGTATAGGTGAAAAATGGTATCTTAGATTTGTTTATTGAGAATTGAGCATATATCTTATATGTAAGAGCCATTTGTAGTTCTTTGTGAACTGTCTATTCATGTCTTTTGACTGTTGTCTTTGGTTACTTGTGGATTTGTAGGATCTCTTTATGTTTTCTGTGTTGCAATTTACTTGTCTCACTACTGTTTGTTCAGTATTTTGTATTTATGTCTTTTTTCCTATTAAAAATTAAAAAAATTCTTTCCATGCAGTCAGATGTATCCTTTTTTCCCCCTTTTATGGGCATTTGGATTTTGTGCTATACTGTGTAAAAGAGGCCTTAACACTCTTAAAAAGTATTCTTGGGGTTCCTGGGTGGCTCAGTCAGTTAAGCATCTGGCTCTTGGTTTTGGCTCAGGTCATGATCTTGAGCTTTCGTATGTTCGAGCTTCAAGTCAGGCTCTGTGCTAGCAGCTCATAGCCTGCTTGGGATTCTCTCTCTCCCTCTCTTTCTGCCCCTTCCCCACTCATACTATCTCTGCCTCTCAAAATAAATAAATAAACTTAAAAAAAAAAACTATTCTTAAATTTCCTCCATGCTTTCTTTTTTATTTTTAAGGTTTTATTTTTCATTTTCATGTTTTTTTTTTGAGAGAGAGACAAGAGAGAGACAGAGTACGAGTGGGGGAGGTACAGAGAGAGAGGGAGACACAGAATCCGAAGCAAGCTCTAGGGTCTGAGCTCTCAGCACTCAGAGTCTGATGCAGAGCTTGAATTTGTGAACCTCAAGATCATGACCTGAGCTGAAGTTGGACACTTAACCGACTGAGACACCCAGACGCCCTGATATTTTATTTTTCATTTTAATCCTTGCTTCATTTGGAATTTATTTTGATAAGGAATAAGATAATCTGTGGTGTTATAAACGTACATTTGGCCTTTGTCCCCGGTTCCTGGCACAGAACTCCTAAACCATTTTTGAGTGATACGAGTATCTTTTGTTATCCATAATGATCCCTTTTAGAATAAGCCTGAGTCTGTGCGAATGATGTGAGTAAAGATGGGAACCCTAGATAGCCTCAGGATGGGAGCTGGTCACTAGAAAGACCAAACACACTGATTAGAGGGTGGGGACTCTCAGTCCCATGTCCCCATCCTCTGGGGAGTGGAGGTGGCAGCAGATAGGTTATAAAAATGCTTGAATAGCCAGGGTGGGTGAACACATTGATATTGTGGTAGGGTAGTGTACCTAGAGGGTGTGGAAGCTCTGTGTTGCTTCCCCGATACCTTGTCTTGTGCATCTCTTCCATTTGCCTCTTCCTGAGTGATAATAAACCATAAACCTAAGGGAAGTGATTTCCTGACTTCTGAGTCAGTCTCCAAAATGTTCAAACCTGAGGAAGGAATTGTGGAACCCACAAGTTGACAGGTAAATCAGATAGAAATGCAGGCAGCTTGGAGACCTAGGACTTGTAACTGGTATCTGAAGTGGAGGCAGTCTTCTGCGACTGAGCCCTTAACTGCAGGGTGTGTACTAATTCTGGATAGAGTTAGAATTGAATTAAGTTACTGGACACCCAGTTGGTGTTGGAGAACCAAGAAAGTTGGTGTCTGAGAACTGAATTGGTTATTGGTGTTTGGAAAAAGATCACACAGAATCTAATTTAATTTTTTTCCGGAATAATTCATTTTCTACTATTAATATGTAGTATAGTTCTCAGACGTATGTGCTACATTCTCAGATGTATCTGGATCTACTTTGGTCTATATTCCATAGCTATGTCTTTGTAAGTAGCGACACTATATTGTTTGATTTGTTGTAGTTTTATGTTTCAAAATTCGGTAGGGCTAGATCCTCTTCATCAATCTTTTTTTCAGAAGTTTTCTGGCTATGTTGTATGTTTGTTTTTCTTTCCAAAGGAAGTACAGAATTATCTAGTTAAAAAAAAAAAAAACGATTGTTTTGACCTTCGCTTTAAAAAATCAACATGTTCAGTACTGCAAAAGAAAAAACAGTAAAAAATAAGCATGTATTACTTTTTAAATAAGGCGTGTTTTATAAGTGGGATAGTCAAGTTAAAGCAGTGGACATACAGATCGCAAAAGGCCAGGGGCTACAGGCATTTTTGACATAAAATTTAAAGAATTTTGAAACATGTGATTTCTAATTTAGGAGTCTGAAGAGGTCAAAGAATTCCCAGAAGTGGGACAGGTTTAGGATGAGTATGTGGAATAATAGTATATTGATTTAGGGTAATATTTTTTCTGTTATTGGCCATTGATTCTTTGAGTGTGTACTTTGTGGCAGAGTATTATGCTTGGGTTAAACATATGCACATGATAAGAGAAGTCTCTTTCCTTCAGAGCCTTCCTAGTCTATTAGAGAGACAAACATACAACAGTATACACAATATACATGATATACTGAACAGCTATAATGGTATATTCTCAGTGTCATGCTACTAGGGAAGACTTCCAAAAGCAAATCTTTTAAAAAATATTTAAAAATATATTTACTTTTTCTTATTACAAAGATAATACATAACAATTACAGAAAAAGCAAAAACCGTTTTAAATAAATTCATAAACTTACCACTCAGAGATAACCATTTGTGATGATAAATTTTATGTGTCACCTTGGCTGGGCCACGTTGGTGCCCAGATACTTAGTCAAATGTTATTCTGAAAATTTCTGTGATAGTGTTTTTTGGGTGAGGTTAACAATTTAAATTGGTGGACTTTGAGTAAAGCAGATGATTTTACATAATAGGGGTGTGCCTCATTCAATCAGTTGAAGGCCTTAATAAACTAAAGACTGACCTCCCTATAGCAGGAAGAAATTCTGCCAGTAGACTGCCTTTGGATGCAAACCACAACTCTTCCTTGGGTCTCCAGTCTGCCAGTCTTTGCTGCATGTTTTGGACTTATCAATCCTCCACAATCATGAGATACTTCCTTAAAGTAAATTTCTATCTCTCTCAACAGTAGATAGTGCCCTCACTTTAACAGTAGACACCCTGGGAGGCTATATCTATATATACATCGAGATACACACCTTGTTCGTTCTGTTTGGAGAATCCTGACTAATACAGATTTTGATACTGAGAGTGGTTCTAAAGGAGCAGAATCTTAAGGATGAATTCTCTAAATTGGTTCCGGGTTTTCTAGAATTGGCTCTCTGATATGATTAGATTTAAAGACACTAATGATTCTGTTTCCAGTAGTAAAGAGAGTAAAAGTAATGATATAGTCTGTGACATGATACGAAAATAGAAATATGCAAAATTACCACTGGATATTCTTAAACACTTATAAGAGTCAAGGAACTGGATTACCATGTATGTGACACCTTCAAACATTTCTGTCAAACTAATGAGTATAATGAGATTGGTTGTTGCTCCTAATGTCACTGAATAAAGTGGGGGAAAAAATGAGTTCAGGGATTCAAATTCCCAGCTCAAGCACTGTATAAACGATTGAAATCTTCTGTGTCTCTCCTGAAAAAGGTACTTAACTCTGGTAGCTGCAGAGCTGAGATTGCTGAAAACCAAACCCAAAAATCTCATCATGTGAGTAGCTGAATTACAATGCAAATTGAAAAGAGGGCATTGATGAGGAAGGAATGGGATCCTGATATTTGGAATGGGATATATGAGAATACTCTGATGAAGATGGGGACATTGAGCCTGTAAATCCTGTTGCACTTTCTTTGCCAGTAGAAGCAGCTTGTCCACCCCTGTCTGAGGAGATACACCCTGCATTGCACTAGGAAACTAATAGTTTCCCCCAAGGCAGTTGTCTTGAAAGACACTGCTGATTGTCTTCAGGACCCACTCCTACCACCCCTCTTTGCTTCTAGAACTATAACTAGGTTAATATCCCAGGAGGCCCTGAAAGCACAAATAAGTTACATGAAGAAGCAGCCCAAATATGCATGGTCCCAACTCCTGCTATTCTACCTTCTCTCTCTCAGCCTGCACCTGTGGCCTCAGAGGAAGTTCCTTGTGATCAGTTGACAGAGGAAGAGAAAACTTGGGCCTGGTTTACAAATGGTTCTGCAGGATATGCAGGCACTACCGAAAAGTGGGCAGCTGTGTATTACAGCCCCTTTCTGGGACATTCCCCAAGGGCAGTGATAAAGGGAGATCCTCTCCATGGGCAGAACTTCACATCTGGTTGTTCATTTTGCTTGGAAGGAGAAATAGGCATGATGAATGATTATATACCAACTCATGGGCTGTGGCTGATAGTTTGGCTGGACGTCAGGGACTTGGAAGGAACATGATTAGAAAATTGGTGACAAGGAAGTCTGGGAAAGAGGTACATAGCTTGACCTCTCTGGGTGAAAAATGTGAAGATATTTGTGTCCCTTATAAATACTCACCGAAAGGTGACCTCAGCAGAAGAGAATTTTAGTAAGTGGTTAGCAAATTGGCCTCTTTCTTTAGCCACCCCTGTTATTGCCCAGTGAGTTTATTTTATTTTTTAATATTATTTATTATTTTTGAGAGAGAAAGCACAAGGAGGAGTGGAGCAGAGAAAGACCAAGGATCTGAAGCAGGCTCTGCAGTGACAGCTGAGAGTCTGATGTGGGGCTTGAACCCATGAACCATGAGATAATGACCTGAGCCAAAGTCAATGCTTAACCAACTGAGTCACCAAAGTGCACCCCAATTGAGTTTATTTTCAAAGTGGCCGTCGTATTAGGGATGGAGGTTATGATGGGATCAACAGTGTGGACTTATATTCACCAAGGCTGACCTGGCTACAGCCACTGTCAAGTGCCCAGTCTGCCAGCAGCAGAGACCAACACTGAGTCTCTGATATGACATTATTCCTCAGGGTGATGAGCTAGCTACCTATGGCAAGTTGATTACATAGGACCACTTCTGTCATGGAAGGAGCAACATTTTGTTTTTATTGAATTGACACTTACTCTGGACATGGAATCGCCTTCCCTGCACACAATGCTTTTGCCAAAACTACCATCCATGGACTTACAGAATGCCTTACCCACCATCATGGTATCCCACACAGCATTGCTTCTGGTGAAGGAACTCACTTTACAGCAGATGAAGTGTGGCAGTGGCCCCATGCTCATGAAATTCACTGGTCTTACACTGTTCCCCACCATCCTGAGTAGCTAGCTTGGTAGAATGGCAGAATGGCCTTTCAGACTCAGTTACAGTGCCATCTAGCTGTCAGCTCAGAGCCGGACGTGGGGCTTGAACTCACAGGCCGCGATATCATGACCCGAGCCGAAGTCGGCAGCCCAACCGACTGAGCCATCCAGGTGTCCCTCTGCTCATTTTTTAATCAGATTTTTTTGATATAAGGTTTTGTAAGTTCTTTATATATTTTGGATATTAACCTCTTACGGGATGTATGATTTACAGTATCTTCTCCCATTCAGTGGGTTCCCTTTTCATTTAAATGAAATTTATTTTTAAATCCAGTAGCTTTTATTTATATATCTTTAAATATTTATTTTGTTATAATGTTTTGGTTATCTTTGGGAAGTTCAGCTGTGCATGTGTTGGGTCTCCCTTGCCTATCTTCTATAGCAATCATTTTCTCTTTAACTCTTTCATTATTTTATTTATTATTTTTTCATTTACTTTTTTTTTAGAGAGAGCATGAGCAGGGGAGAGGGGCAGAGGGAGAGAGAGAGAGATAGAGAGAGAGAGATAGAGAGAGAGAGAGAGAGAGAGAGAGAAGCGGGGCTCACCCAAAGCAGGGCTTGAGCTGACCAGATGTGGGACTCTAACTCAACAACCATGAGATCGTGACCTGAGCTGAAGTCAGATGCTTAACCGACTGAGCCACCAAGGCACCCCTCGTTGTGTTTTTAATATCAAGACAGAATGTATAGTCATTCTTGATTTTCATCTTTTCTGTGACTAAGAGTTTTCTGGTGTGTATATTTATGGGTAAGATTTGCTGCCCTTTTCTACCATTTTAACAGTAATTTCATATGGAAGGTTGTAATAGTTTGTATAGCAGAATACCACAGACTGGAGGGCTTAAACAATAGAAATTTATTTTCTCACTGTTCTGCAAGCTGGGAGTCCCAAGACAAAGGTTTCAGCAGGTTTGGTTTCTTCTGAGGCCTCTTTTTGGCTTGCAGATGGCTGCTTTCTTGCAGTGTCCTCACATGGTCTTTGTTCTGTGTGCACTCAACATTTCTGGTGTCTCTCCATGCATCCGATTTTCCTTTTTGTATCAGGAGCCCAGTTGGATTGGATTAGAGTGCAGTCTGAAGACCTCATTTTAACTTAACCACCTCTTGGAAAGCCTTAACTCTGTTGTCACATTCTGAGGTACTAGAGGTTAGAACTTAAACATATGAATTTGGGGGGTACACAGTTTCAACTCATAACAAAGGTATTTGTCACTTTGTTCTTCTTTCTTTTACTTTTTAATCCATTTTTAAATGAGTTGTATTTTCTAGGACCCACCATTTTCAAGGATCTCCTGTGAAGGAAGGGCAAGAGGGGCCACGGTAGTTTTCCAGGCTGCACAATGCCAAAGTTTACAGCTGCCACAGTTAGACTGCCTCATTCAATATGGCACTTCTTTGTGCTTTTTGAGTAGCCCCTCTTCCTTTGCTTCTCTCTTCTAAACTGACCCCGTAGGGCTTCTGCTGTCAGACTTGTGCTCCCTGGCATCATCACTAGTCATCGCACACAAGGAACATAGTGCCTGCATTTCAGGTGAGCTCTTTATCTACTTTCTGAGATTAACACATCCGAGTTTCCAAGCCATTCTTTTTTTTTTTTTTTTTAATTTTTATTCATTTTTGAGGGGAGGAGCAGAGAGAGAGGGGGACAGGATCTGAAGTGGGCTCTGCGCTGAAAGCAAGTGAGCCGGATGCGGGGCTTGAACTCACAAACCACAAGATCATGACCTGAACGAACCAAAGCTGAAGTCAGATGCTCAACTGACTGAGCCACCCAGGTGCCCCCCACAAAGACATTGTTTTGAACACTGTACCTTCTCTACTGTGTTCCTTATAGTTTTAATGCAACCTCACTTCTCTCTATGTATGCTCTACTTGTTCTGAACAAGAAGTTTTTTGATTTTCACATAAACTTCTCATCCTTAGGGAGTGAGTCTACTTTCTGGTGTTTTGTGGGACCTGCTGCTGCTGGTTACCTTACACACTCCCAAGTGCCACTTCCCACTCAGTGCAGCCACTGCTGAATCTCAGGGGCTGTTGGTAACCCTTACTCAGGCTTTCGAGTCTCTGGTTGCTTTTTGTCTCCTCATATTGCAGAATATTGGATTTTCAGGTCCTCCTCACCCCCATTATCTTTTTGTTGCTTTGTTTAATTTCTAGGAGGAGGAAGGGGAAGATTCAGTGTTAAATTGCTGCACTTATTATATCGTAATCATATTGCTTTATAATGTAAATTTCCCCATTTTTCTCCATTTATATTTTCCCTAATGACAAACATAATACATAATGCATTACCATGTAGGAAATTCAAGTGATACAAAAGAGCACAAGGAAGACTGAAAATCATTGAGAGGCAGACATTCAGCATTTTGGTAAACATTTCAAAATGTCATATACAGATTTATATGAATAAGTTTATACTGTATATATTGTTTTGTATTCTGCATTTTTATTCAATAATATATCCACAAGTTCTTTGTCAATAAATTTAGGTACAGACCATCCTTTTTAATGGTTATGCTGTATTCTATTGTACAACATATGTATATACCATAATTTAACTTATCTAATGGACATCCTAGAAGAGAAATATTTATGCATTGATTAAGCTTTTTGGGATAGGTAACTAGAAGTTGAAAAATTGCATGGATTTGTATTCATACTACCAATAAGTGCCCATTTTCCCACATCCTTATCAACGTTTATTATCTTTGCACATCTGTGAAAAAAATTTGTAACTCATTACTTTTCTTTGAATTTCTTTACTAGTTTAATTCAAATTCTCTTTATTGGCCTTTAGTGAGTCACATACTCATGTCCTTTGCCCATTTTTCTACTGGAATTAGTTTTTTTCTTACTTACTTGTAGGCCTTCTTTGTAGTAATCTCTGCTGATCCTTGTCCTGTCTTTGTCACATCTATTCCTTGCTATTCTTCTGCTCTGCACTGACTCTTAAGAAAAATACATTTTCCCTCAGGTTCCTGTGTCAGCTGGCTTTTGGCTAGATTTGGTCAAGAGAAAGCCCTGAAGAGAGGAAATGAGAAACCTGGATATTTCTCCCCTATACCTCAGGTGCAATGTGTGTATTTCCTCTGTGGGTCCTGCTCCAATTGGAAAGGCCACTGTGGTTCCAGCTCCTACCAGATGATCCCGTGCCTGGTAATACCACCTCCCCAGAGTTGGCAGTGGTTTCTTGGAATTGTTACTCTCTGAGCCTGTTAGACATCTCAGTTTTTCCATTAAATGTCTGTTTCGCGCTATTAACTTCCCTTTATTGTATATACTCAGAATGGTTTTAACTTTACCATAGCTTACTTTTTTAATAAAGACTTTATATTTTTAGCAGTTTTAGGTTCACAGCAAAATTGAGAGGAAGGTGTAGTTTCCATATTGCCCCCATACATGCATGGCCTCCCCCATTATCAGTGTTGCTCACCAGAATGGTACGTTGTTGCAATTGATGAGCCTACGCATCCTAAACGCTCAGGTCCATAGTTTGCATTAGAGTTCACTCTTGGTGTTGTATGTTCTTTGGGTTTGCACAAACATGTAATGACGTATGAATGATTTTTCTAGTATCATACAGAGTATTTTCACATCCCTAAAAATCCTCTGTGCTCTGCCTATTCAGTTTATCCTCCTGCCCCATACCACCCCCTGCAAACCTTGGCAACTACTGATCTTTTCACTGTCTCCATTGTTTTGCCTTTTCCAGAAGGTCACATGGTTGGAATCATGTAATACATAACCATTCGATATTGGCTTCTTTCACTTATTAATATACACTTAAGCTTCCCCCATGTCTTTTTAGCCTTGATAGCTATTTCTTTTATTTTTTTTATGTGTATTTATTTTTGAGAGAGAGAGACAGAGTGTGAGCAGGTGAGAGGCAGAGAGAGGGAGACACAGAATCGAAGCAGGCTCCAGGCCCTGAGCTGTCAGCACAGAGCCCGATGCAGGGCTCGAACCCATGAACCGTGAGATCATGACCTGAGCCAAAGTCGGACACTTAACCACTGAGCCACCCAGGCGCCCCGATAGCTATTTCTTTTTAGTGTTGAGTAATTAATATTCCATTGTCTGCATGTGCCACACACTGTTTATTTATCCATTTACCTATTTATATTTCTTTTATTTCATATTTTTAGTGTTTATTTTTGAGAGAGAGATAGAGGCTGGGTGAGAGAGAGAGAGTGAGGGAGAGAGAGAGAATGCACACAGGGGAAGAGCAGAGAGAATGGGAGAGAGAGAATCCCAAGCAGGCTCCACACTGTCAGTGCAGAGCCCGATGTAGGGCTCGAACTCATGAACTATGAAATTATGACCTGAGCCAAAATCAAGATTCGGACACTCAACCAACTGAGCCACCCAGGTGCCCCTATTTTTTTTTTTTTTTTTAAGTAAGCTCTAAACACAGTGTGGGGCTTGAACTCACACGACCCTGAGATCAGGAGTGGCATGCTCTACTGACTAAGCCAGCCAAGTACAACCCTATCCATTTACCTATTGAAGGACATCTTGATTGCTTCCAAGTTTGGGCAATTATGAATAAAACTGCTATAAACATCCATGTGCAAATTTTTGTGTAAACATACGTTTTTAACTCATTTGGAAGCGCAATTGCTGGATTGTATGATAAGAGCATGTTTAGTTTTGTGAGAAACTGCCAAACTGCTTTCCAAAATAGCTATACCATTTTGCATTTCTCCTAGCAATGAATGAAACTTCCTGTTATTCCATGCCCTTGCCACATTCAGTGTTGTGTTACAGATTTTCTGATAGGTCTTTAGTGGTATTTTGTAACAACAAATACATTTGCATTTCCCTGGTGATACATGATGTAGAGCATCTTTTCATATGCTTTTTTGCCATCTGTATATCTTTGGTGAGGTATCTGTTAAGATCTTTGGCCCATTTTTTTAAATTGGATTCTTATTGTTGACTCTTAAGAATTCTTTGTATATTTTGGATAACAGCCCTTTATCTGATATATCTTTTGCAAATATCTTCTACTCTATGGCTTGTCTTCTCATTCTCTTCACATTGTCTTTCACAGAGCAGAAGTTTTTAATTTTAATGAAGTCTAGCTCATCAAGAATTTGTTTTATGGATCATGTCTTTGGTGTTGTATTTAAGAAGTGATTGCTGTACTTAAGGTCACCTAGGTTTTCTCTTACATTATCTTCTAGGAGTGTTATAGTTTTGCATTTTACATTTAGGTCTATAATTCATTTTGAGCTAATTTTTGTGAAGGGTGTAAGGCCTGTATCTAGATTCATTTTTTTTGCACGTGGATGTCCAGTTGTTCCAGCATCATTTGTCAAAAAGACTGTTGAACAGACTGTTCCATTGTATTCCTTCAGCTCCTTTGGTGAGGATTAGTTGAGTATATTAATGTGGGTCTGTTTCTGGGCTCTCTGTTCTTCCCTGATCTATTTGCTTTTTCTTTCCCCAATGCCACAGTGTCTTGGTTATTGCAGCTTTCTAGTAAGTCTTTAAACAATTTTTTTTAAATATTTTTTCATTTTTTGAGAGACAGAGAGACAGAGCATGAGTGGGGGAGGGGCAGAGAGAGAGGGAGACACAGAGTCCGAAGCAGGCTTCAGGCTCTGAACTGACAGCACAGAGCCCAACGTGGGGCTCAAACCCACAGACCGCGATATCATAACCTGAGCTGAAGTTGGATGCTCAACCAATTGAGCCACCCAGGCGCCCTTCAGCTTTATAGTAAGTCTTAAAGTAGCCTTACTACTTTGTTCTTTTCCTTCAATATTGTGTTGGTTATTCTGGTCTTTTGCTTCTTCGTATAAACTTTAGAATCATTTAGTCTGTACCCACAAAATAACATGGTGGGATTTTGACTGAATCTATAGATAAATTGGGAAGGGCTGACATGTTGACAATAGTGAGACTTCATATATGTGAACATGGAATATTTATCTATTTATTTAGTACTTCTTTATCAGAGTTTTGTAGTTCTTCTCATATAGGTCTTGTACATATTTTGTTAGATTAATACCTAAATATTTCATTTTGGGGGAGTGCTAATGTAAATGGTATTTTTTAAAATTTCAAATTCTAGGGGCCTCTGGGTGGCTCCATAGGTTTAGTGTCCAACTCTTGATTTCAGCTCAGGTCATGATCTCAGGGTCATGCAATCAATGACCACATTGGGCTCCACAGCATGGAGACTGCTTAGGATTCTATCTCTTTGTCTCTCTCTCTCAAAAAGTAAAAATAAAAATAAAAATAAATATTTGCATTAAAAATAATAAAAATAATAAAATTTCAAGTTCTATTTGTTCATGCCTAGTATATAGGCAAGAAGTGACTTTTATATATTAACCTTGTATCTAGCAACCTTGCTATAACTACTTATTAGTTTGAGTTTTTTGGTTGTCAATTTTTGTCAGATTTTCTATTAGATGAACATGTCTAAACAAAGACAATTTTATTTCTTCCTTTCTAATCAGTATACCTTTTATATCCTTTTCTTATTTTATTGCATTAGTTAGGACTTCTAGTACAGTGTTGAAAAGGAGTGGTGAGTAGTAACATCCTTGCCTTGTTCTTGATCTTAATGGGAAAGCTAGTTTCTCACACTGTGAAGTATGGTGTTGGCTATAGTTTGTTTGTTTGTTTGTTTGTTTGTTGATATTCTTTATCAAACTTTGGAAGTTCTCTCCTATTCCTAGTTTACAAGAATTTTTATCATGAATGAGTATTGTTGCATTTTGTCAAATGCTTTTCTGCATCTATTGATATCATCATGTGATTTTTATTTTTTAACCAGTTGATGTAATGATTACACTAACTGATTTTCAAATGTTGAACTAGTCTTGTATATCTTGGATAAATCCCATTTGGTTGTGGGATGTAATTCTTTTTATACATTGTTGCATTCGGTTTGCTAATATTTTGTTGAGGACTTTTGCATCTATGTTCATGAGAGATATTGTTCTATAATTGTCTTTTCTTCAAATGTCTTTGTTTTTGATATTAGGGTAATACCTCATAGAATGAGTATGAAGTAAATATTACTACTTCTTCTATCCTCTAAAAGAGATTGCAGAGAGTTGGTACAATTTCTTCTCTAAATGTTTGGTGGAATTCACCAGTTATCCCATTTGGGCCTGGTCTTTGGTTTTAGATGGTTATCAGTTATTGATTCAATTTCCTTAATGGATATAGGCTGATTCAAGTGATCTTTTTGAAGAATTTTTTTTTCATGTTTATTTATTTTGAGGGGCGGGGAGAAGGGCAGAGAGCTAGGGAGAGAGAGAATCCCAAGCAGGCTATGCACTGTCAGCACAGAGCCTGACATGGGGCTCAATACCACAAACCTTGAGATCATGACCTGAGTCAAAATCAAAGAGTCAGATGCTTAACCAAATGAGCCACTCAGGCACCCCTTCAAATCATCTTTTTGTATGAGTTTTGCTAGATGTGTTTTTCTAAGAATTGGTCAGTTTCATCTAGTTATCAAATTTGTATGTGTAGAGTTGTTTATAATATTTCTATATTATCCTTTTAGTGTCCATGGGATTTCCCTCTTTCATTTCTGGTATTTGCAATTTTTGTCCTCTCTCTCTCTTTTTAGTTAACCTGAGTAGAGTCTTAATAATTTTATTGATCTTTTCAAAGAATCAGCTTTTGATTTTGTTGCTTTTCTCTATTAATTTCCTGTTTTCAATTTCATTGATTTCTGCTCTGATTTTTGTTTCTTCTCCTTACTGTGGGTCTAGTTTGTTCTTCTTTTTCTAGTTTCTTAAAATAGAAACTTAGATTATTGATTTTTAAAAAAAAATTTTTTAATGTTAATTTATTTTTGAGACAGAGAGAGACAGAGCATGAACGGGGGAGGGTCAGAGAGAGGGAGATACAGAATCTGAAACAGGCTCCAGGCTCTGAGCTGTCAGCCCAGAGCCCGATGCGGGGCTCGAACTCACGGACTGCGAAATCATGACCTGAGCCGAAGTCGGCCGCTTAACCGACTGAGCCACCCAGGTGCCCCAGATTATTGATTTTTTAATCTTATTTTTCTATTCTAAAATATTCATTCAATACTATAAATTTCCCTGTAAGCACTGCTTTTACTGCATCCCATAAATTTTGATAAATTGTGTTTTCATTTTCATTTAGTACAAAATATTAAAAAATTTCTCTTGAGAATTCTTCTTTGACCCATATGTTGTTTAGAAGTGTGTTGTTTAATTGCCAGATTTTTTGGGATTATCTTTGTTATCTTTGTTATTGATTTCTAGTTTAATTTCATTGTGGTCTGACATCGTATGATTTCTATTGTTTCCAGTGCAGAATGTGGTCTGTCTTGGTGAATTTACACGTGAACTTAAGAAGAATGTTCTGCTGTTGTTGGGTAAAATAGCCTATAGGTATCAGTGATAGCTAATGGGTTGATGGTGTTACTGAGTTTAACTATGTCCTTATGTAACTTACTTCTTCATTTAGTAAATATCATGAACATCTTTATCAGTAGGTGCATTTTTATACCAGCATTATTGATGAGAACATATTTCACTGACCACAAAATATATGATTTTTTTTAATCATTCTAACTCTTTGGAACTTTAAATATAATTCTGTAATGCTAAGTATATTCATATTGTTGTGGGTAATAGGTATCCAGAATTTTTCATCTTGTAAATCTGAAATTCTCTACCCAATAAATAACTGCAGAGCATAAGCTTTTAATATTAATGAAGTCTGTTGTTATTTATTCTTTTCTAGATTGTGCTTTTAATGTCATGTCTAAGAACTATTTGCCTAACCTTGGGTCATAAGATTTTCTCCTACATTTTTTTCTAAAAGTTTTGTAGTTTAGTGATTTTATTTTATTTTATTTTATTTTATTTTATTTTATTTTATTTTATTTTATTTTTCTCTCAAGTTAGTTAACATACAGTATAGTCTTGCCTTCAGGAGTAGAACCCAGTGATTCATCACTTACATATAACATCCTGTGCTCATCCCAAGTGCCCTCTTTAATGCCCATCACCCATGTAACCTACCCCCCACATGTTCCCACCCCCACCAACTCTCAGTTTGTTATCTGTATTTAAGAGTTTCTTATGGTATGCCTCCATGTCTGTTTTTCCTTATTTTTCCTTCTCTTCGCCATGTTCATCTGTTAAGTTTCTCAAATTCCATATATGAGTGAAATCATTTGATATCTATCTTTCTCTGACTGGCTTGTTTCTCGTAGCATAATACCCTCTAGTCCCATCCATGTTGTTGCAAATGGCAAGATTTCATTCTTTTTCACTGCTGAGTAGTATTCCATTGTGTATATATACCATATCTTCCTTATCCATTCATCAGTTGATGGACATTTGGGCTCTTTCCATAATTTGGCGATTGTTGATAGTGCTGCTATAAACATTGGGGTGCATGTGCCCCTTTGAATCAGCATTTTTGTATCTTTGGATAAATTCCTAGTAGTGCAATTGCTGGGTCATAGGGTAGTTCTTTTTTTTTTTTTTTTTTTTTTTTTTTTTTTTTTTAAGAAACCTCCACACTGTTTTCCAGAGTGTCTGCCCCAGTTTGCATTCCTATCAGCAGTGCAGTAGGGTTCCCCATTCTCCACATCCTTGTCCATATCTGTTGTTTCCTGAATTGTTAATTTTAGCCATTTTGACTGTTGTGAGGTGGTATCTCATTGTGGTTTTGATTTGTATTTCCCTGATGATGAGTGATGTTGAGCATTTTTTCATGTGTCTGTTAGACATCTAGATGTCTTCTTTGGAAAAATGTCTATTCATGTCTTCTGCCCTTTTCTTCACTGGATTATTTGTTTTTCTTGGGGGGTGTTGAGTTTGGTAAATTCTTTACAGATTTTGGATACTAACCCTTTATCTCATATATCATTTGCAAATATCTTCTCCCATTCCATCAGTTGCCTTTTAGTTTTGTTGATTGTTTCCCTTGCTGTGCAGAAGCTTTTTGTTTTGATGAAGTCCCAATATTTCATTTTTGCTTTTATTTCCCTTGCCTCCGGAGATATGTCAAGTAAGAAGTTGCTGTGGTTGAGGTCAAGGTGTTTGCTGCTCGTGTTCCTCTGAAGGATTTTGATGGTTTCCTGTCTCACATTTAGGTCTTTCAAACATTTTGAATTTCTTTGTGTGTATGGTGTAAGAAAGCGGTTCAGTTTCATTCTTCTGCATGTTGCTGTCCAGTTCTCTCAGCACCATTTGCTGAAGAGACTGTCTTTTTTCCATTGGATACTCTTTCCTGCTTTGTTGAAGATTAGTTGGCCATATATTTGTGGGTCCATTTCTGGGTTCTCTATTCTATTCCATTGATCTGTGCGTCTGCTTTTGTGCCAATACCATACTCTCTTGATGATTACAGCTTTGTAATACAGGTTAAAGTCTGGTAGTGTGATGCCTCCAACTTTGGTTTTCTTTTCAACATTACTTTGGCTATTTGGGTCTTTTTGTGGTTCTATACAACTTTTAGCTTTATGAAGAATACTGGTGCTATTTTGATAGGGATAGCATTGAATGTATAGATTTCTTTGGGTAATACTGACATTTTAACAGTATTTGTTTTTCCAACCAATGATCATGGAATGTTTTTCCATTTCTTTGTGTCTTCTCCAATTTATTTAATAAGATTTCTGTAGTTTTCAGCATATAGATCTTTTACCTCTTCGGTTAGGCTTATTCCTAGGTCTTTTATGGGTTTTGGTGCAATTGTAAGTGGGATTGATTCCTTGATATCTCTTTCTGTTGCTTCATTATTGGTGTATAGAAATGCAACTGATTTCTGTACATTGATTTTATATCCTGCAGCTTTGATGAATTCATGTGTCAGCTCTAGCAGTTTTTTGGTAAAGTCTTTTGGATTTTCCATGTAGAGTATCATGTCATCTGTGAAGAATGAAAGTTTGACTTTTTCTTTGCCAATTTGGATACCTTTTATTTTTTTTATTATTATTATTTTTTTGTCTGATTGCTGATGCTAGGACTTCCAACACTATGTTAAACAACACTGGTGAGAGTGGACATCCCCGTTGTATTCCTGACCTTAGGGAGAAAGCTCTCAGTTTCTCCCCATTAAGGATGAAATTAGCTGTGGGCTTTTCATATATGGCTTTTATGATGTTAAGGTATGTTCCTTCTATCCCAACTTTCTTGAAGATTTTTATGAAGAAACGATGCTATGTTTTGTCAAATGCTCTTTCTGCATCTGTTGACAGGATCATATGGCTCTTATTCTTCCTTCTGTTAATGTGACATATCTCATTGATTGGCTTGTGAATATTGAACTAGCCCTCCAGTCCAGGAATGAATCTCACTTGATCATGGTGAATAGTTCTTTCAATGTACTGTTGAATTCAATTTGCTAGTATCTTGTTGAGAGTTTTTGCATCCAAGTTCATCAGGAATATTGATCTGTAATTCTTTTTAGTGGGGTCTTTGGTTTTTGAATCAAGGTAATGCTGGCTTCATAGAATGAGTCTGGAAGCTTTCCTTCTGTTTCTATTTTTGGAGTAGCTTGAAAAGAATAGGTATTAACTCTGCTTTAAATGTCTGGTAGAATTCCTCTGGAATGCCCTCTGTCCCAGGACTCTTATTTGTTGGGAAATTTTTGATAACCGATTCAATTTCTTCACTGGTTATGGGTATGTTCAAATATGCTACTTCTTCCCATTTGAATTTTGGTAATGTGTGGGTGTCGAGGAATTTGTCCATTTCTTCCAGATTTTCCAGTTTGTTGGCATATAATTTTTCATAGTATTCTCTAATAATTGTTTGTATTTCTGTGGTGTTGGTTGTGATCTGTCCTCTTTCATTCGTGATTTTATCTATTTGGATCCTTTCTCTTTTCTTTTTGAGAAGTCTGACTAGGGGTTTATCAATTTTGTTTATTTTTTCAAAAAACTGGCTCTTAGATTCATTGATCTGTTCTACTTTTTATTTTTTTTGGATTCTATATATTTTTTTTTCAGCTCTAATCTTTATTATTTCCCTTCTTTCTGGATTTGGGTTTTATTTGTTGCTGCTTTTCTAGTTCTTTTAGGTGTGAGGTTACATTCTGTATTTGGAATTTTTCTTGCTTATTGAGATAGGCCTGGATTGTGATGTATTTTCCTTTTAGGACTGCCTTTGCTGCATCTCAATGGGTTTGGACTGTTGTGTTTTCATTTTCATTTGCTTCCATATATTTTTTAATTTCTTTTTTAATTTCCTGGTTGACACATTATTCTTTAGTAGGATGTTTTTTAACCTCCATGTATTTGGGGGCTTTCCAAATTTTTTCTTGTAGTTGATTTCAAGTTTCATAGCATTGTGATCTGAAAACATGCATGGTATGATCTCTATCTTTTTGTACTCATTGAGGGCCTTTTTGTGACCCAGTATATTATCTATTTTGGAGAATGTTCCATGTGCATTAGAGAAGAATGTGTATTCTGCTGCTTTAGAATGAAAAGTTCTGAATATATCTGTTAAGTCCATTTGGTCCAATGTGTCATCCAGAGCCGCTGTTTCCTTATTGATTTTCTGCCTAGTGATCTGTCCATTGCCATAAGTGTGGAGTATTAAAGTCACCTACAATTACAGTATTATTATCAATAAGTTTGTTTATGTTTGTGATTGATTTATATATTAGGCATAAACATTTACAATTGTTAGCTCTTCTTGGTCCCTTAATTATGATATAATGCCCTCCTTCATCTTTTGTTAAAGTCTTTGTTTTAAAATTGTGGCGGGGGGGGCGGGTTCCTCGGTG
Source organism: Panthera tigris (assembly GCF_018350195.1). Classification (NCBI taxonomy): domain Eukaryota; kingdom Metazoa; phylum Chordata; class Mammalia; order Carnivora; family Felidae; genus Panthera; species Panthera tigris. The sequence continues at coordinate 16,143,845 of NC_056675.1, forward strand.
GCTCAGTTGTTTAAGCGCCTGACTTCAGCTCAGGTCAGGATCTCATGGTTTATGAGTTTGAGCCCGGTGTCGGGCTCTGTGCTGACACCTCAGAGCCTGGAGCCTGCTTTGGGTTATGTGTCTCCCTCTCTCTCTGCCCCTCCCCCGCTCGTGCTCTGTCTCTCAAAAAAACTTTGTTTTACATTTATTATTTTTTTGTGAGAGACAGAGAGAGACAGAGCACGAGCGGGGGAGGGGCAGAGAGAGAAGGAGACACAGAATCCAAAGCAGGCTCCAGTCTCTGAGCAAGCTGTCAGCACAGAGCCTGACACGGGGCTCGAACCCATGAGCCGTGAGATCATGACCTGAGCCAAAGTTGGACATTCAACCAACTGAGCCACCCAGGTGCCCCTAAAGTCCTTGTTTTAAAATCTAGTTTGTCTGATATAAGTATGGTTACTCTGGCTTTCTTTTCATGTCCAGTAGCATGATAGATGGTTCTCCATTCCCTGACTTCCAATCTGCAGGTCTCCTCAGTTCTAAAATGAGTCTCTTATAGGCAGCAGATAGATGGATCTCGGGTTTTTATCCATTCTGACATTCTGTGTCTTTTGATTGGGGTACTTAGTCCATTTACATTCAGAGTGATTATTGAAAGATATGGATTTAGTGCCATTTTGTTATCTGTAGATTTCGGGTTTGTGGTGATGTCACTGGTCCTTTTTAGTCTTTGCTGCTTTCCACTCACAGAGTGGAACTTCTGCTTTCTTGTGGGGCTGGTGTAGTGGTCATGAACTTCTTTTGTAAGGGTTAAATTGTGTGTAGGGCTAACACGTAGCTTGAAAAATAACAGCTATGTTCTGACACTGAAGGTCAAGAGATAACAGCCTTGCTTTACTCTTGTAAATTATGCTTCATACTCTTGTAAATCAGGCTTCACCAATGAAGGAAACAAAAGCTCAAAGAAAAGAGCATCAGAGGCAAGGTCAAGGAGATCCACTGGTTGCAACTTAGCGGCAGAAAGTCTAAAATAATCACCTCATCCGGCAACTGTTTCTAACTCATCTGGGAACTGTTTCGCTGTTCTGTTCCCAGGTGATGATAAAACGATGTGATCGGCCATAAAAACTCTGTACCCCGGCTGTTCGGGGCCGCACTCTTATCAAGAGTGTTGGTCCCAATCGGTCGGCCTTGCCTCTCATTGCAATAAACTTTGTTGTGACTGTCACTGGTGCCCGTAGCATTCTGTTTCAGGAGAGGTGTGGATGCAACACTTTAGCTTCTGTTTGTCTGGGAAAGCCTTTATTTCACCTTCTATTCTGAATGACAGCCTTGATGGATAAAGGATTCTTGGCTGCATATTTTTCCTATCCAGCACATTGACTATTTCCTGCCACTTCCTTCTGGCCTGCTTAGTTTCAGTGGACAGGTCTGCTACTACCCTGATGTGCCTATCCTTGTAGGTTAAGGACCATTTGTCCCTAGCTGCTTTCAGAATTCTCTTTCTCTTTATATTTTGCCAGTTTCACTATGATATGGCATGGTGTTGACCTGTTTTTGTTGATTTTGAAGGGGGTTCTCTGTGCCTCTTGGACTTGGATGTCTGTTTCTTTCCCCAGATTAGGAAGTTCTCAGCTGTAATTTGTTCATATAAACCCTCTGTCCCTTTCTCTCACTCTTCTGGAATTCCTATGATATGGATATTGTTTCATTACATGAAATCACTTCACTTTCTAATTCTCCCCTCGTGATCTAGTAATTTCCTTTCCCTCTTTTTTTTCAGCTTCATCATTTTCCATAATTTTATCTTCTGTTTCACCTATTCTCTCCTGTGCTTCTTCCATCCTTGCTGTCCCTGTATCTAGTTTATTTTGCATCTTGTTATAGCATTTCTTAATTCATTGTGACTGGTTCTTAGGTCTTTGGCCTCTGCAGCAAGAGATTCTCTGCTGCTTCCATGCTTTTTTTAAGCCCAACTATTAGTCTTGTGACTGTTACTCTAAATTCTTGTTCAGATATATTGTTTATATCTGTTTTGAGCAATTCTCTGGATGTGATTTCTTCCTGAAATTTCTTTTGAGGAGAATTCTTCTGTTTTGTCATTTTGGCTAAGTTTCTGTCTTTTGTGTGTTTTGATAGCTTGTTTTGTGTCCTGCACCTGTGAGTACTACTATATTAAAAAAGGATCATACACTGTCCAGGGCCTGGCACTTCAGGAAGTGTTTTTGGTGTATGTTGCATGCACTCAGTTGTTGCATTTGGGCTGCTGTATCCCACTGGTCAGTCCTCTGCAAAGCTCCTCCTTGATTGTAGTGGTGGAGTGTTTGGATCTTCAACCATGTGTGCTTTGATTTGTTTGTTGAAGTGACCCTGGAAAATAAGGAAAGGGGGGAGGGGAAACCTGATCCCTTGAAAAGAGAAAAGTGAAAGGGGAGAAAAGAAGACTGAAGAGAGAGTCAAAAAAACTCTATAAGGCTAAATCCAGAGAAAGAGAAAAGAAAAAAAAGGAAGAAGAGATAGACAAGGTATAAAAAGAATAGTGTAAAAATGCCTGATCAAATTTATATTTATCTATCTAATAAACAGTCAGACACTATGAACCTGATTCCAAAAGAAAAAAACAAGAGGGTAGAAAGAAAAAGCAAAGAAAAAGACAAACAGACAAACAAGCAAACAAAACCAAAAAAACCAGTTGTCTGTTGGGGCCTGGGACCGGTGGCTGTGCTGATCTGGAGGAGAAGCTGGTTGTTGGGTCAGTGTCAGTCTTCCTCCAGCTGATAAGCAGTTGCCAGGGCACAGAGGGGCGGAGTTTGGTGTAAGTGCGTCCTGTTTCCACTGGGGGCTGCTGCATTGCTCTCTGAAGTCCCACTCTGAAGTGTTAGTGTGGGGGAGAAACATGGTGAGACCCTAATCTCTCCTCCCCTGACTGGTGTCTCAAACCACACTGTTCAGGTAGCCCTCACAGAATAGCCTAGAAGTTCAGCTTGCTCTGCTCCACAGTCTCTCTCCTGCCTTCTAGGCACTTGGCTGGGATTCAAAACCTGAAGTCTTAAAGGACCCTGCACCATGTGGACCCTGCACTATCAGGACCCTGTTCTGGTGAAGTACCACTCAGCCCTGCTGATACAAGGCCTTTGGCTGGCACCTGCAGGGTCCTTTGCCCTTGGGGAGGCAATAAACCTTCTTCCCACAGTTCTGGAGGAAGGGGACTGTGCTCTCTCAGTGTGCCCCTGAGATCACTACCGTTCTCCGGGTGGCTCCCTCCTTCCCAGGAGTGTGCACACAGCTCTGGCTTTGCCAGAGCAAGTCCCACACTTTTGAAACCTCTGAGTTTTAGCTCCTAAGGCTGGTTGCAAAATAGAAACTGGCACTCTCTGTATTTCTCGTTCCCCAGTCCACGGTGTGGAGAGGTTTTTCTCCTGTGTTAACTCCATACCACAATTTCACAACCCCTCTCTTTCTCTCCCTTTTGTCTTTCCACAGAAGGGGTTCCCTCCCTTCTGTGCGGACATGGCCATTTTATCTCCTCCAATTCACATACACTCACCTCTATCCCGCCAAGCTGTCTCCCCCCAGCTGTAGAGATCTTTCTGCCACTCCGCAGATCGATTTCTTGGGTGTTCCAAGTGTTCTGACCTCAATACAGCTGTGTTTGAGGGACGAGGAAAATCCTGGTTTCCCTACTTCTCCATCTTTTTTCTGCCCCTCTTCAGTGTTTTTATTTAGATTTATGGTCCATTCTGAGTTTGTTTGTATGTAGGTATCAATTATTTTTAAGGTCTATTCATTTTGAGAAAGAGAGGTTGCTTGTGCATGCATTCAAGCAAGTGGGGGAGGGGCAGAGAGAGAGGTAGAGAGAGTCTCAGGCAGGCTGTACACTGTCTGGCAGAGCCCAATGCGGGGCTCGAACCCACCATGAGATCATGACCTGAGCCAAAGTCAGATGCTCAACTGACTGAGCCATCCAGGTGCCCCCTGAGTTAATTTTTATAGAAAGTGTAAACTGTAGGTCATGAAGATTCATTTGCTTTTTTTTTGAACACATTAAATCCTGATTGTTCCAATACCATTTGTTAAAAAAGACATCCTTTCTCCACTGAATTGCCTTTAACACCTTTGTAAAAAAAATCAGTTGGTGATATTTGTTTGGGTCTGTTTGTGGATTCTATTCTGCACCCTTGATGTATGTGCTTTACTTTTTTTTTTTAAGCTTATTTATTTGTTTTGAGAAAGGAGGAGAAGGGGTAGAGAGAGAAGGAGAGTGAATCTCAAGTAGGCTCTGTGCTGTCAGCATGGAGTCTGATGCCGGGCTCAGTCTCACAAACCATAAGATCCTGACCTGAGCTTAAATCAAGAGTCAGACACTTAATGGACTGAGCCACCTAGGTACCCCAGTGCCTGTCGTTTTCTAATACCATACTGTCTTGCTTACTGTAGCTTTATAGTAAATCTTAAAATCAGGTACTGTACTGTGATTCCTCCAAATTTATCCGCTTTTTTTCTGAATTGTTATAATGAATCTAGGTTTTTTTGCCCATATTTAAATTTAGAATCAACTTGTCTATATCAATAAGAATATACTGGGGATTTTATTGGAACTGCAAGAAGTTTAAAGATTTATTTCGAGAGACTTGACGTCTTTAGTATATTGAGTATTATAATTCATGAATATGGTATGTTTATTTATTTAGGTTTTTGAATTTTTATCAGTATTTAAAATTTTTCTGCCTAAGACCTGGACACATTTTATTAAATTTATTAAATTTATGCCTTAGTATTTCCTTTTCAAAAAGACTATTATAATTGGTTTTGTTTTTATTTTGTTTTTATTTTTTATTAAAAAAATTTTTTTTACATTTATTCATTTTTGATAGAGACAGAGCATAAGTGGGGGAGGGGCAGAGAGAGAAGGAGACACAGAATAGGAAGCAGGCTCCAGGCTTCGAGCTGTCAGCACAAAGCCTGACGCGGGGCCTAAACCCACAAACCGCAAGACCGTGACCCGAGCCGAAGCCTGATGCCCAACCAACTGAGCCACTCAGGCGCCCCTAATTGGTTTTGTTTTTAAAATTTTTGTTTCGAATTCTTCATTGCTAGTACTCAGAAATATGTTGAATTTGTATGTTGACCATGTAACCTATTATCCTGTAACCTTACTAAACTTACTAGTTGTAAGAGATTAAAAAAAAAAAAAAAACCTTGGGATTTTCCATGTAGATAATCATGTCATCTGAAAAAAAGGACAGTTTTATTCTTTTTCTTGCCTTACTGCACTGCCTAGGACTTCCAATATAATGTTGAATAGGAGTGGTAGTGAGAGTGGACATCCTTGCCTTATTCCCATCTCAGGAAGAAAGCATTCACACTTTCCTAATTAAGTACAATGGTTTTATGTAGATATCTTTTATCAGATTGAGGAAGTTTCCTTCTGTGCTTAGTTTGCCAAGAGCTTTTACCATGAATGAATGTAGAATTTTGTTAAATGATTTTTCTACATCAATTAATAAGATCATGTGGTTTTTCTTTTTCAGACTGTTAATATAATGGGTTATATTGATTGATTTTCTAATGTTGAACAGGCTTGCATATTTGGAATTAATTCCACTTGGTCATGGTGTACAATTCTTTTTACACATTGCCACATTTGATTTGCTCATATTTTTTTGAGAACTTTTGTGCCTAAGTTCCTGAGATACCTATCTATAACTTGCTTGCTTATTTGCTTTTCTTCTCTTGCTTCTCCCTTTTTGGGGGAAAACTACCCTTGTCTAGTTTTGGCATCAGGGTAATACAAGCCTCATTAAATGAGATGGGAAGTATTTCCTCCTTTCTCGTTTTCTGGAAAGCAGTGTGTAAAATACATGTTAATTCTTTCTTAAATGTTTGGTAGAATTCTCCAGTGAAATCATCTTGGCCTGGAATTTTTTTTTTCAAAAAGTTCTATAAAAAAGGAACCCTGTTGGGGCTCCTGGGTGGCTCAGTTGGTTAAGCGTCCAGCTTCGGCTCAGGTCATGATCTCACAGTCTGTGAGTTCGAGCCCCACATCAGGCTCTGTGCTGCCAGTTCAGAGCCTGGAGCCTGTTTCAGATTCTGTGTCTCCCTCTCTCTCTGACCCTCCCCCGTTCATGCTCTGTCTCTCTCTGTCTCAAAAATAAATAAACGTTAAAAAAAACAAGACTGCAGATTAAATTTTTAAAATTAATATAGGAATATTCAGGTGATATATTTTATCTATTGGGTGAGTTTGGTAGCTTGTGGTTTTCAAAGGAATCGGTCCATTTCATCAAAATTGAATTTATGTGTATAATATGTTCCAAATATTTCCCATCTTTTTAATGTCTGTAAGGTCTACTGTGGTATATCTTTCATTCCTACATTGGAAATTTGTGTTTTTTCTTTCTTTCTCTCTCTCTTTTTGGTCAATATTGCTAGAAGTTTGTCAATTTTATTGATCTTTTCAAACACCAGATTTGGTTTTATAGATTTCCTCTATTTTTTGTTTTTAATTTCATTGACTTTTGCTCTAATATTTATTATTTCTTTTCTCTGCTTGCTTTGGGTTTGCTTTGCTCTTCTTTCTTTGTTCCCTCGTCCCCACCCCTCCCCCTCCAGACTTAGTTCTTTATTGATCTATCTGCAAGTTCACTGATCTTTTCCTTTGTAGCCTCCTATATACTGTTAAACAAATCCAGTAAATTTTTATTTAGTATATTTTCTTTTTCAGTTCTATATTTTCTATTTATTTATTTATAATTTATTTATTTTTGAGATAGAGACAGAGTGTGAGTGGGGGAGGGGCAGAGAGAGAAGGAGACACAGAATCAGAAGCAGGCTCCAGTCTCTGAGCTGTCAGCACAGAGCCTGACCTGGGGGCTCGAACCCACAAACTGCGAGATAATGACCTGAGCTGAAGTGGAACGTTTAACCAACTGAGCCACCCAGGCACCCCAATTTATTTTTATTTTTTGATGTTTATTTATTTTTGAGAGAGAGGGAGAGCACATGTGGGGGAGGGGCAGAGAGTGAGAGGGAGACAGAGGATCCGAAGTAGGCTCTTTCCTGAGAGCAGAGAGCCTGATGTGGGGCTCGAACCTGCAAACTGTGAGATGATGACCTGAGCCAAAGTTGGAGGCTTAACCAACTGAGCCACCTAGGTGCTCCCCCATTTTTTTTTTAAGTTTATTTATTTATTTTGAGAGAGAGAGAGTGCATGAGTGCGAGTTAGGAAGGGGCAGAGAGAATTCCAAGCAGGCTCTGCACTGTCCACATGGAGCCAGACTCTCAAACCCAGGAACCCTGAAACCACGGCCTGAGCTGAAATCAAGAGTCAGATGCTTAACTAACTGAGCCACCCAGACGCCCCTATATTTTTTGTTTAAAAAGCTTCCATTTCCTCCTGAGGTTTTTCATTTAGGCAACCAATTATGACAATGTTTTCCTTTAGGTCTTTGAATATATTTAGCTTCATTGCTTTAAAGCCTTGTATGGTAATTGTAACATCTCTGTTATCTTGGAGTCTATTCTATTGCCTTTCCCCCCTTGATTGTGGGTTACATTTTCCTGTGTCTTAGAAAGTCTTAATTTTTGATTTTATATTGTATATTTTGGACATTTGGGGTTGGATATTTTAGGGACATAGGTTCCATTATTTTTTTCTAAAGAATGTTTACATTCGTTCTATCAGGAAATTAAAATACTGGCCGATTGCCTTGTACTTATGGTGTCTTGATATTATACTTTGTGAGGTCTCAGCAGGCCCTGAGAGGGCTTTACAAGGCACCTAGGAGACATACTGGAACCTGAGCCACTCTGGGCTAAATTCCCCAGACCGAGCCAAACACCCATGTCCGTCCCACTCTCTCCTCCCTTCTGACCTCTCAAACAAACCCTCTGAGGTCTTGGTCCCTTAGTTTCATTCTCACCTCTCAGTTTTAGAGCAAATACTTTGTTCTGGGACATAATGTTTACTTCTAAACTGTGGTCCTTCTGGGGTTTTAGTGGAAGGCTTAAGATGTGGACCAAACCCCTCTACTTTGACAAGATTCTTATGACAAACTCTGCTCTGTGGTGGACAGCAGCTGAAATCTCTGTTCAGCTGTTTTTAGCCTTCCACCTGCAAATAACAGAGGGCTCAACTGCACTGGCTTAAATAAATAGGAGTTTATTCATTTTTTAAAAGAAATGTAGAGATGGATGGCTGCTGCTATTGGGAACCATGGTGCAATCATTTCATAGCTGGGTTGTTGTCATTCTTTCGGTTTTTCTTCGTGGCTGCAAGATGACTGCTGTACCTCCACTAATCTCATTAATATTAGAGGCTGGAAGAAATAGAAAGGGATTAGGCCAGCAATGTTGTTCTCTTCATATTAGGAAAGTAAAAGCCAGCAACCTACTCAGCATGTTTCTGTATGAATTTCACTACTCAAATCAGGAATGCATGGTCACCCTAAGTTGAAGGGAAACTGAGAGGATGGATTACAGGATTTCACGATTGGCTGACTAGTTAGAAACTTCAGATAACTTAAAAAAAATTTTTTTTAATGTTTATTTATTTTTGAGAGAGAAAGAGAGAGTCAGAGCGCAAGCAGGGGAGGGGCAGACACAATCTGAAGCAGGCTCCAGGCTCCAGGATGTCAGCATAGAGCCTGACACAGGGCTCGAACTCACAAACTGTGAGATCGTGACCTGAGCCGAAGTTGGATGCTTAACCAATTGAGCCACCCAGGCGCCCCTAGGTAACTTTTTTGATATTTAATCATTTATCTTAGTAATATGAGGCATTTATTTATTTTAAATTTTTATTATTTATTTTTTTATTGCACTATAACATATATTAGTTTTGGTGTACAACATAATGATTTGATATTTGTATATATTGTGAAATCACTAGAATAAATCTAGTTAATATCCATCACCATTACATAGTTATAGTTTTTTTATTATGATGAGAACTTTTTAAATCCATGATTCGAAGTTTGGAATTTTCAGCCTTGTCCCTCATTCTCTTGAGAAGAGAGAAGGGCTGAAAATGGTGTTAATGATCGATCATGCCTATGTATGAAAGCTCCATAAAATCCCCAAAGTACTGGGTTTGAAGAGCTTCCAGGTTGGTGAACAGATCCACACGGGGAGGGTGATATACCCAACTCTATAGGAACAGAAGCTCCTGTGCTTGGGACCCTCCCAGACTTCGTTACACTATGTACACTTCATCTGGTTGTTCATCTGTATCCTGTAGTAAGCTGGTAAATGTTAGTGTTGAGTTCTGTGAGCTGCTTTAGCAAATTAATTAAACCTAAGGAGGCGGGGGTGGGGGGGAGTGGATGGCGGGCATTGGAACCTCTGCTCTATAGCCAATTGGTCAGAAGCACAGAGGATAACCCGAGCTTGCAGCTCCTATCTAAGTGTGTGGGGGCGGGGGGGGGGGGGGGAGGCGGGGGAGGGCAGCCTTGTGGGACTGAGTCCTTAACCTGTGGGATATTATGCTTTGAGAACACAGTGTCAGAATTGAGTTAAATTATAGGGTGCCCAGCTAGTGTTGCAGAGATTGTTTGGTGTGGGGTAAAACTTCCGCATTTGATGACTAGAAGTCAACTGTTTAGGGCAAGTAGTAAAAAACAACACAGGAGGAAAGAATTGGGTTTTCCCTACATAGGAAGGAAAAAAAAAAAACAACCCAAAAAAACAACCCTGAGTTTTTTCTGTTTTGATTACATACCTATAACTTATTTATTTTATAACTGGATGTTTGTACCTTTTGGCCACCTCCACCTATTTCACCCTTCCCCCACTCCTAAAGCATTTAGTTTTAATTGACTTGCAAATCATTAAAAAATTAATAAATGTTTTTAAACTAATCTCAACTACTATAAAATCAAATAAAGTAGAAAGGTAAATTTTTCACTCCTTTTACTCTCCTTGATTAATTGCTCCCCACAATTACTATTGACATACACAGAGGTTTTTCTTCTTTCAGAAATGAGAATCAAACAATATATATTGTTCTGCAACCTGCTTCATTCACAGGACATATCATAGACCTATTTCCATGCTGTGACTTATTTTGAATGTTATTTTTAATGTTGACATTAAATTGTATTTTCTTTATATTATTTTAAAACATTTGTATATTTTTATGTATCAGTATTTAATGTGTTGATAAAAAATATTGTGTCTCATAAAATATATACACACAAATATAAAAATCTGTATACTCACTGCCATTAAGTAACTCTATAATCTCTTCTCAGTCTCATTTTCTTTCCTGTATCCAGAGGTAACTACCTTCCTGAATTTTATGTTGTAAGTTATCACTTATGATATTAAATGATACTCTCTTTTTTAAGTTTCTGTCAATGTCTGTATGCATACAGTATTGTTGTGAATATTCTTATATGTGATTCCTGCTACTTATGTGCAAGAGTTTCTTCTGAGTACGTTTCTGAGGTGGAATTTCTGGGTCATAGAAAATGTGCATGTTCAATATCATACTGTTTCTAGAGTGATCCAATTTACTCTATTTTAGAAGCCTATTTTAGTAGCATTGAATTATTTTTTAAAAAGTACATGATTCTAACATAGTTAATCATCAGACAATATATGAGCTTATAAAAATGTGATCTATAGGAAACCTCTCAGGAACACTACTAGAATTACCTGAATTGCTTTTTACTAACCAATTATAATTAAAACTTTGCAAATAATTTGCTAATGTTTTTATTATATTGCATATACAATGCAATGGTTCACATGTGCTATTTAACGTTATTCCAGAAGAACAACAATGAAGCATAATGTAATCTATTTGTATAGTTATGCTTTGTCCAGCAACATTACTTCATGATTGTTACATGCATGTATCTAGGACCACCCATTAGCTTCCTCAGGACTTTTTTTTTTCTTTTTTTAAAAATGTGGTTTTTGTCTACAACACTGCCCCCTCATGACCACAAGTGTTAGTACAGGTGTGAATGTGAGGTAGGTAGAGACAGTGAATAGCTGACAGATTTTATTTATTCAGTACAAATATTTTATTTGAAATGTCTTTAATTTTAAACATCTATGAAGTATGAATAATAGCAGAAATTAATTCTACCTTTTTACATTATTGTACTTGGGTTTCTTTTCCCCTAGAAATACTCAACTACCATTTATACTTGTATACAAATACTTGGTGTTAAAAAAAAATTTTTTTTAATTTATGTTTATTTATTTTTGAGAGAGAGAAAGAAAGAGTGCGAGCAGGGGAGGGACAGAGAGAGAGAGAGGGAGACACGGAATCAGTAGCAGGCCCCAGGCTGGGAGCTGTCAGCACGGAGCCCCACGAGGGGCTCCAACTCAGGGACCTGGAGATCATGACCTGAGCCAAAGTCAGTCGCCCAACCCACTGAGCCACCCAGGCACCCCCCCCCCCTTTTTTTTTTAATTTTTTAAAAATGTATTTATTTTTGAGAGAGACAGACAGAACAAATATTTGGTGTTCAACATCTTGTTTCTTTTATTATACTTATTTCTAAATTACATACTACAAAATATAAACAGGTTCTTGACTAGATCGTTCTTTTAGGCCCCCTTATTTTGCCCTCCCTCATTAATTGTATCATTTTTTTACCTCATATTTCAACATTTATTTATTTTTGAGAGGCACAGAGAGACAGCACAAGTGGGGTTGGGCCAGAGAGAGAATGAGACACAGAATCTGAAGCAGGCTCCGGGCTCTGGGCTGTCAGCACAGAGCCCCACGCCAACCCACAAACCGTGAGATCATGACCTCGGCCGAAGTCCGATGCTTAACCGACTGAGCCACCCAGGCGCCCCATTTTTTACCTCATATTTCAAAACATCAAAATTCCTTCTCCCCATCCTTCATCAGAACCATCTTTGGCAGATCTGGGAGAAATTAAACCAGGTGTGCCCCAAACCTGTTTTGGCACAATGTTTCTTACAAATGAAATCTGAAAATACTGAACTTCAAGGGCACAACTGAGCAAAGACAGCACTCTTGCTTCTGGATAGAATTGTGTTGAGAGGTTCTGTAGCAGCCGGCAGAGAAGCCGTGACCAAGTGTCCCGCTCCAGCAATAGCGCCCCCTCTGCCTGAGTGACCACTTGGAAGGAGTCTGCAGAACTGTCCGCATCTGAGGTTTCAGGCTGTGTTTGTTCTAAGGTGGGACCTCACTGCCCAGCTCCCGCGGGTTGAGCCAAAGGTTAATGTCTGGAGGTGCTCACCCCTTATTTATTGTAGTCAACTTAAAAGTAGCTCGGCAAGTGACACCTAGAAGAAAATAAGATGACAAGGAAAAAAGAATGTAAAGACTCATTTTGTTACGATTTTTTATATTTTAGTTGCGAATATAAGTAGTTTCGCTTTTGGTAATACACGTTTTTGGTTTAAAAAAATTTTTTTTATGTTTGTTCATTTTTGAAAGACAGAGAGAGAGAGAGAGACAGAGCACAAGCAGGGGTGGGGCGGAGAGAGAGGGGGACACAGAATCTGAAGCAGGCTCCAGGCTCTGAGCTGTCAGCACAGAGCGGGACGCGGCGCTCGAACTCACGAACCGCGAGATCACGACCTGAGCTGAAGTCGGATGCTCAACCGACTGAGCCACCCAGGCGCCCCGATAATACATGTTTTTTAATTGAAATATAGTTGACTCACAATACGAATATAAGTCGTTACCGAAATTCTCTTGAGACCTACATTGCTACAAGAGCATAAGGTCAAACGCGGATTCAAAAAAGGTTCCGAAGGAGATTTCATTAATTGCAAAATTAGCGCAGAGGTCCCCGGCTTCTCTCACAACCCTCCTCCCAAGCGCCGGCGGCGCGGAGGGCCCCGAAGGTAGCCTCTTGCCCCTCCCGCGCAAAGTGGAGGTGGCGAGGCTCGCGGCTCTGCGGAAAAAACGTCCACCTCGCGCTGCAAGTCTAGGGCCGCAGGCGCTGAGCCCCCGCAGTGAGGAGGGGCGGGCTCAGGGAGCCCCTCCCAGGGGGCGGGGCCAAGGGCTTCTCCCCAGCACCGCTGTGCAGAGTCTGAATCTCCAGGGTCTCCAGTTTAGAGAAGCCTATGCAAAGCCTAGCAGAAGCCAAGGTGCTTATCAGCAGATCTCTTATGATTGTTTGGTAAAAGCTCTGCGGGTCTGCACAGGTCGCCTCCCTCGGAGCTCGGCGACTGAACGTCGGAGCCGGCCCTCGGCCCCCCCTGCAGTCGGAAGGTTACAGCAGCGGGAGCCAGAGAGGCGGTGGCGGCGGCCCAGGAAGGAGCAGCAGCGCCCGGGTGAGTCTGGGCATGTGTTTATCTCTCCGTGTGCCCAACTTTATGATTTACCCGCCTTCCTTTTCCACATCCAGGGCCTCTGATTCTACGTGTGTTTTTCTTAATCGGCGTAGGTAAAATGGTTCATGGGATTTCAAGACTTTCTTTTCCTCAATTTACTTTTGAGTAGTTTTCCCTTGTTTTATGTCACTGTTACCAAACGGCATGAATGAATGATGCAATCCTGCATAGGAGAGTCATCAGTACAAGATTAGGAAAATCTCCGAAATTTAGTGTTGCAGTGTTTGACTTTGTCATTTTCTCTCCCATCAGAATTAGAATCTTAAGTAAGTACCTACCAGATACATGTTGTAAAGGTACAACTTCAAGCTGGGAATTAAATCATTCATTCATTCATTAAACTTATTTACTATGTTTTCTTTATAAGTGACTTGCATATTGTAGTTACTCTTGAAATATTTGACTGACCGGTATTGGAATGAGGATCGGGGAAGAAAATGATAAAATGCAGATTTCTAGATTTTATTACATCTACCTGGTAGGTTTTCAATATAATAATAGTGCTATCACTTTCATGTTGCTGAAATAAAGTAGTCAGGACGTTTTAAGTTTTCAGATAATTTGATTCATGCCTAATAATTTTTAAAGTTAATGTTTTCTTGATATATAATTCAATGCAATAATATGCACCCCCTTTAAGTGTACATTTTGATTAATTTTGACAATTGCACACACACTTTTAATCACCAGCACAATATAACACTTCCGTCACCCCTGAAAATTTCCTAAAACCATTTTGCAGTCAGATCTCCCCACCCTTAGCCCTACTGACCTGATTTTTGTCATTGTAGCATTTGTTTGTATTTTCTAGTGTTTTGTATAAATGGAATTATATTCTTTTGTGTCAGGCTTCTTTTGGTATAAAAGGTTTTTATATTTATCCCCATTTTTGGCATGCAGCACTAATTCCTTTCTTTTTGTTGCTGAGTAGCATTCCATCGTAAGGATATACCACAATTTGTTCATCCATTTATCTGTTGATGGACACTCTAGTTTGGGGCTTTCACGAATAAAGCGCTCTTTGATTGCTCTTGGATAAATCTCCAGGGTGGGATTGCTGAGTCTTATGGTAGGTAGTTTCTTTATTTTAAGAAACTGCCAAAATGTTTTCCAAAATGGTCGTACCATTTTCTATCCCTGCCAGCAGTGTATTAGAGAGTTCAGTTTTTCCAGGTCCTCACCAATACTTGGTGTGTGCAGTCTTTTTTGTTTTAGTCATTTGCCTTTTGAGTTTATCTGCATACCTTCTTTTTTGGAATGTCTATTCAAATATTTTGTTCATATTTTATTATAAGTTTTTCGTGTTATTACTGTGTTGTAAGAGTTCTTTATTCTGGGTACAAGTGCTTTGTCAAATATGTGTACTGTAAACATTTTCTCCCATTCTGTGGCTTGCCTTTTCCTTTTCTTTTTTTTTTTTTTTCTATCATGAAAAAGCTTTTGAAGAGCTTTAATCTTGATGAAGTTCATTCTATCACGTTTTCCTTTCATTATTCATGTTTTTGGGGTGTTAAGAAAGTTTTGCCTACCTCAAAGCTGTTGTGTTAGCTATGTATTGCTGTATAACAAATTACCCCCAAACTTGGGAGCTTAAAACAACAAATATTTATTTTCTCAGTTTCTGGGGGTTAAAATTCTGGGAGCAGCTTAGCTGGGTGGTTCTGGTTTAGGATTTTTTAAGCGGTCACAGTTGGCCAAGGTGAACTCACCTAATGGTGTATTGGAGAAGATCTGCTTCCTAGCCTGCTCACATAGTTGTTGGCAGGATTCAGTTCCTTGAGGGTTGTCGGACTGAGGGCCTCAGTTCCTTTCTGGCTGTTTGCTGGGGGCCCCTTAAGTTCTGCCACACAGGCCTCACCATAGGCCCCCACCAATGTGGCAGCTGTCTTTCCTTAGAGTAAGGGAGAGGCTGGGGCATGATGGAAGCCACATTCATTTTCGTTTTTGAAATTAACTAAAAAACTTGGATGAGAGAAAGGGTACACAACCTTTTTTGAGTTCAGTAAGGACTGTATTTTGAGCCTTCTGTATTTTGAGCCTTCCCTTTCAATCTCTTTGCTTTTTCTTGACTCATCTTATTTCTTTTATCTTTTTTTTTTCTTCTGAGATTTAGCATTGTTGTCTACTTTTTAAAAAATGATGAGGTTATTTTTTTAATGTTTATTTATTTTGAGAGAGAGTGTGTGCAAGCGTGTGCGCATGAGAATGGGGGAGGGGCAGAGAGAGAGACAGTGCAGAACCTGACTCGGGGGCTCCATCCTACAAACTGAGATCATGACCAGAGCCAAAATCGAGAGTCGGATGCTCAACCGAGATGCTTCTATTTACAGTTTTGATTATGAGGAATTTAATTCAAAATTGCTGACTTTGTTCCCTTGTTATTGGGTAGCCAGACTCTTCTGTGACTGTTCTTGGAATATTGGAGACTTTGTTTCTTCGTTTTGAAGACAGCTGGGTCTGTTTTGTAGTCTGTTAATGTACCTAAGTCAGCTTCCCTGTCTTTGCATTTTGTTCTCTCAGTAGATCCTCTTTTCTTCCCTTGCCTCTGTGTTCTGCTGATCTGGTGTAGGTGATTTCCTGTCAGACCTGAAGCTTTTGCAGAATCAAAGCCAGAGAAAAGTGTGTGTACTCCTCTGCAGTCCTGAAAGGAGGCAGAAGTCCAGGGTCTTGCAAGGGAAGCAGTCTTAGGGAACTTTGCATCTGACCTGTCTTTGTACCAGTCCTACCAGCTGGGAGAGTGAAGCTAGACAGTTTCTTTCTTCTTTGAGTCTGAACCTTGATGTTCATTTCCTTCTTCTTTCTTTCTAGGCTCTTGCTCTTGCAGAACTCCCAAGATCTCATAAAGAAATTTGTAGTCAAAACTTTATGCTGCATTTTTATTCAGTAAAGAAGCAGGAAGAGAAGAGTGTCATTTCCTAGGAATCCAGCACTGGAGAAACGTGAGTCTGATTTGTTTTTTGTTGCTGTTAATTTGTTTATCAGTGATCAGTTTCCTCTTCACCGGAATAAAATTGTGCACTGTAATGTATGTGGGGTACATAAAATCTCAGGTTCCCCAGAACAGCAGTTCCTTTTTTTTTTTTTTTTAATCATAAATGCATTGGCCAGAAACCCTACGCTTAGTTACTGGAGGGCCTTTGACTCTTCACTGATCCAGAAGCTTCTCAGGCTCCATTGGTGCATTGTTGCAGTGCCCAGAGGGCCTGAAACAGACTCACCCCTCTTACCAAAAGTGACATCCATTTAAGCCTAGTAAGTTTTGTTCTCTTGGATGTGCTTGACCTCCGTAACCTCTGTACCAACTTGTATTTGTTCTTACACAAGTGAAGGTAAGAGGTCAATCCTAACAAAAGAGTAAGTTGGTGAAGGTGATCTTGGGTGCCTCTCATGGGATACATAGATGAAGAAGTTCAAACAGTTTTTGTGGAGAGGTTTTTCCCTCTTATCCAAAATCAGAGCTCCTAAGGCTGGCCCTGAAGGAAAACATACTTTTGTACTTTTGGAGCTGGGGGTGAGAAGGGGTTGTCAGCAGAGGCTTCTTTACCATTGGCCCCATGTTTCCCCAAGATGGACCAGCTGGGGGTCAGGCGGACAGGAGACCTGTTCTGACCCGCAGAAGGGCAGTGGTTCATTGCTCAGGACTGGGCCTGGGAGCTGCCATGTCAAAGCACATACCCTTCTGCTAGGATTTCTTCCACCTCCAGCGCTGTTCCCCTCCCCACAAAGGCCAGATGTGAGGGATCCAGAGTTCATTCTCTAGCAATGATTTTTTTGTGTGTAAAATTCTAATGTACACAATTTACTTTGAAGCACCTTAACTTAGCAGATTTTTCCTCCCTCTAGCTATGAGAAATTTGAATAAGTGTGAATTGTGAGCCACTCCTGGTGGAGACCATGAAAAAACAGGCAGCCAGAAGTGAACAAGGAGGCAGGGCATTTTACAGTGCTGGCCATTTGTTCTAAGGTCTAAGTAGGGAGCCAAATCTGTGTAATCCTAGGGGTTGGAGGGCATATCCCCTGACATGAGCATTCTGTGGGGCAAAGTTAAGGTTATATAATCCAGCTGTGTCTTCTAGGGAGGGCGTGGAGAAAGAATCAGCCTTCCAAGTAAATTCAATGTGACTTTTGTCTCAAACATCCTATTTTCTTTGTCTTTGGTACACAGTACAATCCAGGAAGCAGTTTTCGGCGCTTCTGAGTCGTAAGTCAGGACTAGTGTTCATCTGGGGATATGGAAATCAGTCCTTACTTTGTTTGAGGAAATGTGTGTTTCCTTTCATATCTGAGGCTGATGGTCTGGCTGAAGCTATTGCTATTATCAGTGGTCAAGAAGAGGCTCAAGTCACTGACTTTTCAAACACGAACAATAATGATTTGTCTGATCATCTCAGTGAGACTGGTAGCCTCTTGAACATGGTGCCCATTGTGTACTTCTCAGGTCATAGGCTTAGGCACAGGGTGGTAGTGTGGACTGGCTTTGGTCGTACAGGTTTTGAGCCTTCAGGAGCCAGTCAGTCATTCTTAGGAGTATTGCCTGTTCTTAGTGACATTGTACTGCCTCATGCACAGTCTTAAAAGGTTCTTTGGCCTGTCCCATTTATCTCCTTTTAGCTCTTCTTATGTTATTTGTCTGTTCCTCGCTTTCCCTCTATTTGCATGTGATTGGTTCTCTTATGCTCGGTGGGATTGCACTGCATTAACTACCACTCCTCTGCTGATAGACTTCTGTCTTCTAGGCTTGTATAATGAGCCTGCCTAGCCATGTGATATGAATTGCATCGATTCCCTCTGGACCAGAGCCAAATGAGTGGTTACTGAGCCACAGAGAGAGTGGGATATGAAGCTCCTTGATGTTCCCGGGTTGGTGGAAATTTGATGATTTATGAAACCTGTTTCTATCTACTGGCCTCCCAAAGAATGTGCAGACTTTCTTCTTTCACTGTTAATGAACCATTACCCATTGTGTTGTCCAGCTAGCAGAACTTTGGTCTGAATTCTTGATGAAAATCTCTGACATTTCCTGAATCCACATAGGTTCTTATCAAATGTTTAACCTTACTTAGTTCTGCTTAATTTCTCTGCTTCTCAATTTATCCACCTCTTATTTATTCACCACCTTTTATGTTGTTTCTGTGCATTTGAGATCCAAGTTTTAGTTTTTTTAGCCATCACTTGGGAGCTGTGTGACCTTGGGTAAAGCATTTAAGTATCTTACACCTCTAGTTGTTAATTTGTGAAATGGACACATTAATATCGTTCTTGCAGAAAGGCATGGGATCTGACCCAGATGATGGCTTTGAGGTTTCTTCCAGCTTCAGAATATACGATGTCCATTCTGTTCTATTGGTTAGAGTATAGTCATCATTGCTGGTTAAGGATTTTGATTTGATTTGATTTGATTTGATTTAATTTTTATAAAGTTTTTATTTACTTTAAGAGAGTGAGAATGGGGGAGGGGCACAGGGAGAGGGAGAAAGAGAATCCCAAGCAGGCTCCGATGTGGGGCTCAAATTCATGAACTTGGAGATTATGACCTGAGCCAAAATCAAGAGCTGGACGCGGGGCACCTGGGTGGCTCAGTTGGTTAAGCGTTGGACTTTGGCTTAGGTCATGATCTTGCGGTTTGTGAGTTCGAGCCCCGCATTGGGCTCTGTGCTGACAACTCAGAGCCTGGAGCCTGCTTTGGATTCTGTGTCCCCCTCTTTCTCCGCCCCATCCCTGCTTGTGCTTTGTCTCTGTCTCTCAATAATAAGAGACAAACGTTTAAAAAAATTATAAAAAAAAAAAAAAGAGCTGGATGCTCAACTAACTGAGCTACCCAGGTGCCCCTAATTTAATTTTTTTAAGTTTATTTATTTATTGAGAGAGAGAGAGAGAGAGAGAGAGAGAGAGATTGAGCAAGCATGAGCAGGGGAGAAGCAGAGAGAGAAAAAGAAAGGAGAAAGAGAATCCCAAGCAAGCTCTGTGCAGAATATGACTTAGGGCTTGATCTCACAAACCGTGGATCATGATCTGAGCCAAAATCAAGAGTCAGACACATAACTGACAGAGCCACCCAGTCACCTCAAGGATTTTAATTTTAGGCTGATAGCACTCTAAGTTGGGATAGTTTTATTGAGGATAATAATCTACTCAATTCTTGCTGAGTACTCAATAACTTCTTAGATTCAACTCTATTTAATTCATGAAATATTTATTTTACACCTGGTGGGTCCTGGAAACAGAGATGAAAGATAATTCAGTCAAGGTCCTTACCCTGAAGGAACTCCCATCCTAGGAGAGAAATGGGAGTGACTAATTAATTAATTCTCTGAAGGAATAGGAAGGAGATAGTGTAGTATAGGGAAGGTTATTTAATCTGCATCTTGAATAATAAATAGGAATTTGCCCACTGGACATGAGGACTTAGGTGATTTCAGACAGAGGGATTGGCATTTGCAAAGGCATAGAGGTTTAAAAAACTGACATTTAAGGAACAAGACATCTTCTGTATACCTTGAGCATAAGTTGTGTGTATATGTTTGTGTGTGTATGTATTTCTTGGGAGAGAAAAGCAATGGGGAATAGATTGGTGAAATAGATAGGATCCAAATCATGAAGGGCATAAATTAATTGAATAAGAGAGACATTAGGTTAATTTATATGCTAATTATGGGGACTGGATTAGCAAGGGCATCATTAGGTCTGATTTGATTAAGTCTTAACTTGATTTGATTCTAGATTCCTCAGAAGCCAAACCTGGGTACAGTCAGGTACAGTAGTATACTTAAAATTAAAATGTAATAGCCATGTTAAAAAAAAGTCTTTACCTTTTAGAAATATACACTGTAATATTTTGGATGAAATGATATGATGTGCTTTGAGATAATGAGGGAAGGTGGAAGTGTTTGGGCGTGATATTATGATTTATAATAAGAAACATATTTGCTCTTGTCCTCATCTCTGGCTCCCAGCTCTTAAAACCCTTGGAATTTCCTGTGATGAGAGTGATAAAGGTGTTTCTTCTTATGTTAGTGAGGTGACTTTTAGTCTGGTATTTCTTCCTGTGTTAATGAGGTGAATTTTGGACCTCACCTAAGGATGGGGCTATTTGCTATCAGAGCCAACCTTGGTGACTGGAGAGTTGGAACTTTGAGTCCCACCCTCCTGACCTCCAAGGAGGGGAGAAGGGCTGGTGATCTAGCTCAGTCATCAACGGCCAGTGATTTAATCAGTCATGACTTCACAACAAATAAAAACCCAAAGGATGGAGTTCTGAAAGCTTCTGGGTTGGATTGGTGAACACATGGAGATGCAGGGAGAATGGGATGTTCAGAGAGGGCATGGAAGCTCTGTGCTTCTTCCCACAAACCCTGTCCTGTGCATCGCTTCCATCTGAGTTCTACCCTTTTATAATACACTGGTGAGCTAGTGAATAAAATATTTCTCTGAGTTCTCTGAGCCACTGTAGCAAATTAATCAAACCCAAAGAGGGGATTGTTGGAACCTCCAGTGTGTAGCAGTTGGTCAGAAGCATGGGTGACAACCTGTACTTGGCATTGGGGTCTTAAGTGTGTGTGTGTGTGTGTGTGGTGGGGAAGGTTCAGTCTTATGGGACTGAACCTATGGGATTTGACGCTATCTGTGGGATAAAGTCAGAATAGAGTTGAATTATAGGAGACACCATGCTGGTGTCTAAGAATTGCTTCAATGTGTGGGAACGCACCCATGTTGGAATTGGGGTACAGAACCCTTGTTAGTGGGGTTGTTGATGAGGCATGATTTGCTATGATTGTTGAGGCAGGATGATGCATACATGGAATTCATGTATTCATTTTCTCTATTTTTGTATTTGTTTGACATTCTGCACAATAAAAAGTTAAATAGTTGCGGGTATGTAATTCACAATTATATCATTTCATTTATTTATTCAACCTTCAGAAATTAATTGAGCATCTACTCAAAAGAGGCCTAAATTGGGGTCTTAGAAAATTTTCGATCTTAGTATAAAGAGCTTGCAATCCAGGAGTGGAGGTGACAGGCACATAAGTAAGTCTAAGATAAGTAGGAATATTATGAATTTCATATATTGAAAACAGGTCTACATTAAGTACTGTGGAAATTCTGGAGAGAAATCTTTTCCAGCTCGGAGGAATCTGGGAAGACCCTATAGTGAAGATGGCATTGAGCTTTATTTCTTCACTTAATTCAACAAATATTATTAAGCCCTACTATAGGTACTGTAGGTACTGTTCTCAGTCCTAAGGATCCAGTAGTGAACAAAGCTGATAAAGAGCCTATTCTTATGAAATTTACATATTAATGAGGACAGATAGACAATACATAATAAACATAATAAATACATTTTTTAAAATTTATTTTGAGAGAGAGAAAGAGAGAGAGAAGTGGGGGAGGGGCAGAGAGCGGGGGCGGGGGGGGGGACAGAGGATATGAAGTGGGCTCTGTGCTGACAGCGAAGAGCCCCTTGTGAGGCTCAAACTCATGAACTGTGAGATCATGACCTGAGCTGAAGTCGGATGCTTAATCAACTGAGCCACCCAGATGCCTCATGAGTACATTTTATCATATGTTAGAAGATGATAGATGTTACAGAAAAAAGAAAACGTAAGGCATAGTGAGGAAGATTAGTAAGGTTGGGTTAAGGATAAGGAGAGGAGGTTGCAGTGATAAACAGGTGGTCAAGGGTTGGCACATGGAAGAAGGTGATATTTGGGCAAACGCTTTTTTAAAAAAAATTTTTTTTTAAATGTTTATTCATTTTTGAGAGAGAGAGAGAGAAAGAGAGTGCGAGCAGGGGAGTGGCAGAGAGAGAGTGGGACACAGAATCCAAAGAAGGCTCTAAGCTCTGAGCTGTCAGCACAGAGCCCGATGCAGGGCTCGAACCCATAACTGTGAGATCATGATCTGAGCCAAAGTTGGATGCCTAACTGACTGAGCCACCCAGGTGCCCCCACTCTTTTTTTTTTTTTAATGTTTATTTATTTTTGAAAGAGAGACGGACAGGGACAGAGTGCGAGCAGGGGAGGGGCAGAGAGAGAGGGAGACACAGAATCCGAAGCAGGCTTCAGGCTCTGAGCTGTCAGCACAGAGCCCGATGCGGGGCTCGAACTCAGACTGTGAGATCATGACCTGAGCCAAAGTCAGACACTTAACCGACTGAGCCACCCAGGTGCCCCTGGGCAATCACTTTTTTTTAAAGAGTCATTATTTTTTACTCTTGATAAGGGACTTGGCCAAGTGAGTATCTGAGTGAAGAGCATTCCCACCAAGGGCACATCTGGAGCAAAGGCCCTGAGTGGGAAACCTGCCTCGTGTATTTCCAGAGCAGCAAGAGGACTGGTGTGGTTGGGGCAGAGTGAGCAAGGGGGAGGAGTAGGAAGTGAGGTCAGAGATGTAATGGGGGGGAGGCAGCGGTGGTGGTAGTGGTGCCAGGATGGGGGGCCGACCTTATAGGTGATTGTAAGAACTTTGGCTTTTACTCTTAATAAAATGAGGAGCCACTGAAGGAATTTGAGCTAGAAGTAAGTGTGACATAATTTGGTTTATAGCTTACAATGATTACTTTGGCTGTTATGTTAAGAACAAAAAACTGGGACGGGAGACCTTTTAGGAGGCTATTGGTGCAGTCTTGGCAAGAAAAATTTGTAACTCAGGCTAGACCAATAGCAGTGGATAGGGTGAGAAGTGGTCAGATTTTGGTTAGGCTTTCAAGGTGAAACCAACATAATTTCTTGAATGATGGGATATGGGTTTTGAGAGAAAAAAAATGTCGAGGGTGACTGAAAAATGGAGTTGCCATCAGGGGAGAGAAGGAAGGTGCAAGAATAGCCGTTTTGGGGAGACAAGAAGATCAGGAGTTCAGTTTTAGACATGTTTACCAGACACCTGAATGAGGTCAGGAAGGTGGTTGGAGTTTAGAGTTTGGGAGAGAGGCCTGGGGTCCAGGTGTATATTTGGAAGTTACTGTCATAGAGATGACATTTAAAGCCACAAGCCCGGATGAATTCATTGAGGGAGTGGGTGGGTTAGAGAAGACCAGGGGTGGACCATGGGTCATTGCATCAGTAAGAGAACGGAAGAGAAGCAACCAGCAAAGGAGCCCAGTTCACAGGGGGGATGATATGTGAACCTGGGAAGTCAGTCCTCTGAGGTGAGGGATCTGCTTGAATAGGAGCAGGATGATGGTAGAAAAAGAGATTATAGATAATTAATAGCATACATGTTTAGTATTCATGTATTTTTAAGTTTCCTGTTTAATGGAAACTTCATTCACATCGAGGCTGGTGTTAGTTTAGTTTAATACTCTACTGTCTTACTGGATTCATTAATTTGCCTTCTCTTTCCCCTTCTTACTGGGTCTCCAGTGAAACTCCTGTTTCCTATTTGGTGCACTAGTTTGTAAGGGTTCCAAACGGGCTGGCTCTAGTTTGCCAGCCCTTGGCTGAAAAGATTTTTTCCCCCGCAGGTCACCTTTGACCTGGATCATTCTTACAGATGCATTGGGTTAGAAATCAGTTATGAAGTAGGTTGGCCAGTTCCTTTGAGTCTGTTTTTAGCCGGCATCTATTCTAAATATAGGTTATTTGCATCATCTGTGTGGCCTAGTACATGACATATTTGATGGGAGATTGGTCTAGGTGACCTCTAGGATCCCCTTCACCCTCAAGATCCCAGTCCAGTGATTTTCTTAAAAAGTAAAAAACCCGCAAAATTCCTTTTGAAACTCTGTCCCCCATAGATTCTGCAGCACAGTGGTCCTCGGGGCTCTTCCTGTGAGTGAGTCTTGATCTCTTTTCATTTTCCTTCCCAGGCTCCTGATCTAACCTTTTCTGTTCCTTGTGGGCTCTGTCCTCAGCCCTGTTCTTTTCTCCTGCTCTCCACTCTCTGGTGACTTTCACCAGGCCATGCCCTCACTTCCCACCTCTACTCTGGTGACTAACCGATGTGTAGTTTAGCTCTGACCTCTCTGTGGAGGCAAAGGCCTTTCAAGGTTTTCCATTACCTAGATGTTAAAATCCAAACTCCTTAGCCTGGCTCAGGGCCCCCCTTTGTGCACCACCTGGTAGCTGGACTCCATTGGGAGGCTTCCAGTATGTTATCCATCATCTTTTTTCTTTTTTTTTTTTTGAGAGCGAGCTCATGCACGCGAACAGGGCAGAGGGGCAGAGAGAGAGAATCCCAAGCTGAGTGTGAAGCCTAATGCGGGACTTTATCCCACAACCTTGGGATCATGACCTGAGCTAAAATCAAGTGTCAACCAACACTCAACCGACTGAGCCACCGAGGCACCCCTATCCATCATTCTTTCTCCTTGCCTTTGCCCCTACTCTTCTCTCTACCATCATTACTTCCTCTTCTTGCCTCTATCTCCCTGCCCCCCATGCCCAGCACACACCAAGCTGATACCCTGCCCTTTGAGAACCTACTCAGGCCACTTACTCTTCATGATTCAGCTCCAATGACTATGTCCCTTGGAATCCATATCACATAGGCAAGGTTAAAAGCATTTTCTCTGTGTGCCCACAGTATCTTATGCACATTTCCACTTTAGCACTTGGCCTTATTGCTATAATTATTAGGGCAAAAAGAGTTGAATATGGTTGAACGTCAAATATATTTGTAAGTTGGTATTTCACTAGACTGAGTTCCTGGGAGAAGAGTTTGGTCCCGCTCATTGAGACCTGACCTTTAGAAGGTGCTTATTTTGTACTAAACAACAAATAAGTCTGTGTGAGTCCATGTTTATGAGAGATACACGGACTTTGATATGAATCAAAGTATATTGGCATAAATGGGCAAAATTGGATCTTTTTTATGATTATAAGCCTTTAAGTATATTTATTCTTTTTCTCTTGTAGGAGAACAATTCTTCCAAGGATGGTCTCCCATTCAGAGTTGAGGAAACTTTTCTGTTCAGCTGATGCAGTATGCTTTGATGTTGATAGCACAGTCATCAGAGAAGAAGGAATTGATGAGCTAGCCAAATTCTGTGGAGTTGAGGATGCTGTGTCAGAAATGTAGGAACAGTATTTATTCACTTTATGAGATGATAAAAAATTGCAAAAGAGAGTGACGTTTCAACAACATGTAGGACCAGAGCCACATTTCTCTGATTTTTAGTCCCTGGCTATAAATCATGGGCAGTAAGCTGCTTCTTCCATCATTTACAACTGAATTCACTAGTGTACATTATCCAGTCATCCATTTATACAAATATTTATGGAAAAAGGAAAGTTGCCCCTGACAAATAAATATGGGTGACATGCTCTTAGCTCGGTCAGAGGAACGATGACCATAACTCACCAAAGAAGATGACGGGGTGGGGGATCACCATGTGTCCAGTGCTTTGTGTCATGGTTGAAAGTGTGGCCTCCGTGGTTTGCTAGAAAGCTAGTTTTGGTTCAGAGTCTCTCAGTTTATGCCTGCAGTATTATTGCTGCCTACAGTCACCAGGTCACGGACCATTTCATGTTCAGCTGCATTTGATGTGAGACGTGGCTGCAAAATCTTAGTATGATTCTCAAGCAAACCTCCCATATGTTTATTCCCAGGCCTCGCTCTCACGGATCGTAGCATGCGTGTTGTATGGTGGAGCTCTAGGTAGCACCTTCCTCCTGGGTGGACTTTGGAGGAGCTGGGGAGGTTGGGCACGTAAACTCTGGGGACATCTGACTCGGCTGGCCTGACTGTTGGGTCTTCCTTCTAGGACACGGCGAGCCATGGGTGGGGCAGTGCCTTTCAAGGCTGCCCTCACAGAGCGCTTAGCGCTGATCCAGCCCTCCAGGGAACAGGTACAAAGGCTCATAGCAGAGCACCCCCCCCACCTGACTCCTGGCATAAGGTAAGAGGAGCCCCGGTCCGGGTTCTGTCAGCACCTGTGTTTGGGGGCATTTCCTCTTGAGAGTCTCTCACCATTGCTCTAGTGCTCCCTTCTGTCTCGTTCTTTCAGCCTGTGGTCTTGTCTGGCTGGTTGGCTCTGCCCACGTCTGCCCTTCCTTGCTCCCCAGGGAGAGCCTAAGCTTCCTCTCCATTTTGCGTTTCTAGGTTCATGGGCTGAGGAGACTTGTGGGATGGTTTCCTAAGCAGTCCAGCCCTACCTATTAATTTCTAAGTGCATTCAGAAAAACATTCATAAAACATTATAATTCGCCAGGCGATATACCTTATGTGATGTATTTGGGCAGATGCATTTGGGAGAAAAAGATGTTTTTTAGTTTTCTCCTCATGTTTCATGTTTTTTCTTTTATATAATCAGGGTCTGGTATATTTTATTTCTTTTTTGCAGGGAGCTGGTAAGTCGCCTGCAAGAGCGAAATGTTCAGGTTTTCCTAATATCTGGTGGCTTTAGGAGCATTGTGGAGCATGTTGCTTCCAAGCTCAATATCCCATCAACCAACGTATTTGCCAATAGGCTGAAATTCTACTTCAATGGTAAGACTTTAATGGTGTCATTTCCCTTTCTCATCAGTTTTAGTATCCAGTATCTTTTTTTTTTTTTTTAAGGGTTTTTTGTTTGTTTAATACATCTGAAAAGAACGCACTTACAAAGAATTGAGACATGTGAAAGCATTGGTTCAACACTAATGAATCTACAAGAATTAGGATTTGGGGAAGGCGGAGAAGATTACCTAAACATTTTTAAAAATTGGGAACTGCAACCCAAATAAGCAGATAAAATCCCCATTAACACTTATGAAGAGTCTTCATAAGACTCCATGATTTTTTTTACTAAACTAGAGAGCCTTAACTAGCTACTCTAGGGTTCCTCGTATGCAAAACAGAAATAAGGGGATTCCCCTGACTGGTCCCCACGTTGTTAAATGTCCTCCCCACCACCACCCGCACCCCAGCTTCTTCATGAAGCAGGTCTGTCTCCATCCTCCAACTTGAAAGAGGATGTGCATCATTCCACAGACATCTGTCTTCTAGCACCACCCCTCACACTTCCTCCATCTACCAGGTCTCCGGCTGTGTTCTAGGAACACCGTATCATACGCTGTTAAGCTGGACATCTACGATAAGCATGTAAGACAATGACTGACAGGGGAAAAAACGTTTTTTAATTACGTACTCAATCCATTTGGTGTATTTCAAAAGGTGCAATACTTTTCTTCATTTATCAGTGAACGAAGTTAGAAATTAACTTCAAAAAAAAAATCAGCAAATGACAAACAAATTTCCTTGAAAGTCACAGTCACATATAGAGTGCATCCTAGAAAAGAGGGGCAAGACAGGTTCCACCCGCTTTCATGAGTTTCATCAAGTACTAGACCTACTCAAGGGTGGAGAGAAAGGCAGCTTTCAAAAAGGAGTGTGTTATTAAATGAGGCATTTACTATACTCCTTCCTAAGAGCACCAGGTGGGGGACAAGTGTTCTAAACTAGATCTAGGAAGTGGAATGTGGAGTCAGTCCATCCTCCTCCCTTAAGGGCTGTCCAATGGTTACTGGATTTAAAAAACATGACTAAATAAAAACAAACCCCACACACACTCCCCCCCCCAAAAAAAAAGAAAAAAACAAAAACAAAAAGAACAAAAACAAAAACAAAACCCCTAAATGTCCCAGATTATTCTCCAGAGTGGATGGAGCCCCGGGAGCAGCTTCAACAGCCCAAATTAGTCTGTTACAGAGTCATCACAAGCATGCCTGGCTTTTAAACAAACAAACAAACAAAAAAATTTTTTTTTGAAACGACAGAACAAAAACTAGTACTAACCGCTTTCTGACAATACACAATTACTCAAATTAACTAGTACTGAGAGGGGGAAGGGGACCATACCTATGGGCCTTGTCTCACACGAGTGCATGTGGGTAGGTGCAGGGCATTTGTCATTATTGCAAAAACGAATTTTAATTTTTAATCTTTAGTTTGATTTAACATTGCTTTTAGTACGATGCTGACACCAGCTGTGCGGAAAGGGCTCTGGAGATGTTCATAGCAGCACACATCTGTGGGTCTTCTTCGGTTCTGGAGGCTCCAGGGCAGCCAGTATTGCTTCGTCAAATACATTCTTTAGGCCTTGCTGTGTGAGTGTAGAACACTCCACATACTTGAGCGCCTTCAGGTCACGGGCCAGCTTTTCAGCAGTCTCTGGAGTGATAGGCTTCTGTTTGTTCTTGGCAAGTTTCTCAATCGTAGAGGGGTCATCTCGGAGATCAATTTGGGTCCCAACAAGCAAGAAAGGAGTCTTTGGACAGTGGTGAGTTATCTCAGGCACCCACTTCTCCTTCACATTTTCAAATGAGGATGGAGAGACCACTGAAAAACAGACTAGAAATACATCTGTTTGTGGATAACTCAGCGGTCGTAATCTGTCATAATCCTCTTGCCCTGCAGTATCAAAAAGTCCAAGAGTATATGGCTCTCCACCAATCATAACTGTGACTGCATAGTTGTCAAAAACAGTCGGTACATACTCCGATGGAAATTTATTTGTTGTGTAGGATATCAGGAGACAAGTTTTACCAACGGCACCATCGCCCACAACAACACACTTAATTGTCTGCATTGCTGAAACAGTTTTGTATCCACTTTAAATATTTCAAATTCAATGGTGACCTCAGCTTCTCCGCCGGGGCCTAGTATCCAGTATCTTATGTAGTGTCTGTTGGGATGCAACTTAAGCAAGGTGGCATCAGAGTTAAATACTGAGGCAAAGGATACTCTTGACTGAGGTCTTTTGCTCCGTGCAAAACAGACTTGGGCCATCATCTCTCCTAGCTTTAGTGTCCATATAATCATCTATCTGTATATAAATGTCCATATCTGTATATATGTCCATCTATCTGTATATATAAGTGTCCATATAATCATCTATCTGTATATAAATGTCTGCACATTGATACCCACATGACTTACTCTGTCTCGCATTATATTTCAGTTTTATGAGAGCTCTCATGTATTCAAATCAATCACAGGCTAAGGAAGGAGAGTTTGCTAGTGAGTCACTGCACTGTCGCTGCCTTGATGGGAAGGGGCAGAGAGGGAGGGAGAGGCAGAGAGAACTCTAAGCAGGCTCCAACGTGGGGCTCGATCTCAGAACCCTGAGATCATGACCTGGGACAAAATCAAGAGTTAGACGCTTAACTGACTGAGCCACCGAGGCGCCCCTCTGTCGCTCCTTTGAAAGTGCCTCCTGGCCCTTCTGTGTACCATCACAGCTGCAGCTGTAGTTTTCCATCATTGCATAATGTCTCTAGTTATGTCAAGGACTGGCTGACATCCTTAAAACCAAATAATATTAATTTAAAAATTTTAGATGTGTTAATAAAACATTTTGGATGGGTCTGAAGAGAGAGTGAGTGTGCTAATTACTGTAAGAAATAAAATTGATCAGATATAAGTTGGAATTGCCTCTTAGATGAAATTATATATTAACTTTTAAAAATTTTAATATATTATCATTTCATGATGTTCTGCCATGTCAGCAAGGTTTGAGAATTACAACTATGAAAGCTTAGAGGATAAAACTGATTTACCCCAAGGCATTAATGATTTAAAGGAGTTACCTCAACAAGAAGTATTTGCAAGTGAGAAGCAAAGTTGTTTATGTGGGGCTGTGGTGTAGAAATCCAGGCCGGGTCACTTCACTGAGGGCCATTTTTAGCTTTCTCAGTGACATTTAAGTGAGGGTATCATCTATGCAAAAAGCTGGCCCTACTGATAGAATTCTGTGGATCATTAACACTGTTGTAACTGCTCTTTTAAGGTGAATATGCAGGTTTTGATGAGATGCAGCCAACAGCCGAATCTGGTGGGAAAGGAAAAGTTATTAAACTTTTAAAGGAAAAATTTCATTTTAAGAAAATTATCATGATTGGAGACGGAGCCACAGACATGGAAGCCTGTCCTCCTGCTGTAGGTATTAAGTGTACTAGTTTTCTCTGGTTGTGGTTCTGTTTTAAACAGCTGATTTAGAACTTGGTATGATTGCTTAGGTGAGATAAGAGAGAAGAACATCCAGGTGTCACTGTAAAACAACCAAAACAATTAAGACACCTTCAGTCTCAATATGTCAACTGACTTTTTGCAAACCTGAAAAAAAACCATCTAGAACTTTACCACCCTGTTCCTGTGGTATGGCTGCCACCTCTTAGCCCCAGTGTGTGCTCAAGGTTTGGCTTCGATTCCCCAAATAATACCACAAATAATAATTCAGATCTTATAACTGTAATCAAAATTTTACTGTCTTTTTATATTTGACGAACTATTTCCTCATATAGTATCTTCTCCTTTTTTTTTTTTTTTTAATTTTTTTAATGTTTATTTATTTTTGAGACAGAGAGAGACAGAGCATGAACAGGGGAGGGTCAGAGAGAGAGGGAGACACAGAATCGGAAGCAGGCTCCAGGCTCCAAGCTGTCAGCACAGAGCCCGACACGGGGCTCGAACTCACGGACCGTGAGATTATGACCTGAGCCGAAGTTGGACGCTTAACCAACTGAGCCACCCAGGCGCCCCAAGTATCTTCTCCTTTTTACTGAGTAGGGAACTGAGGCTGGTGGAGGTTTGATAACGTGCCTGTATTAAAGCATTTTATTCTTCTGAATGAATGCTGTTTTCTGAGACTAGGAAACATGCTATACAGCAATGTGTCACTTTCTTGCAGGACTTTGCCCTTATCAGCTCATACTAAATTAAGAAAACCTGAACCAAAAATGTAGTGGTGAGCTTTTTACTACCTAGTTTCCTGAGATCTAAAAATAGTTGTCTTTGTAAATGATTAACCCAAAGTGGTTAAAGAATCTTTGGATCCTTTTAACTTACTTTAGTCAATTCAAGATAAGAAGATGTCTTCAGATGATTTACAATCAAGGCTGCGGTTGACTAAGTCACGAATGCTGGACTAGTCCAATGAGGAGTATGTAGAAGTCACATATGCCCAGTTCTATCAGGGAGCTCCCCCTCCTGATGTCAAGAGGTGACAAAATTATAATTCCAGAGGACCCTTCCAGTCATTGGAAGATGACACGGCCTGACCGAGCCAAGGGAAAGTGTGTGCTGGCACACGTGGTCAGAGGAATGTGTGATTTGAAGGAAGGGCAACAGCCACCGTGTGCAGGCCTGGAAGGACCCAAGGGAGAAGTGACCAGGTTGGGGGCAGGAGGCAGGGAGGCAGCAGAGCAGAGTGAGGATGTTCTAGGCACAGACCTGGGCTGGTCAGTGCACAAGAACTGGCAAGAATGGGCTTTCTCTTCAGCAACCGCTGAAGACTTTATGCGTCAGGCACTTTGGTGTCCCTGTGAGGTCATGGGAAGCCCTGGAAGGCTGCTGGACAGAGAGGGAATGAGTTGGTGTGTTAGGACCCCGAGCGGGTGCTGGCATGCAGAAAGGAGGCTCAGTTAGGAGGCTACACTTAACTGGAAGGTAAGAATCTCATTATGTTTCCCTCCTTATGTGGTATGAGAACAAAAATGAAGAGAAAGGCAAGTAAAAGAATTTTCAACTTCCAAATTGTGTATGTAGTGTCTATATCCTGGCGGAAAAAGAGAAAATACTATGTTTTTAAATTTGTATTTATTTGAGAGAGACAAAGTGAGTGGGAAGGGAAAGACAGAGAGGGAGAGAGAATCCCAAGCAGGCTCCACGCTGCCAGCACAGAGCCTGATGCGCGGCTGGAACCCACGAAACTGTGAGATCGTGATCTGAGCTGAAACCAAGAGTCTGGTGCTTAACTGATTGAGCCACCCAGGTGCCCTGAGAAAATACTATTTTAAAAATGACTACAAGAAGGTGTCACTTGGTAGAAATTAAGGAAACAACATAACCTTCAATAATTTTGACGATGGAGAGTGGAGTGCTGGCAGCAGATCCTGGGACTGTCATCTGCTTCATCCCAGAATAACACCCTCCCTGGGAGGGAGGTCTGTCAGGTTCACGCAGGGCACCTGTCAGGAGGCGCCTGCTCTGGTCCTGATTCTAGGCCAGTGGGATCTCCACTGCACTACAGGCTTCTCTTTATTCTTCCCTCTTTGAGATTGCCTGGCCTAGTTGTGAATGCATCTGGTTTAGAACTCAGATGGGATTTTACCTTTGTAAGCAATTGCATTGGTTTTTAGAGGGCTTCAGTTCTCCTGGAAGCCTGCAGTGTCCCCTGGCCTGATTGGACTGACAGCGGTGTTGCACTGACTCATTCAAGGAGCTCCCAGGGAGCTGGGGAGGCACCCCCTTGAGGCTAGGCTTAACCTCTCTTTGCAGAACAGTTCATTCTTTTCAAACACTTACTGCCCTAGGGTGCCGCTATATCTTTTTTTATTTTTTTAACTCTCCTTTTTTCCCCTTTCTTAGGATGTTTTCATTGGATTTGGAGGAAATGTGATCAGACAACAAGTAAAAGACAACGCTGAATGGTACATCACTGATTTTGTAGAGCTTTTAGGAGAACTTGAAGAATAATACCAATTTTTATACAGTTTGTAACAACTTCGGTTAATTTTTAAAAGTTATACAGTTTGATACCGTTTGCCTAAAATTGCCTATTACAACTTAATGTATAGATTTGGTACTCATTATCTGTACTTCAAGTAAACTATGGAAAACTGCTTTTTTTAACTGCAGTCCTAGTGTTATTATGACCATTAATTACCTGGATAGTTTTATAATCTTAATTCTTTATGTATTTTCCTATCTGTATTTTATTTGAAGCCTTTTAAAGGTGGATAGTAAATTAAACACCGTCACTGTTGGAAATATGGGTTAGGCAGCTTTAGGTGACTATTGATTTTCCCTGTGGTAGGTAAATAAAAGTTATCCATGTATCAGAACAGATTTGTGGCATTGTCCATTCTGCCTGTGATGTATTTCAGTATCTAATATTTCAAGCACCTTTACGTTTTTGGGTAGAAACAACAGCCAGGCAAGGAACCAAGGGGCTGGAGACCCCGTTGATCACAGGGCGTAGTGCTTGTCACCACTCAGCCCCCACCAGCCCTCCCACTGGGCAGAGGGCTAGATGCGCTTTTATTAGCTCTTGGAATTTGTCAAACAGGGAATGTTACAGAGGCTTAAAAGAAAATAGAGCCTTGGAGCGCCTGGGTGGCTCAGTTGGTTAAGCTTCCGACTTCCTCCGACTCACGTCATGATCTCATGGTTTGTGAGTTCAAGCCCCACATCGGGCTCTGTGCTGACAGCTCGGAGCCTGGAGCCTGCTTTGGATTCTGTGTCTCATTCTCTCTCTTCCCCTCCCGCACTTGTGCTCTCTCTCTCTCTCTCTCTGTCTCTCAAAAGCAAATAAATGTAAAAAATAAAATTAAAAAAAAAATGGAGACTTGGAGCGCCTGGGTGGCTCAGTTGGTTAAGCCTCTGACACTTGTTTTTGGCTCAGGACATGATCTCACAGTTGTGGGATCGAGCTCTCCTTTGGGCTCTGTGCCTGGCATGGAGCCTGCTGAAGATTCTCTCTCCTCTGCCCCTCTCCTGCTCACTTGTGTGTGTGCTCTCTCTCTCTGTCTCAAAAAGAAAAAGAAAAAAAAGCCTTAAACAAAAGTAGTGACCTTAAAAAATGGATATTTGATAATCGCATGAAATAAAAGAAGTAATTACACATTTTACTCATTCCGAATGAAGATCAGAGTTTTGCCTTAAATAAATTAAGAAATGCCTCCTAATAGCCTATATGCACCATTTCTTTCTTAACAGATTACTCGGAAAGACGTGAAAGCCAGGTTTGCGTTTATTCTGGGAAGTACCAAGAAAGAGACATTTCAGAACATGCTTTGAAATTATGTGGTTATTGGGGAACCTGGGTGGCTCAGTTGGTTACACATCTGACTCTGGATTTTGGCTCAGGTCGTGATCTCACGGTTCATGGGATCAAGCCCAGCATCGGGTTCTGTGCTGATGGTGTGGAGCCTGCTTGGGATTCTCTCGCCCTCTCTCTCTCTGCCTCTCCCCACCCATCAAAATAAATAAACATTAAAAACAATAGTATGTGGTTATATACCCTCCCTGGTTGAAAATTGGGAGAGGATAAAGAGGTTTAGGAAGTAGGAAGAAGATAATGAAGTAGAAAAGGCCAGAATGGTTTAATATAGGAAATTATATGAGAAAAAATTTATACCTCAAAACAATAATTTAAATTTATCTGGCCAAATAATCAGATATTATTTAGCCAAATAGTCAAGTCAGATGAATCGAATTTCCTTCCAGATCCAAGTTGCCCCGGGAGAGACGTGAAGTAGGTTGGGCAACATTTACATGAGACTCCAGACAACGAGGCGGTTGTTCGGTCGAGGTTGCTGGCTGGCAGCTCTCCTGGAAGCCGTTTTGTGGGACTTGCACTTGCACCGAGCTCCGGGCAGGACTGGGCGTGCCAGGGCTGGCGTGCCAGGGCTGCCGGTGCTGCAAACTGCCGCCAGCAGTGTGCGTGAGCTGCAGAGCCGTCCTCGGGGAGGTGGAGGACTGAAGCCCCTGCTGCTTCTACCTGCCAGGCTGCCAGAGCCCGCCTTCTACAGGGCGGTGTCCTGAACAGGATGTGCACACTGGATTTGGCTCAGGGGAGTCTGCTGGGCTGAGAAGTCTACCCACATAGAACCTTTTAGACCAATTGCACAAGCCCCCAGGCCCCCAGGCTGCCCAGCTCTCAGCAAGCTGCACAGAAGCAGCACACACAATCCCTTCTTTGTTGTGTTGGGGTGAGCCTGAAATGATGCAAGAACTGCCCTAACCTCTTCCTTGCTTTTTGAATTCTGGATTTGCTGGAAACAGCCACAGAGTGGCTCTCCCAGGAGCTATGTACGTGGTTGTGGTAGGACAGGAGTCAGTAAGTGTTGGCAGTGCGATGTGGCTTTCTATCCTTGTGATGCCATTTTTCATTCTGATGATGCACACTGCTTATGTAAACAAAAATAGTTAAGAACTGGGGTCATGAAGTTAAGAATTGAAATTTTTCATGGTATTAAATTGAAACAGAAGTCCCTCAAAGCTTTTATACGCCTAAAAAAGGAGATAACCCAAGGCCTTTATCTCCTATCCCACCCCCTTCTCTGGTTTGCCGCTATGATTCTTCTCTCTTCTGGAGACAAGTGTTTCTTCCTGTCCAGCCGGCTGCCATTCCCAAGAGTTGGGGAGGGCATTCTAGGCCTGGGGCTGGAAGATTCTGGAGATTCAGACCTGGGGTAGGAAGCTTCCGGAGAGTCAGGTGGTCCGCCTCAGCAAATGTTGGCACAAGCATGATGGCTTTTGCCTCTGTGACCCTCAGAATTGTTATGATTGGATGCAGGAAATGTCGGGAGTGATCTGACCACACGTCACACTGCTCATTTTCACATTTCCAAGGTGTTTGCACGTTTCCTCTTGTGATTCTCACATCCCTGAGGTCAGCAGTATAGATATCGCTGTCCTCTTTTTAACAGGGGACAGCAAGCTCACAAGAGTTGATGACTGCTACAGGGTCACATTCAGAGCTGGAGCTCAGGCCAGTGATTTCCTCAGCGTTCTTTATATTATGCATTGCTAGAGAGTTGACAATTGGACGCCTGGGTGGCTCAGTTAAGCGTCCGACCTCGGCTCAGGTCGTGATCTCGAGGTTCGTGAGTTTGAGTTCCACATTGGGCTGTCTGCTCTCAGCACAGAGCTTGCTTTGGATCCTCTGTCTCCCTCTCTCTGCCCCTTCCCCGCTCATGTGAGCTCTCTCTCTCACAAAAATAAACATTTAAGAGAGTTAACAACTTACTGGGGCCAGAACAATATACTGTAAGCTAATACTTAACACTCTGATCACAAATGTTAATGTATATTAATACAGAAGATGAAATTTTATTCCCTAGAATGTAAGATGTGTTTTACAAAATGTTCAAGTGGTTTCATTTTAAATGGTCACTGAACTCTGCAAAAAGTACTAGTTTTAGTACTAATTCATAGAGGACTGTTCAGTACTTTGCTGATCAGTTTCCAACTCTGAACATATTTCTATATATGTTTATTATTTTCCTTTTGAATTGTTCTACTGAGTTTACCTAGGCATATCATCCTAACTCCCAGGATTCCTAACACTTGCATCAAAAATAGTATGAATTAAGACACTGCCCTGCTTTGAGAGCCCCACATATGTATATATTTTTGCCCCATGAATTTTTTTAATGTTTATTTTTGAGAGAGAGAGGGAGAAGGTGAACGTGGGGGAAGGATAGAGAGAGGGAGGCAGAGAATCCAAAGCAAGCTCTGAGCTGTCAGTGCAGAACATGATGCAGGGCTTGAACTCCCAAACCACAAGATCATGACCTGAGCCAAAGTTGACGCTCAACCAACGGAGCCACTGAAGCACCCTGCCCCATGTGTTTTCTAATTGAAACTGATAGTCTCCATACTTTCTCTTTTCCTACCTTCCCTTTCTCCCTCTCCCCATTTACTTCCCCCTTTGCTTCCTTCTATCCATTCATCATGTTATTGAACATCTATGTTCCAGCCAGAAACTGAAGGCATACGTTTAATAATTATTCAAGACTGAAGAAAAGGCTCCTTCACAGGCAGCCGTGAGAATAAGGGGAAAAGAAACAGGTTCTCTCAAGTGCTGGTTTGGAGGAGAGCAAAGTGTGGGTCTGAGAAGGCTTTTAAAAAGGATGATGGGGTGCCTGGGTGACTCGGTTGAGCATCCCAACT
Source organism: Panthera tigris (assembly GCF_018350195.1). Classification (NCBI taxonomy): domain Eukaryota; kingdom Metazoa; phylum Chordata; class Mammalia; order Carnivora; family Felidae; genus Panthera; species Panthera tigris. Next base: position 16,180,757 of record NC_056675.1, read on the forward strand.
CTTAATTTCAGCTCAGGTCACGATCCCAGTGGGATTGAGCCCTGCCTCAGGCTCTGCACTGAGTGTGGAGTCTGCTTGGGATTCTCTCTCCCTCTCTCTGCCCCTTTCCCCCGCTTGTGCTCTCTAAAAAATAAAAAAAAATAAATTTTAAAAAGGAGTATGGATGATATCACATGAATGGTAATTAAAAATGAGTTGGCATGGGGGCTCCTGGGTGGCTCAGTCAGTTAAGTGTCTGACTTCGGCTCAGGTCATGATCTCACAGTTCGTGAGTTCAAGCCCCACGTCGGGCTCTGTGCTGACAGCTCAGAACCTGGAGCCTGCTTTGGATTTTGTGTTTCACTCTCTCTGCCCACCCCTCCCCCCACTCATGCTCTCTCTGTCTCTCTCAAATATAAACATTTAAAAAAAGTGAGTTGGTTGGGGCGCCTGGGTGGCGCAGTCGGTTAAGCGTCCGACTTCAGCCAGGTCACGATCTCGCGGTCCGTGAGTTCGAGCCCCGCGTCAGGCTCTGGGCTGATGGCTCGGAGCCTGGAGCCTGTTTCCGATTCTGTGTCTCCCTCTCTCTCTGCCCCTCCCCCGTTCATGCTATGTCTCTCTCTGTCCCAAAAATAAATAAAAAACGTTGAAAAAAAAATTAAAAAAAAAAAAAAAAAAGTGAGTTGGCATGTGCAAGTAATATTCACCAGACCTACACACAACATATGGAAAATGAATTTGTAAATTTCAAATATTCCCAATGAAAATTCATAGACAAAATAATACAATTCGTTCTTCTATGGACGTTTAATAAAAGGACTTGACAAATTGGGCTAGAATTGCTAAACTGATTATTTGATAGATTAATATAATGATAGAAGATTCCTGTACATCACCAAGTGACCAGATCTCATCTAACCTGGCCTCATAGCAGCATGTGACACAGGTGATCTCATTCTTGATAGACTTAGTTCATTTAGCTTTCATGACATGCCACTTTCTTGAGTTTCTTCCTGTTTCCCTGAGAGAGTTTTTCACTCTCTCTTCCTGGTTCCTCCTTACCCTAGCCCTCTTCTTCATCTACATTCACTCCCCATAAGAATTTATTTATTTATTTTTCGGGCAATAAAGTCCTCTTTATTTATTTAGTATAATCTATTGTCAAATTGGTTAACACACAGTGTGTACAGTGTGCTCTTGGTCTTGGGGATAGATTCCTGTGGTTCATCGCTTACATACAGCACCAAGAGTTCATCCCAGCAAGGGCTCTCCTCAATGCCCATCACCCATTCTCCCCTCTCCACCCCCCCATCAACCCTCAGTTTGTTCTCTGTATTTAAGAGTCTCAGACAGTTCACAAATGCGTATCTCCAGGCGAGGCTGCGCTCCTGAACTGCAGATTCAAATACACACATACCTGTCTGATATCTCCACCTGAATATCTGCAGAGACATCTCAAACTCAATATAAGCAAAATGATTCCTGATCTTCACTTCCCCAGATCTCTTGCACCTACTTCACCTACAGCCTTCCCCATCCTTTCAGTTGGGGAGGCCAAAAACTTGAGTCACTTTTGGTTTTTCTCTTTCATTCACACTCCACGGTCGGTCGTTCAGGAAATCATTCTGTCTCTGCCATCAAGATACATTCAATATCTCACCATTCTCCCTACCTCCACTGCTACCCCTAGTTCAAGCCGCCATTTAAAATGTCAGATCGGGGCACCTGGGTGGCTTGGTTGGGCGTCCGACATCAGCTCAGGTCATGGTGTCACAGTTTGTGAGTTTGAGCCCCACATCGGGCTCTGTGCTGACAGCTCAGAGGCTGGAGCCTGCTTCAGATTCTGTCTCCCTCTCTCTCTCCCTCTCCCCTGCTCTGCCTCTGTCTCTTAAAAATAAATGTTAAAAATAAAAAATAGAAAATGTAAGTCAGATCATGCCCCTCCTCTGCTCAAAACCTTTGAGTGGATCCCACCTCAGAGTAAAAGCCAAGGTCCTTTCAGTGGCCCCTAACACCCTGCTGATCCAGCCCCGCGACCTCTGACTTCTCCCACCAGGCAGTCCCTCTCCTCTGTTCCAGCCAGGGTCTGTGCTGCTCTAGTGCATGCCAGGCATGACCCTCCCTGAGGGTCTCTGCTGTAGCCATTTCCTCAGCGTGGTGGGATCCCCTTCCAAACACTGGCTAATTTCATCACCTCTTTTTGCTTAAATCTCAGCTTTTCAGCAAGGCCAACTCTGACCAGACAGATTTAATACTGCATATTGCCCCTCCCAGCCCACCCTCAGAGTCCTATCTCCATTACCCCGTTCTACCTTCCCCTGCTATAGCATTTATCAACTCCTACCATATCATGTAAGCTACGGTATTTTATGTTTTGATTGCCAGACTCCTTTCACTGGACTGGAAGCTTCACAAGGGCAGGGGTCACGTTTTGTTCATATTATTTGAGGTGTCTGGTGCTTGGCACATAACAGAAACTCACTATTTGTTGACGTGACTAAAGACTATAGCCTAGTGTGAGGCAGGCTGCATTGTGAAATCCAATGACTTAATTAGGACAGAATTCCTCTTCCCAGAGTAGGTGTATTCTGAAAGAGCTCTATTTTAGTTCGTTGCTCTGTGCTTTTCTGAACAGAAAGCTCCTTTAAGAAAGCAACACAAGGGGCACCTGGGTCTCGGTTAAGCCTCTGACACTTGATTTCAGCTCAGGTCACGATCTCATGGTTCGGGAGTTTGAGCCCTGCATCGGGCTCTGCACTGACAGCACGGAGCCTGCTTGGGATTCTCCCTCCCTCCCTCTCTGCCCCTTCCCCTTCACACACATGCGCTTTCTTTCTCTCAAAATAAAAAGAGAGCAACACAAAAAGAGAATGACTGTTTCTAAAAGAAAATGTCATTCTTGCACATTCCGGTGGTCACCAGGGGAAGGGCCCCTGGATGGGGAATTGGGTAGATGAGGCAATTTGGGGAGCCTCATCCAACTCATCCCACAACTGTGAGCTCAGTTGTGATGGTTAATTTTGTGTCAGCTTGACTGGCCTCAGGGATGTCCAGATAGCTGGTAAAACATTATTTATGGGTATGTCTGTGAGGGTGTTTCTGGAAGATCAGCATTTTATTCAACAGAATGAATAAAAGACCCCTCCTCATTAATGTAGGTGGGCATCACTCAATCTTTTGGGGGCTCAAATGGAACAAGGTAAAGGAAGGGCAGATTCACTCTGCTTGAGCTGGGATGTTCACTTTCTGCTCTCAGATACTGGAGCTCCTGGTTCTTGGCCCTCTGACTTTGGACTGGAAGTGAAGCCATCAGCTCTCCTGATTCTCAGACCTTTGGACTTGGACAGAATTATACCCCTAGTTTTCTTGGTTCTCTAGCTGGCAGATGACAGATTGTGGGACTTCTTAGCTTCCATAGCCGCAGTAGCCAATTCCTGTAAGTCTCTTTTTGTATCTGTGTGTATCTAGATATCCTATGTTCTGTTTCTCTGGAGAACCCTAATAAGCCCAGTGAATGATAGAAAATTCCTGACTTCTGCATGGTTCACTTTAAGTCCACACAATTTGTTAGTGAAAAGTCTGTTCCCAGCAATTTTTTTCCAGTTCTGAATAGCTAGATCATCTTTACTAGTATTACTAATTCTACCATTTTTCTTTATACAGTTTAGAAAGCAGTTTCATATAAACAGTTCTTTCACTCACATCCTACAAACATGCTCTGAGCATCTAATCAGTAGAATTGTTAAAATGCATGTTTTTAGTTTAGGTTTTTTTTTTTGTTTTTTGTTTGTTTTTTTTTTGAGAAAAGTGGGGGTTGGGGCAAAGAGAGAAATGGAGAGAGAGAATCCCAAGCAGGCTCCACACTGTCAGCACAGAGCCCGACATGGGGCTCAATCCCCTGAACCATGAGATCATGATCTGAGCCAAAGTCAAGAGTCAGATGCTCAACCGACTGAGCCACTCAGGGGCCCCGAAAATGCAGGTTTTCTATGCCAGAGCTCACTATGCCCTCTCTCTCCTACTGCTTTCTGTGGCATTAAGAAGAGCCAGTTACAAAATTCAGAGCTGAAGGGACGTTAAATGTCATTGGGTTCCACCTCCCCATTTTATAGGTTAAGGGAACAGAACACCAAAGAGGGAAGCACCTCATCAAGGAGCAGCGCATGGACTTGAAAGGGCCTGTTCTTCTGACCGCTGCCCCAACCTCCCAAACTCCATGCACTGGTACACAAAGCCTGTTTCCCAAAACACCTTGTTCAATGGCTAGTTAGAAGCTGGTGAGCTTATTTAATATTTTGCTCTATAGACTCACATATGCCCACTTCACAGGGACAAGCTATTTTTCAAGAGGTACAGGGTCATTCTTAGCACAAGTTCATAAAAAAAGACTGCAAACATGTCATATGTGAAAATCAAGATGTTTTATTGACTTTTATATGTTCTTGGAGAAAACCATTCACATGTAAAAGTTTGACATTTGATATGAGAATTATCCACACTTTATTTTACACATAAATTCTTTAATTTGGGGGTCAGACCTAATTTTTCACTTCAACAGGACTTGCACATGATTACAGTCACAAAATTGGCACACTGTATTAAAAAACTAAATCAGAGCTAGACAAAGTAGGCAGCTTTATTCCAATTTAAATCTCAACATGCACCACCCCTCATACGTAATCTTGGAAGTATCTGCTGTGAGCTTACTAAAATATTAACTACAGAATGTCTGAGGTCACAAATGATTGTTTACAAAATAAAACCTCTTTTCTTAATGCTACTCAATTTGTTGTAGAAAAATATACAAATAAAAATTAGTGCTATTCAAGGCGTTCATTTCAGAATCACATATGACACATTATTTCCCCTCATATAGAGCCATCACAATATGCTAGGTAAAGACTGAGTTACTGATGAAATGCACCTTAGCAACCACTACCAGCTTAGTAATGACACGTCATTTACTATGCTGACCAATTAAACAGGAGAGAGAATTAAAACACTTTCAGGTATTGGGGACACTCAGAATTGGTTCCTGGTCTGAGACTCAGAAATAACTGCTAGAGTAACATGACAAAATTTATATTTCTTCCTGATACAAGAAATTTGCCTAAAAATCTGTAATTATAAAACAGATTTGCTTTTTATGAAGAAATTGCTAACTTTTTTTTTCATGGTTAGATTCCTAGTTGGAGAGGATTCAAATTTTAATTCGGGCCCTCTTTTCCCAGAGGGTGGGGAGGGGTGGCTGGTGGTTGGTATAAGGTATATTTGAGGACTGTTACAATCAAACTATAATAGTTTCCTTTCTTGTGATTATGTAAATTTTAAAGAAAAGAGGTCTCTCATAAGCTATATACAGCAGTTTACACTTCAGTGTTTCTTTTTCACTTGATATACAATTAAAATTAGTTTATGACAAATACTTGTCACATAAATTTCTGTAGGCACATCTAAAATCTGCAGCTTTACTGGAGGGGTGAGGTCTTCAGTGGGATCATGATTCTGGATTCCATTTCCTGAATAAGTGGGACTGAAAACAAGGATCAAGATTACCGTGCTTGTTCTTTTCTAAACAGATTATGGTAAATATACATTAATGAATATGTTGCTGAGAACGTTCAGAGGACATGTTGCTTAAAATCAGAATAGAGGAAAATATAGGACTGATCTCAGGGGCAGAAATGTACAAGCTAATGGTAGATCAATTAACATCCTATGAGATGTTATTAGAATTAAAGCAGATTCTGTTTGGAGATGTGTTTCATTTGTAGGGAATTAGGAAAGTCCATGTTTTAAGAAAAATGGTGCTTTATCAAAAGGTTGAGAACTTTGAACTAAAATAAAGTTATATAGGGGCGCCTGGGTGGCTCAGTCGGTTGGGCGTCCAACTTTGGCTCAGGTCACGATCTCACCCTGTGTGGGTTCGAGCCCTGCATCAGGCTCTGTGCTGACAGCTCAGATCCTGGAGCCTGCTTGTCTCCCTCTCTTCTGCCCTTCCCTACTCACACTCTGTCTCTCTGTATCTCTCAAAAATATATAAACATTGAAAAATTTTAAATAAAGTTGTATAAAATCAAATAATACTGCATTTGACTATACTCTGTAAAGGAAAAGATACACGGTACTTCAAAAACGGTCACTGCTGAATAAAATAGGCCTCTGGAAACTAATGAAAGTGTAAGAACAGGCAACAAAGTCACATGCAATTATATGGTGTTTTGAACTAAAAGACAAGATAATACTTATTTTCTAGAACAAACTACTCTTTGATTTTTGTTAGTAGTATATGAGCTTAAGTGTACCTGAAATGCAACATGATTGGTACTTATTACCTGTGTCAGTATTTCTGGGTTGTATTAAGCCCAACTGTTCTTACAAAAATCAAACCACCAGGATTTCATAGCATACATGCATGCAGGTATGCATGTGCATGCACAGACATGTACATACAGAAAGTCAAAATGTCAATTTTCAAAATTTTTAATTGCTGTATTAAATTATAATGTTTTTGGGAACAGATAATTTTGATGAGAAAGGGAAAGCTTAGGAAAAAATTGTATAATAAATATTCAGAAAAATACAAAAAAAAAAGGTAATGATGTGAAGTGTACATCATGCGAGGGTCTGAAACTGTACCAGACAACGTACATAGTTTTTTTTGTTTGTTTTTTTAAGATTTTTTTTTTTCCTGCACCCAATGTGCGGCTCGAACTTACAACTCTGAGATCAAGAGTTGCATGCTCCACTGACTGAGCCAGCCAGGCTCCCCCCAAACATACTTGAAAGAATGAAAATTCCTTATTGAAAAGAAGTCATGCAACTATTAAAGAAAAATCTGACTAATCTTCATCCCCCCAAACTTATGATTCACCATCCTAGAGCAACATACTATTTAAAAAAAAAGTACAAGGGGCACCTAACTGGCTCAGTCAGAAAAGCATGCGACACTTGAGCTCAGAGTCGTGAGTTCGAGGCCCACGTTGGGTGCAGAGATTACTTAAAAATAAATAAATTAACTAAAAAGTAACATATTAGCTTTAGGGTGAAAGAACATAAAACAGTAAGATGAGAAGAATGACAAGTTTTATGTCTTGAAAATGTTACCTGTATAATACACCAATTCTTCCCAGCCATGTTTATGCCATGCTGCATTCCGTATATCTTCCCTGGTCTGAAGATCCTTGTAAGCTGAAAAATAACCACACGGGAGATACAAGACTTAATCCAAACACACTGTCCTGCATTCCACTAGCTATGTCCAACAAGTACTGATTTAGCTGCTCAGCTGGTTTTCTCAAAGTAACTACTGAGGGAATTTAGTACTAAGCTGGGATAATTGTGAGCTGGTTATTCTGAGAAAAATTATGTTAGGCCTTGTAAGAGAAGCAAATAAACAGCTCTTTAAATTTTACAGTCTAGTGGATTCAAGACCTACCTTTCAAACCGAGGTTCTTCAATAATGTTAAACTCATAACCAGAAACTGTCAGACTGTAATTAAGCAATATTCAATTTTGTTCAACATTTCCAAAGCACTACAATTATCTGGGTGAGAGACTGTGTTCAATGCAGTGGAGAACAAAAAGACAAGTAAAGACAAGGTCAACTGTTGAGCACTGTGGAATACTCGAGAACAGAGCCCACAGGAACAGGGAGGAGACTGGAGAGAGGTGTCTGGAAGGTGTGATTTGACCAGGTGGGTCGGGCTCAGAGGTTGAAAAGAATGTCACTGACAGATAGTAACAGAAGACAAAGGCATGCCAGGTGGAGAGAAGAGCATGGTCAAAGGTATCACGGCCCTTGGTGTCACGTGGTACAATTCAGGTATCTCATCTGGGTGCCTTGGTTGCCAAATCCCAGCCTGGCAAGATCCTTCCAACTACTCACCAGGGAAATGCCTCTTGACAGGGTCAGACAAGATTAAAAGGACAAGAATCAGGGCTTCTAGTTTCTCTATTCTGGGACACACACCCTATTCTTCACAGGGCTTCTTTCTCCTTATGAGAAGACCTACCTTTGTAGGTATAGCAACTTAATCACCTAAAGATAAAATTTCCCTCAACTAGTAATAGACTATAAATTTAGTACCTAAAATTGTGAAGAGGCTGAAAAACAGAAGGAAGAGAAATCTTTTACCTCTTACCACCCAGAGCAAAACAATTTAGCATTCATATGATAAGCAGCAGCATCCAACTGAGGGCAGGTGCATGGCCAGTGCACTGTGTGGTGGCTCCCCCTTGCAGGGAACAGGTTGGAGAGGGCTGTGTTCTTTTTTTTTAATTTCAGTTTTTTAATTTTCTTAGTTAAAATTTTTTTAATTTGGTAAAATATGCATAGCAAAATTAACTTTTAACCATTTTAAAATGTACAATTAGGTGGCATTAAGTACATTCACAATCGTCCCACTTTGTTATCCATCTCTGAAACTTTTTCACCATCCCAAATTAAAACTCTGTATCCACTGAACACTAACTTCCCATTTTCCCCTCCAGGCAGCCCCTAGGAGCCTCTACCCTGCATTCTGTCTCTGTGAATCTGCCTATGCTAGGCACCTCATGTAAGCGGAATCTAATGTTTTCAAGGCTCATCTATGTTGAAGCACGTATTGGCATTTCGTTCCTTTTTTGGAAACAATGTTCTATTATATATACATACCACATTTTGTTTATCTGTTTATCCATCAGTGGACACTTGGGTTTGAGGCTTTTTAAAGGCAGGAAGCACTTGGTCAAGTTCATATTACTGGGGAGAGGGAGCCCATAGATGGGGGTGGTGGAACAGATGGACGGGGCAGGGCCTGGAGGAAGGTGAGGAAGGAATGGCATCAAGTGCGAGGGTAAAAGGAAGAGGTGCTGTGTTGTAGAATGACCTGCTTTGAAAAAGCCAGAAGTGCCCACGGCTGAGCCTGGTTCAGTTGCTGACGATTCTAGGTGATGGATTTATCATTTGTGAGGCACAGGTACCTCACTGTGGTTTGTAGTGGTGAGGATTAAAGAGAATGATGCAGAAAATAACACGCTGGAGGTGCCCGATAAACACGGTTCTCTAAAAAATGTGGAAAAGTGAGGGTAAGTTTTTGGGGCAGGCTACTGAGAATTCATCTCTGCATATCTCGATGCTTTTTCCTATATAATAGGGTAGTGGACATCTGGGACACTGACTGGGGACAACAAAGGAAGGTAGAGAAGAGTACTGCCTAAGCAAAGACACATGCCGCAATCTGGCCGCTCTCCAATGCCAGAGCACCACACTCTTCCTGGCTTCTGCGTCTCTGCGTGGAGGAGCAACTTGGTGAACTCCTTGTCAACTGCTGTTGTGAAGCCTTAAGTCCTCCCCATGGGACGGAGTTGAGGGCCTATGCTCCCCACAGCTTCTGTGAGAGCTCTGCCACTTACACCCGCCAGTGCCTGTCTGCTCTGTCACCCGCGAGTCCCTATCCAGACACACTGGAAACCCTGACGTGAGTGGAGTGGGTACATGGCTTGCCCTCTGCCTGAGAGTCAAAGCACATGGCAACCCTGACCATCAAGTTCCTGTGCTCAGATACCGAGGGTGTCTGGGAAGGTGCGCAGGAGCCAAGCCTGAGGGGAAGGTGAGGGAAGAGGTCTGACTTTTCAGTTTATATCCTCCAGACAGACCACATAATTATTTAAAAAACAAAACAAAACAAAACGGCTTCACCCCTACCTTGAACCCATAAAGGTTAAATTATGTTTAGTACAATCTCTAAAGGCAGGGACATATGTTTTGAAGATTTGTTCCCAAATCTATTATATTTGACAACTCTGGTATTTATGAAGTCAAATCCCAGTTAGCTAGAGAACCAAGGTCCCTAGGACAACGTTGCACCTGATGCTCGTGGGAGCATCTATTATTTGGTGCAGGGTTTTCAGTTGCTTACACACCAGGGAGGCCCAGTGTGTGCAGCTGAGATCAGCAACTGGTTGAAGCAGTGATTGGTGGAGGTGAGGATGGGGGTCTCTTCCCCAGACCCTGATGGTGTAAAAACTACTTTTCTTGCCTCAAGCTTTCCACTTCAGACTTAGGTCCTCAGCAGGTCTCTTACCATTTAGCCAGTCTGCACTATTTACAGTTTTCTGACCACTGTTTATAAAAATTCCCGTATCTCCATCACTGTTCTAGCTCTTCCTGCTTGACTTTACCTGCAACCTATTTAGATCTGAAAGTCTAGCTCATATTCACCTTTCACTGATTTTCCTCAACTACATGTTAGTTTATATCCCTTTAAGCGCTGGGAGTGCCCCGAATATAACTGTGTTACTGATCACACATTGCCTCGTGGCATATCCCTTATGTTGTCTTAATCCTTCATTAGCCCTGTCACTTATCTTTGTAAGCCTGCCATGCTAACACAGCAGGCTCTCAGGGTGCAGCACGTGGTGGGACTGAGCAGTCAAACCAACATCTCAGTTTATTAATATGGTCTGGAAATGATTTACACTTTTCATTTTTTAAACTTTAATAAATAGGGGTGCCTCGGTGGCTCAGTCGGTTGAGCAATGGACCTTGGCCCAGGTCATGATCTCACAGTTTGTGGGTTCGGGCCCCACGTTGGGCTTACTGCCATCAGTGCAGAGCCGGCTTCAGGTTCTGTTCCCCTCTCTCTGCCTTTCCTCTACTTGTATTCTCTCTCTCTCTCTCTCAAAATAAACAAACATTTGAAAAAAACCCACAAAAACTTTAATAAACATACAGACGTACCCAGAATGTACCAAGCTATTACTTAGACCTAATTCCTGTTCTTAGCAGGGAGACAGACACAAATAGCCACACGTGATTACCTACATGATACTGGGCTCTGGGGGTTCAAGAGGAGAGTGACACTCATTAGCGGGGGAGAGGGGGCACACCTGAGTCAGGCCCTGAGAGATACTAACGATGGTGCCAAACAAAAGTGGGCAGGGTTGGAAAAGGTACACAGAGAAGGGCCTCTGGACAATGTAATCAGACACAAGGCAGGCAGCGAGTGAGTGTGTGGGGAGGTGTTTCTCTGGTAAAATGCAGGATTGTTTCTGAGGAGTCATGGGAAGTGTCTAGAAAGGGACAACAGTTTTACCATCTTCCCTCTCCCACGGCTGCCTGTTCCTTTCACCACTATTCCCACTCCCACGTCAGCTGCTAACGTGCCACAAATCTACAGGCTTTTCACTGTTGACCTCTTTCCTTGCAGACAGTTCATCACTGTTGACCTCTTTCCTGGTAGATAGCCCAGCATTTACTTTCCATCTATGATGTTTGGATTTGCTATGGTGTTTAAAGTTACTGACTTGAGATGTGCTTTATTGCCTAGTTTAATTTATTTGGTAATGAACCCTGAAATCCCAGTAACACAAAAATGAAGGAAAAAACACATACCCCAAAGATGATGCACCATATATAGCTGCCCAATCTGAGAGAAGAATCCTCCAACTGCTTCATTACCATCCTGTCTGAAGCGAATTGCACGAGCCCTGGAAGGGACAATGACAATGTTCAGATACTGAATCAGGTGCATTAAAAAGAATCAGATTTTTTCTATCCTCAGAGCAAGTTGTTCAATATGAAGACTGTTTTTTTAACTACCAAATGCAATTGAATGTTATTTTAATATACAGAACCTATATAAGATGTAAATGTACTTTTCTGTTACCAGAAGAGTCATTTTTAGGGGAAATGGACAGTAATGACTAAACAAAATCAATGTTTCAGAATACATGGTTGCACTCCTGATTCTTGACATAAAGTCAAGAAAATTGGCAGAGGATAGGACCTGTCAACTTAAACAGAACTGCTTCTCCAAGAACCTGCTGAGGGAAAGCGACAAAAACCTGGATATTAGAACACTCAAGATGCCAAGAGTTACTATATCTAAGGGAGACAGGGGCCGCCCTGGAGAGTGGGGTTTAAGACAGAGGAGAAGGGAGCACACCCTCAAAGCAGCTGCAGACCATGATTTCTGAAGACACATGAGCTTTCTAAACTCAAAGGGAGATTCTTCAACCTCTTGGACAGCACATGGAAAAACATGAATGTGGAGCTTCCTGCTGATATACCATCACTATCAAAACTGGAACTGCCTCGTGGTATTATAATAGTGTTGTATGGTGACAGAAGGTAGCTACACTTGCCCAATCACTGTGCTATACACCTGAAACTAATTTAACATGTGTGTCAATTATACTTCAATAAAAAATGAAAGAAAAAGATTCTGCCTCTTGTTTTTTTTTTTTCCCCTTACCAGAATGAACCATCAGGAAAATGAGTACCAAATGGCATTCCTGTGTGTGGGAGAATATGTGTATATATATATATATATATATATATATATATATATATGTGTGTGTCTGTGTATAACATGAAATTCTGCTTATCTTGAAAAAGAAAACCAAAGCCGGAGGAATCACAATCCTAGACTTTAAGCTATACTACAAAGCTGTAATCATCAAGACAGTATGGTACTGGCACAAGAACAGACACTCAGATCAATGGAACAGAATACAGAACCCAGAAATGGACCCACAAACGTATGGCCAACTAATCTTTGACAAAGCAGGAAAGAATATCCAATGGAATAAAGACAGTCTCTTCAGCAAGTGGTGCTGGGAAAACTGGACAGCGACATGCGTAAAAATGAACCTGGACCACTTTCTTACACCATACACAAAAATAAACTCAAAATGGATGAAAGACCTAAATGTAAGACAGGAAGCCATCAAAATCCTCAAGGAGAAAGCAGACAAAAACCTCTTTGACCTTGGCCGTAGCAACTTCTTACTCAACACATCTCCGGAGGCAAGGGAAACAAAAGCAAAAATGAACTACTGGGACCTCATCAAAATAAAAAGTTTCTGCACAGCGAAGGAAACAATCAGCAAAACTAAAAGGCAACCAACAGAATGGGAGAAGATATTTGCAAATGACATATCAGATAAAGGGTTAGTATCCAATCTATAAAGAACTTATCAAACTCAACAACTAAAAAACAAATAATCCAGTGAAGAAATGGGCAAAAGACATGGATAGACACTTCTCCAAAGAAGACATCCAGATGCCCAACCAACACATGAAAAAATGCTCCACATCACTCATCATCAGGGAAACACAAATCAAAACCACAATGAGACACCACCTCACACCTGTCAGAATGGCTAACATTAACAACCCAGGCAACAACAGATGTTGGCAAGGATGTGGAGAAAGAGGATCTCTTTTGCATTGTTGGTGGGAATGCAAGCTGGTGCAGCCACTCTGGAAAACAGTATGGAGGTTCCTCAAAAAACTAAAAATAGAACTACCCTATGACCCAGCAATTGCACTACTAGGCATTTATCCACGGGATACAGGTGTGCTGTTTCGAAGGGACACATGCACCCCCATGTTTATAGCAGCACTATCAACAATAGCCAAAGTATGGAAAGGGCCCACATGTCCATGGATGGATGAATGGATAAAGAAGATGTGATATATATATATATATATATATATATATATATATATATATATACATACACACACACACACACACACACACACACACAATGGAGTATTATTCAGCAATCAAAAAGAATGAAATCTTGCCATTTGCAACTATGTGGATGGAACTGGAGGGTATTATGCTAAGTGAAATTAGTCAGAGAAAGACAAAAATTGTATGACTTCACTCATATGAGGACTTTAAGAGACAAAACAGATGAACATAAGGGAAAGGAAACAAAAATAATATAAAAACAGGGAGGGGGACAAAACAGAAGTGACTCATAAATATGGAGAACAAACTGAGGGTTACTGGAGGGGTTGTCGGAGGGGGGATGGGCTAAATGGGTAAGGGGCACTAAGGAATCTACTCCTGAAATCATTGTTGCACTATATGCTAACTAATTTGGATGTAAATTTAAAACAATAAAAAATAAAAGAAGTTTTGAAAAGACAAAAAAAGAAAAACAAAACAAACAAAATAAGTGAATTCATCAGTTGCCTTATAGAGTCAAGGTACAAATTCTAATTCATCTCTATATCCTCATTTAAAAAAATGGAGATTTTATAAATGATACTTTTAATGATATAATAAAAAATGTTGAAAGGCTAGAAATGAAAAGTTTATAGGTCTTGTATATGGGATATTATAAAACATTGTGAAAAAAGAAAATCAGAACACAAAAAAAGAAATTGTGATTAAATTGACTAAAAATTTGCACTTGTCTTAAACTTTCCTTTTAAAATTTCCTACTGCAAGCGTGTCAGTTCCTTAAACACCTTCTTTCAGATTTGTACCAACTACTTGATATTTAGTGATGCATCTGAAATCCTAAAACTATTTTTAGAAAATGTATGTTTCCCAAAAGCAGTTTTCTAGAATCAAACTTAAAAATGAAAAAAGTGGCTTGAACAATACAGGGAGGTCACCCAGAAAAGCACAGCTGGAGACCGCCCACCACAGACTACCCAGTAAATTTACATCAACACGTTTTGGTCTAAAGTCTGTGATCAGGGTGTCAGAATTGACAGGACTTGGGAAGATAGATTCATTATAGTTAATTTAGAAGAGTTGGGGGCATATGAACAAGGATATCAATCTACTAACATCTACCGTGAGACAGTACTCTTGGGGGACAAGATATCTGAGTTGGCTTGACCAGAACATTTTTGTCCTGGAGGAAAACTTCATAGCAACTGAATTAGAACATCAAGGAAGCAGCGGGGTATAGGATCAGAGCAAGGGCAACCGCAGTGGGAGTGATAAAGCCAGCCTCCTTAAGATCAATTTGTACATCTCAGCTCTCATACCCATAAGCTCAACTCTGAGGGTGACCCAAGCTTTTAGGCTCTTTTGTGGTGAAGGAGGGATCTCTTGCTATTGCTCCCATGGGCTACCCCTAAATGATATTAAATTGTTTAACCTTTATATCTAGAATTAAGTGATTGATAGCTTCACAAAAATTACAAATCTGATTGGTAAATTATTGAAATTAAGCAGATCACTTTAACGTGCATTCTAACTTAGAGGTGGGGAAAAACTGTCTTTCACTGATAGTGATAAATATTCAGGATTATTAATTTCATTATGAATTTTTCTAATTCAGTTACAGTAGGCAAAGAAAACGTACTTGCCTTAGCCTCGTAATAATCAGAAGCATGTACTGAAGAGGAGATCACCATCTTAAATAGTTACCTATATGCCAAAATATAAATTGAATGCTGAGCTGGATTTATAAATAATTTTTTAAGTAACTGAAGAATAAATCTCAGTACTTCCTTGTGAAAGCCACGGTGGACAAATCTTTTTTTTTTTTTTAAGTTTGTTTTTTTGTTTATTTATTTATTTATTTATTTAGACAGCAGAATGCATGAGTGAAGGAGGGTGTGTGTGTGGGGGGTAAGACAGAGAATCTTAAGCAGGCTCCACACTGTCAGCTGTGCTGACAGTTGTGGGGTTCAAATCCACAAACCAGGAGATCATGACCTGAGCTGATAATAAGAGTTGGATGCTCAACTGACTGAGCCACCCAGGCACCCCCATGGTGGGCAAGTCTTAATTAGTAACATGCAAAAATAGAAATAATGAATGATCCTATTCTGTGGGCAACTAAATTATTACATTTATAAGGCCCCTCCCTAAAAAAGGTCCCTTAATAAAATGGTGCCTATAGGTACTAACTGTATAACAGTATACAATTAAATATGTATTTCTTAGTTTTCAAATTAAAAAAAATTCTAACTTGCATTATGTAGCCTTTGATGACCCAAGAAGAAAAGATTTATTAGAAATATGAATCATGGGGGCACCTGGCTGGCTCAGTTGGTGAAGCGTGCAACTCTTGATGTCTGGGATGTGGGGTCAAGCCCCATGTTGGGTACAGAGATTACTTAAAAAGAAACTCTTAAAAAAAAAAAAAAAGAATCACAGAGCCATTTTTTGGACCTAGATCTTAGAAATTATGTAGTTCAAAGCAAGAAATTTCAAAACTGGAAAAAAAAAAGAACACATGGAAGGAAATGGATAGTGCTTTCGTTTAAATCAAGGCTAGCAAAGCAGACCCTCAGACTAAATCCCCTGCTCTGTTGCTTGTTTTGATGGCCCAGAACCTAAGAATGATTTCTACATTTTTAAATGCTCGAAAATCTAATCAAAAGAATATTTTGTGATACATGAAAATCATGACATTCAAATTTCAGCAACCATAAATAAAGTTTTGTTGGAACACAGCCATGCTCACCCATTTACAAATAGTTCACGGCTGCTTGCACACTAAAATAGCAGAGTTAAATAATCGTTATGGACCCAGAACAGTCCACACAGCCTAAAATATATTTTTTTAATTTTTTATGTTTTATTTTTATTTTTGAGAGAGCCAGACAGAGAGAGACAGAGCACGAGGGAGACACAAAATCTATGAAGCAGGCTCTAGGCTCCAAGCCGTCAGCAGAGAGCATGATGCAGGGTTCAAACCGGTGAACCATGATATGACCTGAGCTGACATCAGACGCTTAACTGACTGAACCACCTAAGCACACCAAAGCCTAAAATATTTATTATTTGTTCCTTTACAGAAAAGGTTACCAACCTGATTTAAATAAAATATTCTCTATTCCTAATTTTTAAAGTGTTTCTTATTAGAAATTAGTGTCTCTAGGGGCACCTGGGTGGCTCAGTCAGTTAAGCGTCCGACTTTAGCTAAGGTCATGATCTCACGGTTTGTGGGTTTGAGCCCCGT
Organism: Panthera tigris; assembly: GCF_018350195.1. Lineage (NCBI taxonomy): Eukaryota > Metazoa > Chordata > Mammalia > Carnivora > Felidae > Panthera > Panthera tigris. Next base: position 16,197,449 of record NC_056675.1, read on the forward strand.
GTCAGGCTCTGTGCTGACAGCTCGGAGCCTGGAGCCTGCTTTAGATTCTGTGTCTCCCTCTCTCTCTGCCCTTCTCCTGCTCATGATCTGTCGCTCTCAAAAATAAATAAACTTTTTTTTTTTTAAAGAAATTAGTGTCTCTAATAAAATAAAACTGGTATTCAATATTTTCAAATGACTTCTGAACATGTATTAGGATGATTTTTAAACTGTCTTTTAAATTATGATTTAAAACATTCTGGCCACCTAGATTTTTAAAATATCAATACTTTACATTTTCTCGTATTTGTTTCAGACTGAACACCACAGAAACAGGTGAAGCTCCCTTTGCATTCTCCTCCCCACCCCCACCCACCCTCCCCCATGAGTTACATTCTGGAAGCAGTTACCTCTTTTGAAAACATGTCTTCCTGTCTATGGTTTTGTATTTCTACTTCATATGTATGTATCCATGAACAACAGTTCTATCTTTTCATATAATTGTTATATACAACTTGTTTATAGGACTCTTTTGTTACATCATTTAAAAATTTACCTAAGGGGCACCTGGGTGGCTCAGTCGGTTAAGCCTCCCACTTTGGCTCCGGTCATGATCTCACGGTTTGTGAGTTCAAGCCCTGCGTCCAGCTCTGTGCTGACAACTCAGAGCCTAGAGCCTGCTTTAGATTCTGTGTCTCCCTCTCTCTGCCCCTCCCCCATTTGCACTCTCTCTCAAAAATAAATAGACATGAAAACAACTTTACCTAAAAGACATCACGTTGTACACATTAACTAGCTCTTTCTCTTGAACTTGGTGTTTTCAATGCTTATCCATATGCAGATCTGTTTTACTTTAACCACCATATAAGATTCTACTGCAGAGGCGTGCCTGGGTGGCTCAGTTGGTTAAGCGTCCACCTTTGGCTCAGGTCATGATCTTGCAGGTCATGGATCTGAGCCCTGTGTAGTAGTAGATTCTACTGCATGAATATATATAATCTATTCCCCTCAGGCACAGAAGTTGTTTACAAGTTTGGCAACTGGCCTTGGCAAAGACCTTTTCTTCTTATGTAACCACTAGTTTCTGCCCTCTGTTCAACATTTACCAACCACCCAGGATGTGCCAGGTCTTGTAGACAGAGTTGTAGAACTAGAAACTAGAGACTCCACTGGGGTGACAAGTGCTCTAACAGAGGCATGGGGGCCAGGTATTTGGGGTGCAGAAGCCAGACACCTATTACAGCCTCAACTGTGTTATATTTATCAATGTCCTCTTTTTGAATTATTCTTGGTTTCATGGTATAAATTCTCTTTGGTAAGGTGTGTGCATCATTAGCAGCTTTACTGAGGTATATTTTACATCCTGTAAAATTCACTTAGGTGTAAATATATATACATATATATATTTAGTAAATTTACAGACTTATGCAATCATCACAATCCAGTTGTGCTAAAAGATCCCTTGTGCCCATCTACAATCATTTTCTGTTCCCACCTCTAGCCCCAGGAAACCACTGATCTTTCTGTCTCTATAGATTTGCTTTTTCTGGATATTTCATACAAATGGAATCACAGAATATATGCTGCTTTGGACTCTTTCACATAGCATGTTATTGAGGTTCACCTATATTTGTAGTGCATATCAGCAGTTCACTTCTTTTTACTGTTGAATAGTATTCCATTACGTGGATGCAGCACAGCCTATTTTTCCTTCACTCTGCTGACGGGCATTTTAGGCTATTTCCACTATTTGGTTATTATGAAATGCTATGATCACTGTATATGAGTTTATATGAATGCATGCTTTCATTCTCTTGGGTATATACCTAGGAATAGAACTGTGAGGTCATATGGTAATTCCATGTTTAACATTTTGAGTAACTGCCTATTTTCCGAAGTGGCTGTACCACTTAACATTCTCATCAGCAAGGTATGAGGGCCCCAACTGATTCACAACTTCACCAACATGTGTTATGATCTGTCTTCTTAGTGAAAGCCATCTGAATGTTTGTGACGTCTTCTCTCTTTGTGATTTTACTTTGCATTTCCTTAATGACTGGGAGTGTTGAGCACTTTTTCACGTGCTTATTAGGCATTTATACATTTCTTTTGGTGAAATGTCTATTCAAATCCCTTGCCCACTGAAAAAATTTTTTAAAAATTTATTTCATGATTATTTATTTTTTATTGTGGTAAAAAACACATAACATTAAACTTACCTCAGCCATTTCACAGTTTAGTAGTGTCCCAAACACTCACATTGTTGTGCAAGGGATCTCCAGAACTTTTTGATCTTGTCAAATTTAAACTCAATACTCACTAAACACCAAGTCCCCTCCACCTGGACCCTGGCAACTATTCATTTTCCATTACTGTGATTCTAACTACTTTAGAGACTTTGTTATTAGTGGAATCATATACTATTTGTCCTTTTATGAATGGCTTAATGTCCTCAAGGCTTATCCATATTGTAGCACATGGCAGAGTTTCCTTCTTTGAAAGGCTGCATAATATTCCCTTATATGTATATATCACATTTTCTTGATCCATTCATCTCTCGATGGATATTTGGGTTGCTTCCACCTCTTGGCTACTGTGACTAATGCTTGCAATGAAAATTAATGGGAAAATATCTCTGAGATGCTGCTTTGAATTCTTTTGATTAGAAACTTAGAAGTAGAATTGTTGATCATATGGTAATTCTATTTTTCATGTTTTGAGGAACCTCTGTATTGTTTTCCATAATTACTACAACATTTTACATTCCTACCAACTGCACAAAGGTTCCAATTTTTCTGTATCTTCACCATACTTGTTACTTTCTGTTCTCTTGATAATGGCCATCATAAAAGATGTGAGATATCTTGTTTTAGGGTTTTTTTTAATCTCATTTGATTTGCATTTCTCTTATAATTAATGATGCTAAGCATCTTTTCATATGCTTTTTGGCTGTTTGTATATCTGTGAAGAATCGTCTATTCAAATCCTTTGTCCATTTTTGAAATGGGTTATTTGTCTTCTTATTACTGAGTTGTAGGACTTCTTTACATATACTAGATACAAGTCCTTTATCAGATATGATTTGTAAAATTTTCTCCCAGTCTTGTGACTTGCATTTTAATTTTTTAAATGATGCCCTCTGAATTACAAAGTTTTTAATTTTGATAAATTATAATCTATCATTTTCTTTCATGGATTTTGGTGTTGTATGCTTAACCTAGGTCACAAAGACTCTCTCCTACGTTTGCTTCTAAAACCTTTATGTTATGGTTAATTTTTGTGTATAATGTGAGGCAGGGGTCTAAATTCATCCTTTTGCAAAGATATCGAGTTGTCTTAGCACCCTTTGTTGAAAAGACTATCCCCATGGAATTTACTTTGGTGCATGTGTTGAAATTTACTTGGTGCATGTGTTGAAAATTTACTTGGTACAAATGGCTCATATTTATGAGTTTACTTATGGACTTGCACTTCCGTTCCACTGATCTGTATATACCTGTTCTTATGCCAGTACCACACTGTCTTGATTACTGTAGCTTTGTAGTCAGTTTTGAAATTGAGATCTGTGAGTCCTCCAACTTTGTTCTTTTTTAAGGTTGTGTTAGCTGTTTGGGTCCTTTGCATTTCTGAAGCCTGCCGGGATTTTGATTGGAATTGTGATGAACCTATAGATCAGTTTGGGGAAAAGCTGGTAGTTTGCTACTTAAGTGAAGAAAAAAACCCCGAGCAACTGTGTCATTGTGGTGCTGTTTATGTGACAAAAACATTTCAAAAAAAGGTAATATCCAAGAATATGAAATTACTTAATGCAACACTGGGTTTTATTAAAAAAAAAAAAAAATAGAGGTGCTTGGGTGGCTCAGTTGGTTAAGTGTCCGACTTTGGCTTAGGTCAAGATCTCACATTTTGGGAGTTTGAGCCCCGTGTGGGTCTCTGTGCTGACAGCTCAGCGCCTGGAGCCTGCTTCAGATTCTGTGTTTCCCTCTCTCTCTGCCCTTCTCCTGCTCATGCTCTGTCTCTCTCAAAAATAAGCAAACATTAAAAAAAAAAAAACAGAGTCCTTATCTCTTAGAGATATATACTGAAATATTTATGGATGACATGACATGCTGTTTGGATTTACTTTCAAATAATCTGGGTTGGGAGAGTTAGACCTAAGCAAGACCAGCCATGTGTTGGTAACTACTGAAACTAAGCGATGGGAATGGAAGGGGGTGGGTGGGGCAGGGAGATCCACGGTATTAGTCTCTCTAGTTTTGTATACGTTTGAAAAATTCTGTAATAGAAACATCAAACAAAACAGTCTAATATCAAATCATGGTTTTATCCCCAGATTTTATTCCTGAATTAACACTATGGCCTAAAATAATCTATTAATAAGATTACAAAGTCACCATTTGGTAATATACTCACCAGTAATTGCCCCATTCAATCATAGTTCCTGGCTGAAAAGAGATTTGGATTTTGAGTTTGTTAGTTCTGTGAAGAAATACAGGAACAGCAGTATAAAAAATATCAAATGACAAAACTAACTTAAAAATGAAGTGTAACAAAATAAAAAATGTAACAAAATATTATTCACTGCGCACATACCTATCCCATAGTGAGAGTCCTATTCTATTCTATTCTATTCTATTCTATTCTATTCTATTCTATTCTATTCTATTCTATTCTCATACACGAAGACAATATTTATAGTAAGTCATCTAATTATGGTTATCAAAACCATAGTTGAGCCCATCCTCCAGATGTACTGAAATGATGATTAAGTTGTTGGTACCCATTCAGACTTTATGGTGAAATAAGAAAAAAAATTCAATTTAAGTAAATTTAACAAGGACATCACTATTTTTTTTTCCAGTATAATGGTGAGTTATTAGACTACTAAGATCTACTGATATGTACTCCTTTTAACAACATTGCTATGTTGCTATCTGGGTTTTCTTTTTTTTTTTTTTCTTAAATATAATTTATTGTCAAATTGGCTTCCATGTGACACCCAGTGTTCGTCCCGACAAGTTGGGGCTTTCTTTCTAGTAGTCACTTAGTGGGGAAACATCAAGAAAGTTTTAAAATATTATTCCCTTTGACTCTTATGGTGCCGTCTAACTTATTCAGCAGTCTCATTTTTATTATATAGAGAAGTATTGCTCTAGTTCAATTACAGTAGATGCTCTGTATTATAGCTAGTCCTGCATTTTAGGTCTTTCCTCTTAAAAATAGCAATGCTATATAGAAAAAAGTCAAATGACAAACATTATGTGTAAGATTATAAAAAATAAAAGAGCTTAGCAAAAGAGAAGGAATGAGAGAGAAGAAGATAAAAAAAAGAAAGAAGAGAAGGACTGGACAGGGGAGAAAATAAGCCAATCAAAATATTAAGCCAAACACATCACAAAATGTAAAGTCCACTTGTGTGGTAGGCATTGGGCTGCCAGTGCTTCCTCACAGAAGAATGGGAGGACAGCTGGTGGGTATTTCTGTACTTACTCGGAGCTGGTAAGATCGGAGTTCATATATATTCGGTCCTGACCGTGGGACAGGCTCATTCCAGAAACTGAACTCCAACAGCAGCTGATTCTTCCTAGAGAGAAGCATGTTGCTTCTTGCCTTGCGGAATTCCACAAATGCCTTTGAGGGAAAAAACATGCTCATTATATCTTCTAGTATTTACATATAAATCCACTTTAGTATCACTTATGTTCCTCTTAGAATACTATCAAAAACAGGGCCCCAGGTGGCCCAAGACAGCCCCAGTTTACATCCCGTTGAACCAGCATAATAACTAAAGCATTCATTTTCACTCTCAAAAGTGTCCAGATTTAGACACCAAACTACACGGCCATCTAATTACTTAAATAACAATATTAACTACTGAAATAACAACTTAATCTCCTACCTTTTTAAGTCCTCCTAACAGTGTCTGACAACATATTAACAAAAGTGACATAGAGACTACAAAACACCAGATAGTCCAAAGCCACTTATATTTGGACAGGGAATCTACACCAAAGGTTTTCTTTCCTAATAATGGACGGCTGTTAAAATTCTCTTCATTGACCTGTACCTATTCCTGAAGGGAGTGGGGAGGACAGGGATGTCAGCCCAAAGGAAAGACTATGTGGTTGACAGTTCCTGAAGCAGGTATGTGTTAGGTAATCCAGGGCTGACTGTGTCTACTGCGCTGACTTACTGGCATCAAAGTACCAGTTTCTCAGTTTCAAAGTACAACTGATTTTATAGTAAGAACTGTTATGTTAACAGTATTACAATGGGTTAGTTATGTTTCAATACAACTTCAAGAATCCAAAGAGTAAAACTTTTATTAATGTTAAAGAATGGTGACAGAAAAGAGTCATTGAATTCTGTGCTATCATTTATTGTATCAGTCTGAATACATAAACCTTTTTCAAAATCATTACCTGATTTTCTCTGAGTTTATTCATGACCTCTGTGAGGGCTGGATAGCCTCCTTCGTACCTCCAGAGGTGGACTGAAATATATTTTGAAAGATAACATACATTTAGAGTTTTATGACACTCCTACCTTGAAAATATTCTATATACACACAACGTTAACACAGTACAAAACTGTGATATGCCATGTGGTAGCCTATGAGTACATCATAAAGTTTCAATATAGATTCAAGCGTTAAAACAATACAAAAGTAGTTTTTGTAATCAATTACTGGAGAAACTACTTTAGCCATAAAAGCAGACTGACACTTGGAAAGCTTTGATTTTAAAAGCAAACATTAAATATTATGTATGTCGTTAACAGTAAAGGCTTAGGGAACAAGTGTTTATTCCAAAGACTTCTGCTTCCTACCAGCTTGATCTTGCTCGCCATACCACGTGTTCCAAGTCCCCACCAAAGTACAAGGGTAATGCTTATCTTCGTGTATCTTTGGCAACACCTCTTGACTTAAAGAGAAGAAATAGCAACACCAATTAAACAACTGACAAGATTATACCAGATGGACAACACATGATCAGCAATAGGAAAAAGGCCATCTACTCTGTTCCAACAACTGACCTCAGAATATTTATGATACTATAATGTGCAGAATTAACATTTTAGCTGAATTCTACTATGCTCTAATGTCCCACTTATCGGAGGGTTAGGTTTCTGTTACCCAGCTACCTACAATCGTTGTAAACAACTCAAGGAAAGTGATAAAAATGGATAAGGAAGAGCAAAAGGTCCCAGGGTTCCAGGAACTACATGGATCTACTATTTGCTGTTTCAGGAAAAAAAAAAAAAAGTACCTAGGGATGGTGAAGTTTCTAAAAGCTATGTTCTGCTGGTTCCCGAGATAGGAAGGAGAGAAACACAAACAGTAGAAAAAGAGCATGGAAGAAATAAGAGAAGAAAGTAATGTTTAAGATAGGGGAGACAACAGAAGCAGCATAAGCAGGCAGAAGTAGCAGGGGCAGAGAATAAGTTGGCCATAAGAAGGGAGGAAGAAGAAAGAGCTAGAACACAACACGGTCTGGAAGCAACCCAGCTCTAACAGTCTCAGAGGGCATGGACATGGCAAAACAATCCAAATTAAAGATACAACATGGAGCATAAATTAGGTTCTATTCAATTCAACCAGCGGAGGGGATTTAGGAAGTATCACATAATCCCACGTTGAACACACACCCCCAATTCATTACCAGTGATTGTACAGGAGTAGTAGCAAAGCCATGGCAGGTCATAGCAGTGTATTAATTTAACAGAGGTGTCAGTACTTGGATCCATTGAAACCTTCCTATGGTACAGATTCGAATGTACAGGGAACAGGCATTAACTGTGCCACACCAAAAGAAAAGCTAAAATCTGCACACTTTTTGATAGAAAAATTATGATGAAAAAGTACAACAGAAATTCAACAATAAATGCAAAAAGATATCAAGGGTCAGAAATGGAACCTGTTCAAACTATTTGCTAACACTGAGTGATATTAAGTTACTGATCACCACCAGATGCTAGGGCACCAGAACAGAGTATACATGCATAGTTAACAGAGAAAATCTCAGAATGTTCTTATATTTAACTAAATGAAAACCCATGTATTTTTATGACTCAGTACAATGACCACACCATGTGTAATTTTTGAAATGCCACCCTTCAAAAAATACACATGATGTGATCATTGTAGTGGGTCAAAAATACTTATGTTTAGGGGCACCTGAGTGGCTCCATTGGCTAAGCATCCAACTTCGGCTCAGGTCATGATCTTATGGGTCGTGAGTTCAAGCCCTGCATCAGGGTCTCTACTGTCAGCACAGCAGATCCTCTGTCCCCCTTTCTCTGCCTGTCCCCTGCTTGTGCTGTTTCTCTCAAAAATAAATAAATAATCATTAAAAAAAGACTTTTTATTAAAAAAATTTTTTTTAACATTTATTTATTTTTTGAGACAGAGAGAGACAGAGCATGAATGGGGGAGGGTCAGAGAGAGAGAGGGAGACACAGAATCTGAAACAGGCTCCAGGCTCTGAGCTGTCAGCACAGAGTCCGATGAGGGGCTCGAACTCAGAGACCGCGAGATCATGACCTGAGCCTAAGTCGGGCACTCAACTGACTGAGCCACCCAGGTGCCCCAAAAAAAGACTTTTTAGAAATAACACAGGACTGATGGAAATCAGGGGTGGGGAAACATGGATTATGTAAAATTACTGGAAACGGGATTCCTTTTTGTCACATGACATGAGCAGGAAGTAAACAACCCCAATTTGGAGCCAGTGTAGAAGAAGAAAATCTAGACAGATGACCCAGGTGGGATCCAGAAAGGGGCTGGGGGCCTGATAACGGGACCTAGGTTTTTTACCAACACAAAGTCATATCCTCTTTGTTGGGAGCTCCAAAGCAGCCCTCGGAAGCCCTGGCCTTACATGAATGAAAGTTGTAAGGCAGGTAGTACTTTTACTCAGATGGGTCAGGCAGAACCTTAGCATTGGGGCCTCTAAACACCAGGCAGGAGTTAAGTCTTTACGTACCAGAAACAGGGAGCTACTGTAAGTTTCAGAGAGAAGGAAAAAACATGATGAAGGAGAAAGCAGAACTCAGGTAGATCAATTTGACAAACTTCTGAGTAATGGATCGGGTGTGGGATAAGGTACAGGTATAACTTGGAGGCCGGGAAGGCAGTCAGCAAGGAGGCTACTTAGAAATAGGGCTCAACAAGAGAGAGGGAGATGGGAAAGGAAATGAAATAGAAGCAAAATGCAGGTCAAATGAAGAACACACAGTTCTTAGCAACCAATAGCAAAGAACTAAGGAAAAGGTTAAATGAAACTATGGTGACTGACACATGTTGGAAGTGGGAAGGAAGAGCCGGGTAATTCTATCTGTCGAGTATGAAGGAAGAGGAAGACACCCAGATAGAAATATGAATACACAGGAGATGAAAATCTGAGACAAGAGATGAAATGATACAAACAGGACAGGGAAGATAAGCCAGGGAAACATTAGCAAAGATAAGAAATTCCATTTTATGAGAAAAGATTTAGAAATAAACATCTGCTTTATTTTAGGAACTTTTTTTAATAAAGAGAACTATGCTGAGGTGATTAAGAAACTATGCTAATATTATATTTCATGAGTCACCTCCCAAAATAAAGTAACAAAAGGTTTTTGTATCTGAAAATTATGCTGATTCTGGTGACAAAATCATTTTCTTTCTCATGAAAGTAGCAGATATAAAGGTAAAAATATGCTTTTTAATTATACTTGCTCACAATTGATCATTAAAATACAATTTGTTGGCTTAAGAACAAATGCACTTAATTCTCTCTTTAGTCTTAAAGTTTACAAATTCTGTAAGAGCATATGCATCTCATATCACGTGAGAATCTGCTGAAGGAACTTGAATCCTGGTGAGTGGAAGACTTGAGAAGAAATGGCAGATATATTCAAATACATCCAGGACTTTCATGTGGCAGTTTTACTTAGAAGTAAAACTGGAAACAATAGAGATCACAGGGACATGAGTTCTGATTCCTAACATTCAAAGCTTCCACAGATGGAATGCAATTAAACACAGGCAATCAGGAAGGTCTGCAGAAAGGACTCAAGCATGGACGAGTAGATGGACTAGATAGCCTTACAAGGTTCCTTCCAACCTTAAGAGTCTAGAACATTCTAACATCTGAGAGCTTATGTGATGAGTTAGTCATGGAGTCCTTAAAATCAAAATGCCCTTGGCAATCCCACGCAGAGCTCAACTTACGAGCCTCTGATCATTCAGCTTCAAGAAGAGGGATCAAAGAGCTCACTCTGCTATCAAGTGTTAGCTGAACCAACAAATATTAAAATTGTTATTTTTCCCCAAGTAAAGGATAGTTTGGTATACACACCAAATTTTGTTGTATGCTTCTAGGCATTCCGGTTTAACATTGTGAACTGAAACAAAAGAAAATTCAACGATAAACTTATGAACGAAGGGAAAAAAGTCAACTATGAAGGTAGCAAACCCATCACTCACACTGTAATTTGTATAGACTGCTTGTTTCCTTTTTGGCTAGGAGATTAGAGTGAGCATCTTTTCTTGGATCAACTTTCCGGACAAATAAGGATTTTAACCAGCTGTCTTCTCGAGGCCTACTATTGGAGGACGTAAATCTCCTAGGGAATAACAAATATAAAAATTTTAGTCTCATCAGTGGTACAAAGATTTCAGTGTTTTCAGGTAATGTCACATACTACATTATTTTTATAAAACCAATCCATCCAGCAAACATGCCTTGAGTACCTATTCTAGGCACTGTTACAGAACCTGGAATACCACAAAATATTCACTCTCAATTATAATAGCATGCAATCTAAACAACAGGAGCAAAGTGTAAAAGTGTAACTTGTGGTTCTCTGAAGAGAGCTCTTTTTTTTAAGTTGTAAGTATAGTTGACAAACAATGTTGCATTAGTTTCAGGTGTACAGCATAGTGATTTGACAATTCTATACATTACTCAGTGCTCACCATGTTAAGTATAGTCGCCATCTGTCACCATACAATGTTATGACAATATTATTGACTATACTTCCTATGGTGTACTTTCCATCTCTGTGATTTATTTATTTTATAACTGGAAGTGTGTACCTCTTAATCCCCACCCCCACCTCCCTGCTGGCAACCACCAGTTTGTTCTCCGTATTTAGTAGGAGTCAGTTTGGGGTGACTGAGTGGCTCAGTCGGTTAAGTGTCTGACTTCGGCTCAGGTCATGATCTCATGGTTTGTGGGTTCAAGCCCCGTACTGGGCTTTGTGCTGACAGCTCAGAGCCTGGAGCCTGCTTTGTACTCTGTGCCTCCTTCTCTCTTCTGCCCCTCCCCTGCTCATGCTTTGTCTCTGCCTCTCAAAAATAAATAAATGTTAAAAAAAAATTAAAAAAAACAACTGTTAGTTTGGGGAGCCTGGGAGCTTTGGTTGGAGGAGCGTGTGACTCTTGATCTCAGGGTTGTGGGCTCAAGCCCCACATTGCGTGTAGAGATTACTTAAATCAATGAAATTTTAAAAAAAAAAGTTTGTTTCTTCATTCGTTTGTTTTTCAGATTCCACCTGTAAGTGAAATTTGTCTTGCTCTGACTTATTTCACTTAGCACAACTCTCCAGGTCCACCCATGTTGTCGCAAATGGTAAGACTGCATTCATTTTTTTAAATGTTTATTTATTTTTGAAAGAGAAAGAGAGCGAGCACGAGCAGGGGAGTGGCAGAGAGAGAGAGAGAGAGGGAGAGAGAGAGAGAGAGAGAGAATCCAAAGCAGGCTCCGAGCTGTCAGTGCAGAGCCTGATGTGGGGCTTGAACCCACAAACTGTGAGATCATGACCTGAGCCAAAGTCAGATGCTTAACCCACTGAGGCACCCAAGCACTCATGATCTCATTCGTTTTTATGGCTGAGTAATATTCCATTATATATATATATATATATGTATATATATATATATATATATATGCACACACACACACACATACACACACATCTTCTTTCCATTCATCTGTTGATAAACATTTGGGTTGCTTCCGTATCTTGGTTATGGTAAATAATGCTGCAATAAACATATGGATGCATATATCTTTTAAGTTAGTATTTTATTTTCTTTGGGTAAATACCCAGTAGTGGAATTAATGGATCATATGGTATTTCTTTTCTTTTCCCCTATATTCTTTATGCTGTACCTTTCATCCTTGTGACTTGAATAAGTCCATAACTGGAAACCTTGTACCTCCTATTTCCCTTGGCATTTCTATTTTTAAATAGAATATTTATCACAGAACCAGAACAAATAATCCTAAAATATTCTATTTAATATTCCTAAAATATTTTTTAATTTTTTTGAGGAACTCCATTTAGGAACCAAAAGGACCCTAAATAGCCAAAGCAATCTTGAGAAAGAAGAACAAAGCTGTAGGTATCATGCTCCTGGTTTTCAAACTGTCCTACAAAGCTATAGTAAAAAAAGCATACTACTGGCATAAAAGCACATAGGTCAATGGAATAGAATAGAGAGGCCAGAAATAAACCCATGCTTATATGATCAATGAATCTATGACAAAGGAGACAAGAATATACAACAGGGAAAGGATAGTGTCTTCAACAAATGGTCCTGAGGAAACTGGACCACTTTCTTACACTACATACAAGAATAAACTCAAAATGAGTTAAAGATCTAAATGTAAGATCTGAAACCATGAAACTCCTAAAAGAAAACATAGGCAGTAAACTCTTGGACATCAGTCTTACCAATTTTTTTGGATCTGTCTCTTTGGCAAGGGAAACAAAAGCAAAAATAAGAAAGTGGGACTACATAAACTAAAAAGCTTTTTCACAGGAGAGGAAACCATCAACAAAATGAAAAGGCAACCTACTGAATGGGAGAAGATATTCACAAATGATCTATATGATAAAGGGTTAATATCTAAACTACATAAAGAATTCCTAAAACATCAAAAAAAAAAAAACCCACAAAAACAAAACAAAACAAAACCCACAATCTGATTAAAAAATGGGCAGAGGACCTCAATAGACATTTTTCCAAAGAAGACATTCAGATGGCCAACAGACACATGAAAAGATGCTCAATATCACAAATTATCAGGGAAATGTACATCAAAACCACAATGAGATATCACCTCATACCAGTCAGAATGGCTAGTTTGGTGAGGATGTGGAGAACAGGGAATCCTTGTGCACTGTTGGTGGGAATGCAAATTAGTGCGGCCATGGAAAAGTGTAGAGGTTCCTCAAAAAATTAAAAGTATAAATACCATACAATTTAGCAATCCCACTTCATTTGTCCAAAGAAAATGAAAACATTAATGTGAAAAGATATATGAACCCCTATGTTCACTGCAGCATTATTTACAACGGCAAAGACATGGAAGCAACCTAAGTCCATTGGTAGATAAACAGATAAAGAAGATGTGGTGTACATATGCATATACAACATGTGTTGTATACATATATAACTATGTGTTATATTATACATATATGACACACTCGCACAGATGCTCAGGAATATTATTCAGCCATAAAAAAAGAATAAAATCTTACCACTTGTGACAACATTGATGGATCAGGAGGGTATTATGCTAAGTGAAATAAGTCAGAGAAAGACAAATAACATACAATTTCACTTATATGTGGAATCTAAAACACAAATTAAAAAAGAGCACAGAAAACATACTCATAAATACAGTACACAAACTGGTAGTTGCGGGAGTTGTGGGGAAACGGTGAAATAGGTGAAGGGGATTAAGAGGTACAAAGTTCTGTTAACAAAATAAACAAGAAGATATAAAATACAGCATAGGGAATGTAGTCATAATACTGTAATAACTTTGTATGGTGAGAGATGGTAACTAGACTTAGGGTGATTTCATAATGTATATAAATGTTGAATCACTAAGTTATATGTGAAACTCATATAATATTGTATGTCAACTACACTTCAATTAAAAAAAATTAGAACCTGGATGAGACTTATCCTCTTCCTAATCTCACAAAACCCAATCAATGACAAGCTGTGTGCTTTTATCTTCTTCATTTTGATTCAAATTTCCACACAGTGAAATTTACTTTTTTGGCATAGTTCTACAGGGGTTTGGCAAACGCATAAAGACATGTAACTACCACCATATGGAACAGTTCCTTCACTCCCTTAAACTCCCTTTTTTTAAAAAATTGAAATATAGGTGATACACATTGTTACATTAGTTTCGGGTGTACAACATAGTGACTCAACAAGTCTGTATGTCACTCTATGCTCCCAAGTGTAGCCACCACCAAGTACCATACAAGGCTATTATAATACCATTGACTATATTCCCTATGCAGTATCTTATATATTAGTGGCTTATTCATTCCATAACCGGAAGTCTGTTATCTCCCACTCCTTTTGTAATCAACCCTTCTCCCCAGTTCCAACTGCTAACAACCATTCCTCTGTTCTATATCCCTATAGTTTGGCCTTTTCCAAAATGTCTTATTTATGGAGTGATACAGAATATAGCCTTTTGAGTCCAGTCCCATTCTTCTTGCACACTCCCTTTTACAACTGATGACCATCATCTCTGGCCAGGGTTATTATGGCATACTCCTTATAATTCTGATCTTTAACTGATCTACACATAAATGCTCTTTTCTGCCCTTTGCTAGATCATGCTAGGAGCAATAATGTATTGGGATTCCAAATGGCTACTATAAATGCTTAGGATCTTATCTAATGCTTCAAAGCAAGGTCAAGATGTTGACAGGTTGGTGTGAGGCTTTTCTGGGAGATTTCTATGGAAACACTACATGATTTTCTACGGACTATTTTCAATTTGCTTATCAGGCCTGCTTAAGGACACGGACACCACAAAGCAAGTGTAGGAAAAGAGAGCGACCTCAGGTGTTAAGGAAGAGGACTTGGAATTTAAACAAGAGGTAAGAAAAACTCTCAGAAGATGAAAATTCCCCCTTGCTTCATGAGATGAACTTGAATATTCTATATAACCATAATACAAATTCCTATTTTTTTTAAAGATTTTATTTTTAAGTAATCTCTAAACCTAATGCGGGGCTCGAACTCACAACCCTGAGATCAAGAGTCCTATGCTCTTTCTACTGAGCCAGCCAGGTGCCCTTAAATTACTATTCTTATTCAACTATGGTGCTTTAGAAATAATACTACTCTAAATCTCAAATGTTTATTAGCAACCTTTTTCTTTTTTTGCTTAAAAAGTCAACAACCAGGGCACCTAGGTGGCACAGTCGGTTGAGCGTCCGGCTTTGGCTCAGGTCATGATCTCACGGTTCGTGAGTTTGAGTCCCGCGTTGGGCTCTGGGCTGACAGCTCGGAGCCTAGAGCCTGCTTCCTATTCTATGTCTCCCTCGCTCTCTGCTCCTCCCCTGCTCACACGCTGTCTCTCTCTCAAAAATAAATAAAGATTAAAATAATAATAATAAAAGAATAAAAATAAAAGAATAATAAAAAGAATTAAAAAAAATCAACAACCATTACACAGCAATTTTCTTTCCATAAAATGTTTTTAATTTAAAAACACTGTATATTAGCTAAAAACCAGGTAAAAACAAACAGCTAAAAACCAAATAAAAAGACTTCTGAATGATCTAAACTTACAAATATGCAAACAAATATTACACAAATATAATATTAACAATACATTTTCTATAATGATCAAGAAATATAAAAGTACTTTTTCAATTATTCAAAGATTAAAAAGCAGCAAACTCATATTTAACAGGTAAAATAACAAGTTTATACTAGTACTGTACATGTAATTTTTCTTGTAAGTGCATAGGACAAAAATATAGTTTAAATGGCATTAAATAGTTTAAATGGCATTTGTGAAAACAAGTTGGAATTTCTTCCACATTTCTTTTCCTGTATGTTAAAATGTCCTAGAATTAATAAGCATTAATGGTGGTATCTCTCAGGGAGGGAAGAGTTAAGGTAGAAGAGACACAGCTTTACTCATGTAATACCTGTATTGTGTTTTTCACATGTGTGTATTTTATAATTATTATTTAAGTACAGTTGACACACAATGTTACACTAGTTTCAGCTATACAACCTAGTGATTTGACAAATGTATACATTATGCTATTTTCACCAAGTGTAGCTACCATCTGTCCTGTTACAATGCAATTGCAGTATCACTAACTATATTCCTTATGCTGTGCTTTTACTTTTATGTGTGTGTGTATGTATATATATAAATGTTTATTTTGAGAGAGAGAGAGAGAGAGAGAGAACACGCATGCGAGAGACTGGGAGAGAGGCAGAAAGAGGGAGAGACAGAAATCCAAGCAGGGTCCGCACTGTCAGCACAGAGCCCTACACGGGGCTGGAACCCATGAACCATGAGATTACGACCTGAGCGGAAATCAAAGAGTTGGAGGCTTAACCTGACTCTGCCACCCAGGCATCCCTTACTTTTGTATATTTTTAAGTACATATCTAGCCCTATAGTAAAACTGTTTAAGGCACTTAGGATGGCACCTGATATATAGTGAAAGGTTAAAAAATTAAGTTTTTAAAACTACCTTTTCAATAAAAACAAACCTAAAGTTAAAAGCAATAAATTATACATAAAACTATTAGATTATATAAATAAATTCTGAAGAAGGCAATTCTCCAAACAGTCATGGTAAAACTTATGTCAATAAAAATGAAAACATTTGTCAATTTGTTTAAAGTGTTTCAAACATATCACATTTTGGGATATTTGCTAAATAGTATCATGAATACAATGGCTAGCATTAAAATTAGTGATACAAAAAGGAGAAAGTTTTAAGATTTGTTAATGAGACTATATAATTCCTGTTTTTTCTTTATTTTAGATTTTAAGTTCACTAGACAGAAACAGTATTTACAAAGTTTTGGGGGTATTAAATAAATGTTAAGAGCTTAGGAAAAGCTATTATGAATAATTAAGAAAGGGGTACAATGAAAGTTTCTAAAAATATCAGCATTAGGGAATTTCATTTAAAATAACAAATATTCACCAAAGCAACCACTACTAACAGTTTTTAATGGGTCCTTCCAGAAATGCATAGACATGCATTATCATGTGTACATATAGATATTTAATTTCTATGGCATTTAATACTCTAAAAATAAGAAAGCATGATACAGAATTATTAGCAAATTAAATCTGGAAGGGGAAAAACCCAAAATAATTTTGTTCCTCTTCTTTAGAATGAAAGGGAATTACAAATTAATAAATTCATACTTCCTGTTAGGCACTGAATTAGGCAGCTTGTCTATGTCATCTCATTCAATCTTCAGTACAGTCTAGCAAGGTAAGTATTAGCTCATTTTAAAGCTTGGCTCAGAGAGGTTAAATGACATGAGCTAAGAAGTAGCAAAATGAAAATATAAACCTATGAAAATATGATGTAAATATGAAAATGAAAATCTGATCTAACTATAAAGTTCAAAATATTCTCACTAATAAGGGATGTCTCCCAAACATAAATCTCCCCAGCTGAGCATTCTCCCAGGTTTTAATAACACCAAAGAGATTTACTTTAAGATGGGTAAAATGAGGTAAGGGACATGAAAACACTGTAATATAAAGATAAGCCTAAGAAATAGTCAGCATCATGGGACACACACAAGAACCTGAGGGTATCTGCTTGTCAGCTTGGGTAGCAACTGTCTTGACAAATGAAAAACAGTTCAGTCCAGTCCGCCATTACCCCCAGTTGATTGTCAAACTCGGGAATCTTTTCAGTGTCAGGTGACCAAAGTTGCCCAGTGTGCCCGGTCCATCTAGCTGTCCAAGCTGAATCACGGAAAGGAGTAGAAGGAGCTATGCCAACAGCTGTCAGGGTGATAGGATCCGGGCTAGGGTTCTTTACTGAGAATGACAAACTGCACGATCAGTAGTCTTTATAACATCATACATCTGTTGTGTGGCACTTAACAGAGGGTGGGGTAGGGGCAGCACGTTCTACAAAACATTAGACTTTATTTTTTCCCAAAGATTTTATTTTTAAGTAATCTCTACACCCAATATGGTACTGGAAATTACTCGAGATCAGGAGTTGCAAGCTCTACTGACTGAGCCAGCCAGGCACCCCCCAAAACATCAGACTTTAAAGAGAATTAGCGTTATTTGCCAGACTCTGTGGATGTAAAGATGAGCCAGATGCCTCACCTATTTAGTCTCATAGGAAAAACACAGTAAACACCCAGACTGGTCTCAGATACCGCAGATTTACACACACACATGCTGTGGGAATGAACCTCTGGCTTGGCCTGTGAGGAGTGGAGGAACTCCAGTAGAGACATTCTGGCTCTGTCTTGGAGGACCACACAGACAGGTGGACGAGGCAGGCGAGAATTCCAGTCAAAAGGGACAGCATGTCCAGGGGCACGGAGTCATGAAACTGGATGACATATTTCCGGAACAGCAGAGCTTGGTAAGGCAGGAGAACAGGGTGTGGAGGACGGTGAGAGAAAGAGTGGGAAGGCAAGGGCGGGGCCGTGGGGTTAGGCCCTTGTACACCATGCCCATTAGCTGGATTCTACCAGGTAGAATTCTACCTTATCTACCAGGTAAGATGCTAGCAAGTTTTCAAAAAAAGATCAAGGTGTGTAAAGCAGCCTGGCAGTGGTGTGGCAGGTGGACTGCAGCAATAAAGGCAGGGAGCGTGGCTCCTGGGCTTTCTGCTGGTTATCAAGGCCAGCAGTGCCAGGCACACAGGAGGCATTCAATACTCACCAGATAGCCTAAAAGATGGTTCTAGGTTATGATGTAGGCAGTGGGGATGAAGGGGAAGGAATATCTTCAAAAGATATTCCTGAGGTGAAAAGGAGAAGGCACAGGCCCTGACTAGGTATCTAGACAGTGTGGTGGTTTGGTTGGAGCAAACCATAGATGGGAAATGCATTTAGCGCTGAGACCACAGGATGAGGCAGCAGTGGTGAAATGCACTTCATTCATCTGAACACCAAATATCTATTGACTGTGTGCTGCATATGTCAAGCCAGGCTGAGGATATAAAGATGAATAAACCTGGCCCTGACTTCACAGAGCTACTTGTCAGTGGGAGCAGACAGGCAACCATGATCACAGCCCAACATGAGATAAGCTCCTTGATGGCCACATAAGGTGGTGGCTGTGACAAGGGTGGGGGCAGAGGTGAGGGAAGAGATGAATCAATTCTCTGAACGAGTACTTGTTGAACTGAAGCCCTGAAAGATGAGGAACACTTGTCAGGTAGACAGACGCCCATGAGAGGAAGCAGACCTATACCTGCCAAAGCCAGGAGTTTGTGAATATAGCCAGAGATGAAGAGGAGAGAGGAAGCTGAAGGGCCTGATTCAAAGAAGAGTCGAGCATTAAAGTAGTAACAATGTCACTCCTCTACTCACCACCAAGCCTCCTGCCACCCCAATAAACCTGTCTTCCACACTGCTGCTACAGAGAGCCATTCTCTTCATTTTTAAAAACTTCGAACAGAGATGAAGGGACAGTATAATGAAGGCCTCTATACCCTGCATTTAGATGAAAGAATGATGAACATTTTATCAATTTTAAGTGTTTCTCTCTATACATATTTGCTTTTTTATTTTTACCAAACCATCTGAAAGTAGAGTACAGACATTGTGACACTTTATTCCTAAAACTTCAGCATGCACCTCCTAAGAACAAAGACAAAACCATGATATGATTTTCACATCTGAGGAAAAGAATAATTCTAATATCCACTCCATATTAAACTGTCCCCAACTGTTCCCAAAATGTCTTTTACAGTTTTTCTTGGCAGGGGTGTGGTGGGGTGGTATGGGAAAAAGAGGCACTGGGATCCAGTCAAGGTTCAAGTCAGAACTTTTATCAGGAAAAAGTTCTGCTCGGAATTCTTCAGTTGTCCCTTTCACCAACAGGTTCAAGACCTTACTCTTCCTTCACAGGACTCCAGACAAGTGTTGCCACCAGTTAAGCGAGGGGAGTGGTGGGAGAGAAGGTTGAGTGAAGACACACTGCAGGGAGAACTGACAGATCTTGTAGCTGGCTAGATGGGAGAGAGCAGGAGGGGCTGGGCTTGGGGCCACTACAGGGAAGATGTGCCACTACTGGAGACAGAACCCAGAAGGAGCAAGCTCTACAGGAGGAAGAGGAGTTCAATTTTAGGTTCAAAAGCAACCCAAGCACCTGTAGGACACTCGTGCAATGTCCACTAAGCAAATGAGACCCCAGGCCTGGCACTGAGCAGAGAAGAGGTACTGGCAAGTTAGTCTCCTGGGAAGACTCCTCCTTTCCTTCTGAAACCCCTCTTGTAAGGTCACCCACAGACCCCCGTTGTCAAAGCCAGTTTTCTGTCATCTTAACTTTGTAGCAGCATCTGGCACAGTTGCCAGCTCCCTCCTTGAAATACCTCCCCCTGGGCACTGCCACAAAGTGCCCTCACCGGCTGCTCTTTCCCAGTCTCCCTTGCTGCCTCTTCCTACATCTAGCCTGTGAACACATCTCAGGCCTGCTTCTTAGCCCCTTCTCTATCCACACTCTCTCTGCAAGCAACCTCATCCATTCCTATGGGTTTAAAAAATGTTCTATATGAAAAATTTCAATTAAATGCAAAACAGTATAATGAAACCCATGGATCTATCAACTTTTAGCATTCCTATATACCAGCAGCTCCCAAATGTAACCTGTAGTCCAGACATCTCCTTTGAGGAGTCCTATAGATCAAACAGGCCAACTGCCTTTCCATTTGAATAGCTCACAGCCATCTCAAACTTTACCAGGTTCAAAAGTGCTCTGGATTCCCCCCTCCACACCCTACAACTGTTCTTCCTTCTCTGAATTAGGAGCAAGCTCCCAGATGGCAAGGACCTTATTCACTGATATTTCCCAACAGCGCCCAGCATACGGTGGGCACTCATATGCTTATGGAACAAATGACTTTCCATAAATGGCACCAGCATCTGATCAGTTAGCCATTACCTATGATTCTGTCTCCTTTCCAAAATCAGACTGATATTTTTTATTTATTTATTTAAAAAATTGTAATGTTTATTTTTGAGAGAGAGACAGAGCGCCAGTGGGGAAGGGGCAGAGAGGGAGACACAGAATCCGAAGCAGGCTCCAGGCTCTGAGCTGTCAGCAGAGAGTCCAATGCGGAGCTCGAACTCAAGAACCAGGAGACCAAGTCGGACATTTAACCAACTGAGTCACCCAGGCGCCCCCAGACTAATATTTTAAAAACACATCATGTCACACTAGAATTTATATCTTTAAATGGTTTCCATGGTGCCAGAAGAAAATCCAATTTCTCTAAAATGGCTTGTGAGACCTGGAATTATCCAGCTCCTGCTCCTTGCCACCTGTCCTCTAGTCACTCTTCCCTTCACTCCTGGGCTCTTCTCTTCCTCGACTTTTCTGGAGTTTCCCAGTATGCCTTCATCCTTCCCAGTCAGGGCTTTGCTGCACACTGACCCTTCAAATGTCAGCTTAACGTCACATTCTTGGGGAGGCCCTCCATGATCTCATGTAGTAGGTTCCCTGATCTTCTCTCATACCACCTACCTCAATCTGTAAGTCTCTATGAATTTTTACCTCTGCCATGGCCTCCTGCAGATAGTGACCATGGCTATTATGTTGAGTTTCACAAGACTTCAAAGATATCATTTACATTCAGTATTTGTACAATAAATGAACCAACTGGGTCTACATTGAGTCCTAAAGAACACCTACAGTTGAGGCAGATTAGCACCAAGGAAGGGGCAGTGGTCCAACGGTATAGGGGGCTTGAGAAAGTAATCCAAGAGCCAACAAGCTGGACAGAGATAAGGACTTTAGATTCAAAAGCATTCGGCCCCAGCAGGACGTGGGGGTACTGGACAGACCCAGGTCCAAATCTCCAGTTTACTAGCTTTGTGACCTTGGGCACTTTAGTGTCCAAGAGTAGTAGAGTAGTCTTTTGGGTGAATACGTTCAGCCTCAGAGGTCTTTTTTGGAAAGAAGAAAATATGAATTTCACAGGCTCATATCACCTGTGTGAAAAAAAAAAGACACACAGGAGATGCTCAGCAACAGAAAAAAGGAGGTTGATTTGTTAATCAAACTGGAAACATAAACATCAAATTTGGAAATACAAGTTGGGCATCAGTCCTAAGAAGGGTGCTGAGCCTGAAGCCTGACAAACTTGAGGTCAAATGCCTTTTCTAGCTAGGTGTCTCACCTGCTTTGAGGTTCCATCTCATCTGCAAAATGCAGATCCTGCTACTTCTTAAAATTGCTACTAGGATTAAATTAAATAAGCTCTCTGGCCCACAGTAAGAGTTTAACAAACATGCAGTTCCTTTACTGACAACTGAATTTTCTAGAGGCTCATTATTTAACCACAAACAGAAAACGTTTAAATTATCCAATGTAAAGAAAACAATAAAGCAAATCTACGTGTAAGTTAGTTATGAGCTTGGTTTCTGAACATGGAATATAGGACATGGATACATCAAAGGCATGAATTCAGAAAACCGAATACTTAATCCAATGAGGTTAGGAAAAAACGTGTAAACTTGAACCCAACGCCTACTTAGCGCTGGTAACTGTTCATACTTTTTGATCCGTTACCTACTTTTCAACGCAAGTCAAAGGCTGTTCGTAGCACTGAGACCTCCCCACCACTCCCCCTGTGCTTCACTGAAGGTTCAGACGGGACAACGCGTTATTTTAGTTCTTCACAACCTAAGAAAGAGGTGAGTAGTATCTCTACTGCCATTTGCAGATGCGGACATCAAGGCTTTGCGCGGGCACGTAGCGTTCTCTGGGCGCCCGCGAGAAGCCGGAGGCCGAGTCCAGGGCCTGGAGCCTCAGCCGCGCGCCAGCCCTCCGCCACCGCGCGGGTCGCGCAGGGTCAAGGTCCCGAAGGCCGAGCCCGCACGGCAGGCGGACGTGGCCTTGGCGCCGAGCGCCGTCCCCGCCGTGACCTTGAGCCCGGCCCGCCGGGAAGGCGCTCCGACTCCGCCAAGGCTCCCCCGCCTGGCCCGGCCCGGCCGACAGCGGCCTCGGCCCCTGCCGCCCCGCAACCCCTGCGGCTCTGCCCCGAGGGAGCGCTGCCGGGCCGGGGCGGAGACCCGTGCCGGGGACCCCGCGCCCTCTGCCCCGCGGCGGCCCCTCCCCGGCCGCTCCCGGAAAGGGCGGCGCTGCTCACCGGAGCACTGGCAGGAGGCTGCAGGGGGGGGCCCGCCGCAGGAGACCGCCGACCCAAGCCGCTCCGCGGGCGTGCAGTACTCGCGCCGCCATCTTGCTCTGGCGCCTGGGCTCCCACCGCCCGGGCCGCCGCTGACGCCGCCGCCGCCGCCGCCGCCGCCGCCGCGACCCCTCCCCCGGCCAGGCCCGCCGTGGCTGGGGCGGGGCGGGGCGCGCAGCCGCTGCAGCGCCAGGCGCCGCCGCCAGGGGAAGTAGGGCCCACGGTCCCGGCGCGAGGAGGTCCTGCAGCTGCGAGAAAGGAGCGCGAAGGCGAAAAGGACTGCCTTACGAGACAATCACCAGCGAAAGGAGCTGAATGTCCAGCGCTAGAGGACCATGGGCAAGGCTTTAATGTACATGGAAAGATCCACAAGAAAAGAGTAACACTGAGTTCAGGCTTCTCCCCAAAACCTTTTGAACTTTGTACCATGTAAATACATTGCCTTTCAAACCGAAAACAAACCCAAAGCAACGCTTTAATAAAAACACTCTAGATGAAAACATAACTCAAGTTATCTGGTGGTCTCGGGACTACATTGTTCCTGTTCCCTGTTCATATCAACACTGATGGGCGCTCGTCGCGTCTCAGTCGTCAAGCCGACTCAGTCTAGTGGGGCAGGATGTGAAATAATTGGCTCCAGTGTGTCAAGTGTTGAAATGAAGAGGTTCACCAGACGGGAAGGGGACACGGACAGGCGAGACTGTAACCGGCGGTGGCTGTGAAGCGGAGGACAGAGCCGAGTTCCTGGCACGATAGCGCGGTCCCAAAGGAAGAGTTGACCAGTGGAAGGGAGGATATCTCCGGTCAAGAAAACAACTTAAACAAAGGCGTGGGTCGGGTGGCACTGTTTAGGGAAAGTGTATCCTGAGTAAAAGAGCCTCAAATGTAACCTTGAAAACTGCAACCGAGACAAGGTAGGCAGAAAGGGAGCTAGACAGTGAGAGAAGGGGGAGAAACAGGGAGGAGAGACCCCAGCCACCAAGGGGAGCACTGTGCAAGAATCTGCAGAGGCCAAGAGGGAAATGTCCTCAGGACTGGGTGGGTACCTGGGAGGTCTGTTACCCTGGCAGGAGGGGAGAGGGCAGCAACTGGGCTTTTGGTCTGAGGGGTTCTCTGAAGCTAGTAATCTTGGAGGCAAAGGAAGCATTGGAGCTTAAGGGGTGCAGTTTTCTGACTGGGGGAATATTTGAACATGTTAATATGGCAAGGAACCACCAGGAAGGATTAAAAAGGGGTCCTGTGGATGGAGGAGAGACAACAAGGATTTGCTCCAGATCAGGGAGATACGGGTCTCTTGGAGGCCAGTGGAAAGGAGGCCAAGGGACAGGGGACAGGAGTCCAGAGGCTATGTGGCTGAGCAACAGGCTTATGATTAGTGAGCCTGTAGACACTTCGACCCAAAAGGGAGCTCTCCCCAGGGCAGAAAGGACATGTCCCAATCCTCCACAGTAGGAGGGAAGCCTCTTTAAGCCTGTGGTGTCATTGTGCCCTTGTGACTTTCTCACACATTCTCCCAACTTCTCAGCTTTTTTTTTTTTTTTTGAAGAGATGAATGCTTTTAAATGTATTTTCCTGAAATGTAAACTTGGTAAATATTTCTTGGTAGACCTTGCTTTTGTGCTATTTAGTATTAGGCCACTTATTCTGCATTTTTCTTCTCCACTGTTATCTTCCAATATTTTTTACTGGGGACATGTACTTGTATCTCACAGGTGTATATGTCATAGAAGAAATATTGGGCATCTTCCTGGAGCATAAGTTTTACACCAAGATTATTAGGAAAAATATCTTAAGAGGGATGCCTGGGTGGCTTAGTCAGTTGATTTCGGCTAAGGTCATGATCTCAGGGTCATGGGATTGATCCCTACGTCAGGCTCCATGCTGAGCATGGAGCCTGCTTAAAATTCTCTCTCAAAAAAAGTAGAGTATATGTAAGCATTTTAAATATTTGAGGTTTTTGCGATGGCTTGTACAGGTGCAAGGTGGAACCCACATTAACTCCACCTGTCAGAGACCTAGACACTCTTAGATGATTCCCTTTTGCTCACTCTCCTGGTATCAAGCTCTGAGAGTTCTACTTTGGAACATCATTTATCCAACCTCTTTTCCTCACCCTACTCAGTTTGTCTTAGGACCAGTCTTTGAACAGGTCTCTTTCCCTCTAATCTTTCCCCTTACAGTTCATTATGTAAATATATCATACTCTTTTAAAAATGTAACCTGCCACCACTTACAGTATAATTTCCACCTGTTTCTTTACCTGAGCCCCACTCATGTTCAAAGTGTCCCAGCAGTCCTCATCGGCTTGCAGAACCCCTTGGTTATGCTTCTTCTTCTCATAGTTTTGGGATTTTACATTCTTCCCTCTACCTGGAATGCCCTTTCCACAACCCTTATCTACTAGCCCGGAAACTGTTCCTTTAAGATTCAGTTCTAGCACTATCTAGTCTCTTCTGGGAAGTTGTCATTTCTCCCCACCCATGTGCTTCTCTGCTATGAAGGCAGCTGTACATAACCTCCCCTACTAGATTATGAGCATTGAGAGGATAGGCAGTGCTTGTGGTTACTGCTGAAACTCTGTACTTGTATAATACACGTATTAGTTGAAACTGAAATATGCTCCAAATCTCTTCCTAGGAGCCAGGAAACTGGAATATGTAACTCAATGTTTCTTCAGGTCAAAATCTAGGTTCATAGTTTATTAATAAACAGCAACAGAACTCAAACTCTCCAACTCAAATGCACAGTATGAGGAACTCTACAATTTCATCAATGTATCAGATTTTATGAATCCACTCCTATTTATATTTAATACACTCTAGAATACAGGATGAAAGAAAAGTGACACAGAATTTTCAAGTTTTATTTTCTATGTGTCGACATTCTTATTATAAGGTCTGACCCCAACCAGACTGCTGATTATTTCCATTTGTAATTGGTTAAATCAAAGAAATAATTTCAGGGGCACTGGGATGGCTCAGTCGGTTAAGCAGCCAACTTCAGCTCAGGTCATGATCTCACCATTCATGAGTTCAAGCCCCAGGTCAGGCTCTGTGCTGGCAGCTCACAGCATGGAGCCTGCTTTGGATTCTGTGTCTCCCTCTCTCTCTGCCCCTCTCCTGCTTGCTCTCTGTCTTTCTCTCTCAAAAGTAATAAACATTAAAAAACAAAAACAAAAACAAAAAAAAAAAGAAAAATTTCAAATTAGTTTCAAATATATACCACCAAAAATAAATATTCACTTAATGCAGTCTTCTGTTTTAAGATATCAAAAGGTATTTTCCTCCCCAAATAAGGGTTCTAAGATAAATTCAAGATTCCTTTGAATGGAAAAAAAAAAAAAAAAAGATACACCTAAAAAAGTGAGCTTACAAAACAATGCAGGGGATTACTAGGTACACTTCCTGTAAGAGGAAAGTATGTCCAATGAAAAGGAAATTTCAAACATGACCTTACACTCATGAAAAATTTTAACAAGGCCTTTACTTCATTTACTTTTAGCTATTCCATAAATACCAGAAGAGAAATTGGACAGTTTGTAATGAAATTTAGAAAAATTTCTTTTTCTGTAAAGCAAACTTATAAATCTTTCCCTTTGTCTCCTTCCAATCGTCCTTCACTGTGCTAAAGAGCTATTCAGTTCTTCCAGATTTTTGGTTAAGCGGGTAGTTTCCAAGCTGACTGGGCTTTCCAGGTAGGTAGTTCCTGCACAGGGTTTTCCGGTCACTGGATCTATGACTTGTCCAACTTTGAAAACGATCTCGGCCAGTTCATGTTTCACATGCTTTGTTCGTGGGACAGGTAGAGCTTTGAGAAGCACGATATCCCCAACTGTGCACTGCTGAAGAGCATCATGAGCAAAGTAGGTTTTTCGTTTATTAAAATACTGTTGAGAGAAGTAGGAACAAATCAGTAGTTCCCATCTGTGATCTGACAACGCAGCATAGAATATAAAAAGTAATGCACAGAAAACAAGCTGGGACTTGGGAAAAAAAAGATAATACACTCAGGAGGCTTCCAATACAAAAATTAACTGCTTAACTTCTAGAAAATAGCAATGACTTTCCCAGAGTGGATCATGTGCCTGAGCTCTCCAGCCTATTACCTTCAGTATCTTTGTCTATTAATCATCATCCTTCTCTATACTATTTAAACTCTTCCTTCCTAGTGGAGCCTTCTCTCCAGCCTTATGAACATGCTACTCTCACTACTAGCTGTGTCATTTGGCACAAGTCACTGAATCACTCCAGGCTTAGTTTTTTTCACAACCTAAAATGAGGCTCCACTATCTGCATCTCTAAAGTTATCCAGATAATTAAATGTTCTAAATATACACACCACACTTAGCTCCATGCCTGGCTCGAAGTACTGCAAACAAGCCACAGATGCTCATAACAACCTTGCTGCAGAAGGTGCTCTCATTTTACAAATGAGAAAACAGGCTCTGGAGTTAGGTAATGTGCACAGCTAGTAAGCAACAGTCAATATTCACGCTAAGGTCTTCTGACTCAGGCCAATGATCAGGCTGTCGTCACTCTTCAGCTTGTTCCTGTGTTGTTGTTAATAAAAGACAACTTTATTCTTCTCAACTCATCTGGCCTCCCCTTCCCTTAACCTTGTTACCTCTGCTCCTGTGTTTTTGATCCTAGATAACAAAGAACATTTCTACCTACCTGTGTGCCCAGTCTTGAATGCAGAACTGTCCTTGGCACTTTCCTCTCCCTCCCTTGCACATCTGACAAATCAAGGACTCTGTCCCTTCTTTCCGAAATCTACTTTTCCCACTGCATTGCAATTGCTTCAAGGACTGTTCAGGTTCTTATCATTTCCATTCTAGACTTTTGCAATAGCCTTCTTACCTATTTCCTTACCTCCTGTCCTCATCTCTATCTTTATGTTTCCAAGTGTGTCTTTCCTTTGCTTATAGGATGAAATCCAAAAATACTACATAAAAGGCCTTTCTCAGCCCAGCTCCTACTGTTCTTGTATTCACTCAACAACAGTCAATGCCTACTTAGGATCAAGCTCTGGGCTCAAACATGCCAAACTACTTGTTGTTCCTGTACAATGTCATGCCCTTTAATGGCTAAAAGAACTTCCATATACCACTCACCATGGCCAAAATGACTCCCCCAAATGTGGTCCTTTGGATAAAAGCCTTTCTGAGATTCAGCTCAAATGTCTTTGAGGATGCTCTCTTTCAGCAATGTGGAAAGAAAGAATCAGCTGTCCTGCTTTCTGCTCCCAGTACTTTGCACACAGAAGTACTGTATCAGTTATCAGACTGAGTTGAAATTAACTGTATGTGTCCTCAGAGAATGAACCACGATTAATTCACTTTGTTATCCACACAGATCAGCAGACTCTCAGTGCATCTGTACTGACAGGGAATGGTTTCTCTGTTCAGAACCTGTAACATGTTGGTGATTTATCAATGCCTTCTGAAAACAGGGATATTCCTCACCTTTAATAAGTAGGGATCCAAAACAAGCCTGGTCACCCTCACTTTAGCTGTTTTTTGCATTGCTGTCCCAATCACCTTCCCCACGATCCATTTGGCATGGACGGATGAACGAACTACTGACATTATGTGGCTTTGATCACCTAAAAAACAAATTTCAAAATTTAACATTCTGGTTGTTATGACTCACCAAAGGAATTTTGTTACTAGAACTGCTGAAGGTCAGAAACAGTTTTTGTTGACCTTCTGGAATCACCACTTTAGAGATACTTACACGTTTCACTATTTCCTTAACCCAACCTCCCATCTTTATACTATTTACAAAGCTGTCATTTTAACCTAAGTCGCCGTGTCCCCCTGTGCAAAACGGGAATAACAACAGGGTCTGCTCACAGGAGTGCTTTGAAAGTTTAACCTGTAAGGAGCTAAATGGCGCGAATAAACGTGGGCTCTTACTGGCGTCCCTTTCTTTCCTTCCGCTGGCTTGCGTCTCCCCAGAGGCTCACAGTCTGGCCACACGAGCGCACAAGGCCTTGGCGGAGCGGCCGGGGTGTCCTCCCCACTTAAGGAGACCTTGCCTTGGGGCTGCCTTCTTGATCAGTTAATGCCGAGTCCAACCCGCCTGGGGTAGGCTGGGGGTGATTGATCCTCCCTCCCCGCACAACCCCGGGGTCAGGCAACTTCCCTTGCTTCCAGGCTCTAACCCGACGACACCTTGCGTCCCGGGATTCACCCTCCGCAACAGCGGCTCCCATACCTCGACCTCCTCCTGGCTTTACTTTCACAGCGCGCGTCCTACTGAGGGCCGGTCGGAACGTGATGACGTCAGTCCCTTGCAAGTAGCTCCGCCTCGGACCGCTCCTCTCATTGGCCGCGTGTTCCCTTAGCCATAGGCGGGCGTAAGGGCAGGGCTCCGCCCACTCCCCCTTAAAGAGAACCGTAGACCCGGGTCGTCCGGGGAGACGTACATCTTCTTTCTCCATGCTGTGGGCGGCTGGAACGTGGAGCATTCCGGTCTTTCATTTAACTATTCTGTTCGGTTTCCTCTTTTTAAGCTGAGCTCCCAGGCTTGGACAAGGTCTTCCAAATCAGAGGAACCTCATTCATTCATCAAAAACTGAAACATTGGACACTAAGTGCATTCTACCCCCACAGCTGCTTTTAAGATAAACTTCGGCAGGTTTTTGTGCCTAATATGATTTTAGGTGTTATTTTTCAATATCTGTGAGACGGAGAGAAGTCCAGTATCAGCACATATTTATGTGTGACAATTATGAAGGAGTTAGATGGGCCACGAGCAGACTGCTTGATAATGCCTTCTCAGATAAAAAGAGGACTGAGAATGTATTAGGAAGTTAAGAGAAACAGAAAACAATAGGCTACTGGCACAGACAATTTGAAGACCAAAATATGGGTGTGGTCAATTGTCTTTGACCATTGAAACATCTTAGCAACTGGTGAGAGAAGACTGGGAAAATAAGAATTCACCCATACATTAGTTTGTCCAACACTCATTTCTTTCTTAGCAAATAGTTATAAAACACTTCTAAGACTCTGTGCTAGGAAAAACGATGAATCGAAGAAGACTCCACTCTCTAAAAGCCCACAAAACCGTGAGTAAAACAACCATAGGTAATGGGAACCTTGAGAAAAGAGTGTGTAACTTTGCAGAGAGAGGAGACTTGATCAATACATAGCCCCTGGCCAGGGTCTATAGCTTGAGAATAGAGGGACATGGGATGTGGGGAGGACATTTGAGGCAGAAAGGAGAGCATGTGCAGGGGTGCTGGGGTTTGAGAGACAGTACGCGAAGGAGTCTGATACCACCAGGATATAGGGTTAGGAAAATAAAGGCAGGGATTGAAGTTGCTCAGGGATAGGCCTCTATCTAGGAAGCATTTCTTGTTTGGGGCCTCCCTTTTTCTTCTAAGTGATAAGAAGCCTTTGAAAAATGTGAATACTTTAGCTAGCTTTCAACATCATTGTGGTAGGAGTGTGGAAGGCAGAATAGAGGTTGGAGACATTGGAGTTTGGATGCTTTTTCAGGGGATGGTGAAAACCTAAATTGGAGCAGTGGGAATGGAAGAGAGAAGATGGGTTGGAGATTTGATTGCGAAATTGGTCATGTGAAGCAAGGGGACAGAGAGGAGGTAAGTGTGTGTGTGTGAGTATGGCATAGACAACAGAAATTTATTTTCTCATAGTTCTTTTATTTATTAATTATTTTTTAATTTATTAATTTATTTTTATTTAAATTTATTAATTTATTTTCTCTAAAAGTCTAAGATTGAGGAGCTGTCAGGGTCAATTTCTGGTAAGAGCTCTTCTCCTGGCTTGCGGATGATCACTTTCTTGCTATGTCCTCACATACATAGCCTTTCCTCTGTGTATGTGTGCACAGCGAGAGAGAGTGTATTCTTTTTCTTCTACAAGAACACTAATCTCATTGGATTGGGGCCCCACCCTTTTATGACCTCATTTAATCTTAAATACCTCCTAAAGGTCTTGCCTTCAAATACCATCACATTGGGAGTTAGGGCTTCAACATGCAAACATGGTGGGGGGCACAATTCAGAACATAATAAAATCAAAGAAACAAAATAAAAGCCTTTCAGTCTTTTAAAAAATTTATTTATTTTTAGAGAGAGAAGAGAGCAAGCAGGACAGGGGCAAATAGAGAGGGAGACAGAGAATCCCAAGCGGGCTCCACACTATCACTGCGGAGCCTGGCGTGGGGCTCGAACTCACGAACTGTGAGTTCATGACCTGAGCCAAAACCAAGAGTCGTACACCCAACCAACTGAGCCACCCAGGCACCCCAACCCTTGTAGTCTTAAATTCGATTTGGAAATGTTGTATGAAGTCATGATTTATTTTTCTCAAAAAAAGTCTTTCTAAGAGAGTCTATAAACCTAGGAGCAGTCAGTACCAAGCACATTCCCTGAAAGAAACCAAGGGTCCTTGAAAAATGACTGACTTCACATCTGGAGCAGAACTGTATGTGTTAAACTTGGGACATGTTGTGTCAGAAATCAAGGAAACTATTAAAGATGAATGAGGTCAGGTCAAAAGCCAACCTGAAGGAGTATTCACTGAACTAACATGAGATTATGTGAGGCTAAAAAGAATTATAAATGCAATGGATTGAAAACCATAAGACATATAAAAATCTGTGAGTTCATAATGGTACTTAAAAATAAATCCTCTGGTTGCTTTTGGAGAGTCCTAGGGCACCAAGTCAATAATTTGAAAAACACAAGAAATCAATATACCATGAAATATGATTTCAGATTTCAGTGCATTTCAGAATGACCTAATAATTGATACATAAGGAATGACAGAATTGGAAAACATTTTTTGCAACAACTAATGGATAATGAATAATATCAACAATGTTAACAAAATCATTGAAAGATTAATGTGGAACTTTGTAATAAAAAGAGAAGGCTAATACTACCTGAACCATCAATTAATTTTATCATCAGTAAAAATGAGTCAATTAGACATTATACATCTTTTGATGTAAAAGGAAAGAAAGCATATAGCACTGATTATGAAATATAATGTGTAAAGAGTAATCTGAATCTAATCAGTTTTGTAGATCTAACCACCCATTTTACAGTGAATACAACAGATAGAGGAACGAGTTAAACAACACCAGGAGGAAGTAACTGTTGAAATAAAAAACTCAGTAGATGGGTTTATGGCATATTAGATAAAGCTGAAGAGAGACTTAGTGAACTGCAAGGGAAACCAGAAGAAATTATTTAGAATGTAGCAGAGAGGAAAATGTGGACAGTAGATCAAGAAGTTCTCACATTTGTCTATTAAGAGTTCCAAAAGGAGAGAACCCAGAAAAGAGAATGGCTTTTTTCTGAACTAAAACAATGGAAGTCAGTGGCCACATTAGTAAGCCTGGCTCTACCCCAGCTCATTCAAACAACCTCCTGGCCTCTTTTCAGCCCTGGATAATGCCCTGAGATAAGTATGTATTTGTAACATGACTACATCAGGAAACATATGTAATAGAATATAGTAGAAATCGCTTAGGAGACTTGGACTGGAGAAAGCTAGTATGAATTCAGGATGTCCCCAAGATTACTGTGGGGTTCAGGAAATCATTAGAGGCACTTCTAGATGACTAACTCTTATCAGGTAGGACATTCTTTTTTTTTTTTAATTTTTAAAAATCTGTATTTATTTTTGAGAGAGAGAGAGACAGCGTGTGAGCAGGGGAGGAGCAGAGAGAGAGGGAGACACAGAATCCGAAGCAGGCTCCAGGCTCTGAGCTGTCAGCACAGAGCCTGATGTGGAGCTCAAACTCACGAACTGTGAGATCATGACCTGAACTGAAGTCAAACACTCAACTGACTGAGCCACCCAGGCACCCCACAGGAAGGACATTCTAAGGACTTATAAGATTATCTCCCGGGAGCCAAGCCAAAGGGCCAAACCTTTCTTTGGGTAAGGTTAATCCTTTATTAACACCTTGGTATATCAAATACCCCTTTATGGGTGGTATGTAAGGGCTTTTGTAGCCTCCAAGAGTGTGTATAACCTCTACAGAACTCCAAAAATGATAAAAATCATAAGCTTCTAGACCTTAATGCCTAGACTCAGAAGTCCAGAACATCACTTCTTTTGCATTTCTATTGGATAAAGTAAGTCAGAAACCAATCGAGATTTAATAGGGCTACACAAAAGCACAAATATCAGGAGATGTGGTCCACTGGGGCCATCTGTGCAGACTGCTTACCATGGTCCTTTTTTTTTTTTAAATTTAATTCCAGTATAGTTAACATTAAAACATTTCTTATGGTGGGTTAAGTGTGAATTTCGTTTGTAGTCTTTTCCTTCATGTCATACTCTTTTATATAACAAGGTTTGTAAAAAAAAAAAACAAAACAAAGCCAAACAAAACAGCAACAACAAAACAAAAGACCCCCACAAGGTTTGTGTCTAGACTACACTGTCATTTAAGTTCATTCTAATTATGCTCCATCTCATGCATGAGAGTTTTCCTGTGGATCCAGGCAACTTGATTCCAGAATCTGTCATGGTTTTCTTGGGACTCTGGATGAATCATCACATTCTAGAATTCTCCAGGTATGGATTATCCCTGCTGAGTCTTTGCATTATCATACCATGAGATGTCTCTTCATGATCAGTTTTGAGCTTTGGTGTTTTTTTGTTTGGATTCAGGCCTCATCTCTAGACGAACAGTTCTTTGGGGAAAAAATAAAAGTGACAAATTTTTACAAAAAAAATATGTAGTTCTCCCACACACACCCTGACAAGGCCCAGTCATGACCCTGAAACCCAGAGAAACAATGTAAGAGAGGGAAGAATCATTGAGCAGAGGACAAAAGTGATTGTAAATGATGTTGCCTTTTTGTTGTCCAAGGTGAACAGAGAGAGGATACCTAACCAGAGTATGGGATGGACAAAAGGTTGATAAGGCAACTAAAAGGTTGATAAGGAAACACCCGTTGTTTCCCTCTGTACACGTTCGGGTGAATGCGTGCACACCCACACTTTCCTTCAGTCTCCTCTACTCGAATTTGGATGTTTCATCCTGGCCATCATGAATATCTTTGCAAAACATCCAGTTTTCCAGAAACACTGAGTGGGCCATGGTAGATGCTCATGAGGCAAGGGAACAGGGTTGGGGCATTGTATTTCCATGGTCTTTGAGTATCAGAGGACTAGATTTTGAAAGGACAGATCAGGTTCTGGAGTCTGGATCATTTCTGATTCTAGGGATTCTTTAAAAACTCTTTTTAATGTTTTATTTATTTTTGAGAGAGAGGAGGGGGGGAATACAGAGAGGGAGACACAGAATCTGAAAAATAGACACAGAATCTGAAGAATTCAAACTCATGAATAGTGACATGATGACCTGAGCCAAAGTTGGATGCTTAACCAACTGAGCCACCCAGGTGCCCCCTAGGGATTTTTAATCTGAAGTTGTTGTAAGGAGGTTTTAGGTGGCTTCTGAATTCTACCAAATTATATATGCAAAATTTGGTGTGTATTTACAGGTCTTTGTGTGGAGATAGCCTATAGCTTTCATCAGATTCTCAAAGAGGTCTGTGATCCTGCTCCTCCCAAATTAAGAAATTATTTCCTTAACCATAAAAGACTCTTAAAAACTGAGAATAAACTGAGGGTTGTGGGGGGTGGGAGGGAGGGGAAAGTGGATGATGGGAGGCACCTGTTGGGATGAGCACTGGTTATTGTATGGAAACCAATCTGACAATAAATTTCATATTTAAAAAAAAGAAATTATTGCCTTATACCCAGATCACTACAACAGCATTTTAATTAGTGATGTAACAGCTTCAGGCTCTTGATTTAAATATATCCAAAACACTACCATCCTGTTAATCTTCCCATTTTGTAATAGTTCTGTAGCTTTATCTCTACTTTCACTCTCACCTCAAGAGTTAGTATTCCTGCTTTACATCCAACTACAATTAATTTTTATACAGACACCGGTAATCAGGAAGATTCATGCCCAGGAAAATGAAATCTAGCTATTGGGGTTGAGAATAGATTCTCTTCTATATTTTGATTGCTATAATTATCATCTTATTAAATCATAGTTACAAAACCATATAACATGGGGTAAGTTAGTTAAGTTCTCTGTCTTCAGGCTTTTCATCTGAAAAATATGGATTATTTCACTTGCCTAAATCTGTAAAGTGCCCAGCATAATATCTGACACAGATTATATGCTCAACAAATGTTAATTACCTTGTATTTTATACATCACTTGAATGTTTCCCAGTAGACATTTAAGAAATCCTCATTAAATGAGTATATAGCAACAGATAATGTTTATAGGATACTTACTATGCACTAGGCATTATGATACCTTTCTTCATATTATCTAATCTAGAATTTTATTAGGCAGTTGCTACTGTTGTTCTCATTTTACAGATGAGGAAACCAATGCCGAGAGAGGTTAAATAACTTGCTCTAGGTCTCATAGCCAACAAATGGAAGAAATGAAACTTGATCTTAGGCATCTGACTACAGAGGGGTATAGCTCCTTCCCACCACTATCACAGAAGAAGGCAATCTCCCTCATCTGCCCCCTAGCAGTTTTAATAAGTCAGATGTTTACGTGCTTATTTTGTGGCCAGAAGTGTAGATAGGAGTTAAAGACACAGGTCTTTTCCCCATAAGGTTAAAGTCCAATTATGAAAAAAACAATAAAAAAGCAATATAAGTAGTAGTCAAAACTCATTATGGTGAGGGGTAGACTCTAAAGGGAATGGAAATTCAGGGAAAGCAAAGATCAAAAAATGATGAGTGCCCTGATAAGCACTTGTGAAAAAGTAGTTTTATGAGCAGAAGTTTGAAGAAACATTAATGATCTAATACTCCCTGCATGTCCCCTCCCCTTTGAGCACTAAGCATATAACTACAGCTCCATACAGCAAAAAGTGGAGCTCTTTTTGCCTACTGGTCCTGTTCCCATGATACCTAAATAAACTTACTAAGTTGCACCCTATGAAGTCTCAAGAATTCTTTCTTGGCCATTGTACTTCATGACCTCACAACAATCACATTTGGTTAGACAAGGATGGAAGATTGGAGGGAACTGATTGAAAAAAAAAAAGAGGTAGTATCATTAAAGTTTGAATTTAGACCAAAAATTAAGGTATAGGGCACACTCAAGCAAGTGAATTTAAAAAGAGAGACAGTAGTGGAGACAGTATAAGATGTTTGAAATTTCAGAAAGGGGAGTTAGCTTTCATTGAAAGTGGTGAAAACTTTACATGCATTATTTGATATAAACACAACCTTTCAGGGTACCCTATTTACCTACAGCTATGAACTTAAATTCCTGTCTTTTACAGTCTTAAAACCTCTGTTGCTAATGGCACCAAATGACATACCCAGAGTGTTTTTTGAAAATTCAAATAAAATCATTTCACATCATCAGAAGTACAATGAAGAGCAATGATTTTTTTTCCAATCCTTATTGGTAGGAAAACTTGGGTCTTTTTTTTTTTTTCAACCCTGTTGGGAGGAAAATTTGGGTTTGTGAATATTAACTGATAATAGACTAACGAGAAAAGACAAGGCTTATTTACACATGCATGAGGGAGCATTCAGATGAAGAGACACTAGAAATAGGAATTTATATACCAACTTAAGAGGGGAAGAAGAGGAGGGAGAAAGGGTCTCTATGGGAAAACAAATGGGAGTTTTTGGAAAGGTAGGTGGACTTTTATGAGAACAAATGGAAACTATAATAATATGATTTTGATAATATTTATGGTATGTCTGTTTATGCAATTTCTCATCCTGGTGCCAGTGGCTGCATAGTCTCCTTCCTGTCTGGAGTCTCCCCTGAGGGGTTTATGGCTTCTGTCTCAGAAGGCTCTGCCATTAGTTAGATAAGGGAAGTTCTGAAAAGTCTTCCTCCACCTTCTCTCATCTGCCCTATCTTAAATGTCTTCAATTTAAAGTAATCTTTATACCATTTTGATGGATCCCAATTGGTCCCATCACCCCTTAGTGTCGTTTCTGTCTTCTGGGGTAAAAACATCTTGACTTGCCTTTGTAAAATCATTACTCTTCCTGTGTCTGCAGTCTTGATGAGTCTGTCAATCAAAGTGCTCTGTCTTCCTTTAGCATATGACCCATGCTAAAGGTCCATGCAAGACCAATCAGATTCTTGTAGGAATATTGGGGGTTCTGATTGGAAGATGGGAAGTGGCTGGAGCAATTGCATCTTGAGGGAGGTGCTCTGAAGAGACTATTTGACTAGAGTCTATGTCTGCTACTTGCACCTACAGATATTGACCTATAAGGAAATTGGAACTGGGATTTGATGTTGCACATGACCTTAAAATGTAGGAAGGGCTGAATAGGGGTAGGTTGGAGGGCAAGGAAAATGGGCTAGGAACTTGGCAATATTCATTGTGCCCAGCCAAAAGCTGATAAATTGCCCCATGTAGCATCTTGGGTCTCAGACTCTGTCCTGGGACTGGAGTTTTAAGAAACTTAATAGAAAAGTTAGAATGTTGGCATCTGATTGTCTACAAGAAGGAGTTTTTTAGTAAGCTCTTGTAAGAAACAGACAAGCTTTGGTTAAAGCTAGCCCATATGAAAAAGCAGAAAGAGAATATTCAGCTTGGCCAAGAGAGACCAGAAATCCAAGATGGTTAAACTAGCTAATCTGTACCTTCAGTTTTGAAGAGCCAATCTCTTTGCTCTAGCAAAATTTTGGGAGAGTACATGGAGGAAGCCTGGAGGCAAAATAGGAGAGTTAAGATATTGGGACCTAGGAGAAAAGCCTCATTCCCAGCTCCTCTTATGAACCTATACCTATGTGCTACTGGCTAGACAGAGGTCATAATTAAATAATTCCTTGAAATATCCATAGGCAAGGGACAGATTGGTGATGCCTTGTCTCTGAGACTTTGCTTTCTATTGCTCTGAGACAGGCCAAGGTGGAGTCTGAGGTAAGGAGCCTATTGCTACAAATCATTAACACCCAGGCTAAGTTCTAGTTCAAGGGCCATAAACCAACAGCTTCTTGGGCTTTGCTTATTAGGGCATGCTGTTGCATGAATAAAAATGGAAAGACTACTATAAGACTACTATAAAGACTACTATATATTTTTAAGAGTTGTACAGTCAGGGGAACTGTAAACAAAGGAAATTTTTCCCAACACACTTCTCAGATGTGACTGTCAGTCTGTTTGGGCTGCAATAACAAAATACCATAGACTGGTATTTATCTATTACACTTTGGAGACTGGGAAATCCAAAATCAATTTGCTGACAAGATTCAGGCACCTGTCTGGTGAGGGCCCACTTCCTGATTCATAGCATGTTATTGTTGTGTTCTCTTATGGTATAGAAAGAGCCGAGGGAGCTTTCTTAGGTTTATAAATTGAAACCCATTCTGAGGGCTCTGTCTTCATGACCTGATTACTTCTCCAAAACCCCACCTTCTAATACCATCACCTTGGGTATTAGGATTCAACATATGAATTTGTAGGGGACACATCATTCAGACCATACTATTGACCATGAGGGTAATGCATGAGAAAGATATGAGAGAGAGAGAGAGAGAGAGAGAGAGAGAGAGAGAGAGAGAATATGAGAATGAATGATGTGTATATGATATGTATACTGAATGGCTGACCAAGAACCTCATCAAACATGGGGAGATATTACTCAGTTCCAGAAGCATCTAATTCATCTCTTACACCACAGATAACTGCATATTGCTTTCCATTTTTCTTCTGTTTTTCCAAATGACACTTCCTAATGTTGCCCTCTTTTTAAACCAGTGTCCATTGGGTGTTTTGGAAAATTTTTTAAAACTTGAGATATAATTGACATATAATATTGTGTAAGTTTTAGGTATACAAGGTGTTGATTTGATACACATGTATTACATTGAGTTCTCTATTGTAGCTTTAGCTAACACCTCTATCGTGTCACATAATTACCATTTCTTTCTTGTGGTGAGAACAGTTAAGATCTAGTCTCTTACCACCTCACACCAGTCAGAGTGGCCAAAATGAACAAATCAGGAGACTATAGATGCTGGCGAGGATGTGGAGAAACGGGAACCCTCTTGCACTGTTGGTGGGAATGCAAATTGGTGCAGCCACTCTGGAAAGCAGTGTGGAGGTTCCTCAAAAGATTAAAAATAGACTTACCCTATGACCCAGCAGTAGCACTGCTAGGAATTTACCCAAGGGATACAGGAGTACTGATGCATAGGGGCACTTGTACCCCAATGTTTATAGCAGCACTCTCAACAATAGCCAAATTATGGAAAGAGCCTAAATGTGCATCAACTGATGTGGATAAAGACATTGTGGTTTATATACACAATGGAGTACTACGTGGCAATGAGAAAGAATGAAATATGGCCCTTTGTAGCAACGTGGATGGAACTGGAGAGTGTTATGCTAAGTGAAATAAGCCATACAGAGAAAGACAGATACCATATGTTTTCACTCTTATGTGGATCCTGAGGAACTTAACAGAAACCCATGGGGGAGGGGAAGAAAAAAAAAAAGAGGTTAGAGTGGGAGAGAGCCAAAGCGTAAGAGACTCTTAAAAACAGAAGAAACTGAGGGTTGATGGGGGGTGGGAGGGAGGGTAGGGTGGGTGATGGGTATTGAGGAGGGCGCCTTTTGGGATGAGCACTGGGTGTTGTATGGAAACCAATTTGACAATAAATTTCATATACTGAAAAAAAAATATTTATTTTTGAGAGAAGGAGAGACAGAGTGTGAGCAGGCGAGGGGAAGAGAGACAGGGAGACACAGAATCTGAAGCAGTCTCCAGGCTCTGAGCTGTCGGCACAGAGCCCGACGCGGGGCTTGAACTCATGGACTGTGAGATCATGACCTGAGCCGGAGCCGGATGCCCAACTGACTGAGCCACCCAGGTGCCCCGCTCTTATTTCTCAAGATTGCTTTGGCTATTTGTGATCTTAGCAGTTCCATACAAATTTTGTGGGTTTTTTCCTATTTCTGTGAAGAGTACCATTGGAATTTTTATGAGGATTTCTCCCTTTCTTTCTTTCTTTCTTTCTTTCTTTCTTTCTTTCTTTCTTTCTTTCTCTCTTTCTCTCTCTCTCTCTCTCTCTTTCTCTCTTTCTTTCTTTCTTTCTTTCTTTCTTTCTTTCTTTCTCTCTCTTTCTTTCTTTCTTTTCTTTTCTTTCAGTAGGCTCCACATCCAATGTAGGGCTTTACCCCGAGATCAAGAGTCACATGCTCCACTGATCAAGTGCCCCAATGAGGATTGCTTTGAATCTACAGATGACTTTGGGCAGTATGAACATATTTTCATTATTAGTTCTTCTGGTCCATGAACACAAAATATCTTTCCATTTCTTTGTGCCTTCTTCAATTTCTTTCATCAAAGTCTTGTAGTCATTGCACAGATATTTCACTTCCTTTGTTAAATTCCTAAGTATTGTATTGTTTTTGATGCTATTGTGAATGGGATATTTTTCTTTATTTCACTGTTAGTGTATAAAAACCTAACTGACTACTGTATTTTGAATTTATATCCTGCAACTTTACTGAGTTCGTTGAGTAATTACAAAGTTTTTTGGTAGAGTTTTTCAAATTTTCTATATGTAAAATCACCTGTACATAATGACGATTTTACTTCCATTCCAATTTAGATGGCTTTTATTTCCTTATCTTGTTTGATTCCCTTAGCCAGGATTTCAGGTATTAGGTAAATAAGAGTGATGAGAATAGGCACCTTTGTCTTTCTCCTGATCTTAGAGGAAAAACTTTCAACCCTTCCTTCATCATTGAGTATGATTTAGTTGTGGGTTGTCATGTGGCCTTTGTTATGTTGAATTATGCTTCTTCTATACCCAATATATTGAAGGTTTTTTTTTTTTAATCTTGAGAGGTTGTTTTCATCAAATGCTTTCTCTGCAGCTATTGAGAGGATCATATGATTTTTATTTCTCATTATATTAATGTGTATCACCTTTATTGATTTGTTTATGTTGAACCATACTTGCATCCCAGGGATAAATCCCACTTGATCATGGTGTATGATCTTTTTAGTGTGTTGTCAAATTCAGTTTGCTAAGATTTTGTTGAGAATTTTTGCATCTATGTTCTACAGGGATATTGGGCTGCAGTTTTTTTTCTTGTAGTGTCATACAATGGGTTTGGGAGTATCCCTCCTCTTTTGTTTTTTGGAGGAGTTTGAGAAGGATAGGTATTATTTTTTAAACATTTGCTAGAATTCACCAGTGAAGCCACGTGGTCCTGGGATTTTTCTCTGTTGGAGAGTTTTGATTACTGATTCAATCTCCTTACTCATTATTGGTCTCTTCAGATTTTCTGTTTCTTCATGATTCAGTATTGATAGATTGTATGTTTCTAGGAACTTACCCATTTCTTCTAGGATTCAAGTTTATTGGCATAAAATTTTTCATACTTTCTTATGATCCTATGCATTTCTGTGGTATCAGTTGTAATGTATGCTCTTTCATTTTGATTTTACTTATTTGAACTTCTCTCTTTTTCTTAGCCTAGCTAAAAACAGGTCAGTTTTGCTTATAGATATTTAAAAAATACTTATTACTCTCATTGATCTTTTGTTTTCTCTGGTCTCTTTTCTCATTTACTTCTGCTGATCTTTTTTTAAACTTACTTAATTATTTATTTATTTATTTATTTATTTATTTATTTATTTAATTTTATTTTTTTAATGTTTATTTATTTATTTATTTATTTATTTATTTAATATATGAAATTTACTGTCAAATTGGTTTCCATACAACACCCAGTGCTCATCCCAAAAGGTGCCCTCCTCAATACCCATCATCCAGCCTCTCCTCCCTCCCACCCCCCATCAACCCTCAGTTTGTTCTCAGTTTTTAACAGTCTCTTATGTTTTGGCTCTCTCCCACTCTAACCTCTTTTTTTTTTTCCTTCCCCTCCCCCATGGGTTTCTGTTACGTTTCTCAGGATCCACATAGTGTGAAACCATATGGTATCTGTCTTTCTCTGTATGGCTTATTTCACTTAGCATCACACTCTCCAGTTCCTTCCACGTTGCTACAAAAGGCCATATTTCATTTTTTCTCATTGCCACGTAGTATTCCATTGTGTATATAAACCACAATTTCTTTATCCATTCATCAGTTGATGGACATTTAGGCTCTTTCCATAATTTGGCTATTGTTGAGAGTGCTGCTATAAACATTGGGGTACAAGTGCCCCTATGCATCAGTACTCCTGTTTCCCTTGGATAAATTCCTAGCAGTGCTGTTGCTGGGTCATAGGGTAGGTCTATTTTTAATTTTCTGAGGAACCTCCACACTGCTTTCCAGAGTGGCTGCATCAATTTGCATTCCCACGAACAGTGCAAGAGGGTTCCCGTTTCTCCACATCCTCGCCAGCATCTATAGTCTCCTGATTTCTTCATTTTGGCCACTCTGACTGGAGTGAGGTGATATCTGAGTGTGGTTTTGATTTGTATTTTCCTGATAAGGAGCGACGTTGAACATCTTTTCATGTGCCTATTGGCCATACAGATGTCTTCTTTAGAGAAGTGTCTATTCATGTTTTCTGCCCATTTCTTCACTGGGTTATTTGTTTTTTGGGTGTGGAGTTTGGTGAGCTCTTTATAGATTTTGGATACTAGCCCTTTGTCTGGTATGTCATTTGCAAATATCTTTTCCCATTCCGTTGGTTGCCTTTTAGTTTTGTTGGTTGTTTCCTTTGCTGTGCAGAAGCTTTTTATCTTCATAAGGTCCCAGTAATTCACTTTTGCTTTTAATTCCCTTGCCTTTGGGGATGTGTCGAGTAAGAGATTGCTACGGCTGAGGTCAGAGAGGTCTTTTCCTGCTTTCTCCTCTAGGGTTTGGATGGTTTCCTGTCTCACATTCAGGTCCTTTATCCATTTTGAGTTTATTTTTGTGAATGGTGTGAGAAAGTGGTCTAGTTTCAACCTTCTGCATGTTGCTGTCCAGTTCTCCCAGCACCATTTGTTAAAGAGACTGTCTTTTTTCCATTGGATGTTCTTTCCTGCTTTGTCAAAGATGAGTTGGCCATACGTTTGTGGGTCTAGTTCTGGGGTTTCTATTCTATTCCATTGGTCTATGTGTCTGTTTTTATGCCAATACCATGCTGTCTTGATGATGACAGCTTTGTAGTAGAGACTAAAGTCTGGGATTGTGATGCTTCCCGCTTTGGTCCTCTTCTTCAAAATGACTTTGGCTATTCGGGGCCTTTTGTGGTTCCATATGAATTTTAAGATTGCCTGTTCTAGTTTCGAGAAGAATGCTGGTGCAATTTTGATTGGGATTGCATTGAATGTGTAGATAGCTTTGGGTAGTATTGACATTTTGACAATATTTATTCTTCCAATCCATGAGCAGGGAATGTCCTTCCATTTCTTTATATCTTCTTCAATTTCCTTCATAAGCTTTCTATAGTTTTCAGCATACAGATGTTTTACATCTTTGGTTAGATTTATTCCTAGGTATTTTATGCTTCTTGGTGCAATTGTGAATGGGATCAGTTTCTTTATTTGTCTTTCTGTTGCTTCATTGTTAGTGTATAAGAATGCAACTGATTTCTGTACATTGATTTTGTATCCTGCAACTTTGCTGAATTCATGTATCAGTTCTAGCAGACTTTTGGTGGAGTCTATTGGATTTTCCATGTATAATATCATGTCATCTGCAAAAAGCGAAAGCTTGACTTCATCTTTGCCAATTTTGATACCTTTGATTTCCTTTTGTTGTCTGATTGCTGAAGCTAGAACTTCCAGCACTATGTTAAACGACAGCGGTGAGAGTGGGCATCCCTGTCGTGTTCCTGATCTCAGGGAAAAAGCTCTCAGTTTTTCCCCATTGAGGATGATGTTAGCTGTGGGCTTTTCATAAATGGCTTTTATGATCTTTAAGTATGTTCCTTCTATCCCGACTTTCTCAAGCGTTTTTATTAAGAAAGGGTGCTGGATTTTGTCAAAGGCCTTTTCTGCATCGATTGACAGGATCATATGGTTCTCTTTTTTTTTTGTTAATGTGATGTATCACGTTGATTGATTTGCGAATGTTGAACCAGCCCTGCATCCCAGGAATGAATCCCACTTGATCATGGTGAATAATTCTTTTTATATGCTGTTGAATTCGGTCTGCTAGTATCTTATTGAGATTTTTTGCATCCATATTCATCAGGGATATTGGCCTGTAGTTCTCTTTTTTTGCTGGGTCTCTGTCTGGTGTAGGAATCAAAGTAATACTGGCTTCATAGAATGAGTCTGGAAGTTTTCCTTC
Source organism: Panthera tigris (assembly GCF_018350195.1). NCBI lineage: Eukaryota > Metazoa > Chordata > Mammalia > Carnivora > Felidae > Panthera > Panthera tigris. Next base: position 16,241,890 of record NC_056675.1, read on the forward strand.
CCTTTCTATTTCTTGGAATAGCTTGAGAAGGATAGGTATTATCTCTGCTTTAAACGTCTGGTAGAACTCCCCTGGGAAGCCATCTGGTCCTGGACTCTTATTTGTTGGGAGATTTTTGATAACCGATTCAATTTCTTCGCCGGTTATGGGTCTGTTCAAGCTTTCTATTTCCTCCTGATTGAGTTTTGGAAGTGTGTGGGTGCTTAGGAATTTGTCCATTTCTTCCAGGTTGTCCAATTGGTTGGCATATAATTTTTCATAGTATTCCCTGATAATTGTTTGTATCTCTGAGGGATTGGTTGTAATAATTCCATTTTCATTCATGATTTTATCTATTTGGGTCATCTCCCTTTTCTTTTTGAGAAGCCTGGCTAGAGGTTTGTCAATTTTGTTTATTTTTTCAAAAAACCAACTCTTGGTTTCGTTGATCTGTTCTACAGTTTTTTTAGATTCTATATTGTTTATTTCTGCTCTGATCTTTATTATTTCTCTTCTTCTGCTGGGTTTAGGCTGCCTTTGCTGTTATGCTTCTATTTCCTTTAGGTGTGCTGTTAGATTTTGTATTTGGGATTTTTCTTGTTTCTTGAGATAGGCCTGGATTGCAATGTATTTTCCTCTCAGGACTGCCTTTGCTGCGTCCCAAAGCGTTTGGATTGTTGTATTTTCATTTTCGTTTGTTTCCATATATTTTTTAATTTCTTCTCTAATTGCCTGGTTGACCCACTCATTCTTTAGTAGGGTGTTCTTTAACCTCCATGCTTTTGGAGGTTTTCCAGACTTTTTCCTGTGGTTGATTTCAAGCTTCATAGCATTGTGGTCTGAAAGTATGCATGGTATAATTTCAATTCTTGTAAACTTATGAAGGGCTGTTTTGTGACCCAGTATATGATCTATCTTGGAGAATGTTCCATGTGCACTCGAGAAGAAAGTATATTCTGTTGCTTTGGGATGCAGAGTTCTAAATACAGAACTGTCAAGTCCATCTGATCCAATGTATCATTCAGGGCCCTTGTTTCTTTATTGACTGTGTGTCTAGCTGATCTATCCATTTCTGTAAGTGGGGTGTTAAAGTCCCCTGCAATTGCCACATTCTTATCAATAAGGTTGCTTATGTTTATGAGTAATTGTTTTATATATTTGGGGGCTCCGGTATTCAGCGCATAGACATTTATAATTGTTAGCTCTTCCTGATGGATAGGCCCTGTAATTATTATATAATGCCCTTCTTCATCTCTTGTTACAGCCTTTCATTTAAAGTCTAGTTTGTCTGATATAAGTATGGCTACTCCAGCTTTCTTTTGGCTTCCAGTAGCATGATAAATAGTTCTCCATCTCCTCACTCTCAATCTAAAGGTGTCCTCAGGTCTAAAATGAGTCTCTTGTAGACAGCAAATAGATGGGTCTTGTTTTTTTATCCATTCTGATACCCTATGTCTTTTGGTTGGCGCATTTAATCCATTTACATTCAGTGTTATTATAGAAAGATATGGGTTTAGAGTCATTGTGATGTCTGTATGTTTTATGCTTGTAGCGATGTCTCTGGTACTTTGTCTCACAGGGTCCCCCTTAGGATCTCTTGTAGGGCTGGTTTAGTGGTGACAAATTCCTTCAGTTTTTGTTTGTTTGGGAAGACCTTTATCTCTCCTTCTATTCTAAATGACAGACTTGCTGGATAAAGGATTCTTGGCTGCATATTTTTTCTGTTTAGCACACTGAAGATATCGTGCCAATCCTTTCTGGCCTGCCAAGTTTCAAAAAGAGAGATCAGTCACGAGTCTTATAGGTCTCCCTTTATATGTGAGGGCACGTTTATCCCTTGCTGCTTTCAGAATTTTCTCTTTATCCTTGTATTTTGCCAGTTTCATTATGGTATGTTGTGCAGAAGATCGATTCAAGTTACGTCTGAAGGGAGTTCTCTGTGCCTCTTGTTTCAATGCCTTTTTCCTTCCCCAGTTCAGGGAAGTTCTCAGCTATAATTTCTTCAAGTACCCCTTCAGCACCTTTCCCTCTCTCTTCCTCCTCTGGGATACGAATTATGCGTATATTATTTCTTTTTAGTGTATCACTTAGTTCTCTAATTTTTCCCTCATACTCCTGGATTTTTTTTATCTCTCTTTCTCTCAGCTTCCTCTTTTTCCATAACTTTATCTTCTAGTTCACCTATTCTCTCCTCTGCCTCTTCAATCCGAGCCGTTGTCGTTTCCATTTTTGCATTTCGTTTAAAGCGCTTTTCAGCTCCTCGTGACTGTTCCTTAGTCCCTTGATCTCTGTGGCAAGAGATTCTCTGCTGTCCTCTATACTGTTTTCAAGCCCAGCGATTAATTTTATGACTATTATTCTAAATTCACTTTCCGTTATATTATTTAAATCCTTTTTGATCAGTTCATTAGCTGTTGTTATTTCCTGGAGATTCTTCTGAGGGGAATTCTTCCGTTGGTCATTTTGGATAGTCCCTGGAGTGGTGAGGACCTGCAGGGCACTTCCCCTGTGCTGTGGTGTCTAACTGGAGTCGGTGGGCGGAGCCGCAGTCCGACCCGATGTCTGCCCCCAGCGCACCGCTGGGGCCACAGTCAGACCGGTGTGTGCCTTCTCTTCCCCTCTCCTAGGGGCGGGATTCACCGTGGGGTGGCGTGGCCCGTCTGGGCTACTTGCACACTGCCGGGCTTGTGGTGCTGGGGATCTGGCGTATGAGCTGGGGTGGGTAGGCAAGGTGCACGGGGGCAGGAGGGGCAGGCTTAGCTCGCTTCTCCTTAGGTGATCCACTTCAGGAGGGGCCCTGTGGCAGCGGGAGGGAGTCAGACCCGCTGCCGGAGGGGTGGCTCCGCAGAAGCACAGCGTTGGGTGTTTGTGCGGAGCGAGCAAGTTCCCTGGCAGGAACTGGTTCCCTTTGGGATTTTGGCTGGGGGATGGGCGAGGGAGATGGCGCTGGCGAGCGCCTTTGTTCCCCACCAAACTGAGCTCTGTCGTCCGGGGGCTCAGCAGCTCTCCCTCCCTTTGTCCCCCAGGCTTCCCGCTTTCCGCGCAGAGCTGTTAACTTCTGACCTCCCAGACACTAAGTCGCTAAGTGGCGCTTGCTGTCGGAACACAGTCCGTCCGGCCCCTCCGCTTTTGCCAGCCAGACTCGGGGCTCCGCTTGGCCGGCGAGCGGCCCCTCCGCCCCGGCTCCCTGCCGCCAGTCCGTGGAGCGCGCACCGCCTCGCCGTCCTTCCTACCCTCTTCCGTGGGCCTCTCGTCGGCGCTTGGCTCCGGAGACTCCGTTCTGCTAATCCTCTGGCGGTTTTCTGGGTTCTTTAGGCAGGTGTAGGTGGAATCTAAGTGATCGGCAGGACGCGCGGTGAGCCCAGCGTCCTCCTACGCCGCCATCTTCCCTCCCCTCTATTAACTTATTTAATACTAATCTCTATACCCAACGTGGAGCTCAAACTTGACCCTGAGATTGAGTTGCATACTCCTTCCAATTGAGCCAGCCAGGCACTCCTCCATGCTGATCTTTTAAATTTCCTTTGTTCTTCTATTTCTAGTTTTCTGCGTATAAAAAGAATTATTCACCATGTTCAAGTGGGAGTCATTCCTGGGCTGCAGGGCTGGTTCAACATTCACAATCAATCAGTGTGACATCACATTAATAAAAGAAAAGATAAGAGCCATATGATCCTGTCAATCGATGCAGAAAAAGCATTTGACAAAATTCAGCATCCTTTGTTAGTAAAAACTCTCGAGCTTTAAAAAAATATGTAAGTAACAAGAACATGCAGAGTAAAAAAATGAGTAGTCAATGTACTATCACTTCCAATAGTCAATGTGCTAATGCTTATGGAGTCAAAGAATGCTTCCTGAGATTTGATTCCTGAGATTCTTCATACTTCCTAAGGTGTGAGCTGGACCTGAAACACAAAAGAGCAAGAAACCAGTTGAGAAGATGGCATTAGTAAGTCCTTACATACTAATAATTACTCTAAATGTAAATGGATTGAATTCTCCAAAGGACAAAAATGCTAGATGGATTTAAAAAAAAAACAAACAAAAAACAGGACCCAAATATATTCAACCCTCAAAAGACTCATTTCACCTTAAGGACACACATAAACCCAAAGTGAAGGGACAGAAAAGGATATTCCATGCAAGTAGAAACCAAAAGAAAGTGGGGAAAGCTATGTTTTTATCAGAAAAAAAAAAAAAGACTTTAAGCCAAAATGGTAACAAAGGCACATTATTATATAATGATAAAGAGGTCATTTCATCAAGAAAGTATAATAATTGTAAACATATATGCACCCAATATTGGACACCTAAATACAGTAAACAAATACTAACAGATCTGAAAGAGATATAGACAATTATACAATCATAGTATGGGACTTCAACATCCCATTTTTGGCAATGGGTAGATCATCCAGACAGAAAATTAACAGAGAAATGTTGGACTTGAATGATACATACATTAGACTAAATGGACCTAAGAGAGATCTATGGAATATTCTATCCAAGAGCAGTAGAATACATATTCTTCTCAAGTGCTCATGAAACATTCAAAAAGATAGATCATACAATAGGCCACAAAACAAATCTTAGCAAATTTAAGAAGACTGAGATTATACCAAGTATTTTTCCAAATAATATAAAACTAAAAATCAAGAATAAGAGGAAAGCATGTTTTACAAGCATGTAAAAACCAAAACTTCACTCCTGAACAAAGAGTAAGTCAAAGAAAAATCAAAAGAGAAATTTTAAAAGTCTTGAAACAAATGAAAATGGAAACAATACACCAAAATTTATGGTATTCAGTGAAAGCAGTTCTTAGGAGAAAGTTTATAGCAAGAAATACATATAATAAGAAAATTTAGAAATCTCAAACAACCCAAATTTACATCTCAGAAAACTATAAATAGAAGAGCAAACAAAGGAAATTTAAAAGATCAGCATGGAGGAGTGCCTGGCTGGCTCAGTTGGGAGGAGTGCAACTCAATCTCAGGATCAAGTTCGAGCTCCACGTTGGGTGGAGAGATTAGTATTAAATAAATGAATAAATAAATAAATAAGTTTATTATTTTTTTAATATGAAATTTATTGTCAAATTGGTTTCCATACAACACCCAGTGTTCATCCCAACAGGTGCCCTCCTCAATACCCATCACCCACCCACCCCTCCCTCCCACCCCCCATAAACCCTCAGTTTGTTCTCAGTTTTTAGGAGTCTCTTATGCTTTGGCTCCCTCCCCCTCTAACCATTTTTTTTCCTTCTCCTCCCCCATGGTCTTCTGTTAAGTTTCTCAGGATCCACATAGGAGTGAAAACATATGGAATCTGTCCTTCTCTGTATGACTTATTTCACTTAGCATAACACTTTCCAGTTCCATCCATGATGCTAGAAAAGGCCATATTTCATTCTTTCTCATGGCCACGTAGTATTCCTTTGTGTATATAAACCACAATTTCTTTATCTATTCATCAGTTGATGCACATTTAGGCTCTTTCCATAATTTGGCTATTGTTGAGAGTGCTGCTATAAACATTGGGGTACAAGTGACCATATGTATCAGTACTCCTGTATCCCTTGGGTAAATTCCTAGCAGTGCTACAGCTGGGTCATAGGGTAGGTCTATTTTTAATCTTTTGAGGAACCTCCACACTGTTTTCCAGAGCAGCTGCACCAGTTTGCATTCCCACCAACACTGCAGGAGGGTTCCCATTTCTCCACATGCTCACCAGCATCTATAGTCTCCTGATTTGTTCATTTTGGCCACTCTGACTGGCGTGAGGTGATACCTGAGTGTGGTTTTGATTTGTATTTCCCCGATGAGGAGCGATGTTGAGCATCTTTCCATGTGCCTGTTGGTCATCCGGATGTCTTCTTTAGAGAAGTGTCTATTCATGTTTTCTGCCCATTTCTTCACTGGGTTGTTTGTTTTTTGGGTGTGGAGTTTGGTGAGTTCTTTATAGATTTTGGATACTAGCCCTTTGTCCAATATGTCATTTGCAAATATCTTTTCCCATTCTGTTGGTTGCCTTTTAGTTTTGTTGATTGTTTCCTTTGCTGTGCAGAAGATTTTTATCTTCATGAGGTCCCAATAGTTCATTTTTTGCTTTTAATTCCCTTGCCTTTGGGGATGTGTCAAGTGAGAAATTGCTACGGCTGAGGTCAGAGAGATCTTTCCCTGCTTTCTCCTCCAGGGTTTTGATGGTTTCCTGCCTCACATTCAGGTCCTTTATCCACTTTGAGTTTGCTTTTGTGAATGGTGTAAGAAAGTGGTCTCGTTTCATTCTTCTGCATGTTGCTGTCCAGTTCTCCCAGCACCATTTGTTAAAGAGACTGTCTTTTTCCATCAGATGTTCTTTCCTGCTTTGTCAAAGATTAGTTGGCCATACGTTTGTGGGTCTAGTTCTGGGGTTTCTATTCTATTCCATTGGTCTATGTGTCTGTTTTTGTGCCAATACCATGGTGTCTTGATGATCACAGCTTTGCAGTAGAGGCTAAAGTCTGGGATTGTGATGCCTCCCTTTTGTGGTTCCATATGAATTTTAGGATTGCTGTCTTGAAGCTAGAACAAGCAATCCTAAAATTCGTATGGAACCACAAAAGCCCCGAATAGCCAAAGTAATTTTGAAGAAGAAGACCAAAGCAGGAGGCATCACAATCCCAGACTTTAGCCTGAGGACACCTTCAGATTGAAAGTGAGGGGATGGAGAACCATCTATCATGCTAATGAATGTCAAAAGAAAGATGAAGTAGCCATCCTTATATCACACAAACTAGATTTTAAACTAAAGGCTATGTAACAGGAAATGAAGAAGGACATTAGATTATAACTATGGGGTCTATCCATCAAGAAGAACTAACAATTATAAATGTTTATGTGCTGAATTTGGAAGCACCAAATATATAACCACAGCTAATCACAAACATAAGCAATCTTATCAGTAAAAATGTGGTAATTGCAGTGGAATTTAATACTCCACTTACAACAATGGACAGATCATCTAGACAGAAAATCAATGGCCCTGAATGATACACTGGACTATATTGACTTGACAGATATATTCAGAACTTTTCATCCTAAAGCAGCATAATACACATTCTTCTCAAGTGCACATCGAACATTCTCCAGAATAGATCACATACTGGGATACAAATCAGCCCTCATCATGTACAAAAATATTGAGATCATACCATGCACACTTTCAGATCACAATGCTATGAAACTTGAAATCAACTACAGAAAAAAGTCTGGAAAACCTCCAAATGAATGTAGGGTAAAGAATGAATGGGTCAATCAGGCAATTAAAGAAGAAATTAAAAAATATATGGAAAAAAATGAAAATGAACACATGACAATCCAAACCCTTTGGGATGCAGCAAAGGCAGTCCTAAGAAGAACTGCAATCCAGGCCTATCTCAAGAAACAAAAAATCCCAAATACAAAATCTGAAAGCACACCTAAAGAAACTAGGAGCAGAACAACAAAGAAACCCCATGGCCAGCAGAAGAAAGGATATAATAAAGATCAGAGCAGAAAAAAACAATATAGAATCCAAAAAAAACCCCAAACAGTAGAACAGATCAATGAAACTAAGAATTGTTTTTTTTTGAAAAAGTAAACAAAATTGATAAACCCTTAGCCAGACTTCTCAAAAAGAAAAAAGACCCAAATAGATAAAATCATAAATGAAAATGGATTTATTACAACCAATCCCTTAGAGATACAAGAAATTAACAGAGAATACTATGAAAAATTATATGCCAACAATTTGAACAACTGGAAGAAATGTACAAATTCCTAGACACCCACACACTACCAAAACTCAAAAAGGGAGAAATAGAAATTTGAACAGACCCATAACTAATGATGAAATTGAATCAGTTATCAAAAATCTCCCAACAAATAAATGTCCTGGGCCAGATGGCTTCCCAGGGGAATTCTTCCAGACATTTAAAGCAGAGTTAATACCTATCCTTGTCAAGCTGTTCCAAAAAATAGAAAGGGAAGGAAAAATTTCAGATGCATTCTATGAAGCCAGCATTACCTTGATTCCCAAACAAGACAGAAACCCCAGAAAAAAAGGAGAATTACAGGCCAATGTCCCTGATGAAAATGGATGCAAAAATCCTCAACAAGGTACTAGCACATTGAATTCAACAACATATAAAAAGAATTATTGACCATGATCGAGTGGGATTCATTCCTGGGATGCAGGGCTGTTTCAATATTCGTAACACAATCAATGTGATACATCACATTAATAAAAGAAAGGATGAACCATATTATCCTGTCAATAGATGGAGAAAAAGCATTTGACAAAATACAACATCGTTTCTTAATAAAAATTCTCAAGAAAATCAGGATAGAAGGAACATCCTTAAATCATAAAAGCCATTTATGAATAGCTCATAGCTAATAACATCCTCAATGGGGAAAAACTGAGAGCTTTCCCCCTGAGATCAGGAACACGACAGGGATGTCCACTCTCACCACTGTTGTTTAATATACTGTTGGAAGTTCTCATATCAGCAATCAGACAACAAAATGAAATAAAGGGCATCCAAATTGGCAAAGAAGTCAAACTTTCACTTTTCGCAGTCGACATAATACTCCACATGGAAAACCTGAAAGACTCCACTGAAAGACTGCTAGAACTGACACATGAATTCAGCAAAGTCACAGGGTACAAAATCAATGTACAGAAATCGTTTGCATTTCTATATACCAATAATGAAGCAACAGAAAGAGATATCAAGGAATCGATCCCATTTACAATTGCACCAAAAACCATAAAATACCTAGGAATAAACCTAACCGAAGCTGTAAAAGATCAATAGGCTGAAAACTATAGAAAACTTATGAAGGAACTTGAAGAAGACACAAAGAAATGGAAAAACATTCCATGCTCATGGATTTGAATAATAAATATTGTTAAAATGCCAATACTACCCAAAGCTATCTACCCATTCAATGCATTCCCAATCAAAATTTCACTGGCATTCTTCCCAAAGCTAGAACAAACAATCCTAAAACTTATATGGAACCACAAAAGACCCCAAATACCCAAAGTAATATTGAAGAAGAAAACCAAAGTGGGAGGCATCACAATCCCAGACTTTAGCCTCTACAACAAAGCTGTAATCATCAAGACAGTATGGTATTGGCATAAAAACAGACACATAGACCAATGGAATAGAATAGAGACCCCAGAATTGGACCCACAAATATATGGCCAATTAATCTTTGACAAAGCAGAAAAGAGTACCCAGTGGGAAAAAGACAGTCTATTTAGCAAATGGTCCTGGGAGAACTGGATAGCAACATGCAGAAGACTGAAACCAGACCACTTTCTTACACCATCCACAAAAATAAACTCAAAATGAATGAAAGTTCAAAATGTGAGACAGGAAATTATCAAAACCCTAGAGGAGAAAGTAGGCAACAACCTCTCGACCTCAGCCACAGCAATTTCTTGCTCGACACATCTCCAAAAGCAAGGCAATTAAAAGCAAAAATGAACAATTGGGACCTCATGAAGACAAAAAGCTTCTGCACTGCAAAGGAAACAATCAATAAAACTAAAAGCAACCAATGGAATGGGAAAAGATATTTGCAAATGACATATCGGATAAGGGGTTAGTATCCAAAATCTATAAAGAACTTATCAAACTCAACACCTGAAAAACAAATAATCCAGTGATGAAATGGGCAGAAGACATGAATAGACACTTTTCTAAAGAAAACATCCAGATGGCCAACACACACATGAAAAGATGCTCAACGTCACTCCTCATCTGGGAAATACAAATCAAAACCACACTGAGATACCACCTCACACCAGTCAAAGTTGCTAAAATGAACAACTTAGGAAACTACAGATGCTGGCGAGGATGTGGAGAAATGGAGACCCTTTTGCACAGTTGGTTGGAAGGCAAACTGGTGCAGCTGCTCTGGAAAACAGTGTGGAGGTTCCTCAAAAAATTAAAAATAGATCTATCCTATGACCCAGCAATAACACTACTAGGAATTTACCCAATTGATACAGGATGCTGATTCATAGGGGCACATGTACCCCGATGTTTATAGCAGTACTTTCAACAATAGCCAAATTATGGAAAGAGCCTAAATGTCCATCAACTGATGAATGGATAAAGAAGATATGGTTTATATACACAATGGAATACTACTCGACAATGAGAAGGAATGAAATCATACCATTTGCAGCAACATGGATGGAACCGCAGGTATTATGCTGAGTGAAATAAGTCAGAGAAAGTAAGACATCATATGTTTTCACTCATATTTGGATCTTGAGGAAATTAACAGAAGATCTTGGGGGAAGGGAAGGGGAAAAAATAGTTACAAAGAGAGGGAGGGAAGCACACCATAAGAGAGACTCTTAAATATGGAGAACAAACTGAGGGTGGACGGGGAAGGTGGGGGAGAGGGGGAAATGGGTGATGCGCATTGAGGGGGTCACTTGTTGGGATGAGCACTGGGTGTTGTATGTAACTGATGAACTATGGAAATCTACCCCAAATCCCAAAAGCACAGTTTACATACTGTATGTTAGACAATTTAACAAATTATATTAAAAGAAAAAGAAAGATGGGGTGTCTTCAAGGGTATGGAGGTGAAAATCTGGCTTTGGAAACCTACCTTTAAACAGAAATAGTAATGTATCCTATATGTAAATATATTCTAAATAGTGACAATTATGAATGAATATGGGAAAGCCCACCTTTTTGTGTGTACGTATTTTATATTTGCACATATATATATACACACATACATAATATATATAATATATATATATACACATATATAATATATAGAGTTATTTAAATATAGTTGACACAGAATGTACATTAGTTTCAGATATAAAACATAGTTATTTGACAACTCTATAGCTTATGCTATGCTCACCACAATTGTAGCTGCCATCTGTCACCATACAAGGCTATTAGAATATTATTGACTATATTCCCTATGCTGTACATTTCATCCCTATGACTTATTCATTTCAAAACTGGAAGTCTGTACCTGTGTGCCCCTTCACCCCTTTTGGCCTTTCCCCTCACCCTGCTGCCCCCTGCCAACCACCAGTTTGCTTTCTGTATTTATGGGTCTGTTTCTACTTTTTTTGTTTTTGTTCCTTTGTTTTGTTTTTCCAGATTCCACATGTAACTGAAATCATATGGTAATTGTCTTTGTCTGACTTATTTCACTTAACATAATATCCTCTAGGTCTGTCTGTGTTCTTGCAAATGGCAAGGTCACATTCTTTTTTATGGCTGAGTAATAATCCTGTGTGTGTGTGTGTGTGTGTGTGTGTGTGTGTGTGTATGTGTGTGTGTGTGTGTGTGTGTGTGTGTATCACATCCTTATTATCCATTCATCTATTCATGGACACTTCCATAGCTTGGCTGTTGTAAATAATACCGCAGCAAACATATGGGTGCATATATCTCTTTGAATTAGTGTTTCTGTTTTCTTTGGGTAAATATCTGGTAATGGAATTACTGGATCATATAGTATTTCTATATTTAACTTTCAGAGGAAATCCCATTCTGTTCTCCATAGTAGCTGAATCAATTTAAATTCCCCAAAACAATGTAAGAGGGTTCCTTTTTCTCCACTTCACCAACATTTGTCTTGAATCTTTTTGATACAAGCCATTCTGACAGGTGTAAGGTGATATCTTTTTTGATTTGCATTTCTCTGATGATGAGTGATGTTGAGCATATTTTTGTATGTCTGTTGATCATCTGTATGTCTTCTTTGGAAAAATGTCTATTCAGTTCCTTTGTCCATTTATAATTGCATTATTTTTTTTAATGTGGAGTTATCAGATAAATCATTTGCAAACATCTCCCATTCAATAGGCTGCCCTTTTGTTTTGTTGATGGTTTCCTTTGCTGTGCAAAAGCTTTTTATTTTGGTGTACTCTCATTAATTTATTTTTGCTTTTGTTTCCCTTGACTGAGGAGACATATCAAGAAAAATGTTGCTAAGGTTCATGGCAAAGAAGTTACTGCCTGTGTTTCCTCTTAGGAGCTTTATGGTTACAGGTCTCACATTTAGTTCCTTAATTCATTTTGAGTTTATTTGTGTGTATGGTGTAAGAAACTGGTCTAGTTTCATTCTTTTGAATGTAGCTGTCCATTTTTTCTAACACCATTTTTTGAAGAGACTGTCTTTCTCCCATTGTGTATTCTTGCCTCCTTAGTCACAGATTAATTGACCGTATGAGTGTGTGCTTATTTCTGGGCTCTCTATTGTGTTCCATTGATCTATGTATCTATTTTTGTGCCAGTACTATACTGTTTTGATTATTATAGACTGGTAGAATATCTTGAAATCTGGGATTCTGATACCTCATGTTTTGTTCTTCTTTCTCAAGAATGCTTTGACTATTTGGGCCTTTTGTGGGTGCATATGAATATTAGGATTACTTGTTCTAGTTCTGTGAAAAATGCTGTTGGTATTTGGTAGGGATCACATTGAATCTGTTAATTGCTTTGGGTAGTATGGACACTAACAATATTGGTTCTTCTACCATGAACATGGAATATATTTCCATTTGTTTGTGTGCTCTTCAATTTTTTTCATCAGTGTTTTGTAGTTTGGGAATGCAGATGTTTCACCTCCTTGGTTAATTTTATTCCTAGGTATTTTATACTTTTTGGTGCAATTGTAAATGGGTTTGTTTTCTTAATTTCTCCTTCTGTTACTTAATTATTAGTGTATAGAAATGCAACAGATTTCTGTATATTGATTTTGTGTCCTGTGACCTTAGTGAATTCATTTATCAGTTCTAGTAGTTTTTATGATGGTGTCAGTAGTGTTTTCTATATATAATATAATGTCATCTGCAAATAGTGAAAGTTTTACTTCTTCCCTACTAATTTGGATGCCTTTTATTTCTTTTTATTGTGAGTGCTGTGGCTAGGACTTCCACTACTATGTTGAATAAAAGTGGTGTGAATGGACATCCTCATCTTGTACCTGATCTTAGAAGAAAAGCTATCCGTTTTTCACCTTTGAATATGATGTTAGATGTGGGTGTTTTACATATGGCATTTATTATTTTGAATTATGTTCCTTCTAAAAATACTTCATTGAGGGTTTTTATCATGAATGGATGTTGTACTTTGTGAAATGCTTTTTCTATATCTATTGAAAGGATCGTATGGCTGCTATCCTTTCTCTTATTGATGTGATGTATCATGGGGAATGATTTGCGAATATTGAACCACCCTTGCAACTGAGGAATAAATTCCAACTGATCATGGTGCATGCTTTTTTTGTTGTTTCAAGTTTTTATTTAAATTCTAGTTAGTTAACATGCAGGGTAATATTGGTTTTAGGAGTAGAATTTAGTGATTCATCACTTACATATAATACCCAGTTCTCATCACAACTGCCCTCTTTGATATCCATCACTCATTTAGCTCATCCCCCACTCACTTACCTTCCATCAACCCTCAGTTTGTTCTCTATCATTAAGAGTTTCTTATGATTTCCCTCCCTCTCTCTTTTTCCCTTCCCCTATGTTCATCTATTTTGTTTTTTTAAATTCCACATATGAAGTAAATCAAATGGCATTTGTCTTTCTCTCTCTTACTTCACTTAGCATAATGCACTCTAGCTCCATCCACATCATTGCAAATGGCAAGATTTCATTCTTTTTGATGGTTGACTAATATTCCATTATATATATATACACACAACATATATAACATATATATACATGACTTCTTCTTTATCCAAATATATGTGTGTGTGTGTGTGTGTGTGTGTGTGTGTATATATATATATATATATATATATATATATATATATATATAACTTCTTTTTTATCCATTATTAATCAATGGACATTTGGTCCTTCTCCATAATTTGGCTATTGTGTATAATGCTGCTCCCCATTGTTCATAGTGAATAATTCTTTTAATGTATTGTTGGATTTGATTTGCTAGTATCTTGTTGAGAATTTTTGTATCCATGTTCATCAGGGAAGCTGGTCTGTAATTCTTTTTAGCGGGTTCTTTGGTTTTGGAATCAAGGTTATTCTGGCCTCATAGAATAGTTTGGAAGTTTCCCCTTCATTTCTATTTTTTTGGAACAGCTTCAAAAGAATAGGTGTTAATTCTTTTTTAAATTTCAAGAATTCTCTTGGAAATTCATCCAGCCCTGGACTCTTGTTTGTTGGGAGATTTTTGATTACTGATTCACTTTACTGGTTATTAGTCTCTTCAAATTTTCTATTTTTTCCTGTTTCAGTTTTGGTAGTTCAATTTCTAACAATTTATCCATTTCTTCTAGATTGCCCAATTTATTGGCATACAATTGCTTATAATATTCTATTATTATTATTATTATTTGTTTAACTATGGTGTTGGTTGTGATCTCTCCTCTTTCATTCACGATTTTATTTATTTGGGTCCTTTCTTTTTTCTTTTTGATAAATCTGGCTAGGGGTTTATCAATTTTGTTAATTCTTTCAAAGACCCAGGTCCTAGTTTTGTTGATCTGTTCTACTGCTTTTTTGTTTGTTTGTTGTTTTTCTTTTTATTTTAATAGCATTGATTTCTGCCCTAATCTGTATTATTTCCCTTCCTGCTTGTTTTGGGTTTCTTCGCTGTTCTTTTTCTAGTTCCTTTAGGTATAAGGTTAGGTTGTGTATTTGAGACTTTTCTTCCACTTCCCTCTTATGACCACTGTTGGCTGCATCCCAAAGGTTTTGGACTGTCGTGTTTTCATTTTCATTAGCTTCCATGTACTTTTTAATTTCCTCCTTAAATTCTCGGTTAACCCATTCATTCTTTAGTAGGATGTTCTTCAATCTCCAAGTATTTGAGAGCTTTCCAATTTTTTAAATGTTTATTCATTTTTCAGAAAGAGAGAGAGAGAGGACGAATGAGTGGAGGAGGGACAGAGAGAAAGGGGGGCAGTGGATCCAAGGCAGGCTGTGCTCTGTGCTGACAGAAGCGAGCCTGATGCAGGGCTTGAACTCATGAACTGTGAGATCATGACCTAAGTCAAAGTCGGACAGTCAACTGACTGAGCCACCCAGGTGCCCCAGGCTTTCCATATTTTTTTCTTGTGGTTAAGTTTCATAGTGTTGTGATATGAAAATACACATGGTATGTTCTCAATCTTTTTGTACTTGTTGAGGGCTTATTTGTGACCCAGTATGTGATCTATTCTGGAGAATGTTCCATGTGCACTTGAGAAGAATGTGTATTCTGGTGCTTTAGGATGAAATGTTCTGAATATATCTGTTAAGTCCATCCAGTCCAGTGTGTTCTTCAAAGTGATTGTTTCCTTGTTGATTTTCTGCTTAGATGGTCTCTCCATTGTTGTAAGTGGGATGTTAAAGTCCAGTACCATTATTATGTTATTATCAATGAATTTCTTTATGTTTGTGATTAATTGATTTATATATTTGTGTGTTTCAAGTTGGGGGGCATAAATATTTACAATTATTAGATCTTGATGAACAGACCCCTTAATTACAATATAATGCCCTTCTTTATCTCTTGTTGCAGTCTTTATTTTAAAACCTAATTTGTCTGATGTAATTGTGGCTACTCTGGCATTATTTTGGCATCCATTGGCATGATAGATGTTTTTCCATCCCCTCACTTTGAATCTAGAGGTGTTATGCCTGAAATGAGTCTCTTGTAGGCAGCATATAGATAGGTCTTGTTTTTTAATCCATTCTGATACCCTATATCTTTTGACTGGAACATTTAGTCCATATACATTCAGGGTGGTTATTGAAAGATAAGTTTCATGCCAGCATGTTACCTGTAATCTTGGTGATTTCTGGTGTTTCTGGTGATGTTCTCTGTTCCTTTAGTCTTTGTTGCTTTTGGTCTCCCCTCCCCCCACATTCAGAGTCCTCCTTAATGTTTCTTGCAGGTCTGCTTTAGTTGTCACAAAGTCCTCTAGTTTTTGCTTGTCTGGGAAACTCTTCATCCCTCTTATATTCTGAATGATAACCTTGATGTATAGAGTATTATTGACTGCATATTTTCCCCATTCAGTACATTGAATATATCCTGCCATTCCTTTCTGGCCTTTCACGTTTCTGGGGACAGATCTGCTTGTACCTGATCTGTCTCCCTTTATGTTAACAACTTTTTTTCCCTTGCTACTTTCAGGGTTCTTTCCTTGTCTATGTATTTTGTGAATATTACTATGATATGCCCTGGCAATGGCCAGATTTTGTTTAATTTAATGGGAGTTCTCTGTGCTTTTTGATTCTGATGTCTGCATCCTTCCCTAGACTAGGGAAGTTTTCAGCTATAATTTGCTCAAATAAACCCTCTGTCCCCTTTTCTCTCTTTTCATCTTTGGGGACTCCTATGATATGAATGTTATTCTGTTTTCATAAGTCACTGAGTTCCCTAAGTCTACCCTCGTGATCCATTACTTTTGTTTCCCTCTTCTTTTTAGCTTCATTATTTTCCATAATTTTATCTTCTATATTACTAATTCATTCTTCTGCTTCATCCTTCCTCACTGTTATGGCACCCATTCAGGTTTTCATGTCAGTTATAGCATTTTTAATTCTGGCCAGAGTAGATTTAAGCTCTTTTATCTCTGCAGTAAGTACTTCTCTAGAGTCTTCTATGCTTTTTCAAGCCCAGCTAGAATCCTTATAATTGTTTTAAATTGTAGTTCAGATATTTTACTTATATCTGTATTGATTAAATTTCTGGCTGTCACTTCTTCCTGTTCTTTTTTTGGTGTGAATTCCTCCATCTTGTCATTTTGGAGGAAATAATAAAATAGTTAAAATTAAAAAATTAAAAATAATAATAAAGGAAGCTAGATCCTGGGTGTGTTTTCATCTGCTTAAGAGAAGCTTGATATAACATAGAGAGAAGGAAAAAAAATACAAAATTAAAAATTAAAAAAAATGAAATAAAATAAAATAAATTTAAGAATTTGCTCTTTCTGTATCCAAGAAAAAAATAAAAACAAAACCAAAACAGAAACAAAAAAACCAACCAACCAACCAATCAAACAAAAACCCAAAGCAAGCTAGAGCTGAAGCTTTGCAGTACTTTATTATCAGTAGACTTTGTGTGTGGAAGGAGGTTGTGCTCATCTTTTGGGGGAGGGGCCTGCTACTCTGATTTTCTTGAGGACTCTTCCTAGTGGAGATGTGCTTGGAGGTGCAGGGGTCGGGTCTTGATGTAATGGCTCCATTCTCCACTTGGTGGCGCTCTTTAGCTCACTGAGGTCCATCAGTGTTGGTGGGATAGGGGTGAAAATAGCTTCACCCCACTTTCTAGTCTCTAGAGGGGGAAGTTCCCACAGTCATAGATATACACTCAATCACCCTTCCTGTGTCCCTGGTTTCCATCAGATTCCCGCCTTCATCCTGTGTCCAAGCTGTCCCCCTGCCAGGCAACACCACTTTCCTGGGTTTTATCTCAGGCACAGCTGTGTTTAAAGCCCAGCACTTCAGAGACATCCCCTGGTTCGGACCTGCATCAGGATCTTGCTGTACTGTGGTCAATGCTGGCTTGTCCCAGGGACAGTTGCACTACTGCTTAGTGGCAGTGGCTCAGAGTTTATGGTAAATTGCAACACAGCCCACCAGGGTTTGCTGCCTCAGCCAGCATCTTTGTTCCTATACTGGTGAATGGGGTAGTTCCATGGCACCTCCCAGGTCTTTTGCCAGTGGAGAGGCTGTATGTCCTCTACCAAATTCACTCCAAGCAGGGGAACTGCTCCTCCCCGTGTGACCCAGGGGATGCTCAGGCCACACTGCCTACTCCTGAGGCTCCACCCTTTTGCCAGGGCACTGCCAGGTGCTGACCTCTGAAACTTCAGACTCTGTCCTTCACTGTTTATAAGAAAATGGTGGTATTGAAACCCTCTCCTTTCTCCCTGTCAATGATTTTGGGGAACAATTTTCTTGTGCAGTCCCCTATGTGTGTTTTCACTCTTTTTGTTTTTCTTCACTCTCAGCTCACCTCTCTGCAGTCAGGGATCCCTCCCCAGCATGGCATCTGCAGCTTTTTTTTCTCCCACAAATCAACTCTCTGCCTTCCACAGGTTGTTTTTTCTATTTGTGGATGTGCAGCTTTGTTCTCTAAGACTTCTGATCAATTTCGTGGGTGTTCAGAATGATTTGATATTTACTTAATTTTTGTAGGAGGAGGCAAGCTTGGGGTTGTCCTCCTCCACCATTAACCCCACTGTGTTCAAGCTTTTCAAGCTTTATTCAGGATCTGTTTCAAGGTCTTTTTCACCCCGAGAATACCTGTTTGGCCTTCAGTCTGACTTTTTTTCAGTTCCTGTTGAAACTATGCTGGTCTTTGTTCTGACTCTTACTTGGAACCAGACTATTCCTATTGAAACTGCACCAACCTTCAGTCTGACTCCTGTTTGGTACTGGACTATTCCTATTGGAACTGTGTTGGCCTTTTATCTGATTCCTTCTGGAACCAGTATATTCCATTTCCAGGCTGTGCTGTTTAAGAATTTTTCTTTTTGCTCGAGAGAAAAACCTCTAAGAAATGGGATCCCAGTCATTAAAATGCTTTGGAAGTAACCCCCCCCTACTCCTTGGGACTCCACTGATTTTATGTTTAAAATCTATTGTCCCATCCACATGCTCATTTATAACTAAGTGGAATGACTTAGCCAAAAGTAATTTAGAACTTCAATAGCAATTATGGGGAACTTTCAATCTTTGTAAACTTGTTTTTACTAAAAATTAAATTAGAAAGCTATGGTATCTAGAAAAAAAACCAGAATTGGATGCCTATTATAAATGGTACCTTGAGGCTTCCAAATGTTTTCAGGATTCTAAGTTTTTCCTCTTTGCAAAATACTATTTCTAAATTAACTAAAGCAAAGAAACAATTGAAAGAAGTCAGAAAGTCTTCTGGTGCCTCTTTCTGCCCTCTCCCTGTCCTGTAGACATGTGATAGCCACTTTGTGCTCAGGCCCCACCCTCACTGACATTTTTCTCTATTCTCTCATCTGAACTTCCTTTTTTTCTTCAAATCTCTACCACTTGTTTCTCTCTTGAATCTATTCAAACCTGCCTCTTTAAAGTTAAGTCTTCTGAGGCTCTAAGTAAACCACATATTTCTTATGTTCCCTGGACTAAGGCTGAATTGTGAGCCATATTTAAAGAGTTTCCTAAAGTGACCAAGGATCCCTATTAAATTGCTGAAGAATTTAACATAGTCATTGAATGTTACAAACCTGATGTTTTAGGTTTATACCAATTAGTTCACGTGCTTGTTGGTGAGGATCAGGCCAAACCTTGGATGAAACTAGCCTGAAAGGAATATCCTGAATGAGATTTAGAGAAACAAATCTCTAACTTTTGGCATGATGCTAGAACACTCACTGGAAGTCTCCACTGAGTATTTACAGTAGATTTTCCTAAGCCTTCTGAACAAAATTCAGGCATGCACATGAAGCTTGATGAACCTGTTCATGACTATTATAATCAACTCCAAATTATCTTTTAATAAAGTTCTGGTCTTCCTTTAGATGTTGAATCCATCCGGGAAGCATTTAACTCTGTGATTATTAACAAGCTGAACTGGAATCTTTCTCCTAAAGGACCAGGATGTAATGGAAAACCATGTTCACTCCAGATTGTAATAGAAGATTACAAGGTTCAGGGCCTCATCCCCTGCACAAGTCCCTGTAACACCTGTAGGGGTAGCTCTGGCTAATATAAAGGTTATTTTGAAAACCAATGGCTGAGGATGGAGGTTTGTCCAGGACCTTGGAGCAATAAATTACATTGTTATTCCTTGGCACTCTGTTGTTCCTAACTCCCATATGCAACTGATCCTCATTCCCACTGAAAGTTATTTTTTTTTTTTACTATAATTGATCTATGTAGTGCATTTTTAGTATTCTAATTGATAAGAAGAGCCAATATCTTATTGCTTTCACTTGGGAAGCATGCAAAACTACCTGGACTGTAATGCCCAATGGTTTCACAGAGAGTCCTTCTTACTTTTCACAAAGCTTTTAAAGCAGATTTAGATGATAGTTTTTGCAGGCTCTACTTTGCTACAATCTGTAGATGATTTGCTTCTCAAACCTCTTCACAGGAAGATAGCATCAATCTGTTAAAACTTTTGGCTTTAAAGATACATAAAACCTCCAAAGAAAAGTTGCAGTTTGCTCAAACTTGGGTTTGATACTTAGGGCATCTGATCTCAGAACAAGGACTGCATTTGGATCTAGATTAAACCCCCCATGATTGCTTAATGTGCACAGATTACCTTTTGACTCCCTGTGATAATTTACAGGAAACTCCTCTAAACAATGCAGATTCTTCATAGTTTACTAATAGTTTTTATTTAAAGGATGAAATGGTATATATCATGCTGGGTGTGCTATTGCCATTCCTTTTGAAACCATTGAGGCAGCACCTTTACCTTTGGCTGTTTCAACCAAATAGGCTGATTTATATACCCTTACTTTAGCTTGTACCTTAGCTGAGGGTAAAAACACAAACATTTCTACTGATAGTTGGAATGCTTTTGGGGCAGCTCATGACTTTGGAATATTATGGAAACAATGAGGTGTCCTTACTTCCAATGGGAATAAAACTATAAAAATGGCTATGTCCAAAATTTACTAGATGGCATATTTTTGTTGGCTGCTCTTGCTGTTATTATGGTTACTGGGCATTTCAGACTACCCAGAAGCCAAAGTAATCTATCTCACTGATATTTCCACCACACGTCCATGCTGTTCTCTAGGAAACCAATAGCCAAACCCTGAAATGATAATTTTGGGAAAATTGGCAAAAGATATCCAACAATTGGCTCCAGAGAGGGGAAAACAACATTGGATATCTAATAACTCTTGGCTTGAGAACTATGATTTGGACCAAATAACAATCTGGCCCTACAGAAATTATAAAAATCCCACTATTTACTATTGTACACGCATTAAACCATTGGTCTCTTCATGAACCAATATTGCTGGGGAAACACTAAGGCCACAAAAAATGCCTTACCTCCCTTGTCCCACCTGTCCGAAGTATAATCCAGTGAAACTTGCTTCACACAGATGGATTTCATACGACTTCCCCCTCTTTGTTGGTTTGTAACCCTCCGAGGGACTTCCCTGGTATAACCTGACTGCAGTCTCCATATGCAGATGGCAGGGAGAGGCCAAAGAAGGAGGCACGCCATACCAGGTTGGTAGATAGCAGTTTTTTAAGCAAAAAGAATTTACATACAAAGTTTCTCTTGGTGGCAGGAAGGTAAGTGGATCCCCACACTTGACATTTAAATCTTAAATGTTTATAAAACAACCTTAAATGAGCTGTCACGTATACTGTGCAGGTGTTCTCAACACCACAACATTATCTCAAGGAAAGACAAGTTGAATCCATATTCCAGGGACAGGTTAGCAGCTAAGGAGTCTGAGTGTCTTGGTCCAGCTTACAAGTCAATCAGTGGTCACGTCTTTTTAATGAAATTCCTCAATACTCTCATGAATAACTGTTTTAGTCATGGCTTGAATATTTTCTCAAAGCTTTCTCTTGTAGACAGGCTAATGATTCTTCCATTAAAAAAGATTATCCCTACCTCAGGAACCCCTCTCAAACTTTTTAGTGGTTGGGGAACCTGTTTCACTGGTCAGCAGCTTCAAGGAATCTGTGCTGTTTGCCCATTTTACAACACTTTCATTGTGCATCCTCAATCCTCAGGGTTAGTCACACACACTAACAGCACTATTTAGACTCAACTGGAAACATTTGTAGAGACCTTTCAAATACCTAGACCTACAGCATTGCTGTTGGTCCTCTATATCTCAGATCCACCTGTTTTGGAACTCAGAGACTCTCACTCTTTGAGATAGTCACAGGACATCCAAGGTCGTGCCTCCTTTGACCTAAAGTTGATAAAAGGAGAAGTACTTCAATAGCATAAAGGCCTAATTGTTTCTATTAAAAATGATCTTTTGTCACTGTGGCTGTGGTGTTGCAGATATCTAGGAAGGCCTTGAAGATTTAATACTATGTTTTCTTTTTATTTACTATTTTTTAAAAAGCTTTATAGTTACAGCTCTTACATTTAGGTCTGATCCATTTTGAATTAATTTTTATGTATGGTGTAAGGAAGGGGCCCAACTTTATTCTTTAGCATGTGGATTCCAGTTGTTATGGCATCATTTGTTGAAAAGTCTATTCCTTACTCATTGGATTGTCTTGACAACCTTGTTAAAAATTGATTGACCATTATAAATGTAAGGGTTTACTTATGGACTCTCAATTGTGTTCTATTGATCTATATGCCAGTACCATTGTGTCTAGATTATGATAGCTTTGTAGTAATTTTTGAGGTCAAGAAGTGTGAATCCTCTATGTTTGTTCGTTTTCAAGAATATTTTTTCTATTCTTACTCCTTACATTTTGTTATGAATTTTAGGATTAGTTTGTCAATTTCTGCAAAACAAGCAAACAAACAAACAACAAGCTGAAATTTTATTAGATCTATGTTAGATCTATCTTCTGCCTTTCTTAGCCACTGTTCATTTCCTTTTCTATGTATGGTATCTTTCCATGAAAACTTTCATTCTCCTTTGTATTAAAATATTTTGCCTTCATGTTTCTCCTAGCTGAAATATTAGACTTAATAACAAATGTGTTCATCTAATTATCTGACCCTGAATATAAGAGTGACACAAATGGACCCAATAAAATATCTTTCTTTCTAAGGATACTGGCGGGTTCAGATCTATCAGGAAACATTTTGGTACATGTTGGTTGATACTGTATGTTACAAGAAATCATAAGAAAAAGAAGCTAATCTAAGGGCAAACATTTCCAGACAAAGGGCCTGTTTACAGGTTTGTTCCTTGTGTTCCTCTTGATAATACTCCTGCCCTATCTGTCGTGGGTTGTGAGTTGTTATTGTGATGAGGGAGTTGTAGTGTGTGGAATAGTGTCTAAACAATATTCATGTCTACCCAGAACCTCAGAATGTGACCTTATTTTGAAATAGGGTCTTTTCAGATGTAATTTTAGTTAAGGATCTTGAGATAATACCATACTGGATTTAGGGTGCACCCTAAAGCCAACGTCCTTTTAAGAAAGAAGACACAGAGATACACAGAGAAAATGGCCATGCAAAGATAGAGGAAGAGATTGAAATGATGCAGCTATAAGGCAAAGATTGTTGGAAGCCACCAAAAGCTAACAAGAGGAAAGGAAATATTTTTCCCTAAAGTCTTCAGAGGGAGCATGGCTCTGCTGAAAGCTCGATTTTGTATGTTAGCCTCCAAAACTCTGAGAGAATACCTTTCTGTTGCTTTCTGTTGCTTTAAGCCACTATATCTCAAATAAAATTGTAATAATATTAACACACACCTGTTGAACAAATGATTGTGTACCATAGGAATGTATCTGTGGTTCTGTTTTAGGAATCCCACTGGGAGCATGGTCAAGGATTTGAATTTACAGTGATTTTAGGGAGGCAGAAAATACAGGACTTCATGATTGCATGTGAGTTTGAGGGCAGGAGAGAGAAATCTAGGGTAACTCTCAGGGGTCTGCCTTCAGTGAGTTGGTGGACTCCTGGGCATCCTGGTATTTGATAGATGAGAGAATGAGGAAGCTGTTCAGTTGGATTTACTTGTAGGATTATAAAGTTCTTAAGGTTTATCACTTCTAGGTAATGCTCAATTTCTCTACCTTTTAGTCTAACTGAATATTTTAAACCACATTTTACACGTGGCTATGTGGGCCTCAGAGACAAATTGTTACTGCCTTGCATGTCTGTCCTTCTGTCTTATTTGAGCTCCTTGCATTCCACCCATCCATCTCTCATCTCTTGGCAATTTCAACATGTGTGGCCCTGATAAAATACCAAAACATTTCTATTTCTGGACTTCATAGGTTTCATATAAACTATAAATTATAGCATTGTAATTATGTAAAATGTAACTGTGTGTATATAATTGTGTAAGATACAATATCACATTATTGTGATGTAGAGGAAGAGAAGGAGTGGTAGGAGTGTCAGGGATCTTGTAGGCAATTTGGCGATAACGTTATATTCAAAATGTGACTATCATGAAGTGCGTTATTATGGAGTTTTGGTATAACTTATAAATTCTCAGTTCAATAAAATTATCAAGTTCTTCCTACATTAGATTACTACTTCTTTCATGTCCTAACTTTTTTCTATAAAGTTTTGGCTCATTTTAAGGTTCAATGAATGTTGCTTTTTAAAATCAAAATTTTAGGCATTTAAAAAAATATTTATTTTGAGAGAGAGAGAGTGTGTGCACACATGAGTGGAGGAGGGGAAGAGAGGGGGAGAGAGAGAGAATCCCAAGCAAGCTCTGCACTGTCAGCTCAGAGTCTGACTCGGGGTTTGATCTCTCTAACCATGAGATCATGACCTGAACTGAAATTGTGAGTCAGATGCTTAACTGACTGAGCCACCCAGGCACCCATCCCACTAATGGATTTTTAAGTTTAATGTTTTCATTCATTTTGAATAGGATATTTAATGAATTTCATTCATTAGCCAGTGGGAGCCTTGTTAAGCTGATGCCTGTATCTTTCTGACTTGCCTTCATTAGTTTTTGTGAATTTCCTTACTTTCTGGCTTAAAAGTGTCATTCGGGTCTACCTGTACTTTTCCTGCCTCAGTTATTGGATTGGCAAATTCTCCTAGAAGTTTCAGTGGGGAATGGTATTTAGAAAACAAGATGCAGGTGCTAGGTGAGCACCTTACTACTGGACTTTTTTTGCTTCAAGTATATTTCAGAAGATGTAGCTATCTATACATTCAAATACACATACACAAGTCCATGTGCACACACAGGCACACAACACAAACCTCTAAACACCAATGAATTTCTTCTTCTCCTTCCCCTCTTCCTTGTTTGTATTTCCTTTCCCCACACAGTGAGAAGAACCCTGTTTCCGCTCCAGCAACATCAATGACTGACTTGCCAAATGCCACAATACACACTAGATACTTTTGGAGTTGTAATAACAACAAACTTGCTAAGTATAACTCCAGATTGCTTTTGGAGTGTGTGTGTGTTGTCTTTAGTGCATACAATGAGAACACTGTGTTAATTTATTGGGACGATTTTTGAGTAGTAATTATTTCTTAAACCTTCATGATCATATATAGGGTTCTTCAAAAACATGCACTTTACATTTGTTACTTTATCAATACTGTTTTTTTTCTTCAGCAAGCTGTATACTGCTATTGCACTCATCAACCCACTCTTTTCTCCAAAATCTACCCCTTACCTCAGCTCCATGTAATAACTCCAGGGTGCTTGAAATATGGCTTTCCAAATACCCTTTCTACCCAAACTGGAGAGAACCTTTTCTTTTCTAATTCCAAATGGAGCGAGTGGGGCTCGCTCAATCTGACAACCCTGGGATCATGACCTAAGCTGAAATCAAGGCTCAGATGCTCAACTGACTGAGCCACCCAGGCACCCCTGGAATCAGTTTTAAATAAAGTTATTTAAATGATTTTTGTCAAAGGAGGTGAACATCCCAGTGATAAAAAAGATCCTGTTTTAAACAATTAGGCACATCCATATACACTAAATTAGAAAAGCCTGTGAGAAACCATGGCCTTGTCTTAAAAGACATTATCCAGCTTTTATTGCTAAAAGTGACTGATAGGAGTAGCTGTAGAAACAGCAGGACTTCTGCTCGCTCTTAATGGTCGTGTACATCTCCAGGGCCCAGATTTTGGTCATTACCACTTTGCACTAAAAGAAAAGAAACTAGAACTCTTTGGGCTGGAGGTGGGGGAATAAGCTAATCCCATTTCTTGGAGCAAGGAAAGAATTCAGGATGGGCTTGGAACATCTTACTTCCAAAAATGAGAATACTTTTAAGGATAACAGATACAGTGGTAAGAGTTAAAGAAGCTAGCTTAATAAAGCTTCCACTGGTCAAGGTCACAATTTGAACATTTAAAACAATGGCTAATTGGGATTGCATGAGTGTAGAAGAGTCTAAGTGTTCATAATGATACTCAAGAGCAAAGTTAATATAATCAAGTATGTTAAAACACAGCTGTAAAAAATTGAATATGGTATATGTATGATTCATTATTGACCTTAAAGAGTAATATAAAATTTTTCTTGCTAAGTATGTGTTTATGTACAGATGTGTGTTTGTATATACACATTTGTGTGTGTGTGTGTGTGTGTGTGTGTGTGTGTGTATAATTTGTTCCTGTTTAATTGGTTAAGAACAAACATAGGGGTGGTGTGTTGAACCATTATCAAGGAAGACGAAGAACTTGATGATCCAACCAAGCAGAAAGATGGTTCAACAGTTAATCAGCTCCAATGGTTATATACAATAACTAAGTAGAAAGAGGATTCAACAATGTGTTGCAAAATGATGAAGTAGCCAAATGTTCTACAGAGGAAAATGGATAACAAAACTTGGATTCTTCAGGAAGGAGCTGGAGGGCCTTATTAACTATACTAATGAAGCATAGAAAAGCTTTAAATAATGCTAGTCAATAAGATTCTTATATCAACTAGACAGAACAATGGGCCAGATGGTTTTGGGAAAGTTAAAGTGTCAAAAATTTCCAATCTATACAAAAAGAAAGTCTTAAAATGCCCCATGACATAATAAGTAATATTTTGATATAAAAGAAAAATGAAGAAAAGTTATTTGGTCTATGCAACTAGGTTTTATTGATGACCTGATTAAGGGTTGGCCAGTTGCTAATCTGTAAATTGCAATTTATTTGTCTGAGAAATTATTATTCTTATTTTGGGTTAGATAAGATTACTAGAACCCAGGAAAGGTACACAAATACCTGGTAGGACAACCTAAGCCTAGCAACAAATGGACAAAAACTGGAATGCCATTCAAATAAAGATAAGAAAACAAATCCATGAAGCTAACATTTTAATGGTTTTGGTATAATTAATATTCTAGGTATGTCTTACCTGTTTCTTAAGGTATTTAAAATATTTACCACAATCTGAAATTTTAGGCTTGTGATTTAATGAGTTTTAGATGTTTTTAATCCCAAAACCCATGTTAAAAAGAGTGGGGATATCTAATTTTAGACATTCTTGTTTTTATTTATTAGTTTCACATCTGTGAATAATTAGGGGAATGTTGGATGCTTAAAGAATTTCAGTTTCTTAAACTAATAAACTAAACATTAATCAAAATACAAATAGTAATGACTATATTTCTCTAAGCCCACAAGGCCTGTGGACATAAGAGAATCTATCACATGATGATCCTTTAACACTCTGAAGTTCTGAGAAAGTCACACAGGTTTTAATGTTGAGCAGCAATCTTTCACTTTATTAATTTTAATATATTTAACAATTGTTTTCAAAGTGTTACAAAATACTGCTCCAGGCACTGTTGGTATCCACTGAATCAGGAGTAGATGATCCATGTTCTAGTGACATTTCCAGTGAGAAATCCTGAATAATAAATTATTTATTATTATTGTGTCTAAGCTTAAATATCTCTTTTCATAAAAGAAAGGCATTAGCACCTGGTTAGACAGACCAAATGAACTAATATACATGAAAGGGTAATGTCTTGCCCTCCTAGACAGAAATAAGTCACAACTAACAGGTCTTTGAATAAGTACTACACCACTGGCTTCCCTGCTCTAAGAACCAGTATTTTGGTGTAATCAATATATTTAGGGTTCACTCCTTAGTTTGCAACATTTTGAAGAGAACAAAGGACATGAAAATAAATTCATCTCAGAATCACTAGTTTACTGTACACCTAAGCATAATCATTTATGACACTAAAGAATATTTAATAAGCTTCTATTTTTATGATTCTTATTATGTCAGTCCAGACACCTCTTTTCTAGGATTATCCAAGTTCTGAATCTCTTCTGAAAATTCCATTGTTCTCAATTCACCTGTTGGATATACTGCCTTATACTGTAGCTTTTAACACTCTTTGTGGATACATCTTTTTATTTTTTTTCCCGACTGCAAAATTAAACTTTGATCAAAGCATTTATCAATTGTAATTAGCCATTACTTCTTTTAATACATACCTCTACTGTCTGAGATTTCACCTTGGCTCACTCTCTCTTTTCCTGAAATCTGAGTGCCGTACTTATGGCAAATGAATGTTAAATGTAGTTCATTTTGGAACTACCCTGAAAATGGATCTCTACTACACAGACATCTGAGCACAAAATGTTATTAAAAATTCTCCTTGACCATAGTAACTCATGGTTTTATTAACTGTTGCACACTGCTGATGCACAGGACGTAAATGTACTTTGAAAAGTTTAACTTCTGTGATGAAATGAGTTCATTTTATTACTTTCTTTTAGTGTTTTAATTTTTAAGTGTCTTTAAATCATTTCAGCTTTGACTCAAGAACTTTATAAAATCTAGTCCTTCAGAGGGGAAAAAAAAGAGAAGTCTTGAGATGGGAGCTACGTTAGAAGAAAAAAGGTGAGGAAGCAAGGGGGAAATACATTTCTACCTTAGCCTCATGGCTTCTTCAAGCCATGCCTGAGGAAAGAGAAAAACAGAAAACCAAGAAACTGAAGCAGCCCCAAAAATGTATTTATTTGTGGCTTATGACAGTTTACATTTATAATGCTTTGTAACATCAAAATGTGATTATCTGTTACACAGGACAGTATTCATAAAAAAAAATTAACTACTTTAAATTCTTTTTGGAAAAAGGTGTTACATAAATAAATTTATATAAATAAGATGAATTTTTAGGCCAATTTATTAGTACTTCCTTAGTTATTTATATAAGCCAGTAAGGCTCTTCCCTGGTTCTCAGCTTCATCATGGCACCACAGCTCAACATCTGGTATAGTCTTCTACTTCTTGTCTTTCACAGTTGTGTAGGGAAGTGTAGGGATTCTTAGCCCCTGGTCATTATATAAAAACAAAACAAAACAAAACAAAACAACAAAAAACTCTCTATTCAAACACACAAAAATACCCATTTTAATTAAAAAAGTCTATGTTTGCTAGAGGGAATTTTAAAACTAGAACAACAGGATAGAAAAGTAGGCTTCTCTGAATCATTTTCAAAGTTCATCACTATGACCCTTAGTCTCCTCCAACATGCTTCTTAAAATGATCCTATAAGTTGACGAAAACGCAAAAGTTGCTGAAATGAAAACAAACACTGCCAATATCCTGTCACATTGTATTTCAAATAAAGGTACAGAAGATTTAGGTAGTACATCAAACAGATATTTTTAATTTCAAAGTTATATATGTATTTTGATAAATAAATATGTTTATTTATTTTAGAACAAATATAATTGGCATATAAAACTCATAATTTCTGCAAATAATATTTCCTAGGCAATGCTAAAAATTCTGAGTCCCTTTAAGGAAAAATATTAAGTAAACTGTAAAGGAAACAAATGGCTGGTTTGAGAAATATTGCTTTTATGTTTATTTCAAGTTTATGTGACTGGTTATACTACATCACTGCTTTAAGTAATCAATGTTTACATACTTTAAAAACTTTATATCATAAAAGTTACAGGAGAATAATTTCAGATTATTGCCTATAAGATTTCTGATCATTAAAAAAAGTTTTATATCATGTTTGGAACATGACCCAATATTACCTTATTTATAAAATAAATTATTTTCACTATTTATAACCTCTCCTGGGAATATGCTAATTTAAGATCTAAATTTATTTGGTTTCTATGCATTAAAAGTTTATTTATAAATTTTCTCTTCTCTATGAATAATTTGATATTCAAGGGGATGAAAAGATCTGACCAAAAGTTTTCCTATATTTATATATTCATATGATTTCCCCCCTGTGAGTTATATGCTGCTGGGTAAGAGAAGGACTGGAACTTAAGGTTTTCTCACATTTATTATATTCACACAATTTCTCCCGAGTATGGATCTTCCTATGTTGATTAAGATGTGCACTCTGGCTGAAGGCTTTCTCACATTCATTACATTTATAGGGTTTCTCTCCTGTATGAGTTCTCTCATGCTGATTAAGATGTGTCCTCTGGCTGAAGGCTTTCCCACAAAAACTACATTCATAAGGTTTCTCTCCGGTATGAAGTCTATGATGTTCAGTAAGGGATGTGATACGGCTAAAGGCTTTACCACATTGATTACATTTGTAGGGCTTCTCTCCAGTATGAATTCTCAGATGTTGAGTAAAGGATGAATGTTGACGGAAGGCTTTCCCACATTCATTGCATATAAAAGGTTTTTCTCCTGTGTGAATTCGCTGATGTTGAATAAGATGAATCCTCTGGCTGAATCTTTTCCCACATTCATCACACTTATAGGGCTTCTCTCCTGTAAGGACTATCTGAGGTTGAGTAAGAGATGAGTTGTGGCTGAAGGCTTTCCCACATTCACTGGGTTTCTCTTCAGTATGAATATGATTAGTAAGAAGAATATGTTGATTGAAGATTTTTCCACATTCATTATATTCATAAGGATTCTTTCTTACATAGTCTCCCTGATAGTAAATCAAGTCTGAATTATGTTTTATGCTATTTCCTTGTGTGTCAGAATTAAGGGGTATTTTAATTGAAGGAATTCTCTGATGCATAATAAGGTTTGAGTTTACATTATAGTTTTCTCCAAATCTATTACAGTCAAGGCTTCTCTCCTGTGTGATCTTTTTGTGGGTGAAAGATACTTGTGCTAAATGTCTCTGCTGATTTTCTTGGTTAAACTCTAATTGGTAATCAAAATCCCAGAGTCCTCCTAAGATGGAGTACCAGAAACTGTCTCCTGTTAGTCTCTCCATTATCATGTCATGGTTTTGATTTTCATCAGAAATATTCTGGTTTGGAATTGATTTTTTGATATCAGGTCTATTCTCTCCACCTAAAAGAAATTCAGAACATACAAATACTTTGCCATCTTCTCTGTTTTGAAAAAGAAATTGTTGCACAATGAATTACCAAGTGAGACTTAAAGTAATATGAACAAAGCATATGTGGCATAAGTTTTAAAATATGGCCATGTAACAAGGGGGAAGACTATAAAAGGATCACAAAAAGCAGTGAGCAGGGGGAAATTTTAAAACATGTGTGGTAATCATAAGAAAAGATCATCCAGGAGTATCCACAGTTGAAAGGAAATGGAAAGGAGAGTAAGAAATATCAGAGAAAGATCTGTGTTCAGAGGTAGGAGGTATCAGAGGAAAGACTACTGGAAGAAGACAGATCCAGCCCTTATAAATCTCATCTGTGGATTATCCTTATGTAGTGTCAGCTACTTGTTTATTGAAAAAGTATGTATTTCTTCCTATTTTAATTTTTTGTTTAAAATGATAAAATGAATACTTGCTTTTAGTAACATATTCAAATAATGTAGAAATGCATAAAGTAAGAATTCCAATCTGTAGAGGCAGCTGTTTGGAGCTGTTTGGAGGCTGTCTTGCCAGATTTTTTCCCTATGTTCATACAAATATAAATGTAAATCATATGAATTGTGATAAAAACAAAATTTTATTTCAGCCTCCTACCACTTCTTTGAACTTAATTTAGTGGGGGTATTCTTATTCTGCTTCCAGATGAAGATTTGGGCAGGTTCCATGGCTTCTCCCCTCATTCTTAGATAACAGATACTCCTGTTACATTCAAACACAGTCTCTATTCAATAATTAAAAATTTTAGTCATGTGTTTAATAATCAAAGTTCCAAAATTAATCCCTTTCTCTTCCCCTGGGCTGTTATAGAGTCATATTCTTCCTTTCCTCCCACTGCCTGCCTCTTCCCCTGCCCTACTTTCTTCCTGCTAGATTTTTCCCTGACTACTCTCTCATTTCTTTCCCCACTTAACTATTTCCCTGGCCACTCTTTCCTTCACTTACTAAGTGTTGTTTAGTTCCCTTCTAACAAGAGTTGGAGGGTAGGAGTCATGTGGAGGGAGGGATTAAGAGAAAGGCCAATTTTTGTATAATTGAGTGGCTTCACATTCTCAGCTTGACAGAAAGCTAAATAGGACTCACTTTGGGAACTTTTACGATTCTTGGGAGGTTTTAGCTGGACCTCTCTCTCTCCTCTCATTTCCATGATCTAGACAGATAAAGCTCTAGTTTGGATAGTCCCTTCAGACCAGCCCTACAGCGTGAATCCTACTGGACAAGATCCAAGATCATGTTGCCTGACTCATAACACTCAACGATACCTTGTTCTAACAAACTTGGATAGTACAGACAGATCCTAACTCAACAGTTTCTCTGGCTCACCTACAAAAGCCATTTCATTAGTTAGCTGTTCTTGGGCCTTAGACTGCTTTAGGTTTCTCAAATGTGAGTCACTCACTAGTCTTGGTCTTCCAACCATAGGGAATGTATATATAAAAGCTGAAGGAGTGTTGCCCTTGAAGCTGGCACATACAATTATCATCCTAATTAGGACACTTGAGAGTAAAAGGGGGCTCCATTAATAATAATGTCAACAACTGTCTTGGGAAAATAAACTGGAATTACATCATAATACTGTTTTGTATTTTGTTTTTTTACATTACTGCATATTATGAACACATTTACATGTCAACAAATACATTTCCATATAATTTTTAAAGGTTTTAAAATATCCAATTTTCTGGATATGTCAAAGTATTTTTAATCAATCACATTTAGGTTACCTTGGACTTACTGTTATCACAAACAGCATGGCAAGAATAGTTGGCTGAACATGAAACATATATTTTATAAAGAAAAAAAGAAAATTGTAAAAAACCAATCAGTTTGCTTAAAGATATACAAAAAGATACATAAACAGAACATACTCTGGTCTAAAATTGTATGTGGAAAAAAATAGTGATTTAGAAGATTCATTTTAAACCCACTGATCATTTCAACCAGATTACCAATCGGATTTTATTTTCAGCCCAAATGCTTTTGTCTTGCCTAGGGACTTTGGCTCTAAAATGTTTCGAATGACTGGCTATAACTTTGAAGACACATTTTCTGCCTAGGAGTAGAGTTCAGGGCCTTCATTCCCTATGGCCTAGCTTCTGAAACTTTTGTTTATTCCTGGAAACATGGTGGCTTGATCAACATATTCATGGCCATTTTTGTTGACTGCCTTCTTTCTATGCCTCTGTGAGGGAAAAGGGAAAACTGCTGCTGGTGGACAGACTTTTCATCTACTGATAACAGGAGTGACTATGCATGGGCTATATAAACACTGCTCCCCCACTCTGAATATCTTCAAGGCACATCAGATCTGCAATCACAAGGCTGCCTATCTACATCCCAGTGAGATGCCAGGGAACAGAATCTAGACTCCAAAGTGAGACAATGATCACCTTGAGTTTCAAAGCATTTGTGAAAAACAAACTCTAGTCCATTTGCTCTAGCTCCTCACCTAACCTAAGGCCCCATGTTAGCAGACATGACTGCAACTTTCCTTAAAAGGAGGGTGGGCTCTGATAAGGATGAATACTTTTATCAAGCCATGTATAAGACAGCATGCAGAGATGCTGTTCATTCATTATTCACTGTGTACTTTCTTCCTGGTTTGGCCTTACCTGGCTAGGAACCCAATCATTAATTGAAGCTCCCAAGTCCTACTTTGTACTATTGCCTACTCCCCTCTTACACTGCCTGATCCTCTGCTGTCTGAGATTACAGAAAAAGTGCTACCTGGGAAGAAAGTGTTTTCATACATGGAAGCAGAAGAGCTTTGCCTGCCTACACTGTGAGAATGACATGCAATCTATTTTATGCCCAAGTGCTAAACTAAGCAGGTGTAATATCTTGGTCATGGCTACAGACTAAGCCTCTCTAGCTTATTGCAGGGGTTCATCAGGCTTTCATTATTCTTGCAGGAGCCTAAGGGCTCTACATGAAGAAAAACAGGGAGTTTGCTGTAGTCTCAAGTGGTTACTGTTTGTCTTCATTGACTCCATATTTCCTGGATCAACTTTTGGGGTTATGAGCTGCTGATAAAATTAGATTTCTAGGATACCTAGACCTCTGATCTCCTTTGTATCCAGGAAGGGATACCCTCTAGATGTGACCATGGTCAGTTTAAGCATGTTGTGATGTCACTGGGCAACTTGAACAACATCTTGAAGGGCCTTCTGGACTGCTGTATATCTCATCAAGTAAACAACTTACCCTGATGTTTAGCCTCATCCAATGCCTTTTGAACTGAATTATTTAGAATTAGGAAGGAAGGAAACAAGAAGGGAAAGAGGAACAGAGAGAGGGAGGGAGAGAAAGGGAAAGAATTAGGGAGAAAGGGAGGGAGAAAAACAAATTTTAAAAAGTTTGCCCTTTCTATGTGCAAGGCACTGTAGTATTTCCAGTTCCCTTTTGTTAATTAAAAAACATGCCCTGATCTATAGTGAGTTATGACATTAATTTATTGGGTAGAACAATAAATTAAAAACTGAAACAACAGTTATAGAGAGGGAGGGGGGAAAACCATAAGAGACTCTTAAATACTGAGAACAAACTGAGGGTTGATGGCAGGTGGGGGAGAGGGGAAAGTGGGTGATGGGCATTGAGGAGGGCACCTGTTGAGATGTGCACTGGGTGTTGTATGGAAATCAATTAGATAGTAAATTATATTTAATATAAAAAATACTTCAAAAAATAAAAATAAATAAAAAATAAAGTCTTAATTTTAAAAAGAAAAAAAACTGAAACAAAATAGCTTAGAAAAGATGAGAAACTATCAGAGTTCATCTGACAGCAATAAAGATAAACAGTGTTTGGTAAAACTTTTGTCTCAATTTTATAGATTATACTGATCTTATGAGTTGCAATAAAAATGGATTTCTTGATGATAGTGGTGGTTATAAATAATTAAAAATGATTGTTTTAGCAGAGGTTGTAAACTTTTTCTATAAAGGGTCATCTCGTGAATATTTAAGGTTTTGTGGGTCATATGGGCGTTACTGTTTACTCAACTCTGCTGTTATAGTGTACAAGCAGCCACAGACAATATATGAGTGATAGAGGGAGTGTGGCTGTGTTCCCATAAAACTGTTTACACAAACATATGATTCTAGACAATGTTCGTTCATCCAAAGAGTCTACAATACCAAACAGGGTTGTCTGGAAAGGGAGACCCCCTTGATTAATCTAAGACATCCTGTGTTGACTGGTGGTTCATCTTATACTAGCAATGTATGAGAGTGCTTTCTTTCCTACAGACTTATCAACAGTGTATGCAGACAAATTTTTGGGCTTTTGCTAACCTGATAGGTGAGAAAAGGTCATCTGGTGTAGTTTCAATTTGTGTTTCTCTTATCATGAGTGAGACTGAACATTTTTTCTTACATTAACCATATTTGTACTCCTTTACCTAAGAACTGTTCACATGTGTATATTTCTATTGGGCTGTTGGCCTCTTATTGATTTAGAGGAGCCTTTTTAAAATTAGGCTAGATTAGATTATTTTGAGAGAGTGAGAGAGCGAGCGTGATTGAGGGAGGGGAGAGAGATAATCCCAAGCAGGCTCTGCACTGACAGTGCAGAGCCTGATGCAGGGCTGGAACCTGTGAACCATGAGATCATGACCTGATCCGAAACTAAGAGTTAGACACCCAACCAAGTCACTCAGGCACCCCAGGAGCCTTTTGTTAATGGGAGCTTAGCCCTTTTGATATAAGTTGCAAATATTCCCCCCCACCCCAACCATTGCCATTTACCTTTTCACTTTGCTTATTATTCTATACCATGCAGAATTTGGGGATTTGTGTCTGTTGAAAGTATAAATCTTTTCTTTTATGGCTTCTAGATTTTGAATCATAGTCAGAAATGACTTCCCCATTTCAAGGTTATAAAAGTTTCTCCTATGTTTTCTTCCATGCTCTTATGGTTTCATGTTTTACATTTAATGTCTCTGATTCTTTTGGAGTATCTTAGTTTAAGGCGTAAGCTATGGATCCAACTTTATCTTTTTCCAGATGACTACTCAATATTCATTAAAAGGCCTACCTTTTATAGTTACAATTGTGGTAAGCACAGCATAAAGATGATTCACTAAGCTGTGCTCCTGAAACTAATGTAACATTGTGCGTCAATTATACTCAAAAAAAAAAAAAAAAAAAGGTCTACCTCTTAAATACCAGTTATCTCAATATCATTTTACCAAGATGTGTACCTTTTCCTTACTAATTTGAAATAATGCCTTTAACAGATACTAAACCCCTGCATACATCTAGGTCTATTTCTGGATTTTCTATTCTGTTCAGTTGGTTGCCTTGTTTTGCTTAATAAACTTTTGCTATATATTATCTAGTTGAGATAACCCCTCATTGTTTTCCTTTCAGAGTTTTCCAGATTATTTTTGTGTTTTGGTTTTTCAATATGAACTTTAGAATGAGCTTATCTAAGATTCCCCCAAAATCTTGAAGGCACTTTTTATGGGATGACATCACATGTGTATTAGGAACACTGACATCTTGGTATGTCTATTTATTCAAGTTTATTTTTGTGTCTGTCAGTGTTTTAAAGTTCTCCTCATGCAGGTGTTGCACATTTCTTTTTAAAAGTTTATTTCTATGTGTTTTATCTTTTTAGTTACTATTAATTGGGCTCTTCTCTTCCATCTTATTTTCTAACTGATAGTTGTTTGTGCTTTTACCTTCATCTCATTTCAACAATTATTTACCTGGCTATACAGTTATATCTGAACTTTGATCCATACAAGTAATCTCGAACTCAGTGTCACACTCTCTGGCTCAGTGAGTAGACTATGGCCTTATTCACTCTCCACCTGCTTTCTAATCTCATCAAGACCTCTGCTGCTTTGACTTGTTTGTTGTTTTCTGGTTTCCAGTCCTCTTCAGGCCTTACTTTACTTTTTGTCACTTTTTGGACTCTATGTCAACTCACCTGAATTAACAAACTCTCTCTCAGTTTTCCTCCTTCAGTTCCACCAGTCTGACAGGCTCTCAGCCTGGGCTCTACAAAGCCTTTCCAGGGGCGCCTGGGTGGCTCAGTCGGTTAAGCGGCCGACTTCGGCTCAGGTCATGATCTCTCGGTCCCTGAGTTCGAGCCCCGCGTCGGGCTCTGTGCTGACAGCTCGGAGCCTGGAGCCGGTTTCGGATTCTGTGTCTCCCTCTCTCTGACCCTCCCCTGTTCATGCTCTGTCTCTCCCTGTCTCAAAAATAAATAAAACGTTAAAAAAAATTTAAAAAAGCCTTTTCAGTGCCAAGAAGAATGGGAGAAATGGCAAATATATGCATAGTTACTGGAAACCACAAATGCATAGGGCAAAATCTCATCTGGACCCTCAAAGCTGCTTGGTAATCTCTTGATTCATTTTTGGTCAGTTTCTGTTGACCTTAGTAAGCTAAAGCAAGTGCTCCTCAAGTTCTGTACTTATCCTTCCCCGATTCCTTTATATTCAAAAGACAACCTTGCCTCCTACTTTGCCGAGAAAATAGAAATAACCATTGTGAACTCTCCCAAATCTTTCTTCAACAAAATTATTTACATAAAAAATCACCCTCATCTCCTTCTTTCCAATCCCACTCCCATCTCTTCTAGAACATTGCTTCATAATTTGTATCTATTTTCTAATTACCCCCTCTGTTAACTCCTCCCCTTCAGCATTACAAACAAGCTAAAACCATTCCTGCTTGGAACAATCCTCTTTGGACACTAGCTTCTATTCAAGCATATGCTTTCTATTGTCTCCCTTTATTATTCTGGCTTCTTATAAGAGTACTGCATACTTACCAGCTCTACTTGTTTACTTCCTGTTCACTCAAAATGTATAACTGATCATTCTTATATAATCACTCTTATTAATATAATTATTAACTTCTTTGTTTCTAAGTCCACTGGACATTTTCCAGGTCTCATCTTCATCTGGAAGAGATTTCTAGATAAACAGGCATCAGTAGATGCCAAAAAGGCAAGCAGTAACCCAGAGGGCAAGCCAGAATTAGATCAGTTCATCAACGGAAATGTTTTGCCACATCCTCATCAGAGGAACCAGCCACTGTGTCTCTGTGTCTTACAGGATAATGCAAAAATGCAATCTGTCTTCTTGGAGGAGACTGCCAGGCTGCTGATTCCTGACAAGGAGGATATGAGGAAATCACTTGTTCAAGCCAATCTGTGAACCAAGAGCCTTAGGCATGCACATAATAATTTCTGGAAATTTTCCTAAGTTAGCAATTATTTTCTCTACCTGGGGGTCTGTGGATAGGGACATAATGGGAAAGAGCGTGGATCTTACAAATGGATATGTCTGTGGGGAAAAATATGTGCCTGAGGGAAAGAATAGCTTTGTCTTCCGCTGTAAGTTCCTATGCTGGCAATTCACCTGGGAAGGGAGTTTTCATTTTCTTCCTTTACTTTCTTACTTCCCAGGTTTCAAAGTGTGGAAATTCATAGAAATAACGTCACCTACTGTTGTCAGGGAAAGTGTTAGGGTTCCTGAAAAAATGTTTTAATTATTAGCCTCTACTTATGGAATGGCAGCACTGGTCAGACCAAAATTCAGGTTCAATGAGACTAAAACAGGAACAAGGATTCCTACCTAACATGACCTGGAGAACTAAAAGCAAGAAGGACAGCCAAGTCAAAGCCACACTGAAAAATAAGCTGAAGACTGAATGACAGAAAACCAAGTCTAAATGGGAAAACCAGGTGCCAGAGCAAAGAATCAGGGTGGACACTAGACACAGATGGCGTAGGTTAACTTGACTTAATAAACCAGAGTGGAAAATACCTAACTCAGTGTCTGGCATATGTTTAACAGACAACTACTTGCTAATATAACTGGGCAGAACACTGTAGGTGGTATGCCAACAATAGAGAGCTAAGCTTTTGGGTTTTTTTGGTTAAGAAGCCTCTCATTTAAAGAGTCCATCAACTGATGAATGGATAAAGAAATTGTGGTTTATATACACAATGGACTACTATGTGGCAATGAGAAAGAATGAAATATGGCCCTTTGTAGCAACATGGATGGAACTGGAGAGTGTGATGCTAAGTGAAATAAGCCATACAGAGAAAGACAGATACCATATGGTTTCACTCTTATGTGGATCCTGAGAAACTTAACAGAAACCCATGGGGGAGGGGAAGAAAAAAAAAAGAGGTTAGAGTGGGAGAGAGCCAAAGCATGAGAGACTCTTAAAAACAGAACAAACTGAGGGTTGATGGGGGGTGGGAGGGAGGGGAGGGTGGGTGATGGGTATTGAGGAGGGCACCTTTTGGGATGAGCACTGGGTGTTGTATGGAAACCAATTTGACAATAAACTTCATATATTGAATAAAAATAAAGAGATACTTTAAAGAGAGAGTATAAAGTCAACAAATCCAGGTTTTGAAATAATTAAAATAATGGTATGACATTCATAAACAAAAATATAATCTGAAATCTGGGAAGAGAATGTGGGTGAAATACTGAGGCTAGAAATATAGACATGGGAAAATGACACAGAAGGGCTATTTTAAAGCGATGTACTGCAGAGTTGAGCACCACGTCTGTAGGAATACATACCTTTAGAAGAATGAAAAGGGACAGAAGGTAGTGAAAGAAGCAGGTAGAGATACAAGACTGAGAC
This sequence comes from Panthera tigris, assembly GCF_018350195.1. Lineage (NCBI taxonomy): Eukaryota > Metazoa > Chordata > Mammalia > Carnivora > Felidae > Panthera > Panthera tigris. The sequence goes on from NC_056675.1 coordinate 16,281,411, forward strand.
TACAAGAGACAAGAATTGTGTGTATCACAAGCCAGGGTGGAAGAAAATTTCAAGAAAGTAAAGCCAACACAATCGAATGCAACAAAGTCATAGGAGACAATAACCATTTTTTTTTTTTTTTTTTTTTTTTTTTTTTTTTTTTTTTTTTTTTTTTTTTGCCACTGGATTTGACTGATAGGAAGTTAGCGGTAATCTCCAAGTAAACAATTTTAGCAGTACAGGTAGGACAGGGGTCATATCACACAGATAATCTAAAGAATTAAAATTCAGGTTATGGGTTTTAGGCAAATTTAAAGAATTTGATAATAAAAGGAAAAAGAATGAAAAGTAGGTAAAAATGGCAGAGGATCTTTGACATGGAAAAGAAAGATTTAAAGAATACTGAGAGAGGATGTATGAATAAAGCCCAGAAAATGTTATGTGGAGATTTACAACACCAAGGTATTTATGAATGTTAAAATTAATACCTTGAAAGTAACTTTTGTGTTGTGTAAATTTTTAAATAATAAGTATATATTATCTGTTTAATCAGAAAAAAATAAGAGAGCCATTTCCACTTTGGAAAAAAGTCAAACATAAACTGAATTTAAAAAGTCCTCAGTATTCTTTAAATCCCAGAGGCAGAGATTTGGAGCACACTCAGTTGAATATTTCAAAAGTGACTGCTTCTCTTTACTGAGCAGCAAATACCCAAATGCTTGCTCCTCACCTGCACGAATGTCCCCTGAGCTGCCTCTTTCCATCATCCATTGCTCCTCCTGCTCCAACTGACAGATCACCTCTGGCTTATAAAGTTGATGCCCTATTCATGGGAAAAATGTATGCCAAGAAGTTTATACTGGGAACAAAACTGTCTCTCAGAACTCATTTCCAACTTTTTTAGTCTTTAGAGCCTCTGGATTTGGAAAGGGGAAACTTCAGAGGCAGCAAAATAAAGCTTACTCATCTCAAACTCAACAAAGTCAAGACCTTTTACCTGAGGAGAAACAGCAGGAAACAAAGGTCCTCTGTCTCCAAGCATTGATTAGCATTCTGTCCTGGCCTGAACTATATTCACAAAAGCTTTGGAAATTTTCACTACTTAAGGAAACAAACCCCTTTAGAATGGTTTCTAGTTTTACAGGGGCAACATCCTTACCCAGTGCGACCAGATTCCTGTAGTTCTCCAGCATCACATCTCGGTAAAGATTCTTCTGAGCAGGGTAGAGCTGGTCCCACTCCTCTCGTGTGAAGTCCACAGCCACATCCTGGAACGTCAGTGATTCCTGAAATATCAAGAACACCCTGCTTAGCCAGACACTGCTTTTTACAGGGGTCCTTTGGGGAAAGGGCAAAGGTGCAACAGTGGCAGTGGCAAAGGTTAGGATGTCTGAACTGTTGAGCTGCCAGTCTTCAAGGCTCTCTCTTGAGTAATCTAGGTCAAAAATTTTAAAACAACAATTACTACCTGTCTATCATCTTTTAAGACAGACATAAAGACATGCACGAAATAATGCTTGCTTTTAAGTTTTTTACAGTTTGTTGCAAGGGAAAGACTCTCCTCACCTAAACAATTGAAAAACTATAGGAAATTCATGCTGTAAGATTTCAGAAATGAAAGAATCCAGGATCAGTAGAAATACTGAGGTGTAAGGAGGTGTCAAGTTGGGGGATTTTGTGTATTCTCAACAGATCCTTAATAGATTTTTAAATTTCAGACAGAATTAAGAGAAAGTATTCCAATGGGTTGGAAAAAAAAAAAAGCAGCAAGGGCAAACAGGTTGAGAATAGAAGACACATGGTGCATGTGGGGATCAGAAAAAGAAACTACCTTGTTACAGGTAGGAAATTCAAATAAAAAAGGGTGACTTCTAAATTTCCTCCACTGTCAGTGCTTTTTAACAATCCTTTTGCTTTAAGGGACACACCATACAAACACAGGCACATACAAACAATATATATACCTCCCCCTCTTCCCTTACTACCTAACCGTCTCCCACCCCCACCAAATACCACCCATTTCATGGGTATAATAACTCCTCAACCCATCAGAATGAGTGTAGTGTTACAAATAAGTCTTTTCCCCCATAAGGTAATAGTCGATATTTAAATACAGTTCTGGCATTTTACTTATATTAATTTTCATGCTTTGATAACATATCCTTCTAAAATATATTTCAATTAAGTGACATAGACAATTTAGAGATGAGTCACCAAGGCTGGAAGAAATTAAATAATTTATCCAAGGACATACAGCTAGTAAATAGCAGGAACTGGATTTTATCTTCAATCTTATTCTAAGACTATGTTCTTTCCATCATACCACAAAGATGTGTTTTCTGCTTCTACGAACATCTTCCCTCTTGTGACTTTTATTTCTAATTTCCATTCTACTTTCCCCATGCTTCTTGCATGCAGTACCAGGGTGAGGAAAACTTTTAATTTATTATAGTCTACATTTTTTAATACCTGCATTTGTAGTTCTTTTTTGGCTGTTTTATTTAGTACTTTTTATTTCCTTCTATACCTTCTAATGATTTTGCATTTGGTTACCTGTTTCTATTTTATTCTTTTTAAAAAATATCCTTATTTGAATTCTATTTTTAGGTAGATAATGTATTAATATTAATATAGTTCATAAACAAAAACATATAAAAAGGTAGTAAAAAAAAATCTCTCTCCCAGGCTTCTTTCCTCTCTATCCAGCTCTTGCTCCCAATAGATAATCACTATTTATAATTTTTAGTGTATTTCCCCAAAGTTCTTTATGCAAATATGAATATGGATTTTTATTCTCTCCCACTTTTTTTTTACCTCAAATGTAACATATTGTATAGATTGTTTTTTTAAATTTTATTTAAAGTTTATTTATTTAATTTGAGAGAGAGAGAGTGAGAGCAAGACCAGGTGCGTAAGCAGGGCAGGAGCAAAGAGAGAGGGAGAGACAGAATCCCAAGCAGGCTCCGTGCTTTCAGCCCAGAGCCCTACTTGCAGCTCAAACTCACAAACTGTGAGATCATGACCTGAACTGAGATCAAGAGTTGGATGCTTAACTGACTGAACCACCCAGGGGCCCCTCATTATAGTTTTTAAACTTAAAAAATTTTGACATAATTTCAGACTTAAAGAAAAGCTGCAATAATAAAAAAAAATTCCTCCTTCTCCTCTACCTTTTTCTTTCTATAATTTTTCTGGACTGTTTAAGAGTAAGTTGCAGACATGATGCCCCTTTACCTCTAAGAAATTCAGTGTTTACTTTCTAAACAAGGGATTCTCTTATGTAACAACAGCACAATGATCAAAATCAGGAAATTAGCACTGACACAATACTGTTGTCTAAACTATATACTAATTCAGATTTCATGAAATGTCCTAATAATGTCCTTTATAACAAAAGAAATTTCAAGACCATGTACTACATTTGTCTTCTATCTTTTGTCTCTTTTACTCTGCAGCAGTTACTGAGCCTTTCTTTAAATTTCATAACATAGATATTTGGAAAAGTATAAGCTAGTTATTTTGAGAATAAAACTCTGTTTGGTCTTGTCTAATGTCTCCTCACGAGTAGATTGACACCACACACTTTTGGCAGAGGTAGTACGGAAGGGATACCGGATTCTCGGTGAATCCTATCAGAAGGCACACATTATTGACTCGTTCCATTACCAGCAATTTTGATAATTTGGTTAAGGTGGTTATCTACCAGCAATTTCTACTAGAAAATTACTATTTCATCCTGAAATTTTTAAGTATCTTGTGGGGGAGATACTTTGAGACTATGTAAATATCTTGTTCCTTAAACTTTTATCCACTAGTTTTGGCACTGATACTTCTTGCCTGAATGAATTACATTTATAATGGTTGCTTACTTTTCTAATTCCATCATTCTTTGTATAAGTTGGCTTTCTATTGTGATGAAGAGGTTTCCCTTCTCATTCATTAATTTGTATCAGGTGGATTTATTTATTTTATTCAGTAATTTATAATCATTTACTATCACTATTTATTTTAATGCTCAGATTGTCTTAAATTTAGTTGGGAGGAGTCCTTCAAACTGGCTCTGTGTCCTTCAACATTTCCCTATCATTCTCTGAGCACTTTACTTTTTGGGGACAGAAAAATGTTCTTTCAAGGTACATTTTGTGCTTTTCTGTCCCAAGGATGGAATTAACAATTTCTTCAAGGATCCATGGTTCCTTCTAGTGGTCAAACACTGAGCGGCTCTGCTTCTAACCAAAGGATCTGTAGGGCTGCCGTGTATCATGTTCTGTTCTATTGGTCAAATACGGAGTGTTATGTCTACTTCCTCTTAATGGAGAATGGCATTTAAAAACCAAGATGTGGACCCTAGGTGTGTTCAATGCTACTGGAATGTTACTGCTTTTAGGCCTTCTAAGTGGTTGTACCTGGGAAATAGAGGTATGTATATAATGATGTATGTATACATGAACACAAATACAACTCCATAACCATTTCTATACTTAGCTGTATATATTATGAGATCACACTGATACCTCTAATTCCAATCCAACATGGCAGAGTTTATCATCTCTTTTTGTGCTAACTCATGCCTCTGCACAAAAGAAACCTACAACTTAGAGCTCTGTATTTGCAGTTGCTTTTGCTTTTAGCCTCTGAGTAGAGTCCAACAATTTAGGTTTAAAGGTTAACTCCTTTTTCTGCCTGATTCCTTAAGTGTGGTTATGTCAGTAATTTGAAATACAGTTTAGTTCATTTGTTTCTGCTTGTATTCGATTGTAGGCCCTCCCTGCAAACTCTCTCCCTCTCCCTGCCATTCCCTCTTTCTTTTTCACCCATTCTCATTCAAGCCCTATTGGCAACCAATCTCAGACTAAATTTCAACCTGGTGTTCCTTTTTTCTCAAATGAGCAAATATACATATACGTATGTTTTTATTTCCTCTTCTTTCGTACACAAAAAATAGTGCACTACAGATACTCTTGTATTTTGATTTTTTCACTGAACAGTTTATCCTGGAAATTCCTCCACATCAGTTCATGGTTATCTATCTCATTCTTTTTCATGGCTACATGGATGTCTCTTGTGTGAATGTTGCACAATTTATTTAACTAGTGTATTAAAAACACTTTAGTTATTTTCTACTCTTGCTATTATAAATAATGCTGCAATGAATTATCTTGTATGTATATTATTTTGCAACTGTGAACAAGTCTGTCTGATGAATCAATTTCCCAAAATAGGATATCTAGTAAAAGAATACATGAATCTGTAATTCTGATATATATTGTCAAACTGATCTTTTATAAGGGTTCTATCAATTTACATGCTATAACAATCTATTGTTGCATAACAAACTACTCCAAAGTTTAGTAGCTCAAAAGAACAATCATTTATTTTGTTTACAAAATCTGAAACATGGGCAAGACTCAATGAGATTAGCTCATCTTTGTCCCATTTGGTTTCAGCTGGGATGGCTCAACTTTGGGCTGTAGGAATCACTTGTAACATGGCTTGCTCATATGGCTGACAAGTTGGCTGTCAGATGGTGCTCAGACAGGGGTCTCAGTTTCTCTCTGCATGGGTCTCTCAACAGGGTGCTTCTGACTTCTTCATGGGATAGTAGTTGGATCCTGAGTGTAAAATTCCCAAAAGGACCACCTTTTATGACCAAGCTTCAGCAGTCACATTGTTCACTTCCACTATAGTCACAAGCCTATGAAACTGCCCAGATCCAAGGGGAAGATACAGAGCCTTACCTCTTAATGGAAAGTTTGTCTTTCTTTCTTTCTTTCTTTTTCTTTCTTTTCTTTCTTTCTTTCTTTCTTTCTTTCTTTCTTTCTTTCTTTTTCTTTTCTTTCTTTCTTTCTTTCTTTCTTTCTTTCTTTCTTTCTCTCCTTTCCTTTCCTTTCCTTTCCTTCTTTTCTTCCTTTTCTTTCTTTCTTTCTCTTTCTTTCTTCCTCTTTTTTTTTTTTTAATTTTTTTTGGAGAGAGAGAGAGAGGAAGAGGGAGGGGAGAGAAAGAATCTTAAGCAGGCTCCACACTCTGTACAGAGCCCTGTGTGGGGTTCAGTCTCACAGCTGTGAGATCATGACCTGAGCTGAAATCAGGAATTGGATGCTTAACTAAGCCACCCAAGCTCAGATGGAAAGAGTTTTCAAGTCACATTATAAGAGGAGTCTGTGGGATGGGAGAGATTATGCCATTTGTGGAAAATACTCTCTGCCACAGTGTATCTTCTAGAATATAAAAATTCACATTCCTTCCACATGCAAAATATACCCATCTTCTTCCCCTAAGCCCCCAAGTTTCATTCCATTATGGCATCAGTTTGAAGTCCAGGATCTTGTCATCTAAATTAGGTCCACATACAGATAAGGATCTTAGAGTGTAGTTCCTCATGTTTGGTTCCTTGAATGATTTCTGTCTATACTATGACCTGTGAACTAAAGAAGTAGTTATTTGGTCCCATCCTGAACTCCTCCCCCCACCCCCAATTTACAGTGGTAGGAAAGGCACAGAAATAATCACTGGAGGTATCCCCATTCAAGTAAATAGCCGTTCATTGTAGTTCTAAAATGTAGCTGAACTGTGCACATGTTGAGAGGTGTGAATGGGAAAGTTTCATTTTCAAATCCAGTAACTCTCGGTTTCTGTATATTTAATGGACCTTTTTTTAGCCTATATTTTTCCTTTTACATTTTACTTTAGGTAGCCAGAAGCTAAAGCAATCAGGGATTTCAATTTTCTACGTGAAAATCTCCTTAGATAGATCATTGGGTTCATTAAGTATATTTCCTATTTTCCTTATTATGAAGGTGACAACATTGCCCATTATTTCTTCTTTGAGGATGTTGTTTCCTCTTCACGTGGGCTTCTCCAAGGACTGTCTGGTGCTCTAAATGGCAAGGTAGCTGGATTTAGAGCAAGCATCCCAAGAGAATGAGGTGGAAGACTTATTGCTTTTTGACTTGCCTTTGAAGTCACAAAGCTTTACTTCCACTGGTCATAGACCTGCCCAGAGTCATCGGAGGGAATACACACCTCAATGTCTCTTGATGCAATGAGTATCAAAGTCACACTGTAAAGGAAGTGTTTCTGATGGGAGATGTTTTGGCCACTTTTCTGAAAAAGCAAGTTGCCACACACTTATACCAGCAATGTAAGAGAGTGCCTGTTTCCCCAAAGCTTTGCCAAGAGATTATTTGACAAGCTTGTGGAAAATATCAAACTCATGGCACATATGAAGCTTGGTGATAAAATATCAAGCTTCTCTAGTTTTATTTTTTTTAAGCTTCTCTAGTTTTAATTTAAACTTTCTCTTGTTATGAGTATATTTGACATTTTCTTTAAGATCTACCTGAATTTTCTTTCCTGTGAATTGTCTTTTTATGTTATTTGTACATTTTTTTTATTGGATTAATAATCTCTTATTGATTTAGAGAAGTGTTTTATATATTTCAAAAATTAGCCCACTGTTAATTTGAGTGGCAAAATGTTTTTCATCATTTGACAATGTCTTTTTACTTTGCTTATAGTTTTCTTATCATGCAGACTTTTTGGGTATTTTTAAGGAGTTGAGTCCATCAATCTTTTCTTTTATGGTTTCTGGATTCCCAGTAATTATAAAACCTTTCCTCAGTGAAGGGATTCTTCCATTTTTTAAATTGATGTATAATTGAGATACATTATGTCAGTTTCAGGTATACAACATAATGATTTGACATTTGTATACATTGCAAAATGATCACCACATTAAGTCTATTTATCATCTGTCACCATACAAAGTTACCACACTTTTTTTTTTCTTGTGATGAGTTTTGCTTTCTTAGCAACTTTCAAATTTGTAATATAATATTATTGACTAAAATCCCCCCACTGTACATTACATCCCCATGACTTATTTTATAACTCAAAGCTTATATTTCTTGATCTCCTTCACTCTTTTTGCCCACCTCCCAACTCCCCTCCCCTCTGGCAACCACCAATCTGTTCTCTGTATCTATGAGTTTTGGGGCTTTTTTTTTGCTTGTTCATTTGTTTTGTTTTTTAGATTCCAGATATAAGTGAAGTCATGTAATATTTATCTTTCTTGGACTCATTTCATTTAGCATAATACTCCTGAAGTCCATCTATGTTGTCACAAATGGCAAGACTGCATTTTTTTTAAGGCTGACTAGTATTCCCTTGTGTACACACACACACACGTACATACATACATGTACACACACACTACATCTTTTTTAAAATGTTTATTAATTTTTGAGAGACAGGGAGACACAGAGTGCAAGCAGGGGAGAGGCGGAGAGAGAGGGAGACACAGAATCTGAAGCAGGCTCCAGGCTCTGAGCTGTCAGCACAGAGCCTGATGCAGGGGTCCAACCCATGAACTGTGAGATCATGACCTGAGCCAGAGTCTAACGCTCAACTGACTGAGCCACCCAGGAGTCCCCTACATCTTCTTTATCCATTGATGGGACATTTAGGTTGATTCCATATCTTGGTTATTACAAACAATGCTGCAAAGAACATAGGGGTGCATATATCTTTTTGACTTTGTGTTTTTGTTTTCTTCATATAGATACCCAGAGGTGGAACTGCTGGGTTGTATGGTAGCTCTATTTTTAATTTTTTTAAGAGTTTATTTATTTATTTTGAGAGAGAGAGAGAGAGGGAGGGAGGAAAGGACAGAGGGAGGGAGAGATCACATGCATGAGCCAGGGAGGGGCAGAGAGAGAGGGAGAGAGAATCCCAAGCAGCCTCTGTGCTGTTAGCATATAGCTCGATGTGGGGCTTGATCTCATGAACTGCAAGATCATGACCTGAGCTGAAATCAAGAATTGGACACTTAACTGCCTGAGCCATCCAGGTGCTCCTATTTTTAATTTTTGAGGAACTTCCATACTGTTTTCCACAGTAGCTGCACTAATTTACATTCCCACCAACAGTGCACAAGGGTTCCCTTTTCTCCACAGCCTTGCCAACACTTGTTAGTTTTTGTCTTTCTGATAATAGTCAATCTGACAGGTGTGAGGTGATATCTCATTGTGGTTTTGGTTTGCATTTCCCTGATAATTAGTGATGTCGAGCATCTTTTCATGTGCCTATTGGCTTTCTGTATGTCTTCTTTGGAAAAATGTCTATTCAGATCGTCTGTCCATTTTTAAAATCAGATTGCTTGTTTTTCTGTTACTGAGCTGTATGAGTTCTTTATATGTTCTGGATATTAACCCATTATCTGATATGTTATTTGCAAATATCTTCTCCCATTCAGTAGGTTCCTTCTTATTTATTTTATTTTTAAAAAATATTTATTTATTTTTGAGAAGAGAAAGCAAGTGGGGAGGTTCAGAGAGACAGGGGGACAGAGGATCTGAAACGGTGTCTGCTCTGACAGCAGGGAGCCAGATAGGGACTTGAACTCACCCGTGAGATCAAGACCTGAGCTAAGGTCAGATGCTCAACTGACCAAGCCACCCAAGTGCCTTAATATGTACCTTTTTAATTTTGTTGATGGTTTCTTTCACTGTGCAGAATCCTTTTAGTTTGATGTAGTCCCATTTGTTTATTTTTGCTTTTGTAGCCATTGTTTCTGGAGTCAGATCCCAAAAAATATCACTAAGACCAATGTCAAGGAGCTTACCATCTTTTTTTTCTTCTAGCTATTTTATGGTGTCTGGTGTTACAACTTCCATTTTTTCTTGTAATACTTTTAGGCTTAATTTTTCATATTTAAATCTTTGACCCATTTGAAGACTATTCTTTTTGTTCTTCCAAGTTTTAAATTCCAAATAGTTAACATACACTGTAATATTAGTTTCACATGTAGGATTTAGTGATTCATCACTTACATAGAATACCCAGTGCTCATCACAAGTGCCCTCTTTAACACCCATCACTCTTCATCACCCATCACCCATCATCCTCCCACCTACCTCCCCTCCAGCAACTCTCAGTTTGTTCTCTAGAGTTAAGAGTCTGTTTTATGGTTTGTCTCTCTCTTCCCACCTGCCCCTCCCATGTTCACCTGTTTTGTTTGCAGACTATTTTGATGTAAAGTATGAGGTGTGGATTCAACTTTACCTTTTTCCAGATGGCTCTCCAGAAATGCCAACATCAATTATTGAATAAACTATCTTTTCACCACTGGTTTGAGATAACAATCTTCATCATATGAAAATTTCTATTTTTCTTTCTTTCTTTCTTTCTTTCTTTCTTTCTTTCTTTCTTTTTTAAAGTTTACTTAATTATTTTGACAGAGAGAGAGAGAGAGAGAGAGAGAATCCCAAGCAGGCTCCACATTGTCAGAGCAGAGTCTGACACAGGGTTCTAACTCATGAACTGTGAGATCATGACCTGAGCTGAAACCAAGAGTTGGACACTTAACTGACTAAGCCACCCAGGAGCCCCACAAATTTCTATTTTTCAAAAAATATTCAGTGCTTCCTTATGTGACAATCATGGTGCTTGAGTGTCATAGATCCTGGGTCTAGAGTTCTCTCTTGTTCAGTAAGAATGCAGGTCGCAGAATTAAAACGCGAGAGAGGCTAATGTTCTGAGGAGACAAGAGCCCTGAGTAAGGGTCCTTGCTTTGTTTTTATTAAAATCAGAAGTCTTACTGTTGGAGAAATGAATAAAGTGCTGCACTAAAGATGGCCGACGGGACTAAAACAAGCTCTGGTCTCTAGCTTAGAGACCCCTCTTTCCGGGTTCTTCTTGCCCTGTTTGCTGTGAGCATGAAAACCCCTACAGATATGGAAGCTGACAACTATAAATTACCCTTCCCACTTGCATTCAGGCTCAGATCTTTGGAAAAGTCTCCTCTGAGCCCGCCGGTGTTAAATAAATCTCTGAACCACCAAGATCTCCAAGTGCCACTTGTTTTTTCTGCCAGTGTTCCAGCTTGGTTCTGTAACATATTTGGTTGCCTGACCAGGAAACCCAACCATGCTGGCCCATCGTTGCCACCGGTTTGGAAGAACGGTGAGGCAGTGACGGAGCGAGGAATCGCAAAGGAGAAGGCGCGCCCTGCCTGAATTTTGGCAGTCTCCTATTTGGTCGCCTCAGGCTGGCCCCGCTCCATCGTTCCCACCGGACTCAAAGAGACTGGTAGGTGAGGACCTGGACCCGACGTCAGAACCGGTAAGGCCGGGGCCCCAAAGTAGTCAGGCCCATCCAAAAGGGTGGATGGGGGACCTGATCACTCCCCAGAGACGTTAGCGCTCTCACGGGTAGAAAATTTTGCAGGAGGGAATGTAATAGCCTCTGGTGTGTGTGTGTGTGAATGTGCGGCTCAGCCAGGCTTGCCAGTCGAGTTTGAGTTTGTAGCTCCATGGACAGGCACCCTTAAGGTCCCCAAAAGTCTACGGAGTCTGAGTGGGCTTTCCTGTATCGTGGTGAAAGCATACAGTCCAGGGCGGCATCAGGATAGACTCCAATTGCAAGTCACAAAGCTGAGTCCACTACAGCCAAGCCTCACCTAAAGTTTCCCTTGGGAACGCGACCAGTGGAGTATCTGATTGGTCCTCTCATCTGAGGGGATACCCTCCCTTTGTCTGTCTCTGCAACACTGAACACGAGAAAGGAATTAATAATGAGGTCAAAATAGAGTAAGCCTATGATTTTAGAGGTCATGCTCAAAAATTTTAAAAAGGGATTTTCAGGTGATTATGGAGTCAAAATGACACCTGGGAAGTCAAGGAACTTTTGTGAACTAGAATGGCCCATATTCAATGTAGGATGGCCCCTGGAAGGAATATTAGATGCTCAAATAGTGCAGCAGGTTTGGCTGATAGTCACTGGGAACCCAGGTCACCCTGATCAGTTTCCATACATCAACTCCTGGCTTGAAATTGCCTGAAATCCTCCGCCTTAGGTGCAATTCATCCATAGCAAGCAGAGCCAGGCAAAGGTTTGAGCTGTTTTATCCAAAGACTCAGCCAGGTAGCCAAAGAAGCAATCCACCACTCCCCTAGTGTTTGCAGGAGACCCAGAGGAAGATCCCATCTTTCCACCACCTTATGACTCACTGGGCTCCCTCCCCCCTTCCCCTGAGCTTGAAACTCCCCGCCCCCCGTCTGTCTCTCCTCCTCCACTGCTGCTGCCACCCATCCCTCCTCCCCTCCCAGACCCAGAGAACCCTCCCTACAAGGGCCAGCAGCCAGACTGCGCCCCAGACCCAGACCTAACACTCTCCAAATGCCTGTAAGGGAGACGAAAGAGCCTGAAAGACAGAATGAGGACAGAATAGTCCAGCCCAGCTGTTCCATGATGTATTATTATCAACCTTTCTCTACAACCAACCTCAATTGGAAACATAACACTCCATCATACTCTGAAAAGCCACAAGCAATGGTCGACTTGATGGAGTCCCTCTTCCAGACCCACCAGCCGACTTGGGAAGATTGTCAACAGTTACTCTGTACTCTGTTTAATACAGAAGAAAGAAGAAGAATGAGAGAAACATGACAGTACCTAGAAGATCACACACCTCTGGGGATCAATGACCCTGCTGTCTGGGCTCAAGCTGCTGCCCCTGATTCAATGCCCAACATGGGATTTCACCACAGAAGGAGGACAAGCCCACATCTGACAATACCAGGAAGCCCTCCTTCGGGGAATCTGAACTAGAGCCAAAAATCCCATGAACATGACTAAAATATTGTCAGTCACACAGCCTGGGGAGTCTCCCAGACACTACTATGAAAGACTATGTGAGGCATACCGTGTATACACTCCGTTTGACTCCCAGGCACCAGAAAGTCATCAAATGGTAAATACCTCTTTTGTGGCACAGGCTTCCCCAGATATCAGAAGAATACTCCAGAAGTTGGAGGGCTTTGCTGGGGTGAATATCACTCAGCTGATAGAGGTCACCAATAAAGTTTTCAGGAACAGGTAAGTTGCAGCCGAAAGAGAAGTGGAGAGAAGACTAAAAAGAAGGCCACCTTTCTTGCAGCAGCACTGAAAGAAATAGACACTGCAAAGATGGGAAGACCCCAACCACCAAAAAGGGGGAAGCCCAGAGCCCCCTTAGCAAAGGACCAACGTGCATACTGCAAAGAGAAGGGACACTGGTAGAATGAATGTCCGAATTGGAAGGGGCCCTCAAAACCCAGCTGATATTGGGAGGAACCTCGAGGCGAGGACCTCATTGGTCTGGCCAGGATAGAATCAGACTGAGGGGGGCCGGGCTCTTTCTCTCTTGGCCCCCATGAGCCCACGGTTGAAATGAAAGTAGGCAGCTGAACAATAACTTCCATGGTTGACACTGGGACTAAACACTTGGTTGTTACTTCCCCGGTAGCCCCTTTCAGCCAAAAGACAGCAACCATACTTGGAGCTACTGGGACATGGGCGATACAAGAGCCCTTCTGTCAAGCTCAACAATGTGAACTTGGGGGTCACAAGGTCTGGCATGAGTTCCTCTACTTACCTGACTGCCTGATTCCTCTCCTGGGCTGAGATCTGCTCTCCAAACTTGGGGCCAGATAACTTTTGAACCCACTGGACACACTAGCCTCCAATTAAACCCAAGGCAGAAGGAAACCCTGGTCTTGGTGATTACCCTGCCAAGGGAAGAAGAATGGAGACTATTCTGTGCCCAAGCCCTACCCTGTAACACCTCAGAATTCAGGCTTACATTCCCTTCTGTATGGGCTGAAGATAATGCACTTGGACTAGCTTGGAGTCGGGCCCCCATCATTGTTGACCTGATCCCTGGAGCCCAACCTCAGAGACAAAGGCAGAACCCCTTCCACTCGAGTCTAGAATGGGTACACAAGAGCACCTGACCAAGCTCAGAGAGGAAGGTATTCCAATTGAGTGCCAATCAGCTTGCCAGTCAAGAAGCCAGGAGGAGGATACAGACCAGTACAGGATTTGAGGGCCATTAATAAAGTGACTGTTTCCTTACACCCAGTGGTTCTGAACCCATGTACTCTCCTCAGCCAAATTCCAGGGTCAGCCAGATGGTTTACATGCCTCAACCTAAAGGATGCTTTCTTCTGCCTCTGCCTGGCTCCTCAAAGTCAACCATGGTTTGTCTTTGAATGGACTGAGCCCGTTACAGGGTGCCAGATGCAGCTGACCTGGATATGACTTCCCCAAGGCTTCAAGAACTCACCCACTTTTTTGGGGGAAGCATTAGCTACAGACCTCACCAACTTTCCAAGGGAAACCACAGGGTGTGTCCTCCTCCAATATGTAGGTGACCTCCTCCTTGCCACCGACACCCAAGAAGGCTGTATGAAAGGTACCAAGGCCCTCCTGCAGCTCCTATCCTACTTGGGGTACCGGGCCTCTTGGAAAAAGGCACAGATTTGCCAGCAGCAGGTCCAATACTTAGGTTTCCTCCTCACAAAAGGAAAAAGAAAACTAGGACCGGAAAGGAAGAAGGTTATCACCACACTGCCACAGCCCCAAACAAAATGAGGCTTGTATGAATTTTTAGGGGCTGCAGGGTTCTGTCGCATTTGGATCCCTGGATTCTCAACCATAGCGAGGCCCCTCTATGACCTGTTGGGAGGGCCAGACTGGGAGCCCCTCGCATGAACTGACGAGGCAAGGGCCGCTTTCACAGAAATAAAGTTGGCTCTGGGACGAGCCCCAGCCCTGGGTTTGCCCGACACAGAAAAGCCCTTTAACCTCTTCGTACATGAAAAGGACAAAACAGCCCTTGGAGTGCTCACTCAGAGCATGGGGCCTTGGCAATGGCCAGTGGCCTAACTGTCAAAAAAAACTTGATCCTGTGGCTGCAGGATGGCCACTGTGTCTCAGAGCGCTGGCAGCCACAGTCCTGCTCATCAAGGAGGCAGACAAACTCACACTGGGACAAACACTTAATGTTAAGGTCCCACACGCGGTCATGTCCCTCATGAGTACCCAAGGATATCATTTCCTCTTCAATTCTCAGCTGACACAATACCAAGGACTTCTCTATGAAAACACAAGGGTCACTCTCAAAACAGTAAGAACACTAAATACGGTCACCTTCTTTCCGACGGAAGAGGGAGAACACGACCATGACTGTTCCGAAGTAGTGGATGAAGTCTACGCCAGCTGCCTGGACCTCCAAGACCAGGCTATAACAAACCCAGAGATCACCCTGTTCAGCAATGGGAGCAGCTATTTACAAGAGGACAGCCAAAGAGCAGGATATGAAGTAACCACAACCACCGAAGTTCTGGATGCCGAGGCTTTGCCGGAAAGATGGTCGGCACAATGAGCTGAACTGTAAGCCTTAAACCCCAGCCCTCATCCTTAGCAAAGGTAAATGAGTTAACATCTACACTGATTCCCAGTATGCCTTCGCTACTGTGCATGTACATGGGGCCATCTATAAAGAAAAAAGACCTTACTGCAGGGAAAGCTGCAGGGAAAACTATCAAAAACAAGGAAGAAATACTAAAGCTTCTTGAGGCTGTTTGGCTCCCAGACAAGGTAGCTATCCTACACTGTAAGGGACACCAGAAAGGAGATGACCCCATATCTCAAGGAAATTCCCTGGCCGACAAAACAGCCAGAGCGGCCGCCTGTGGTTATCCAGGTGAAGCTCCTCCCTACACTATGACTCTTGCACCCCAGAGGGAAGCCTCCCCACCCCTGTACGCAAATGAGGAAAGAAGTTGGGCCTCGACAGAAGGGGGCACATTAAGCAAAGAGGGATGGTGGGTCATGCCAAATGGGCACATCTTTGTCCCGTTGTCTATGGGAAAACACCTAGTGAAGGAATATCACCAACTCATGCACCTAGGGAAAACTGCACCAGAGGCCATCCTCAAAAAGAACTACTATATCAGCCAGCTGCTGGCATTATGCCGAGCTGTCAGTGAACGATGTGTAACGTGTGCCAAAAACAATGCTTGGTCTGTCCCACGGCCCCCGCCTGGCACACAAAGGAGGGAGGCCACCCCTTTCGAAGATTTAGAGGTGGACTTTACTGACATACAACCAAATAAAGGATTCAGGTACCTTCTTGTAATCATCTGCACATATTCGGGATGGGTCGAAGCATTCCTGATCAGAATAGAATGAAGTCGCGAGGTGGCCAAAGCTCTTCTATGGGAGATTGTGCCTCGGTTTGGTCTACCCTTAACCATACACAGTGATAATGGACCTGCGTTTGTGGCAGACATTACACAAACCCTGACAAAATCCCTTAACATTACCTGGAAACTGCACACTGCTTACCGACCCCAGAGCTCAGGGAAAGTAGAGCAGATGAATTGAACCCTCAAGGAAACCCTGGCTAAGTTCCACCAAGAGACTAATTGCCCATGGCCAGATTTACTACCGCTGGCCCTCTTGCATGCCCGATGCATGCCTAGGGCACTAGGATTCTCCCCTTTTGAGTTATGATATTGGTGACTCCCCATGTTTAGGAAAACTCTCAGGAGACCTACACCAGATTGGAGACAAGGGAATAAGAGAACAGCTCCAGACCTTGGGGGTAGTCCTAAACAAGTTACAGAGATACACCATAGAGAGGGCCCCAATTTCCTTAGGGACTCTCGTTCACCCCTTTCTGCCAGGAGACTCTGTGTGGGTCAAAGATTGGAAGAGGGAACGTCTTAAACCACGGTGGACTGGGCCTCATACTGTTATTCTAACAACTCCTACAGCCCTTAAAGTTTCAGGTATTACCCCATGGGTCCATCAATACAGAGTTAAGAAGGCCAGCTCAGAAGAACCCACAACTTGGCGAAGTGATCCAGATCCAGTCAACCCGCTTAAACTGGCCCTCAAAAGGGACACTGGCCCCTGAGACCTCCAGCCCTGCTCCAGCCACACCCTGGCTGTCCTGCGCATAGCAGAAGCTTGAGGAATCAACACGTGAACCTAGACCAGGGGTTTGGATGCAACTCTGCCAGCCCTTGCCCCTTACTGGTGTCATAGCACTAATCTTACATCTTTTAAAAATTATTTTTTTTACACTTATTTATTTTTGAGACAGAGCACAAGTGGGGGAGAGGCAGAGAGAGAAGGAGACACAGAATCCGAAGCTGGCTCCAGGCTCTGAGCTGTCAGCACAGAGCCCGATGCGGGGCTCAAACTCACGAACTTCGAGATTGTGGCCTGAGCCGAAGTTGGACGGTCAACCGACTGAGCCACCCAGGTGCCACCTAATCTTACTTCTTACTGTTGGGCTGATAGAGACTGCACCAACAAGCTGGACATGAGACAAAGGATGCATGCTGGGTATCACATACCTCCTCTGGATGGGAGGATTATTAAGTATTGCCTGCATATTATGATAACCTCTCTCACCCTCTCAACTGTTGCTTACCCACTTTGCTCCCAGGATTGTTATGTGACAATAAGGGGGTCAAGGGTGTTCAGCGCCTTCACCTCCCTCCACAAAGATTGCTACAAGGGAGAAACACTCACTCTCTGTCAGTCACCCGGTGCCCCAAGGACTAAGTATTGGACGCAGAGATAACCCAAAATGTCAGGAACCCATGTCACAATAAGGGCCTCCAGAGAGGGAAGCTTGCTACCTTACCTTACCTTCCTCAATGAGGGATCTCGGACGGGGGAGGGATGCAAGACATGGCCCTTCAAAACTTATAAAGGATACCCAGGATAGGGTAATATAAGCCATAAAGGTGACCATTCCCCCAGCAGCCTACCAGGGTTTGAACCTTTCAGCCTTCAATCAGATGTTTACCAATTCCCCACTCCAGTGTTGGACTAACACTACTCTACAAGTCCTCCATAAAACAGATAATCACACCCAAACCTGCTGGATGTGTTTGCCTCTCAGCAGAAGGGCTTACTTAGCCACTCCTATCCATTTGACTTGTGAAGCTTCTGAAAATCTCAAAACCAACACTTCTGTCTTAATTGGACCCCTGGCCCCTGGGATCCGTCTCACAAATGCTGACAATCTAATCTGTACAGTCCCTGAAGGTATGAATGGTAACTCTCTATACAGAAGAAATATAACCTTAAAGAGGAATACAACCCTATGTTCAACCCCTGGGTTGTTCTATCTCTGTTCTAATTCGGCCTACCAATTGCTTAGAGGCCAACTGGACTCAGATATGTTATTCCGTCTTCCTAACCCCAGAGATATCCATATACACTGAAGATCAGTTCCTAACAGCCTTTAGCCCCAAGTCCTGGACTAAACAGGTAATCCTGCTACTCATTCTGATAGGAGCAGGAATTGAGACAGGAATAGGGACTGGAATAGGGGGCACAGGTTCATCCGTAGGACTGTACCATAGACTATCTCAAGAGCTGAATGAAGACATGGAACAGGTGGCAGATTCTCTGGTAACCTTACAAAGCCAAATAAACTCTCTGGCAGCAGTGACCCTCCAAAATGGGCAAGCCCTCAACCTCCTCACTTCAGAAAAAGGAGGGACTTGCATCTTTCTGGGGGAGGAATGTTGCTATTTCATAAATCAGTCAGGAATAGTTACAACTAAGGTTAAGGAGCTCAAGGAAAGAATTCAACATAGACAACAGGAAAATATCAATCAATGGAAAGGATGGGATCTCACGGATTGGGCATCCTGGCTTTCTGCCCTGATGGGGCCTCTCCTCTCCATAATTTTACTTGTATCCATTGGCCCCTGTATACTGAATGCCATGATACATTTTATTGAAAACACTGTTGCTTGCCAAACTACTGCCCATATCTTAGCCTTCTGAGAGTACCAACCTGTAAAACTGAAAGGTGATGCCTACTAAAAGTTTTTTTAAAAGGCATCAAAAGGGGGAATGTTGGAGAAGTGGATAAAGTACACCAAAGATGGCTGATTGGACTAAAACAAACTCTGGTCTCTAGCTTAGAGACCCCTCCTCTGGGTTCTTCCTTTGTTTGCTGCGGCATGAAAACCAACCCCTCCTCCCCCAACACACACACAAATATGGAGGCTGATAACTATAAATTACCTTTCCTGCTCGCATTCAGGGCTCAGATCTTCCGAGAAACGGTCTCCTCTGAGCCCGCCGGTGTTAAATAAATCTCCAATCCACCAAGGTCCCCGAGTGTCGCTTGGTTTTTCTGCCAGCGTTCCAGCCTGATTCTGTAACAAACTGACTGAGCCACTCAAGGGCCCCTTCTCCACCTAGTTTTAAGTTATTATTTTCTATCATCTACAATGTGGTAGTAACTTCCTAAGTGGTTCTCTCCCCCTTCCTTTCTTGCCTGTCAAAAATTCATTTGTTATATAGCACACATCTGGGTGATCTTTAAAGTGGAATTCAGCTAATTATTATGTTACTGTCCTGCTTAAATTCCCCCAAGGCTTTCTACCTCATTTAGAATAAAACCCAAACTTTTCTTGCATAAGAAAGTCCTGCATACTTAGGCCATGTATACTTCTCCAAGCTTATCTCAAGTCATTCTCTCCCTCCCTCCACTCCAACAATGGTGGCCTTCTTTTAACTTCTCAAATATACCCATAGTTTTTACACATGATGTTAAATGCTCTTTTTCACTTACTTCTTTTAACATTTGTATAACCTTCACATTTCACCTTAAATTTCACTTCCCCAGAGAGTTTTTTCTTGATTCCCTAATGCACATTCACAGCCTCTTATTCTTATTTTGTATAATAAACACCTCAATTTGCAAGTGAGTGGACGTTTCTGTTAGACTCTAAGCAACTTGGATTTAGGAACGTCTATTTTGCTTACTGATGTATATCTGATGCCAAGCACAATTTCTGGTACATAGTAGCTGCTCAAAAAATACTTGATGAATTAACCATCTTTCTTTTTTCTTTTTTTAAGTTTATTTTGAGAGAGAGAGAGAGAGAGAGAGAGAGACAGAGACAGAGACAGAGAGACAGAAAGCGAGCGCTAGCAGGGGAGGGGCAGAGACAGAATCCCAAGCAGGCTCTGTCCTGACAGCGCAGAGCCCAACACAGGGCTCAATCTCATGAATCATGAGATCATGACCTGAGTTGAAATCAGGAGTCTGTCACTTAAGTGACTGAGCCACCCAGGTGCTTCTGAATCATCTTCTTTCTTAACATAATAAGTGGTTCTGGAAAATGAAAACAAACTTCTTTGGCTAGAATGCCAAGAGGCAGATATGTCACCTTAGTTCTTGATGTCTTTCTATTCCTGTCTGTGGGGAGCCTTATAATTAAGAATAAACCTAATAAATCTATTCCCTGCAACCCAAAGATTCCCAAAGCACTAATGTACCAAATAAACGCTCAGCTCCAGCTGCCAGTCTTCTTATTGTCCCTGCTCTTGCACAAGTTTTATTTCCTGTCTGCAGTGCTCCTGTCTACTTCAGTCCCCAAATTCTACCCAATATCAGCACAAATTCAAACTCTATCTTCTTCATGAAGTCTACCCTCATCATTCTGGTCTCAAACAGATTTCACCCTTCTCTGAGTACCTAGTGTATTTTGTTGCATTCTACACTCATAGGAGCATCCAACATTACACTTTTGTAAGTGCTGTATGGTGTAGACCTGTAAAAATCTCCTCCAATGAATTTATTGGCTACCTACAGATAATGATTATTTCATATAATTTGGGACAAGAGAAGTCCTCCTGATGAGGGAAACAAAGACAAGAAAAATGTAGTTTAAATTAAATCCCCTCACAGCTTGCAGACCACTGATAGATACCAGAGACCTGTAGTGTATAACATTCTTCAAGGAGTTTGTGGCTGCCTTAATGCATTAATGTTTACATTTCATTACAATGTAAAAGCAACCTTATCTTGACAATAGCTAAGTCTTCAGGGTTCAGTAAGACCCTGCTTTCACCATACAGAAATTCCTTAGAAACTAATGTTTTCTTCATCTAACCCCGCTCCCTCCACAAACTTAAAAGTATATAATCAGTTGCTCCTCCCAATCCCAGTGCAGCTCTTTCTGCCCATGGGTCCTGTCCTCGTGCTTAAATAAAATCACCTTTTTGCACCAAAAAAAAAAAAAAAAAAAAAAGTCTTGAGAATTCTTTCTTAGCCATTTGTTCATGAACCCCACTTCAAATTTCATCACTCCTATCTGAATTAATTGATACTGGTAGCTGGTGTGTTAAGCTAAAAAGCTGTTAAAGTTGAGATCCATAAAAGATATCTTAAACATTTTCATTTGAAATTATAAATGTATATTCATTTGCTCATCTTTCGATGCAAATCTAAGCCTCTTCTATGAGAGTGATTTTAATGATTGAATGCCCATACCCATAATACATCAGTTTTTGTTTCATTAAAGTGGAACAAGCAAGTGACACTTGGGAAATTATACAAGCGTAGAATCCTCTGAGATTTTTATAATTTTACTTCAGTGTTTTACAGTTTTCTCACACATAATTTGATAGCAATTTAAAAAAAGTGGCATTTATAAGGTCTTTCCAAAGCATTCAACTAGTTTTCATAGAAACAACTTCTTGTCATAGTTACACCTTATCAGTTTACATAATACTTAAATTATGGAATAGTAACAACAGGCTTAAACAGATTTTGTAAGAGATACAAGAGATTCTTGATAAACACTGTCTTGTAGCAGCTGTCCTCAGGTATATTTAATAATGTCATTAGCTCCAAGAAGTCATACTTGGGCATCATTCATTGTTTACAGAGAGAATGACAAGTGTTGTTTAAAGTCTGGTGAGCTGTTTAAGTAAAGGGTGATTAAAAGATAGTTAATGGCTTCTTTTGTTTCCTTTAAAATATCTAGAACAGACATCAGCCCGTGATCTGGTAAAAATGCTGGAAGGAGAGAAGAGTTATAAAGGGTATATAAGGCAAACGGGAAACATCTTACAGAGATTATCATTTGCCATAAAAGTCTAAAGGGCTCTGGATTCAAAACTGAGAACTGAAAAATAAAAGTGCCCACATTCTTAGAACTATAACAGCATTTCCGAGGAGAATAAAAGTGAACTTACCTGAGACCTGACTATCTGTGATTCATCATTCATTTCCTTCTCTTCCATGTTCCCTCTTTGGGAAAGTATAACATTCTGAGAGGGCATAACTAAGAAAAAGAGCAAAGAAGCATCTGGTCAATACATGGCATTAACACTGACACTAACTCTTAGAGTTTTTGCTTTGTGTTAGGATGGCAGACAGTTTAGAGAGAAGCCCTCTAAGACATAAGCTCAAAGGCTGGATAACTTAACCGTGACATTCTTGCTCTTCCAACATACTGAGGAATTCAGTGTAGGACTTTCTCTTATTGTGGCATATGGGAAGCTAAAGGAAGTTCAGTGATTTTCAGCCCTGGCTACACACTTGGGGGATGTTCTAAAAATGCAAATGCTAAGATTTGGATAAATCCAGTATTATACAAATTGGTCTACGATGACCCTGGGCAACAGCATTTTAAATTCTAAAGTCTCCAAGTGACTTCTAAGTAAGGAGATGAAAACCACTGATATGAGCTGATAGAGAAAACATATGTTGAGAGCCTGATCTTATTTTTAAGGGGATACATTCATCCCCAAACTCAAACTCCAGGGATCTTCTCTAGTTTACTCTCTTTAAGCTGATCTTTCTGGGCTTTCTTGATCTTGGGGTTGTGAGTTAGAGCCCCATGTTGGGTGAAGAGATTACTTAAAAAGAAAATCTTTAAAGATGATTTTTTCTAATACACAAAGGAGATTTCACTCTTCTCATTTTTCAAAATGTTCACCTTCCTGTTTGAGTACATGGATTCAGTCCTCCACCAGGATTACTACACCTCTTTGCAGTTCTTAAGTTATAATGCCATCAAAGCTTTGCTTTCTTCTAGAAGGACAGTCAGGAGATACACCAGTACTAACAGCTTCAGTGTCCTTGTCAGTCCCTGAAAGCTGATTTTCCAATGCCTTATGGAAAACAATCACTCATTCCCAGGTATTAAAGGTGCCTCATCTCTGATGAGAACCTCAGGAGCCAATGGCTATCCACAAGAATGACTTCTCAGGGCAGCCACTCTCAGAATCTTGCCTTGTTCATGCAAGGTTGACATGTGGGGGTTCCTCAAGGTGGCTATTACCTTTTCCCCCTAAAGGCATCAGTCCTTCATGAACAGACTTCACTATGATACTCAAATCTCCCTTCTGACAGGAATCTTGTAAGATACTCTATCAGGTGTAGCACATGTAATGAGATGCACCAGTCTACAGAAGAAGTCCAGCAGTCTCAGTCACCCAGTGACCTAGAGAGTCTGTAAAGAAACATACTAAACTATCTGTTCATACTTCACAGTATGGTGTGGAATTTTTAAAAACAATCAAAAAGCATTTCTAGAATTTCTCAGATTCACACATTACAAAAAGCAGATATATACAGATCCATCAACCAAAAACAAACTTTAGCTTTAGTTCTTACCCATCCTCTTAGAATAGAAAACATGTGGTCCGTGCCTAGTGAAAGATTTTCAGAAGACTTTCACCAACATCAACAACAGAGCAAAATGTCTTGATCTGCTGATAAGCATGAAAGAAAACATTCTTTTTTCTGTTCACAACGTTTGGCCTGAAAAATTTCTCTCAAAAGCTAGTGATGGTATTAAAGAATGAAGTCATTCCTGAGAAGTACGTTTTTTTAAGAAGAGAAAATCACAGTTCCAGTGGAATGGCCTTGTTAGATGAGGAAGCCAATCACTGCCCAAGATAGGGCATGAATTCAACATTTTACAACCAGTTGACTAAGAGGTACACCTTTCGGGAGTAATTTAAAAGCATTTTAAGAATCAGGTCCTAGGGCGCTTGGGTGGCTCAGTCGGTTAAGTGTCCAAATTCAGTTCAGGTCATGATGTCATGGTTTGTGGGTTCAAGCCCAGCATCGGGCTCTGTGCTGACAGCTCAGAACCAGGAGCCTGCTTCAGATTCTGTTTCCCCCTCTCTCTCCCCCTCCCCTGTTCTCTCTCTCTCTCTCAAAAATAAATAAACATTAAAAAAACCAACAACAGGTTCTATTTCACCAAGCAAAAGCTCTAAAAGTGTCCTATTCTCTGAAGAGCCAGACAGAATCTATGAGAATGCTTTGATGGTTTCAACCCAATCACCTCAAAACCACTTACAAAATAATAAATAATCACAATAATAAAAAACAGCATTTACCAAGTTAGGCAGAACAGGGTTTGTCCTTCATACGTGTGAACCCAAGGGGATAAAGAGCATGTCAAATATATATTGCTTGCAAACTTAGTTATTTGAGAATTTTCTTATGGCATCTGATGAGACTAAGTTTCCAGAGAACACACGTTGGAAGCACTGATTTAGTTCTCAGCTTTTTGGTTTAAAGGAGGATTCTGAAGCTGAAGATCATAGAACTAAGTGAAAAAGCTGGTTCTAGAACCTAGGTCTCCTGGTTCACAGCCCTAGGTTCCTTCTAGTATACTCTGAAGTTCTTCTTAGTACCTGTTCTCTCCTTTTTCATTTTTTAATCTGATCCCCTTCTCAAAATTTCCCTTTTAATTCCTGTATTGGAAACACACACACATAAAACCCCACAAACCAACCACTCTCCATCCCCAAACTGTGTGTAATTTTTTATACAATACACATGTAGTCCTTTTCAGAGAAGCCTGTGGTATCACCACAGGCTTTTTCAAATATGTAACCATGATGGCTTGGAAAGTAAGGAATTCCCATGACTGCCTAAGGAATACTAAAATTATAATCAATTCAGATGAAGAATGACTTCTGGCTTAATACCCTTTTTCCTCCAAGCTCTTCCAAAAATTTGAGTGAACTTCCTTGACCATGTATATATTAACGTATATATACATGTCCAGGTTCCACCCAAAAACTGTTGAGATGAAGTCCGGCATCTATACATTTTTTAAGTGCCTCACAAGTGATTTTGAAGCAAGCAGGAATTCAGAACCATTATCAGAGCCTCTAATTTTGTTAACTTCTTCAATGCCAGTGATTTTCACCATCATTCTACTTCTGTTACCCACTTCCGGTGCCATAGTAGTTCTGAAGTTTCTTCCCTTACAAAATGCTAGACTATGAATCGGGAAACCTTATGTTATAGACTGGATGGGGAAGAAAGTGAAGACGGGGTGGCTTGGGGTGCCTGGGTGGCTCAGTCGGTTGGGTGTCCAACATCGGCTCAGGTCATAATCTCGCTTGTGAGTTCAAGCCCCACGTCAGGCTGGGTGCTGACAGCTCAGAGCCTGGAGCCTGCTTCAGATTCTGTGTCTCCCTCTCTCTCTCTCTGTGCCCCTCCCCCGCTCATGCTCTGTCTCTCTCTCAAGAAGTAAACATTAAAAAAAAAAGACAGGAATGGCTTAGTATAGGGGAAAAATAGAAAAAAAGAGCAATGTTTATCAAAGTGTGGTCTGCAGATCACTTGAATCACACAGCATTTGCTGAAAAGCAGATTCACTGGTTCAATCCCAGACCTAATGAAATGGCATCTCTGGGGGAGTATTCTTGACCCAGGGATTTGCCTTAAAAAATATTTCTTCTCTAGGATCAAACCATTCTCTCCAGCCTCCCTACAGGCCTGAATCTAGCATATATCTTCTCAGTCCTTGATCTGCAACTTCATCTTTCATTTTATTGACTCCTCCTGTCATAATTTAAAACCATTTAATATCTCTCCCAGCATTAAAACCTTTCACTGGCTATATGCCCTTTTGTAACTAATATCCATTCTTTTTTCAAGGCTACAACTCTTCAAAGGATTGTTAGTACTTGTCTCTGCTTCTTCACTACCCATTTATTTTTCAATTATCTATGATCTTTCTTCTGTTTTGCCATCAGCACACCGCTAAAATTGCTCTGGTTAGGAATGTCAACAACACTTTTGTTCATGCAATGGGGTTTATTACTTCCTGAGCTCTGATGGGTATCTGACATTACTAACAGCTGTGTTTTGCTTTATGTCCACAGTCTTTCTCAGCAGGCTATGCTCTAGTCCCTTTTCCTCTGCCTACCATTTACATTATGTTGTTCCTTAGGAGTTTTCAATATCTATCTTTGTTCCCTCCACAGGTGAAGTAAAGGAATCTTTAAAGGTATACAAATCTGATCATATCAGTCCCTTATTTGAAATTCTTCAGTGGCTCCCTACAGCTCTTAGGCTGGAATACAAAGCCATAAAAAACCCTGTGACCTGCTTCCTGATCTTTCAAGCCACTCCCCTGCTTGCTTCTGAGATTTCATCTACACAGCTCTGCTTTTAAGTCCTTAAATGTGTCCTGTGTGGTATCTCCCCTCCTCCACTCCAGATGATACTTACTCTTCCTTCAGGTCTCAGTTTAAATCAAGGAAGATTTTTAATGTCACAGACATGTGAGGTCCCTCATTTACACCTTCCTTTTTTTTTGGTAGCACTTTTTATCATTGTAATTATTTGTAATCATCATTTTTATTTATACCTCACCATTGTGTGATGTTAACCTCCGTGAAGACAGGAATCTTTTCTGTCTTATTTACTATTCCACCTTTAATACTTTCAGTATGTGGCTCATAGTAGGTACTCAGTATCTGCTAAATGAGTAAATGAAAGGGTTCTTCTGTTTCCTCTTCTATTTTTTATTTTTAACTTATTTTGAACCAATTTTAGACTTACGGTAAAGTTACAAGAATAATACACAATTCCCACATACAATTCACCCTACTTGTCCAAATGTTAATATTTTATATGCCTATGGTACAATGATCAAAACAAGGAATTTAAATTGGTACAATACTATTAATACAAACTACTCAAAATTTACTAGTTTCTCTAGTAGTATTTTTTCTTTGATCCAGGATCCCACATGGAATTTAGTTGTTTTTTCCCTTTGTCTTCCCCAATCTGTAAGTTCCTCAGCCTTTCTGTCTTTCTTGAGCTTAATACTTTTGAAGAGTACTGATGAGTTATTTTGCAGTGTCCCTCAATTCGGGTTTGTCTGATGTTTTCTCATGGTTGGAATGAAGCTAAGTATTTTTGGCAAGAATAACACAGAAGTGATCTTTTATCTTTCTTAGTACATCGCATTAATGGGTTTATGATGTTGGTACACTTCATTAATGATAATGTTAACCTTTATCACTTGGTTAAGGTGGTGTTCACCTGGCTTCTCTACTGTAGAGCAACCATCTTTCCTTCTGTAGCTGATAAATATCTTGGGGAGATACTTGAAGATTATATAAATATCCTGATTCTTCTCAAACCCACTAACTTTAGCATCCATCAGTTTATCTTGTCTGCAACAGTTAGTAATATAGTGTTGGTCTAATGGTGATTTCCCTATTTCTCTCTTTCCCATTAACTTATTTATGTATATATTTTTAATGTTTATTTCTGAGAGAGGGAGAGGGAGCTGGGGAGGGGCAGGGAGACAGGATCTGAAGCAGGCTCTGCACTGTCAGCCAGCGCCTGACGCAGGGCTTAAACCCATGAACTGTCAGATCATGACCTGAGCCAAAGTCTGACGCTTAAGCAACCGAGCCACCCAGGTATACCTCCCACTAATTTATTAACTGGAATTTTTCTGCAAGGAAAAGCTGCTCCATATCTCTTATCATTTATTTACTAATTTATTTATGTCACTATGAACTCATGAATATTTTGTAAGCACCAATATTATCATTATTTTATTGCACAAATAGTTTTGGCTTTGGCCAGTAGGAGGCTCCTATGTTATTCTGACCAGCCTCTATCCTGTTTTGAGCACTTCTTGGCACTGTAAGATGTTTCAAGTTCTTGTATTATCCCTGCCCAGCCCTAGAAATCAACTTCTCCAAGGAGCCCTAGTTCCTTTTATTGGAGAAGTGCTTAGAAACAAAGATCTGGGTGCTGGATCTGCACAAAGATCAGCTGTGCTCGCTGCTACTGGGGTATCATTGCTTCTAGGCCCTCTAGGAGAGATAGGACGCACGGACACACAGACACAGACACACACAGACACACACACACAGACACACACACACACACACACACACACACACACTGTATTCATCTATGTATTAAATGCCACAAGTTCATTATGACACCTCTGATTCCAATCCAATACCTCAGGGCTCATTTTTAATCTTCCTCTTTTCCTCACTTCTTTCTTCAACAAAGAAGTTACCAGTGAGGAAAGGAGGAAGATTGTTGGCTCTTAGTATTCACAATAGATTTACTTATTTGTTCAGTTTTGGTACATACATAAAGTAGTTTCAGAATTGACTCATACCCCTGTGACAAACACAGTTATTAACTGGAAATTACAGCATCTGTGTAGAGTTCTCTTTGTCTTTAGTTATACAGTATCTAGTCAAGATAGTGTTTTCTAAAGTAATTTAACTTTTTTCTTTGCCACATCCTTCAGTGTGGTTATGTCATTCACTTGTAATACAGTTAGGTCCATTTGTTAGTACTTGTGTTTATTCTCTTCTATTTGTTCTCAGGTGGCTTCCTTCAGCTTTACCCACTGCCATGATTTCACTGATCATCTTTTTTGAGCTACATAACCACATATCTACCCAACCACCTTACTGGACATCCCCAGGCATGTGTCCCCCAGATCTCTCAAACCTAACATGTCCCAAACTCATTCTCTCTTAAGCCTCTTGCCATATATTTGCAATGAAGCGTGCATGAACACCAACCCTATCGTCAAACTGATTGGGTTTGATTCCTAGCTCCACAACTTACGAGCTGTGTGAGTTTGGTTGTATAAGTTACTCAACCTTTCAATGTTTCAATTTCCTCATTTGTAAAACTAGTTATAATAGTACCTACTTCATGGGTTTGTTGCGGATTAAGTAAGTGAATATTTTGAAAATATTTAAAACAAAATGCCACATAGTAGACATATTTATATGTTACATACTGTTCTTTTTTTGTTTTGTTTTTTTTTAGTATTTATTTATTTATTTATTTATTTATTTATTTAAAAATGAAATGTATTGTCAAATTGGTTTCCATACAACACCCAGTGCTCATCCCAACAGGTGCCCTCCTCAATGCCCATCACCCAACCTCCTCTCCCTCCCACCCCCTATCAACCCTCAGTTTATTCGCAGATTTTAAGAGTCTCTTATGGTTTGGTTCTCTCCCTCTCTAACTTTTTTTTTTCCTTCCCCTCCCCCACGGTCTTCTGTTAAATTTCTCAGGATCCACATAAGAGTGAACACATGTTATCTTTCTCTGTATGATTTATTTCACTTAACATAACACTCTCCAGTTCCATCCATGTTGCTACAAAAGGCCATATTTCATTCTTTCTCATTGCCAAGTAGTATTCCATTGTGTATATAAACCACAACTTCTTTATCCATTCATCAGTTTGTTACATACTGTTCTTATTCTCCTGTTAAATTCCCTATCTCAATGAATAGCACCACCAAGCCTGAAACCTGAATGCCATTCCTGACCTCTCTTTCTTTCTTTCCCTTAGTCTCTCTCTTCAATTAAAGTCAAATCCTGGTAAATTTATCCCCTTAAATATGTAGTGAATGTCTCATCTTCTCTTCCACTACCTTGATTCAGGCCACTATCATCTCTCACTTTGACTACTTCTGCATCCATCAAACTGGTCCTTAACTTTAGTCCAGTATTTTCTTCATGCTGGAGCCAGAGTGATTTCTCTCTCCACACCTTTTCTCTATCTTGGAAACACCTTAATTTTATTTTCTGACAAATATTAAAACAAAAATTTTTGTAAACATAGAAAAGCAGAAAGAAAATCACTTATAATATCATTACCCAGAGATAACCAGTTTTTTGGGGATACATACTTCCCAGCTTTTTCTATACTAATTCTCACACATATTATAATATGGCATATGTCATTATCATAGGTCTGATTTTCTTTTCTGAAATCTGGGTTTTAATTGACAGTATTGTGTATATCACTTCAGGACAGAAAACAAAAATCTAAATATTCAAAAAACTAGGGTCATACAGTCTCTTCAACAAACGGTGCTGGGAAAATTGGACAGCTATGTGCAAAAGAATGAAACTGGACCACCTTCTTATACCATATGCAAATATAAATTCAAAATGGATTAAAAACCTAAATGTAAAACATGAAACTATAAAAATTCCAGAAGAGGGCACAGGCACTCGGACATCAGCTGTAGCAAAAGTTTTCTAGATAAGTCTTCCAAGGTAAGGGAAATAAAAGCAAAAATAAGCTATTGGGACTACATCAAAATAAAAAGCTTCTGCACATCGAAGGAAACATCAACAAAACTAAAAGGTAACCTACTGAATGGGAGAAAATGTTTACAAATGATCTATCTGATGAAGCGTTAGTATCCAAAATATATAAAGAACTTATACAAACAACTCAATACCAAAAAAAAAAACAAAACAAACAAACAAACAAAAAACCTCCCAAATAGTCCAATTAAGGATGGGCAGAAGAAATGAACAGAAATTTCTCCCAAGAAGACATCCAGATGGCCAACAGATGCATGAAAAGATATTCAACATCACTCATCAAGGAAATGCAAATCAAAACTAGAATGAGGTGTCACTTCACACCTGACAGAATGGCTAAAATAAAAAGCACATGAAACAATAAGTGTTGGCTAGGATGCAGATAAAGGGGAAACTTCTTGCACTGTTGGGAATGCAAACTGGTGCAGCCACTGTGGAAGACATTATGGAGGTTTCTGAAAAAGTTAAAATTAGAACTGCCCTATGATCCAATGGCACTACTGGGTATTTACCCCCAAACACAAAAAAACACTAATTCAAGGGGATACATGCACCCCTGTGTTTACTGCCACACTGTTTACAGCAGCCTGTGTCTACAGATAGATCGATAAAGATGTGGCATATGTATGCAATGGAATATTAATCAGCCATCAAAAAAGAATGAAATTTTGCCATTTGTGACAGCATGGATGGAGCTAGACAGTATTATGCTAAGCAAAATAAGTCAAGTCAGAAAAAGATATATTCCATATGACTTCACTCACAGGTGGTATTTAAGAAACAAAACAAACAAGCAAAAGAAAAAAAAAAAAAAAGAAAGACAAACCAAGAAACAGATTCTTAACTATAAAGAACAAACTAAACTGATGGTTACCAGAGATGAGGTGAGTGGGGAGGGATGGTGAAATGGGTGATGGAGATTAAAGAGTAGGTTTATTATGATGAGCACTGAATAGTATATAGAATTGTCAAATCACTTATTGTACACCTGAAGCTAATATAACACTGTATGTTAAGTTTACTGGAATTAAATAAATAATAAAATAAAAGACAAAAGAAATAAAATAAAAAAGGAAAAAAATTTTAAAAAAATAGTGTCATGGTATATTCAATTGCTTGCAATACCCAAAACTTGTTTAATAAGTTAATTATTAATAGGCATTTAGGGAGCTTTATTTCTCTTTTCCTGTTATAGACTACAGCAAACATTATACAGTCTTGGCATAATTTTGTGTGATTATTTCTTTAGGATAGATTCCTAGAAGTGGAACTGCTGGATCAAAAGGAAGACAAAATACTATTAAGGAAGGTTGTACCATTTTACATATTAATCAACAATATATGAGAGTGACCATTAGCCAAGAATGATCAGCATTATTCTTTTTAAATATAATACATAGTATATAATTACTGCTTTAGAATGTAATTCTTAGATAACATGGGAGGCAGACTTTACATTTTTAGTTTTCATGTTTCTTCTTTCATAAATTACACTTTTGTGTAATTTGTCCACTTTTCTACCATTTCGCCTTTTCCACTAATTTGTAAGAATTCTTTATTACAAAGTGCAGAGTGCAGGAAAGGATGAACTAAGCAGGTCTGGGTGGTCCAAACTGTACATTTTAAGGCAAGGTTTGATCGTGGCCTGGTTCCTGAAAGATAATCTATAGCCTTGCAACACCCTGCCTTTTAAGAGTGTCTCTGTTTACCTGAGGCCTTGGGACAGGTCAGAAAGTTTATGCCAAAAGAGGATTTATAGTGGGATCCTTGGGCCATGTGGTATCAGCTTGCCTTCTGGAGAGACTGGAGACTGAAGGTCAGCAGCACAGGTGGTCAGCTATGCCTACATGAACAACTTCCGATAAATACTCTGGATGCCAAGGTTTGGAGGAGATTTCCTGGTTGGCAATACTGCATACATGTTATTACATGTCACTTCTGGGAGGATGTAAATGCTAGCTGCGTGACTGTTATTGACAGAAGACAACTGGAAGCTTGTACCTGGTCTCTTCTGGACTCGCATTTTTTGTTGCTGATTTTAATGTGTATCTTTTCACTGTAATACTTATGCTACTGTACGTATAACAGTTTTGTTGAGTTCTGTGAGTCATTTTAGCAAATCATTGAACCTAAGGGTAGTCTTGGGGATCCCTGAACACAAACAGTAAACAGCAACTCCCTTGGTATAACATAAATAACAAATGTAGTCTTCTTGTTATCATTTGTCTTTTATTCTTTGCTGCTTTAAAAAAAAGTTAATTTAAAAATTTTCTGCATCATAAAACACTTTCCCCCCTGTGTAGATCTTAAGTTCATGTGAGGCTTTTGTTTTGTTTTTTCCTTACACAAGAAATAGCTTCTCGGTCTTTTGGCTAAGATCAAGTGTTTTTTCCTTACACATGTAATATATGTTCCAATTTTTTTTTACACATTCTACATGAAACCATAAGTATTCAAAACATGGGAATATACTGAGTAAGATGTGAGTGACTTTCAATCCCTCTTTTCTATTCGATTTCCCTCTCTGAAAATAAATCATTGCCAGTCATTTGGTGTACATCCTTTTCTGTGCATTTATGAACATATATAACCACATCCATACTTAATATGATGCACACTATATTACGTGCCATTGTTCTCTAGCATCCTTTATTCACTAAATGTCTTTATTCACTAAATTGTTCCTTGTTTGTTAACTTCAAAATAAACTACCTTATTCTATTTTATGGCAGCACAGTATTCCATTGTATGGATCTATCATAATATATTTAAGCATATCCCTAGTGAACATTTAAGCGTACTTATTTCTCACAATTACAAATAATATTGAAATAAACATCTTTTTACACACTTTTTTACACATTTTGTACCTGTGCAACTATTTCTGCAGGACTGATTCCAGAATGAAATTTCTGAGCCAGGGTGAGCTCATTTAACATTTTGGTAGGTACTGTCACACTGCCATTCAAAGTGTCTTCCTCAATTTTACAACTGGGTCCTTCTCCTGGGCATTTCCCTCACACCTTTTATCATCAATATTTTTATATTTTTCCATTCTATTTTGTGAAAAATATCCTTGTCTTCATTTGCATTCTCGGGTTACTTATGAGGTTAAGCATTAGAAATTTTTGTTTTGTTTTGTTTTTTGGTTACCTGTATTCTATAAATTGCCTGTGCATACCCTTTGACCATTTTCCCTTTTTCCTTCTGTTGTTTCTTTCTTTCTTTCTTTCTTTCTTTCTTTCTTTCTTTCTTTCTTTCTTTTTGCTATTTACAGAGATTCTTTACATATTATGGACATTAATCCTTTGTCTCTTACACATGTTGCACATTTTTTCATGTCTCTTGTTTTTAGCCCTTTGTTCTTTCTGAATACAGAAATTTAAATTTTTGACATAATCAAATGAATGAATTTTTCCCAGAGGGTTTTGTGTCATGTTTCAACAGTTTGGTATGGCTATAGCACGATGTGCAAGAGTGGATGGCAAAATATTATGCAATATTAAGATCATAAAGGGCTTTGAAGGCACTTCTAAGAAACTAGATTATCCTGATGGCAACAAGTAAACGTAAACATTTTCAACAACACAGTGACTTTCAACAAACATTCCCTAGTTTAATAACTATCTGTTGAGCACCACTAAGTGCCACGATCAATTCTTTCTCTTAGAGAATTATAATTTTTGAACCTTTACATTTTTCACAATTGCAAATACGTCAAAAGAAATAGATCATTACTGTCAGAGGACATAATTAGGGGGCGTTTGCTCTGCCACATATTAAAACATACTTAACATTAAAACACAGTGCAAAAACTGTCACAGCAGTGCAAGAAACTGTCTGGAAACATTTCCGAGTATATACACGCCTGCAGAATGTAATAGAAGTGTCATTTCAATTCAGTGGGAAAATGATTCAATAGATAATGGCAGGACAACTGGGAAAAAGGCTCATTTCTATCCAACACCTGACAACAAATTAATATCCAACATAATATAAGTACAAATGTAAACAATACATTTTTAAAATCCTTTAAAAACATTAGAAAAAAGTAAAGGTTAAGGTTTTAATAATCTTGAGATGGGGAAAAACTTTCCAAAAAATGACACCCACCCATGCCCACACCAAATAACAACCGCAGAAGATACCAGAGGAAAATATGTTTGTACTCTTGGGATGGGGCGGCCTTTCTATCAAAGAAGGGGCGCGGGTCTCCGAGGAGGAGGACGGCGCTGCAGAAGTACTCCGAGTTGAACGCGGACTGCGACCGCTACCCGGGCACCCTTGGGCCGCCGCCCGCCCTTCCCCCTCGCCCGCCTCCGGGCCCGCGGCACGCCGCACTCACCAGCCTCCACAGACAAAGGGCGTTCGGGGCGGCTCCGCCCCCTGACGCCACCGCCGCCGGGCCCGACCTAGGCGGGACAGGGTGATGAGGGCCTTACGGCCTGAGCCAATGACGCCCAGCGGCTGGGTCCCTGGAGCTGGACCAGCCGCCGGCTCCAGGCCCGCTTTAACGGAAACCTTCCCGCGATGGCGACCGCGTCGCGCTGGCTGAAGCTCCCCGATACGCATGCGCCAGCGGCGCCCCAGGCAGAGCGCTTCCCACATGCTGGACTCGGAACTCCCACCCGCTGCCCCGGTCGGCTTTCTCCCGGGCAGCGCTCACCCAGGAGGCTCGGACCTCCGCCCCAGGCCTCGCAAAATTTCGCTTACCGGGGGTGGAAGTTGGGGTAGGGGTGGGAGTGAAGGTGGGGGGAAGAAAAGGGAAGGCCGAGGACCCTCCCATAGTCCCTGCCAATGGGAAACATCGTACTGCCCCGTTCCCCCGCGCTGTAGCTGCTGCGTCCCAAGGCGACGAGGGAAGCCCTCCTACTCCTCAGTCCCGGCATACCCCTCCCACCCTCCTTTTGTACTGAGAGACTCAAAATATAATTAATGATTGAATTCAATTTTCTGTTTTGTAATACAGGTCTACTGATGAGAAGAATGAAATTCTTTTAACAGGGATAACTTAATTGGGATTCAAAATGTTCTCCATCATCAAAACTGATTGCCATGGTTGATCTCTTAATGCCATTCTATATTTAACATATTTCATCTTTGAAAACTTTTCAAGTAGATAGGTACTGTCAAATACTAACATTCACAAGGTTATGATTTAAACGGAGCATGTTCATTGCTTGGAAGGTATTTATGGAATCCCATAATTTTCCTCTTTTTATATTTGCTTTTTAGCATGCTAAAAAAGGCAGATTAACCACTTCTGAATGAAGGTTAGGTGGCAGGCCTTCTCGACTGCACAGTTAAATGGATTGTAAAATACAGAAACGTCCTTTGCGCTTGCATGGAGGATTTTTAAAATTAAATTTTAATTCCAGTCTAGTTAATATACCATGCTATATTAGTTTCAGGTGTACAATATAGTGATTCAATAGTTCTATATATTACTCAGTGCTCATCAAGATAACTGCATTTTTGTCCCCTTCACCTATTTTACTCATCCCACACCCACCTCCTTTCTGGTAACTATCAGTTCTGTATAATTAAGAGTCTGTTTCTTGGTTAGTCATTTTTTTTTCTCCCTGTGCTGTTTGTTTTGTTTCTTAAATATCACGTATGAGTGAAACCATATGGCATTTGTCTTTCTTCGAATTGACATATTTTTCTCACTAGCTCCATCCATGTTGTTGTAAATGACAAGATTTCGTTGTTATATCTCAGTAATAGTCCATTGTACATATATACAAGTATATATATACTTTGGCTGTTTCCATAACTTGGTTACTGTAGATAATGCTGCTGTAAACATAGGGGTGCAGGTCTCCATTTGAATTAGTGTTTTTGTATTATTTGGGTCAATACTGCAATTGCTAAATCATAGGGTAGTTCTATTTTTTTCTCTTTATTTTTATTTTTATTCATTTATTTATTTTATATTAAATATAATTAATTGTAAGATCGGTTTCCATACAACACCCAGTGCTCATCCCAACAGGTGCCCTCCTCAATGCCCATCACCCACTTTCCCCTCCCCTCCACCCATCATCAACCCTCAGTTTGTTCTCCGTATTTAAGAGTCTCTTATGGTTTGCCTCCTTCCCTCTTTGTAACTTTTTTCCCCCCTTCCCCTCCCCCCTGGTCTTCTGTTGAGTTTCTCAGGATCCACATAAGAGTGAAAACGTATGGTATCTGTCTTTCTCTGTATGACTTAATTCACTTAGCATAACACTCTCCAGTTCCATTCACGTTGCCACAAGTGGCCAGATTTCATTCTTTCTCATTGCCACGTAGTATTCCATTGAATATATAAACCACATCTTCTTTATCTGTTCATCAGGTGATGGACATTTAGGCTCTTTCCATAATTTGGCTATTGTTGAAAGTGCTGCTATAAACATTGGGGTACAGGTGACCCTATGCATCAGTACTCCTGTATCCCTTGGGTAAATTCCTAGCAGTGCTATTGCTGGGTCATAGGGTAGATCTATTTTTAATTTTTTGAGGAACCTCCACTGTTTTCCAGAGTGGCTGCACCAGTTTGCATTCCCACCAACAGTGTGAGAGGGTCCCCATTTTTCCACAACCTTGCCAGCATCTATAGTCTCCTGATTTGTTCATTTTAGTCACCCTGACTGGTGTGAGGTGGTATCTGAGTGTGGTTTTGATTTGTATTTCCCTGATGAGGAGTGACATTGAGCATCTTTTCACGTGTGTGTTGGCCATCTGGATGTCTTCTTTAGAAAAGTGTCTATTCATGTTTTCTGCCCATTTCTTCACTGGATTATTTGTTTTTTGGGTGTGGAATTTGGTGAGTTCTTTATAGATTTTGGATGCTAGCCCTTTGTCCGATATGTCATTTGCAAATATCTTTCCCCGTTCCATTGGTTGCCGTTTAGTTTTGTTGATTGTTTCCTTTGCAGTGCAGAAGCTTTTTATCTTGATGAGGTCCCAATAGTTCATTTTTGCTTTTAATTCCCTTGCCTTTGGAGATGTGTCAAGTAAGAAATTGCTGTGGCTGAGGTCAAAGAGGTCTTTTCCTGCTTTCTCCTCTAGGGTTCTGATGGTTTCCTGTCTCACATTCAGGTCCTTCATCCATTTTGAGTTTATTTTTGTGAATGGTGTGAGAAAGTGGTCTAGTTTCATTCTTCTGCACATTGCTGTCCAGTTCTCCCAGCACCATTTGCTAAAGAGACTGATTTTTTCCCACTAGATACCCTTTCCTGCCTTGTCAAAGATTAATTGGCCATACATTTGTGGGTCCACTTCTGGAGTCTCTATTCTATTCCATTAGTCTATGTGTCTGTTTTTGTGCCAATACCATACTGTCTTGATGATTACAGCTTTGTAGTAAAAGCTAAAGTCTGGGATTGTGATGCCTCCACTTTGGTCTTCTTCTCCAATATTACTTTGGCTATTCGGGGTCTTTTGTGGTTCCATACAAATTTTACGATTGCTTATTCTAGTTTCGAGAAGAATGCTGATGCAATTTTGATTGGGATTGCATTGAATGTGTAGATAGCTTTGGGTAGTATTGACATTTTAACAATATTTATTCTTCCAATCCAAGAGCACAGAATGTTTTTCCATTTTTTTTGTATCTTCTTCAATTTCCTTTATAAACTTTCTATAGTTTTCAGCATACAGATCTTTTACATCTTTGGTTAGATTTATTCCTAGGTATTTTATGACTCTTGGTGCAATTGTGAATGGGATCAGTTTCTTTATTTCTATTTCTGTTGCTTCATTATTGGTGTATAAAAATGCAACCGATTTCTGTACATTGATTTTGTGCCCTGCAATTTTGGTGAATTCATGTATCAGTTCTAGCAGACTTTTGGTGGAGTCTTTGGGTTTTCCATGTAGAGTATCATGTCATCTGTGAATAGTGAAAGTTTGACAACATCTTTGCCAATTTTGATGTCTTTGATTTCCTTTTGTTGTCTGATTGCTGATGCTAGGACTTCCAATATTATGTTAAACAAGAGTGGTCAGAGTGGACATCCCTGTCGTGTTTCTGATCTCAGGGGGAATGCTCTCAGTTTTTCTCCATTGAGGATGATATTAGCTGTGGGCTTTCATAAATGGCTTTTTATGATGTTTAAGTATGTTCCTTCTATCCCAACTTTCTCGAGGGTTTTTATTAAGAAAGGATGCTATATTTTGTCAAATGCTTTTTCTGCATTGATAGACAGGATCATATAGTTCTTATCTTTTCTTTTAATAATGTGATGTGTCACATTGATTGATTTGCGAATATTGAACCAGCCCTGCAGCCCAGGAGTGAATCCCACTTGATCATGGTGAATAATTCTTTTCATGTGCTGTTGAGTTCTATTTGCTGGTATCTTGTTGAGAATTTTTGCATCCATATTCATCAGGGATATTGGCCTGTAGTTCTCTTTTTTTTCTGGGTCTCTGGTTTGGGAAGGAAAGTAATGCTGGCTTCATAGAATAAGTCTGGAAGTTTTCCTTCCCTTTCTATTTTTTGGAACAGCTTGAGAAGGATAGGTATTATCTGTGCTTTAAATGTCTGGTAGAATTCCCCAGAAAAGCCGTATGGTCCAGGGCTCATATTTGTTGGGAGATTTTTGATAACTGATTCAATTTCTTTACTAGTTATGGGTCTGTTCAAATTTTCTATTTCTTCCCGTTTGAGTTTTGGTAGTGTGTGGGAGTTTAGAATTCGTCCATTTCTTCCAGGTTGTCTTTTTGTTGGCATACAATTTTTCATAGTATTCCCTGATAATTGCTTGTAATTCTGAGGGATTGGTTGTAATAATTACATTTTCATTCGTGATTTTATCTACTTGGGTCCTCTCTCTTTTCTTTTTGAGAAGCCTGGCTAGGGGTTTATCAGTTTTGTTTATTTTTTCAAAAAACCAACTCGTGGTTTCATTGATCTGTTCTACTGGTTTTTTTAGATTCTATATTGTTTATTTCTGCTCTGATCTTTATTATGTCTCTTCTGCTGGGTTTGGGTGTCTTTGCTGTTCTGCTTCTAGTTCCTTTAGGTGTGCTGTTAGATTTTTGTATTGGGGATTTTTCTTGTTTCTTGAGATAGGCCTGGATTGCAATGTATTTTCCTCTCAGGACTGCCTCTGCTGCATCCCAAAGCTTTTGGATTGTTGTATTTTCATTTTCATTTGTTTCCATATATTTTAAATTTCTTCTCTAATTGCCTGGTTGACCCACTCATTCTTTAGTAGGGTGTTCTTTAACCTCCATGCTTTTGGAGGTTTTCCAGACTTTTTCCTGTGGTTGATATCAAGTTTCATAGCATTGTGGTCTGAAAGTGTGCATGGTATGATCTCAATTCTTATACTTATGAAGGGCTGTTTTGTGACCCAGTATGTGATCTATCTTGGAGAATGTTCCATGTGCACTCGAGAAGAAAGTATATTGTGTTGCTTTGGGATGCAGAGTTCTAAATATATCTGTCAAGTCCATCTGATCCAATGTATCATTCAGGATCCTTGTTTCCTTACTAATCCTGTGTCTAAATGATCTATCCATTGTTGTAAGTGGAGTATTAAAGTCACTGCAATTACCACATTCTTATCAATAAAGTTGCTTATGTTTGTGAGGAATTGTTTTATATATTTGTGGGCTCCCGTATTTGGCATATAGACATTTATAATTGTTAGCTCTTCCTTATGGATAGACCCTGTAATTATTATATATTTCCCTCCTTCATCTCTTGTTGCAGCCTTTAATTTAAAGTCTAGTTTGTCTGATATAAGTATGGCCACTCCAGATTTCTTTTGACTTCCAGTAGCATGATGGATAGTTCTCCATCCCCTCACTTTCAATCTGAAGGTGTCCTCAGGTCTAAAATGAGTCTCTTGTAGACAGCAAATAGATGGGTCTTGTGTTTTGTTTTTTTTTTTATCCATTCTGATACCCTATGTATTTTGATTGGAGTATTTAGTCCATTTACATTCTGTGTTATTATAGAAAGATATGGGTTTAGAGTCATTGTGATGTCTGTAGGTTTCATGCTTGTAGTGGTGTCTCTGGTACTTTGTGGTCCTTGCAACATTGCACTCACAGAGTCCCCCTTAGGACCTCTTGTAGGGCTGGTTTAGTGGTGATGAATTCCTTCAGTGTTTGTTTGGGAAAATGTTTATCTCTCCTTGTATTCTGAATGACAGGCTTCCCCTATAAAGGATTTTTGGCTGCATATTTTTTCTTCATCACATTGAAGATTTCCTGCCATTCCTTTCTGGCCTGCAAGTTTCAGTAGATAGGTCTGCCACTAGTGTTATGGGTTTGCCCTTGTAAGTTAGAGCGTGTTTATCCCTAGCTGCTTTCAGAATTTTCTCTTTATCCTTGTATTTTGCCAGTTTCACTATGGTATGTCATGCAGAAGATCTATTCAAGTTACATCTGAAGGGAGTTCTCTGTGCCTCTTGGATTTCAATGCCTTTTTCCTTCCCCAGATCAGGGAAGTTCTCAACTATGATTTGTTCAGGTACACCTTCAGCCCCTTTCTCCCACTCTTCCTCTTCTGGAATTCCTATTATACGGATATTTTTTCCATTTGATTGCATCACTTAGTTCTCTAATTCTCTGGATTTTTTTATCTCTCTTTTTCTCAGCTTCCTCTTTTTTCATAATTTTATCTTCTAATTCACCTATTCTCTCCTCTGCCTCTTCAATACGTGCTATGGCCGCCTCCATTTTATTTTGCACCTCATTTATAGCATTTTTAGCTCCTCCTGACTATTTCTTAGTCCCTTGATCTCTATAGCAATAGATTCTCTGCTGTCCTCTATACTTTTTCAAGCCCAGCGATTAATTTTATGACTATTATTCTAAATTCTTGTTCCATTATATTGCTTAAATCGTTTTTGATCAATTCATTAGCTGTCGCTACTTCCTGGTATGTCGTTTGAGGAGAGTGCTTCCATTTCATCATTTTGGGTAGTCCCTGGGGTGATGCCGAACTGCAGGGCACTTCCCCTGTGCTGTCTGGAGTGATTTATGTTGGTGGGCGGGGCCACATTCAGTCCCAATATCTGCCCCCAGCCCACTGCTGGGACCACAGTGTAGCTAAAAGGTTTATAAGTTCG
The DNA here is from genome assembly GCF_018350195.1 of Panthera tigris. Lineage (NCBI taxonomy): Eukaryota > Metazoa > Chordata > Mammalia > Carnivora > Felidae > Panthera > Panthera tigris. The sequence goes on from NC_056675.1 coordinate 16,322,505, forward strand.
GTTATTTTTAAAGAACCAGCTCCTGGTTTCATCAATCTGTTTTTCTTTGAAAATAAATTTATATCATCTATTTCTACTCTATCCTTCTTTCTACTGTTTTTAGGTTTTCCTTGTTCTTTTTCTAGCTCCCTCAGGTGTAAAGTTAGGCTGTTCATTTGAAATTTTTCATGCTTCCTGAGGTAGGCCTGTATTACTATAAATTTTCCTTCGAGAAAATTTTGCTGCCACTCAAAGATTTTGCACCATTGTATTTTCATTTTAATCTGTCTCTATGTATTTTTTTTTACTTTCATTTTGATTTCTTGGTTTACCCATTCATTGCTTAGTAGCATGTTTTTCTTTTTCAAGTTATTTATTTATTTTGAGAGTGGGGAAAGACAAAGAGGGAGGGAGAGAGAGAATCCCAAGCAGGCTCCATGATGTCAGCGCAGAGCCCAAAATGGGACTTGATCTCACTAACCGTGAAATCATGAGCTGAGGCTAAATCAATAATCATACACTTAACTCACTTGGGTACCCAGGTGCCTCCTAATAGCATGTTTTTAATCTCCATGTATTTGTGGTCTTCTCAGATTTTGTCCTGTGGTTGACTTCTTGTCTCATAGTGTTGTGATGAGAAAAGATACATGGTGACTGTGATCTGTTTGAATTTGTTAAGACTTGCTCTGTGGCCTAATATGTGATCTATTCTGGAGAATGTTCCACGTGTACTTGAAAAGAATGTGTATTCTGCTGTTTTAGGTGAAATGTTCTGAATGTATCTGTTAAATCAATATGGTTGAATCTGTCATTCACAACCGCTATTTCATTTTAGATTTTCTGTTTGGATGATCTGTCCATTGATGTACGTGGGGTATTAAAATTCCTTACTATTATTGTATTGATTAATTCCTTTATGTTTGTTATTAACTATTTTATGTATTTTGCTGTTCCCATATTTATGTACATAAATATTTTCAATTGTTTTATCTTGTTGTTTTGTCTGTGTTATGATTATATAGTGTCCTTTTTTGTCTCTTGTTGCAGTCTTTGTTTAAAGTCCACTTTATCTGATGTAAGCATTGCTAGAACAGCTTTCTTTTCATATCCATTGCATGATAATGTTTCTCCATCTCCTCACTTTCAATATGCATGTGTCTTTAGGTCTGAAGCAAGTTTGTTTTAGGCAGCATATAAATGTGTCTTTTTAAAAAATCCATTCTGTCACCCCATGTCTTTGTCTTTATTTTATTCTATTTTATTTAAACATTTATTTTTTTGAGAGAGTGAGAGGCAGTGAGAGAGGGAGAGAGAGAGAGTCCCAAGCAGGCCCTGTGCTGTCAGCACAGAGTCTGATGTGGGTCTCAAACTCACAAACTGTGAGATCATGACCTGAGCCAAAATCAAGAGGCAGACACTTAGCTGGTTGAGCCACCCAGGTGTCCCTGTCTTTGTTTTTAATGTTTATTTACTTACTTTGAGAAAGAGAGAATACACATGCATGTGCGTGCTTACAAGTGGGAGAGGGGAGGCTTGATCATGGGGTAGTTCTATTTTTAGTTTTTTAAGGAACCTCCATACTGTTCTCCAGAGTGGCTGCACCAGTATGCATTCTCACCAGCAGTACAAGAGGGTTCCCCTTTCTCCACATCCTCATCAACATCTGTTTTTTCCTGAGTTGTTACTTTTAGCCATTCTTACAGCTGTGAGGTAGTATCTCATTGTGGTTTTGATTTGTATTTCCCTGATGATGAATGATGTTGAGCATCTTTTCATGTGTTTGTTCATCATCTGGATGTCTTTCTTGGAAAAGTGTCTATTCATGTCTTCTGCCCATTTCTTAACAGGAGTATTTGTTTCTTGAGTGTTGAGTTTGAGAAGTTCTTTATAGATTTTGGATACTAACCCTTTTTTCAGATATGTCATTTGCAAATATCTTCTCCAATCCTGTAGGCTGCCTTTTGTGTGTGTGTGTGTGTGTGTGTGTGTGTGTGTGTGTGTGTGTGTGTGATTGTTTCCTTCACTGTGCAGAAGACTTTTATCTTGATGAAGTCCCAATAGTTCACATTTATTTTCATTTCCCTTGCCTTTGGCGACATGTGTATTAAGAAGTTGCTCTGGCTGCAGTCAAAGAGGTTACTGCCTGTGTTCTCCTCTAGGATTTTGATGGTTTCCTGCCTCAAATTTAGAATTTAGAATTTATCTTTGTGCATGGTGTAAGAAAGAAAGTGGTCCAATTTCATTTTTCTGCATGTTGCTGTCCAGCTTTCCCAACACCACTTGTTGAAGCGACTGTCTTTTATACATTGCATATTCTTTGCTGTTTTGTCAAACATTAATTGACTATTTAGTTGTGGGTCCATTTTCTATTCTATTCTATCTGTTCTGTTGGTTTTTTTTAATGTTGATATCATTGATTTCTGCTCTAATTTTTCTTATTTCCCTTCTTCTGCTGTTTTTGGGCTTTAGTTGCTGTTGTTTTTCCAGCCCTTTTAGGTGTATGGTTAGGTTGTGTATTTGAGGCCTTTCTTCCTTCTTTAGGAAGGCCTGGATTGCTATATACTTCCCTCTTATGACTGCTTTTGCTACATCCCAGAGGTTTTGGCGTGTTGTGTATTCATTTTCATTGGCTTCCATGTACTTTTTACTTTCCTCTTTAATTTTTTGGTTAACCCATTCATTACTTAGTAGGTTGCTCTTTAATTTCCAAGTACTCATGGTGTTTCCAACTTTTTTCTTGTGGTTACTTCAAGATTCATAGTGTTGTGGTCTGAAAATATGCACGGTGTGATCTTGATCTTTTTGTACTTGTTGAGCATTGATTTGTGACCCATATATGATCTAATCTGTAGAATGTAACATGTTCCTTCTTGACAAAAATGTGTATTCTGCTGCTTTGGGATAAAATACTCTGAATTTATCTGTTAAGTCCATCTGGTCCAGTTTGTCATTCATTGTTTCCTTGTTGATTTTCTGCTTAGATGATCTGTCCATCGTTGTAAGTGGGATGTTAAAATCCCCTACTATTATGGTATTATCAATGAATTTCTTTATTTTTGTGATTAATTGATTTCTATATTTGGGTTTCTACCATGTTGGGGCATAAATGTTTACAGTTGCTAGATCTTGTTTTCCCCCTTTTTCTATTGTTAGATCTTCTTGATAAATGCCTTAATTATGATATAATGCCTTTCTTGATCTCTTGTGACAGTCTTTGATTTATTGATTGATTTATTTTTAAATTTTAATAATTTATTGTGAAGTTAGCTTACATATAGTGAATAAAGTGTAGTGTTGGCTTCAGGAGTAGATTTCTGTGATTCATCCCTTTAATAAAACCCAGTACTCATCCCAACGAGTGCCCTCCTCAATGCCCATCTCCCATTTCCCTTGCCCTCCAATTCCCCCACCACCATCTTTCCTGAGTTTGTTCTCTCTATATAAGAGTCTCTTGTGGTTTCCCTCCCTCTTTGTTCGTAACTTAGTTTTCCTTCCCTTCTCCTATGGTCTTCCTTTAAGTTTCTCAAATTCCACATATAAGTGAAATCATATAATAGCTGTCATTCTCCGACTGACTTCTTTGCTTAGCATGATACCATCCAGTTTCACCCACAATGTTGCAAGTGGCAAGATTTCATTCTTTTTTAATTCCATTGTATATTTATACATATACCACATCTTCTTCATCCATTCATCAGTTGATGGACATTTGGGCTCTTTCCATATTTTGCCTATTGTTGATAGCGTTGCTGTAAGTGTTAGGGTACAATGTGCTCCTATAAATTAGTATTCCTGTATCCTATGGATAAATTTCCAGTACTGCTATTGCTGGATTATACGGTTATTTTTAAAAACTTTATTTATTGTTTAATTTACATCCAAATTAGTTAGCATATGGTGCAACAATAATTTCAGGAGTAGATTCCTGAATGCCCCTTACCCATTTAGACCATTCCCCCCTACTACAACTCCTCCAGTAACCCTCGGTTTGTTCTCCATATTTAAGAGTCTCTTATGTTTTCCCCCCTCCCTGTTTTTATATTATTTTTGCTTCCCTTCCCTTATGTTCATCTGTTTTGTATCTTAAAGTCCTCATATGAATTAAGTCATATGATACTGGTCTTTCTCTGACTGACTAATTTCATTTAGCATAATACCCTCTAGTTCCATCCACGTAGTTACAAATGGTAAGATTTCATTCTTTTTGATTGCCAAGTAATACTCCATTGTGGTGTGTGTGTGTGTGTATGTGTGTGTATGTATATATATATATATATATATATATATATATATATGTGTGTGTGTGTGTGTGTGTGTGTATCACATCTTCTTTATCCATTCATCCATCAATGCATTTGAGCTCTTTCCATATTTTGGCTGTTGTTGATAGTGCTGCTATAAACATGGGGGTGCATGTGTCTCTTTGAAACAGCACATCTGTATCCCTTGGATAAATGCCTAGTGGTGCAATTGCTGGGTTGTAGGGTAGTTCTATTTTTAGTTTTTTTGAGGAACCTCCATACTGTTTTCCAGAGTGGCTGCACCAACTTGCATTCCCACCAACAATGCAAAAGAGATCCTCTTTCTCTGCATCCTCACCAACATCTGTTGTTGCCTGAGTTGTTAATGTTAGCCATTCTGACAGGTGTGAGGTGGTATCTTATTTTCCATGTGTTTGTTGGGCATCTGGATGTCTTTGGAGAAGTGTCTATTCATGTATTTTGCCCATTTCTTCACTGGATCATTTGTTTTTTGGGTGTTGAGTTTGATAAGTTCTTTATAGATTTTGGATACTAACTTTCCTTCGCTGTGCAGAGTCTTTTTATTTTGATGAGGTCCCAGTAGTTTATTTTTGCTTTTGTTTCTCTTGCCTCTGGAGATGTCTTGAGTAAGAAGTTGCTGTGGCCAAGATCAAAGAGTTTTTACCTGCTTTCTCCTTGAGGATTTTGATGGCTTCGTATCTTACATTGAGGACTTTCATCCATTTTTAGTTTACTTTTGTGTATGGTGTAAGAAAGTGGTCCAGGTTCATTTTTCTGCATGTCGCTGTCCAGTTTTCCCAGCACCACTTGCTGAAGAGACTGTCTTTATTCCAATGGATATTCTTTCCTGCTTTGTCAAAGAGTAGTTGGCCATACGTTTGTGGGTCCATTTCTGGGTTCTCTATTCTGTTCCGTTGATCTGAGTGTTCTTGTGCCAGTACCATACTGTCTTGATGATTACATCTTTGTAATACAGCTTGAAGTCCAGGATTGTGGTGCCTCCTGTTTTGGTTTTCTTTTTCAAGATTGCTTTGGCTATCCAGGGTCTTTTGTGGTTCCATACAAGTTTTAGGATTGTTTGTTCTAGCTCTGTGAAGAATGCTGGTGTTATTTTGATAGGGATTGCATTGAATATGTAGATTGCATTGAATATGTAGTATTGACATTTTAACAATATTTGTTCTTCCTATCCAGGAGCATGGAATCTTTTTCCTTTTTTGTGTGTCTTCTTCAATTTCTTTCATAAGCTTTCTATAGTTTTCAGTGTATAGATTTTTCACCTCTTTGATTAGATTTCTCCTAACCAAAGGTATTTTATGGTTTTTGGTTCAATTGTAAATGGGATTGATTCCTTGACTTCTCTTTCTATTGCTTTATTGTTGATGTATAGGAATGCAACCGATTTCTGTGCATTGATTTTATATTCTGCAACTTTGCTAAATTCATGAATCAGTTCTAGCAGTTTTTTGGTGGAATCATCTGGGTTTTCCATATAGAATATCATGTCATCTGCAAAGAGTGAAAGTTTGAACTCCTTCTGGACAATTTGGATGCCTTTTATTTCTTTGTGTTGTCTGATCGCAGAGGCTAAGACTTCCAATACTGTGTTGAATAACAGTGGCGAGAGTGGACATCCCCTCTTGATCTTGACCTTAGGGGGAAAGCTGTCAGTTTTCTTCCATTGAGGATGGTTTTAGCATTGGTTTGTTCATGTATGGCTTTTATGATCTTGAGGTATGATACTTGTATTCCTACTTTCTTGAGGGTTTTTATCAAGAAAGGATGCTGTATTTTGTCAAATGCTTTCTCTGCATCTATTGAGAGGATCATATGGTTCTTGTCCTTTCTTTTATTGATGTGATGAATCATGTTAATTGTTTTGTGGATATTGAACCAGCCCTGCATCCCAGGTATAAATCCCACTTAGTCATGGTGAATAATTTTTTTAATGTATTGTTGGATCCAGTTGGCTCATATCTTGTAGGGGATTTTTGCATCTGTGTCCATCAGGAAAATTGGTCTATAGTTCTTTTAGTGGAGTCTCTGTCTGGGTTTGGAATCAAGGTAGTGCTGGCTTTATAGAATGAGTTTGGAAGTTTTCCTTCCATTTCTCTCTTTTGGAACAGCTTCAAGAGAATAGGTGTTAACCCTTCTTTAATCTTTGGTATGGGGCGCCTGGGTGGCTCAGTCGGTTAAGCGTCCGACTTCAGCTCAGGTCATGATCTCACTGTCTGTGAGTTCGAGCCCCGTGGTGGGCTCTGTGTTGACAGCTCAGAGCCTGAATCCTACTTCAGATTCTGTGTCTCTCTTTGCCCCTCCCCTGGCCATGCTCTGTCTCTCTCTGTCTCAAAAATAAATAAAGACATTAAAAAAATGTTTGGTAGAATTCGCCTGCAAAGCCATCTGGCCCAGGATTCTTGTTTTTTGGGAGATTTTTGATTACTAATTTGACTTCCTTACTGGTTATGGGTCTGTTCAAATTTTCTACTTCTTCTTGTGTCAGTTTTGGTAGTGTATATGTTTCTAGGAATTTGTCCATTTCTTCCATATTGCCCATTTTATTGGCATATAATTGCTCATAATATTCTCTTATTATGTTTATTTCTGGTGTGTTGGTTGTGATCTGTCCTCTTTCATTCTTGATTTTATTTATTTGAGTCCTTTCCTTTTTGTTTTTGATCAAACTGGGTAGCAGTTGATCAATTTTGTTAATTCATTCAAAGAACCGGCTTCTGGTTTCATTGATCTGTTCTGTTTTTTGGCTTCAATAACATTAATTTCTGTTCTAATCTTTATTATTTCCTGTCTTCTGCTGGTTTTGGGTTTCATTTGCAGTTCTTTTTCCAGCTCTTTGAGGCATAAGGTTAGGTTGTGTATCTGAGATCTTTCTTCCTTCTTTAGGAAGGCCTGGATTGCTATATACTTTCCTCTTAATACCGCCTTTACTGCTTCCCATAGGTTTTGGGTTGTGGTGTTATCATTTTCATTGGCTTCCCATACTTTTTAATTTCCTCTTTAACTTCTTGGTTAGCCCAGTCATTCTTTAGTTGGATGTTCTTCAGTCTCCAAGTATTTGTTACCTTTCCAAATTTTTTCTTGTGGTTGATTTTGAGTTTCATAACATTGTGGTCTGAAAATATGCACAGTATGATCTCAGTCTTTTTGTACTTGCTGAAGGCTGATTTTTGTCCCAGTATGTGGTCTATTCTGGAGAATGTTCCATGTGCACTGGAGAAGGATGTATATTCTGCTGCTTTGGGATGAAATGTTCTGAATACATCTGTTAAGTCCATTTGGTCCAGTGTGGCATTCAAAGCCATCTTTCCTTGTTGATTTTATGCTTAGATGATCTGTCTGTTGCTGTTAGTGGGGTGTTTAAGTCCCCTACTATTATGGTATTACTATCAATGAGTTTGTTTATGTTTGTGATTAATTGATTTATATATTTGGTTGCTCCCACATTTGACGTATGAATGGTTACAATTGATAGGTCTTCTTAGTGGATAGACCCCTTAATTATGATATAATGCCCTTCTGCATCTCTTGATACAGTCTTTATTTTAAAGTCTAGATTGTCTGACATAAGCATGGCTACTCTGGCTTTCTTTTGTTGACCATTATCATGATACATAGTTCTCCATCCCCTTACTTTCAATCTGAAGGTGTCTGTAGGTCTAAAGTGGGTCTCTTGTAAACAGTATATCGATGGATCTTGTTTTCTTATCCATTCTGTTACCCTATGTCCTTTGACTGGAGCATTGAGTCCATTGACGTTTAGAGTGAGTACTGAAAGATATGAATTTATTGCCATTATGTTGCTTGTAGAGTTGGAGTTTCTGGTAGTGTTCTCTGGTCATTTCTAATCTTTGTTGCTTTTGGTATGTATGTATGTATGTATGTATGTATGTATGTATATTCATCTTTTCTCCCCTCAGAAAGTCCCCCTTAAAATTTCTTGCAGGGTTGGTTAAGTGGTCACAAACTCAATTTTTGTTTGTCTGGGAAATTTTTATCTCTCCTTCTATTTTGAATGACAGTCTTGCTGGATAAAGAATTCTTGGCTGCATATTTTTCTGATTCAGCACACTGAATATATCCTGCCACTCCTTTCTGGCCTGCCAAGTTTCTGTGGATAGGTCTGCTGCAAACCTGATCTGTCTTCCCTTGTATGTTAGGGACTTTTTTCCCTTGCTGCTTTCATGATTCTCTTCTTGCCTGAGCATTTTGTGAATTTGACTATGATATGCCTTGTCGATGGTCAGTTTTTGTTGAATCTAATGGGGGTCCTCTGTGCTTCCTGGATTTTGATGTCTGTGTCTTTCCCCAGGTTAGGAAAGTTTTCTGCTATGATTTGCTCACATAACCCTTCTATCCCTATTTCTCTCTCTTCCTCTTCTGGGACCCCTATGATTCTGTTGTTTTTCCCTTTTAATGAGTCACGATTTCTCTAATTCTTAAATCGTGCTCTTTTGCCCTAATCTCCCTCTTTTTTTCTGCTTCATTATTCTCGACAAGTTTGTCCTCTATATCACTGATTCTCTGTTTTGCCTCATCTATCTTGCTGCCGCTGCATCCATCCGTGATTGCAGCTCAGTATAGCATTTTTAATTTCATTCTGGCTATTTTTTACTTCTTTTTCACTGCAGAAAGGGATTCTGATTTATTTTTGACTCCAGCTAATATTCTTATTGTTGTGATTCTAAATTCTGGTTCAGACATCTTGCTTGTATCTGTGTTGGTTAAGTCCCTGGCTGTTGTTTCCTCATGCTTTTCCCTTTGGGGTGAATTCCTTCGTTTTTGTCATTTTGAAGGGAGAAAAGGAATTAATGAGGTAGAAAAGTTGAAATTAAAAAAATTAAAATAAAAAATATAATTAAAAATTAAACACACACACACACACACACACACACACACACAAACCAAATAGATGTTGCTAGATCCTAAGTGTGTTTTGGTCTGGGTGTTGAAAGTGGTTTGACAGATTAGAGAAAAAAAGCGGGGGGGGGGGGGAAAGGAAATCATTTGAGAATTTGAAAAAATGAATACACTGAAGTAGACTAAAATGAGATGATTAGGGTAAAATAGTACTTGAAAAAATGTACACAAAAGTAAAGATTATAGTAGAAAATATTAAACAAAAATATTTTTAATAAAAGTTAAAAATAAATATGAATTTTTTCTTTTTATGTATTCGAGAAAAAATAAAAGAAATGAAAAAGAGAAAAAAGATTTAAAAAATAAAGAAAAAAAGGAAATCGTTTAAAAATTTGAAAAAGTGAATACACTGTAGTAGACTAAAATAAAATGATGGAAGTAAAATAGAATTTGAGAATTTACATGAAAGCAAAAATATAGTAAAAAAAATAAAAATATTTTTAATAGAAACTGAAAGTAAAAATGAAGTTTTTCTCTTCTGCATTCAAGAAAAAGAAAAGAAATGAGGAAGAGGAAAAAAAGAAAGAAAGAAATAAAAAGGAAATTGCTTGAAAATTTGAAAAGGTGAATACACTGAAGTAGACTAAAATAAAATGATGGAAGTAAAATAGAATTTGAAAATATTTACACAAAAGCAAAACACATAGTAAAAAAATTAAAGAAAAATATTTTTAATAAAAATTGAAAATAAAAATGAATTTTTTCTCTTTCTGTATTCAAGAAAAAGAAAATTGTAAAAGAGAAAAAGAAAAAAGAAAGAAAATTGAATAGATGAACCTGTTAACAGATTGAAGTAGGACTGAAATTACTTTGTTTTCCCCTAGATGTCAGAATATGAAGCGCTTTATAGCCCATAAACTAAGCCGACAGTGAGACTTGTGTTCTTGAAGAGCGAAGTTGGCCCAGTTGGGTGGGACTCAGTGTAACAGCTCTGCTCTCCACTAGATGGCGCTGCTAGCCTCCTGGGGTGGATTGTTGTTGGGCTCGTAGGTGCGTATGTGCATACATGGGAGTGGTGAAAATGGCGCCACCCAGCGACCCAGTGTGTTTTCACTGATCAGCAATTGCCCACCCATCCCCTGTCTTTAGCTTTCATCCACTCCTTGCCTTTTCACTCTCCTTGACCAAGCCCCAGGCAGTACCTCTCTCCAGAGTTGTCTCAGATGTGGCTGTTTTACCCAGCCCCTTACTTCTGAAGGACTGTGGTTTTGACCTGTTCCGCCCCTCTGTGGAAGGGTCTCACTGAGCAATGGCCAAATGAGCAATGGCCAAATGTCGGCTGCACCCAGGAACGCTTACTGGACCCTGCTGCTGGTGACCAGAGACTGCAGCCAGGTACCAGCCCACCCCAGAAAAAATTCATGAGACAGTGTAGCAGCAGCATTTCAGGGATTGTGGAAAATCACCACACAGCTGGCACCAGGCTTCACCCTTAAAGACCTTGTTCCAGCACCAGTGAATGTGGCCGTTCTCTGGGGTCTGCTGGGACCAAGTGGCCTCAACAGTCTCTACCAAATGTCCTTCCAGCAGTGGAACCGCTTTTCCCAGTGTGACCCGGGAACCTCCTGGACCTCACTCTGCTCCTGGGGATTCACCCTTCCCACCAGAGCACCGCCAGGTATCAAGCTGCGGAGTTGCAGACTTTGTGCTCTCCTTTTTTACAGTCTTAATGGAATTTAAACCCTCTCCTTTCTCCTTTCTCCCGTTTTAGTTTAGTCCCTGCAGCTGTTTCCAATTTTTCACTTTCTCTCCAGCTGCTTTTGGGGAGGAGTGCTTTTCCCGTATTCTGCCCTCCTCCCCAGTCTCTGTCTTCTCTCCGCCCACAAAAGCGGTTCCCTTCCCTCAGCAGCTTTTCACTCCCCAAGTTCACCTCTCCATGCCGTGTACCTGCTGAATTCTGTGGTTCAGGTTGTGCAGATTGTTGTGTTAATCCTCCAATCAGTTTTCTAGGTGTGTAGGATGGTTTAGTGTTGGTCTGGCTGTATTTCAGGACATGAGACACACAAAAAACTTCCATGCTCTTCCACCATCTTAGCTCCTCTCAATATTTATTCTTCTTATCTTTGAACATGGAGTGTCTTTCCATTTCTTGGGGTCATCTTCAATTTCTTTCATCAGTGCTTTATGGCTTTCAGAGTATAGGTCCTTCACCTCTTTGGTTAGGTTTATTTCTAGGTATCTTATTGTTTGGGGTGCAATTGTACATGGTAAATCGATTCCTTGGTTTCTCTTTCTGCTGCTTCATTATTGGTGTCTAGAAATGCAACAGGTTTCTGTACATGATTTTGTATCCTGAAACTTTACTGAATTTGTGTATGAGTTCTAGCAATTTTTTGGTGGGGTCTTTTGGGTTTTCTATGTAGAATATGAAGTCATTTGCAAGTAGTGAAAGTTCCAACTTCTTTCTTGCCGATTTGCATGCCTTTTATTTCTTTTTGTTTGAGTGCCGTGGCAAGGACTTCCAGTACTATGTTAAATAACAGTGGTGAAATGGATATCCCCATCTTGTTCCTGACTGTAGGGCAAAATCTCTCATTTTTTCCCCATTGAGGAGGATACTAGCTGTGGATTTTTTTGTATACAGCCTTTACTGTGTTTAGGAATGTCTCCTCTACCTCTACTTTGTTGAGGGTTTTATCATCAATTGATGTTGTACTTTGTCAAATGCTTTTTTTTGCATCTATTGAAAGGATTATATGGCTCTTATCCTTTCTTTTATTCATGTGGTGTATCACATTGATTGATTGATTTGCAAATATTGAACCACCCTTGCAGCCCAAGAATAAATCCCACTTGATCATGGTGAATGACTTTTATTTTTATTATCATTTAAAAAAATTTTAATATTTATTATTTTTGAGAGAGAGAGAGAGAGACAGAGAGCAAGCAGGGGAGGGGCAGATAGAGAGGGAGACACAGAATCTGAAGCAGGCTCCAGGCTCTGAGCCATCAGCTCAGATCCCAACGTGGGGCTTGAACTCATGAATGGTGAGATCATGACCTGAGCCGAAGTAGGACACTTAACCAACTGAACCACCCAGGCACCTCTCGTAAATGTTTTTTAAAAATCTATTGGTGGATTTGGTTTGTTAGCATTGTATTGAGAATTTTTGTTTCCATGTTTATCAGGAATATTGGCCTGTAGTTTCCTTTTTTAGTGGATTCTTTATCTGGTTTTGGTATCAGGCTAATGCTAGTCTCAGAGAATGAATTTGGAAGTTTTCTTTCTTTTTCTATTTTTTTGGAATAATTTGAGAATAGGTATTAAATCTTCTTAATTATTTCTTAGAATTCATCTTGAAGACGTCTGGCCCTGGCCTTTTGTTTTTGGAGAGCTTTTTGATTACTGATTCAATTAGTTTGCTGGTTATTTTTCTATTCAAATTTTCTATTTCTTCCTGTTTCGGTTTTGGTAGTTTACATGTTTCTAGGAATGTATTTATTTCTTCCTGGTTGTCCGATTTGTTGACATATAGTTTTTCATAATCTCTGATAATTATTCGTATTTCTATGGTGTTGGTTGGTACTTATCTTCTGTTCATTTGTGATTTTTTTTGACTGGGTCTTTCTCTTCTCTTTGATAAGTCTGAGTAGATGTTTATCAATTTTATTATTTTTTTCAAAGAACCAACTTCTGGTTCCATTGATCTGTTCTATCATGGCTTTAGTTTTTATATCATTTATTTCTGCTCCAATCTTTATTACTTCCTTCCTTCTTCTGGCTTTAGGTTTTATTTATTGTTCTTTTTCAAGCTCCTTTAGGTACAAGGTTAGGTTGTGTATTTGAGATTTTTCTTGCTTCTTGAGGTAGACCTGTATTGCTATCTACTCCCCTCTTAGGACTGCTTTTGCTACATTCCAACATTTTGCATCATCGTGTTTTCATTTGTTTCCATGTATTTTTAAAATTTCTTCTTAGATTTCTTCATGGAATCATTCTTTTTTTAGTAGCATGTTGTTTCACCTCTATGTTTGTGGTCTTTCCATTCTTTTTCTTGTGGTTGACTTCTAGTTTCACAGTGTTATGGTCAGAAAATATGCATGGTATGATATCAATATTTTTATATTTGTTGAGACATGTTTAATGACCTAATATGTGATCTATTCTGGAGAATGTCCAATGTTCACTTGAAAAGAATGTGTATTCTGCTGTTTTAGGTCAAAATGTTCTGAATATATATCTGTTAATATTTATGTACTTTCGTGTTGGGTTCATAAATATTTACAATTGTTAGATCTTTTGTTGGATTGTCCCCTTTATTATGGTATAGTGCCAACTTTTTGTCTCTTGATACAGACTTTGTTTAAAATCCAGTTCGTCCACTATAAGTATCACTACTCTGGCTCCCTTTTGACATCTATTTGTGTGATAAATATTTCTCCATCTCGTCACATTCAATCTCCAGGTGTATTTCAGTCTAAAATGATTCTATTTTAGGCAGCATGTAGGTGAGTCTTGTTGTTTTTGTTTTTATCCATTCTGACATTTCTCTTTTTTTAAAAAATATTTTAATTATTTTTAAGACGGAGAGAGACAGAGCATGAGTGGGGATGGGGCAGAGAGAGAGGGAGACACAGAACCTGAAGCAGGCTCCAGGCTCCGAGCTGTCAGCACAGACCCCGACGCGGGGCTTGAACTCACAAACTGTGAGATCATGACCTGAGCTGAAATCGGACACTCAACCAACTGAGCCACCCAGGCACCCCTGACATTTATCTTTTGACTGGAGTGTTTAGTCCATTTACAGTCAAGTTAATTATTGATAGATAGATATTTAGTGCCATTTTATTGCTTGTCTTGTCATTGTTACTGGAGATTTTCTCTTACCCTCTCTTGTATTTGTCTCTTTTCATCTCCCTTTTCCACTTAGAGTCTCCTTTAATATTTCTTGCAGGGCTGTCTTATCTTTTGGCATCAAGTTTTTATTTAAATTCCAGTTAGTTAACATATAGTGTAATATTGGTTTTAGGAGTAGAATTTAGTGATTCATCATTTACATATAATACCCACTGCTCATCACAAGTGTCCTTTTTAATACCCATTACCTATTTGACAAATCCCGCACCCACCTCCCCTCTATCAACCCTCGGTTTGTTCTCTATAGTTGAGGCTCTTGTGGTTTGCATCCCTCTTTTTTTCCCCTTCCCCTATGTTCATCCGTTTTTTCCCCCCAAAGTTTATTTTTATTGGGGCGCCTGGGTGGCTTAGTCAGTTAAGCGCAACTTTGGCTTAGGTCATGATCTCACAGTTAGTGGGTTCAAGCCCCACAATGGGCTCTGTGCTGATAGCATGGAACCTGGAGCCTGCTTCATGTTCTGTGTCTCCTCACTCTCTGCCCCTCCCCCACTCATACTCTTTCTCTCTCAAAAATAAAACAAAACATTAAAAAATTTTAAAGTTTATTTTTATCTATTTTGAGAGAGAGATAGAGAGTGAGCAAGGGAAGGGCAGAGAGAGAGAGAGTCAGAGTACAGAGCCTGACTGGGGGCTCAAACTCACAAACTGTGAGCTCATGACCTGAGCTGAAATCAAGAGTCAGACACTTAACTGACTGAGCTACCCCAGACTCCCATTTGTTTTGTTTCTTAAAAACCACAAATGAGTGAATTCATATGGCATTTGTCTTTCTCAGACTGACTTATTTCACTTAGTATAATGCACTCTCTAGCTCCATCCATGTCATTGAAAATGGCAAGGTTTCATTCTTTTTGATGGCTGAGTAATATTCCAGTGTGTGTGTGTGTGTGTGTGTGTGTGTGTGTGTGTGTGTACATATCACATCTTCTTTATCCATCTATCAGTTGATGGCCATTTGGTTCTTGCAGGGCTGTTTTAGGGGTCACAAACACCTTTAATTTTTGTCTGCCTGGGAAACTCTTTATGTCTCCCTCTATTCTGAATGATACCCTTGTTGGATAGAGTATTCTTGGCTATAAATTTTTCCCATTCAGCACTTTGAACATATCATGTCATTCCCTTTTGACTTGCCAAGTTTCTGTTGAGAAGTCTCCAGCTAGCCTTATCAGTTTTTCTTTGTAAGTTAAGGACTTTTGCTACTTTAAAGATGTTTTCTTTCTTTTTTTTTTTTTTGTTAAAATTTTTTTAATGTTTTTAGTTTGGACACAGAGAGAGACAGAGCATGAACAGGGGAGGGTCAGAGAGAGGGCGACACAGAATCTGAAACAGGCTCCAGGCTCTGAGCTGTCAGCACAGAGCCCAACGCGGGGCTGGAACTCACAGAATGTGAGATCATGACCTCGGCCGAAGTCGGACGCTCAACCGACTGAGCCACCCAGGCGCCCCTAAAGATGTTTTCTTAAGATCATTATGTTTTGCAAATTTAATTACTATTTGTCTTGTTGTTGGCCTGCTTTTGTTGATTTTGATGGGGGTTCTCTGTGTCTTTTAGATCTGGATATCTATTTCCTTCTTCAGATTAGGGAAGTTTTCAGCTATTATTTCTTCAAATAAATTTTCTGCCCCCTTTCTCTCTCTTCTTCTGGCATTCCTATAACATGAATGTTATTACATTCGATGGAGTCACTGAGTTCCCTAAATCTATTCTTGTGTTGCATAAATCTTTCTCTCTTGTGTTCAACTTCATTAATTTCCATTCTTGTGTCTTGTCACTAATTTGTTCCCCTGCTTCTTTTAACTTGTTGTTCATTGCATCAAGCCTGCACTCTTCATCTCTGATTCATTCTTTTTTAATCCTTTTATCTCAGTGATAAGACCTCCCTGATGTTTTCTATTCTTTTCTCAATCCCAGTGAGTATCCTTATGATTGTTTAATTCTCCATCAGGCATGTTACTTATATCTGTTTCACTTAGATCTCTGACCATGGTCTTATCCTTTTATAAATTCCTCCATGTTGGTATTTTGTACAAGTCTCTGCCTTCTTCTCTGTGGTAGGAAAGCCAACTATGTTTCCTGATTCTGAAAGTAATGGCCTTATGAAGAGGAGGTTATATAGTACCCCAGGCCTGGCATTTCAGGGAGTGTCTCTTGTGTGTTTTGGGTGTGCTCTGCTCTTGTGCTTTGGATACTCAATCCTTTAGGCCGGTCATCTGCAGAAGTTCTCTTTCCTTGCAGAGGGCTGTGTTTGGTCCCTGGCCATATGTGGTGAGTTTTAACTAAGTGTTAAACTAAGAGTTAAACTAAATGGTCCTCTTTAAATGAGACCTGATACCACTTCCACTAGAACTGAGGCCAAGCAGAGCACTATGGCCAAGAGACGTGGTGTGGGCAGAGGTTTGTGCTGGTATTCTGGCGGAGAGGCCCAGTGTGCTGGGACTGAGGCATGATTGACTGAGAAAGGCAGTCACACCAGAGTGGAGGGTGGGGGTGGAGTTTGCTGTAGGCAAATTTGGCAGCCAGTGTCCATGCTGTGCTGCTTCCAACAGGTGGCTCTGTGTTTATGCTGAGGGGTTGGGGAGGGAAATGGAGCCAGCCAGCTTTTTTTTTTCCTCGAGAGGTGTCTCCATGGACACTACCTCTTAGATACATGCTCCAAGAAGAGCGAATAGTCTCCCCATTCTGTGCCCAAGTGTTTTTCTGATTGCTGTTTCCACACTGTTTGCTCCTGAGTTATTTGCCTGCATTCTCTCCAGAGCAGGTCTATCTTCAGGCTGTATTCCAGCTAAGCCCTCTCACCTTTAAAACTCCAGGCTTTAAGCTCCACTGGTTATAAGAACTCATGAAATTCAGCTCCTCTTGGTTTCTAAGTCAATGGCTTTGGGGAAATGCTCTCCTTGTGCCTTCCCCTGTGTGTTCCCCCCTGCCTCTCTCTCTCACTTTACTCTGTGACCATGTCCCCCTCCCTTCTGCAGCCCCAAGATCCATTTCTCCCTTGAACCAGGTCTCCACAATTCCTATCTTCTTTGATGTGGCTTCTTCTCTCCCTTTAATTGTGGAGTTTCTCTGTCCTCAGGTTGATTTCTGCGATATTGAGAATGATTTGATAGTTACCTATTTGTGTCCATGGATGGTGGCAAACCTAGGGTCTCTTTAATCCACCACCATCTTCCCCAAGTCTCTCTCATATGGTTTTATTTTTAACTTTTGTGAAGAAACTCTATACTCTTTTTTTACATTGGTACACCAAATTACATTTCCACCAACAGTGCACAAGGGTTCTCTTTTCTCTACATCCTTGCCAGCACTTGTTATTTCTTGTTTGTTGTTGTTGTTGTTGTTGTTGGTAATAGCCATTCTAACAGGTATGAGCTGATAGCTAATAGTAGTTTTGATCCTCGTTTTCACTGGACCTCAACCTCACACTGCAGGAACATGACCTTGAAGGGTTTGAGAGGGAAGGAAAAAAGGATAAAGAATTAGACGAGGGATGTACAGAGCAAGGAGAGGATTGAGGATCAGGAACTAATGATCCAGCACCCACAAGACCTGAACTTTAGTGGTTACTGAGAAAACAGGTAAGGGAGGCATGTTAGTATTGACTCTGAGCATATGGAAAGGTTAGGAGGCTAGTTAGTCCCCATGCTCTGTTTCTCTGGAAGCTTCTAGGATAGATGCCTCTCCAGCTTCTGGCATTTGTAGTGGTAAAATACCATGAAGAGTGTGTGCTCCCTTAATCTATTCCTGAGTAGAAGCAAAGCTGTGTATTGTCACACAACACAAATGTGAAAAACAGAGTATCTTTTTAAAAAATGTAACATAATTGTAATTCTCTGATATTTTCTTAAGGGGAGAAGTTTCTTCCATTCTTTGCCATGAAATTGACTTATATTAGGAAAGAATAATAATATGTGTATAGTACTAAGGATCCTTCTGTACTACATTTACATCCGTGGATGTCCTTGTTACCTTTCACAATCCTGCAGCCCTCACCATTTCGCCCTCTCCAGGCTTTCTCAGGACTCTATGGCTGCCTCGTTTTCCTGACAGACCTATCCATGGATCCAGGCAAGGACTTTCAAACCAGACCCACCTGTGTAATTCTAACCTGAGGCACCAGAACCAGATAATGCTGTGCCTGTGCAGAAGCCTGTCTGAGAAGCCACTAGGCCTGAAATAGACTTTCCTGTTCCCTCACAATGTCATTCAAGATTAGGCTTTCCAGAGGAAAGGCATTTGCATCTTACAGCACTGCCCAAGGGATCCATTCTAGACACTGACTTCTGCTCAGAAATGCAGGTGTTAACAGTTCTCTTTCATTTAGAAAATACTCAGCAAATGCCAATTATATGTCAACCAGGCACTATTTTGGGCAATGAGGACTTATATATTTCCATTAAATTAAAAAAAAAACATGACAAGGTTCCAGCCTACTTGAATAATACAGACAGACAGTAAACCACTTAAAAACAAACACTTAGTATAATGCCAAGGATTGATAAGGATATGATCTAAAACAAAGCCAGGTGACATGATTAATAGGGATGAGAATTTGTAATTTTAGCATTGTTGGTTTACAAGCTCCTCTGGAACTTCCCAGGTGTAATTGGAAACTGGCCCCCATGTGTGGTGGGCAGGGAGAGACTTGCCCAGCCTACTCAAGATTGGTAATTGACAGGCTTAATAAGCAAAGGAACTTACATATGAGGCTAGTTTAGGGTGACTGAAAAATGAAGAGATCTCAGCACCCACCCACCAAATCTTAAAAGTTTATGTAAAGGGCCTGACTGGGTTCAGTCACATTTACCTTCCAGATGGTCTCAATACCACATTATCTCAAGGTTATGTATGTCTTTGGGACAGCCTCTGGGAGCAGAGAAGGCAAGTGAAATGCATATTCCAAGGAGAGGGACTGAGGGTAAATAGTCTTCAGTTGCTGGGCTCCATCTCACATGTGAGCTGGCAGTCACATCTTCTCCATGACCTCCCCAATAATACATCCTTCATGACAAACTATTACAATCTCATATGCCCTGAGAAGTCAGCAACGTGTTTCATTAGCATGGAGGTGGCTCTTTTGGCAGCTGGGTGCATCAGAGGCAGATGACACAGCAATAGCACAGGCTCATGTAAGAGAAAACACAGATTAAGACAATGATTTCCCATATCAGTGAGAATTTATCCACCTAAATGCCCATGATATGAACCATTGATTTATTAAGTCGTCTAGACTGGGAGTCACATCACTCAGGTTGTTCACTTGTGTTCTTGTGTCAATTAATAAGATTATACATTAGTAGAGTCACCAGGTATGAAACAACAGCATTCTTTTTGGATAATGGCACAGATGCCTTCTTGCAAAGCAGTAATAATGCCCAAGACCATCTTATTTTGGAGGACCACTTTTAATAAAGACATTTCAGTGTTCAGTAAGAACAGGCTTTGTTGACTATTATTTAAAGTTTGCTGGACAAAGTTAGTAAGGCATTTATGTGTGCTATAATATACTCCAGGCCAATGGAGGGGAAAAAGACAGTGGCCAAATAACTATTACCAGTGGTAAACATAACATACCCACATAGCATTTAGGAGAGCAAAGTTGGCAGTTTTAGGAACTTAACGTGTTTGTACATACCATACACTTTGTCCAGTGGAGGCAGAGTTGTCAGGCATAAAGAGACAGACTGTCAGTAGGATATGCCAGACTAAAACTCTTTTTTCCTTCCCTCTTTCAATGGTACATGTTCCATTCCATGTATAGTGCATTTCACCAGATCCAGCTTGCAGCAGGACAATGCAATCCAACAAATATAAATATTTGTTAAATTAAAAAAAAAACTGTCCTAGATATAACAAAACCTTAAAAACTAGTGATGTTAGTTGGTTTTGCAACTGAATTTGACATGCCTTGACAAAAGGAGTTATTATATCTCATAATCACATAACTTGTTTTACTTTAAGACATCCATCACACTTGTCTACAGTATAAATGTTTATGGGTACTTGCCTTCTTTTTCTTTTTGTGTGAATGTGTGAAGTGACTAAAACACAAGTGACTATTTGGTGACACTGCCTTGATTAAAGTAGCAACAGTTTTATCCACCATTGCTTTTGAACCATCAGTGCAAATGTCAACACATTGGAAAAAACAAATCACCTTCATATTATTCATATTTATACTCATATTATGGGTTCCCTGTAAGAGGGTCAGTGATCCCCAGAGTCCCAGGGAACATGCTTTCAGAATATTTGCTCCAGATTTATGTGACATAAGTAAACCACTATTTAATACACAGTTAGTTTGGAGGCGCCTGTGTGGCTCAGTCAGTTAAGCGTTCGACTTTGCAGGTCATGATCTCATGGCTGTGAGTTCAAGCCTGTGCTGACAGCTCAGAGCCTGGAGCCTGCTTCATATTCTGGGTCTCCGTCTCTCTCTGCCCCTCCCCCGCTCATGCTGTCTCTCTCTGTCTCTCAAAAATAAACATAAAAAAAGACGCAGTTAGTTTGGTTTAAAACACAAGATAATTTGTATCTCTAGTTTTCAAACCATCTTGTGCAAGTTTGCCAAAAGGCAGCAATTAGAGATATTCTTTTTCTGAAAATACTTTTCTCTTTTTTATAGCTTTATTGAGATGTAACGGAAAAATAAAAATTGTATATATTTAAGGTGTACAATGTGATGTTTTGATATACATATACATTGTGAAATGATTATCCCAATAAAGCTAGTTAACATATCCCTTACCTCACATAGTTAACACTGTGTGTGTGTGTTTGCATGTGTGTGTGTATGTGGGGGATAAGAACAATTAAGATCTCTTTTAGCAAATTTCAAGTACACAATACAGTATTATTAACTATAATCACCATGCTATAGAGTAGATCTCCAGAACTTTATCCTTTGCATAACTAAAATTTGAGACTCTTGAATTTATAGTAACTTACTTCAAATTCTGAGACAGAATAGGCAGGGGAAGTTAAGAAACAATTCTTTTTTTTTTTAGTGGTTTAGATGTTTATTGTTGATTTCAGTTAAAGGCTAGAAATGACTGCAATACCCAACATTAAAGTTCTGCTAATACAGAACTTGCATATATAGACCAGAGTAAACAATACCATAACACAGAACACTATCTTTTTTAGAGGATACTATTTGCTATTAAGGAAAAAATGAAGTCAACATATACACGAAAGTGGAATAATTCTCAGGAATTATTATTCTCAAGTGAAGAAGCCATGATAGAGAGCCATTATTTGATACTGTTTACTTTTCTTTTTGCTATATTTGTATATAATATTTCCTTTTAAATCATGCCCCATATTCTCATATCTTTGTGCTCTACTCAAAAGTAGGATAGCATGTCCTTCTCAGACAGTTCTGCTTAGAAATCAGCACATGCTCTTTTGTACCTCCCCTCCCTTGTTCCACAGTGTTGCAAGCACAGTGAATATTTGGTTCATAACTGTGGACAGTAGGAAGAACACCAGCTTTGGAGTCAGTTCAGACCTGTGTCTGCTGCATTGCTGAAATCTTGGGCAAGTAAGTTACTCATTTTTCTGAATATGAATTTTCTCAACTGGCATATGGCAACAAAAATATGTCTATATCTATCTATTACGATGACTAAAGGAGCTAAAGCACATAAGCACTCAGCACAATGCTAGGTGCATAATAAGTGCTTCATAAGTGACAGTTTTTATTAATTTAGTACAATGTTTAAGGGACTTGTTTAGATTTTATAAGCTCTTCTTTTCCAACTCTCCTTGAGCTGTATCACCCCAGCCTTCCCTGGTAAGCTTCTCTGTAAAGTTAAGTAATTTTGCCTTTCCTGGTTCTTTTAAGCACTTTTTAAAGCAAAATTACCTATTTTACACTCAGTGCTTTAAAGAAGAATGCTCTCTGTCCTCTTGATTTCAAAAGAGAGTTTACCCTTTCTTTAGATTATTCTGCATGTTTATGGTTAAATGTATCACTGTGCATTTTAAGTTGAATATTACATATTATATAGGAGGCTGTCTAGCAAAACAGTTACAATTTAAAACAGATCAATAGTGTGGAATGAAAGCCAAAACCCGGGATAATGTCTCTATTAGACTCTCTTTTGATCTAAATTATATTGAAGGAATATAGTCTTATAAAGTAATTTTTAACAGATTTTTATTTCTTCATTTTCAGGTCTTTCAGCCTGGTATGGCAGAAAAACCATTGTGTATGTCCACACAAATACCCCATGATGAAGATACAGTTGAGTATATCTTTCAAATAGAACTTCCAATTTTGTACTTTAACAAGATTGGGTAATTTCAAAATATTGATTCAGTAAAATGATATAGACATAGGTCATAAAGATTCGTGTTTGTTATGCTTGCACATGAATTAAATTTTACATTGATTGGAGTTAAATACCAATATTGGTTTAAATAACTGTTCCCTGTTTCTTGAGTTTGCAGACCTTTTTGGTAGTATTCTTCTTTAACACCAAAGAATAACAAACTTCCCATTAGATGGGAAGAATAGCACTATTTTGATGCATGTGTTTGTGGAAATTTATGTGCTGATAATAAATAACTTTTAAGTGAAGTTATTTTAGGAAGTGGTTGGGTGGCTGTTTATTTCTTTGCTCAGTGGGAGATTGAAACAAATTATATTTTAAGATGAGCCTCTGTACTAGGGACAACTTACAATAATTCACATACAAATTTACACTAAAAAAGAGAGTAGTATGCCTGAATGAGTGAAAAGTGAGTTTTAGAATTCCTTTTGAGCAGAATGTCAAATATATATGTGAACATTGATCTATGTTAAATAGTGCTCATTTATGTCTTAGTACCTAATGGCTCTCTTCTTGGTATTTTCTCTTCCTCCAAACATGCATATCCAAACTACCATATTTTTTCTCTTTTCCTTCTCACTGTTACTCCTCTGAAGAGAATGGTTTATTCAATATTTGTTTTTCTATCTGTCACATGCTTAAAATCACACTTGATCCACCTTTCATCTTCACTGCTTTTTAAACTACTGTCAAAGTCATGTCTCAGAAACGAAACCACTGACTTATGTCCATGCCATAATATCTTTGGCCCCTCTTTTGCATTAAATCATGGTGAACATTCCTTTGTTTACATGATATTAAAATAATAAAATTTTAGAATTAGAAGGGATCCCAAAGGCCAATTAGTCACACTTTAAGCTAAGGTAGAAATGCTCCGTACACACCCTTTAGCAAGTAACCTTCCAACTTTTTTTAACCATTTTACAATTGGCAACTTAGTTTGTTCCCTCATCATGCTCAAACAATAAGAAAGAGAAAACACTCCTCTCAACCTAGTTTTTCACCAGCAGTAACTAATCTTTGGACAAGTTTTCATATCAGCACACAGATCAACCTTATTCTTTTTAATAGCTCTGTACTTTTGCTATTATAAATGTACTTTTTTTCAATAGCCAGCCCCTCTATGTAGTGGTAAGGTAACTTCTGGGCTTTTTTTTTTTTTCTGTTTCTCTTTCTTCCTCCTCCTTATTTTTTCTTCTTTTTCTTCTTCACAATTCTGTATAATGCTGCATTGAGTATCCTCCTACATACTTTTTCATGTATATGTTTCATGTATTTTGTTAGAAATGAAATTATTGGATCAGAAAGTATATGCAATTTAAAATTTGATAGTAATTAGCAAATCACTCTATAAAGATATTATGTCAATTTATGCTACAACCATCAATATGTGAGGATGTCTATCTTTTTTTTTTTTTTTTTAATCTCTCTCCTGTATTGGAATTCAAGGCTTAAGTAGACTCATTTAATTGTTTTTTTATTGAAGTGTAATTAACATATTGTTTTATATTAGTTTCAGACATACAATATAATTAAACAATTCAATACATTACTCAGCGCTCATAATAATTAATGAACTCTTAGTCCCTTTTTATCTATTTCATTCATTCTCCCACCTTCCTGTTTTCTGGTAACCACCAGTTTCTTCTTTGTATTTAAGAGTCTGTTTTTTTGTGTGTCTTTTTTTCTTTATGTTTTTTGTTTGTTAAATTCCAAATATAAGTGAAATCATATGATATATATGTCTTTCTCTAAGTGACTCATGTCAGTTAGCGTTATACACTTTAGGTCCATCCATGTTGTTGCAAATGGCAGGTTCTTATTCTTTTTTATGGCCAAGTAATATTCTATTGTGTATATATGCCACATCTTTTTTTACACCAAGTTTTTATTTAAATTCCAGTTAGTTGACATACAGTGTAATATCAGTTTCAGGTGTAAAATTTAGTGATTCAACACTTACATACAACACTCAGTGCTCATCACAGTAAGTGTCTTCCTTAATCCCCATCACTTATTTACCACATCACCCTTCCCACCTCCCCTCTGGTAACCATCAATTTGTTCTCTATAGTTAAGAGTCTGTTTTTCTATTTGCCTCTCTTTCCCCCACTATGTTCATTTGTTTTGTTTCTTAAATTCCACATATGAGTGAAATCATATGGTGTTTGTCTTTGACTGACTTATTTCACCTAGCACAATACTCTTTTGCTCCATTCATGTTATTGCAAATGGAAAGATTTCATTGTTGCTATTGCTGAGTAATATTCCATTATATATATATATGTATGTATATATGTATATACATGTATGTATATATGTATGTATATATATATATATATGTATATATATATACATACATATATATGGCCAATTCTTCTGTATACATTCGTAGTCAATGGGCATTAGGACTCTTTCCATAATTTGGTGATTGTTGATAATTCTGCTATAAACATCAGGGTGCATGTATCCTTTTGAATTAGTATTTTTGTATCCTTTGAGTAAAGACCCAAGAGTGCAATTGCTGGATAATTGAGTAGTTCTATTTTTAAACCTCCATACCATTTTCCAAAATGTCTGCACAAATTTGCATTTCTGTCAAGAGTGCAAGAGGGTTCCTCTTTCTCTGCATTCTTTACCAACATCTGTTGTTTCCTGAGTAGTTAATTTTAGCCATTATGACAGGTGTGAGGTGGTATCTCATTGTGGTTTTGATTTGTATTTCCCTGATGTTGAGCAATGTTGAGCATCTTTTCATGTGTCTGTTAGCCATCTGGATGTCTTCTTTGGAAAAATGTCTATTCATGTCTTCTACCCATTTCTTAACTGGATTATTTGTTTTTTATATGTTGAGTCCCAATAATTTATTCTTGATTTTGTTTCTCTTGCCTCAGGAGACATATCTAGAAAGAAGTTGCTATAGCTAATGTCAAAGAGGTTATTGCGTATGTTATTCTCTATCTCACATTTAGGTCTTTCCTATCTCACATTTAAGTCTTTAATCCATTTTGAATTTATTTTTGTATATAGTGTAAAGAAGTGGTCCAGTTCCTTTCTTTTGCATGTTGCTGAACAGTTTTCCTAACACCATTTGTTGAAGAGACAGTCTTCTTTCCATTGGATATTCTTTCCTACTTTGTTGAATATTAATTCACCACATAGTTGTGGGCTTATTTCTGGGTTTTCTATTCTGTTCCATTTATCTATGTATATATTTTTGTGCCAGTATCATAGTATTTTGGTGACTACAGCTTTGTAATATAACTTGAAGTCCAGAATTGTGATGGCTCCAGCTTTGCTTTTCTGTTTCAAGGTTGCTTTGGTTATTTTTAGTCCTTGTTCATTCCATACAGGTTTTAGGATAGTTTTTTTCTGGTTCAATGAAAAAATGCTATTGTTATTTTGATAAGGATTGCAATAAGTGTGTAGATTGCTTTGGGTAGTATGGACATTTAAACAATATTTGTTCTTTTGATTCAGGTCATAGAATGTCTTTCTATTTCTTTGTGTCATCTTCAGTTTCCTTCATCAGTGTTTTATAACTTTGAGGGTACGGGTCTTTCACCTCTTGGGTTAGGTTTATTCCTAGATATCTTATTATTTTAGGTGAAATTGTAAATGAGACCAATTCCTTAATTTCTCTTTCTGCTGCTTCCTTATTGGTGTATAGAAATACAACATATTTCTGCATGTTGATTTTATATCCTGAGACTTTATTGAATTCATGTGTTCTAGACGCTTTTGGTCAAATTTTTTGGGTTTTCTATATGGAGTATTATGTCATCTGCATATAGTGAAAGTTTGCTTTCTTCCTTGCTGATTTGGATGTCTTTTATTTCTTTTTGTTGCCTGATTGCTGAGGCTAAGATTGCCGTACTATATTAAGTAGTAATAGTGAGAGACAACATGCCTGTCTTGTTCCTGACCATAGAGGAAAAGCTCTCAGTTTTTCCTCACTGAGGATTATATTAGCTGTGAGTCTTTTGTATATGGCCTTTATGATGTTGAGGTATGTTCCATCTATCCTTACTTTGCTGAGGGTTTTTATCAAGAATGGTTGCTGTATTTTGTCAAATGCTTTTTCTGCATCCATTGAGATTATATGGTTCTTACCCTTTCTTTTCTTAGTGTGATATATATAGTTGATTGATTTGTGAATATTGAACCACGCTTGTAGTAGCCAGGAATAAATCCCACTTGATCATGGTGAATGATTTTTTTTTAATGTACTGTTGGATTCGATTTGCTAGTATTTTATTGAGAATTTTTGCACCCATATTCATCAGTTATACTGTCCTGTAGTTCTTTTTTTAGTGGAGTCTTTATCTGGTTTTGGTACCAGGCTAATACTGGCTTCAGAGAATGAGTTTGGGGTTTTCCTGCCACTTCTATTTTTTGGAATAGTTTGAGAAGAATAGATATTAACTCTTCTTTAATTGTTTGGTAGAATTCACCTGTGATGTCATCTGGCCCTAGACTTTTGTTTGTTGGGAGATGTTTTATTACTGATATAATTTCTCTTATGGTTATTGGTCTGTCGAAGTTTTCCTTTTACCTGTTTCAGTTTTGGTAGCTTATATACTTCTAGGAATTTATCCATTTCTTCCAGTTTGTCCAATTTGTTGGCGTATAGTTTTTCATAATATTGTCCAATAATTGTATTTCTGTGGTGTTGGCTATTATTTCTCCTCTTTCATTTGTGATTTTATTTATCTGGGTCTTTTTTATTTTGTAAGTCTGGCTAGGGGTTTATCAATTTTATTAATTTTTTCAAAGAACCAGCTCCTGGTTTCATTGATCTGTTCTATTGTGGGTTTTTTGTTGTCTTTTAGTTTCTATGTCATTTATTTCTTCTCTAATTTTTGTTATTTCCCTTCTTCTGCTGGCTGCAGGCTTCATTTGTTGTTCTTTGTTGAGCTCCATTAAGTGTAAGACTAGATTGTTTATTTGAGATTTTTCTGGCTTGTTTAGGTGGGCCTGTATTACTATCTACTTCCCTATTAGGATCACTTTGCCACATCCAAAAGGTTTTAAACCGTTCTGTTTTCATTTTCATTTGTTTCCATGTATTTCCTTATTCTTTTATTTCCTGTGCGAACCATTCATGGTTTAGTTGAATGTTGTTTAACCTCCATGTGTTCAAGCTCTTTCCAGACTTTTTCTCATGGTTTTACTTCAAGTTTGATAGTGTTATGGTCAGAAAATATGCATGATATGATCTCAATATTTTTGTCCTTCTTGAGGCCTGATTTTTGACCTAGTATGTGATTTATTCAGGAGAATCTCCCATGTAGACTAAAAAGAATCTTTATTCTGTTATTTTAGATTAGCATGTTCTGAATATATCTGTGAAGTCCATCTGGTCCAGTGTGTCATTCAAAGCCATTGTTTCCTTGTTGATTTTCTGTTTGGATGCTCTCTCCATTGATATAAATGGGATGTTAAAATCCCCTAATATTATGGTATTATTATCAATGAGTACTTTTATATTTGTTGTTAGCTTTTAAAATATATTTTGGTGTTTCATGTTGGGTGCATAAGTATTTATAATTGTTAGACCTTGTTGGATTGTCCCCCTTATTATAGCATAGTGCCCTTTTTGGTCTCTTACTACTGACTTTTTTTTTTGAAGTCCATTTTTCGTGTATTAGTATGACAACTCCACCTTTCTTTTCATGTCCATTGCATGTCAATATTTCTCAATCCCCTCACGTTCAATCTGCAGGTGTCTTCAGGTCTAAAATGAGTCTCATAGGCAGCATATAAGTGGGTATTGTTTTTTAAAATCCATTCTGACACCCTATGGCTTTTGATTGGAGTGTTAAGTCCATTTATATTCAAAGTAATTACTGATAGATATATTCAGTGCCACATCATTACTTGTTTTGTCATTGTTTCTGGAGATTTTTCCTGATCTTTTCTTGTCTTTGCCACCTTTGGTCTCTTCTTTCTTTGCCACTTTTGGTCTTTCCACTCAAAGAATCCCCTTTAATATTTTTTTCAGGGTTGTTTAGTGGTCAGTAATTCCTTTGGTTTTTGTCTGTCTGGGAAACTCTATTTTTCCTTCTATTCTGAATGATAGCCATGCTGGAAAATATTCTTGACTGCAGTTTTTCCCCATTCAGCACTTTGAATATATCATGCCACTCCCATTTGGTTTGTCAAGTTTCTATTGAGAAATCTCCAGCTAGCCTTATGGGTTTTCCCTTGTAAGTTAAGGACTTCTTTAGTCTTGCTGCTTTAAAGATGTTTTCTTTCACTCTACTTTGCAAATGTAATTACAATATATCTTGCTGTTGGCTTGTTTTTGTTGATTTAAAATTTTTTTTAAATGTTTGTTTATTTTTGAAAGCCAGAAAGAGAGACAGAGTGTGAGTGGGGGAAGGGCAAAAGGAGATGGAGACACAGAATCTCAAGCAGGCTCCAGGCTCTGAGCTGTCAGTACAGATCTCAATGCAGGGCTTGAACTCACAAACTGTGAGATCATGACCTGAGCTGAAGTTGGATGCTTAACTGACTGAGCCACTCAGAGGCCCCACTTTTGTTGATTTTGATGGGAGTTCTCTGTGCCTCCTGGATCTGGATGTCTGTTTCCTTCCTCAAATTAGGGAAGTTTTCAACTACTATTTCTTCAAATAAATGTTTTGCCCCCTTTTCTCTGTCTTCTTCTTGTGGGACTCTTGTCATACAAATGTTATTACCTTTGATGCAGTCATTGAGTTCCTTAAGTCTATCTCATGTTGCATAATTCTTTCTTATTTTGTTTAGCTTCTTTAATTTCTCTTACTTTGTCTTCTATCACTAATTCATTCCTCTGCTTCTTCCACTCTGCTATTCATTGCATCAAGCCTGTTTCCAATCTCATTTATTGCACTATTCATCTCTGATTGATTCTTTTTGAACTCTTTTATATCTGTGGTAATGGTCTCACTGATCTCTTCTTTTCTTTAAAAATTTTTTTTTAATGTTTATTTATTTTTGATAGAGAGAGAGACAGAGCATGAGCGGGGAATGGGCAGAGAGAGAGGGAGACAGAATCTGAAGTAGGCTCCAGGCTGCGCTGTCAGCACAGAGCCCAACGTGGGGCTTGAGCCCACAGACCGCGAGATCATGTCCTGAGCTAAAGTCGGATGCTCAACCGACTGAGCCACCCAGGCGCTCCTCTCTTCTTTTCTTTTAAAATATTCATTTTATTTTTATTTTTTTGAGGTTTTTTTTTTTGAAATAGACAGACAGAGAGAGAGAGAGGGAGAAAGAGAGAGAGAGAATCCTAAGCAGGCTCCATACTGTCAGCACAGAGCCTGATGCAGAGCTTGAACTCATGAACCATGAGATCATGACCTGAGCCAAAATCAAGAGTCAGACAATTAGTTGAGTGAGCCACCAAGGTGCTCTTCTTCTATTCTTTTTTTAAACCCAGAGAATATACTTATTATTTTTGCTTTAAATTCTCCATCAGACATGTTACTTATATCTGCCTTTCTCAGATCTCTGGTTGTGACCTTATCTTGTTGTTTCATTTGGGATGAATTCCTCTGTCATGGCATTTTGTCTAAGTCTCTGCCTTCTTCTGTATGTTACAAGCCTGTATGTTTCCTGCTCCCTAGAGTAATAGCTTATGAAGAAGAGGTCATAAATGTCCAGGGCCTGTCACTTTAGGAAGTGTCTCTGGTGTGTGCTGCATGCACTGCTATTTGCTCTATTCTTCATACCATGCGTCTGCAGGCTCTCCTTGCCTGCAGTGGGCAATGTTGGGTCCCTGGCCAGAATGTGGAGTTTTAACTAGGTATGGCCTTATCTGTTTGTTGAATGAGACCTGATACTACTGAAGCCCTGCAGATCTTCCTGGTCAGGAGACATGGTGTGGCCAGGTGTTTATGCTGGTCTTTCCTCTGGGAAAGGGGCCTGCTGTGCTGGTACTGAGGTAAGCTTGACTGAGAAGGGCAGTTGTGCCAGAGTGTAGGGGTGTGGGATTTGGTGCAGGCAGGTTAGGCAGCCAGTCTTGGTACTGCCTGCTTACTGCAGGTGTGTCTATGTTTATATGAGGGTTGAAGGAGAGAACTGACATAAGCTGTCTCCTTTGTTCCTGTAGAGGTGACTCCTTGAATGCTGCCTCTCAGGGAAGCACTCCAAGAAAAGCAAATAATCTCCTCTCCATGTTTGACCCAGGCATTTTTGAGATGTCTATGTCCAGACTCTCTGCTTCTGGATTATTGCTTACCTTTTATCCGGGAGCAGCACAGTGCCCTCTGGGATCTCTCCCAGCCAAGCCTGCTGACTTCTAAAACCCCAGGCTAGGGGTGCCTGGGTGGCTCAGTCGGTTAAGCAGCCGACTGGCTCAGGTCATGATTTCGCGGTCCATGAGTTCGAGCCCCACATCGGGGTCTGTGCTGACAGCTCAGAGCCTGGAGCCTGTTTCAGATTCTGTGTCTTCTTCTCTCTGACCCTCCCCCATTCATGCTCTGTCTCTCTCTGTCTCAAAAATAAATAAACGTTAAAAAAATTAAAAAAAAAAAAACTCCAGGCTTTAGGGACACGGTGTGGGCAAAGGCTTGTGGTAGTCTTCTTGGGGAGGAGCCAACTTCACTGGGACTGAGACAAGTTTGACTGAGAAGGGCAGTTGCACCAGAGCACAGAGGGTGAAACTTGGTATAAGCAAGTTAGGCAGCCAGTGTCAGTGCTGTGCTATTTCCAGCAGGTGGCTCTGTGTATATGCTGAGGGACTGCAGAGGGAAATAGCACCAGTGGCTCCTTTGTCCCCAGAGAGTCAACTCTGAATGCTGACTCTCAGAGATGCACTCCATGAGCAGCAAATAATCTCCCCCACTGTGTGCCCCAGGCATTCTTCATAGTACTGATCCCATGCCTTCTGCTTCCCCATTCCCCTCACCATCTCCTCCCCCCACCCCCCAGTTGTTTGCCTGCCTTATCTCTAGGAATAAATCAGTGCCTTCAGGGCTCAATCCTAGCAAAACCTGTGGACCTTTAAAACTCATCTTTAAATCCTGCTGGTTGTAAGAACTCACAAAAAATCAACCCCTCTTGTTTTTCCTGCCAATGGCTTTAGGGGAAATGTTCTCCTTGTGTGTTCTTTCCCTTGTGTGCTCACTCTCTCTTGCTTTTTCCTGTGAACACAGCTGCTTCCTCTCTGCAGCACCCATTTCTCCACTAAACCATGTCTCCACACTTTCTACATTCTTTGATGTGGCTTCTTTCTCTCCCTTTAGTTATGGAGCCTGTTCTGCCAGTCTTCAGGTTGATTTCTGGATTATTTAGAATGATTTGATAGCTATCTAATTGTGTTCAAGGGATGAGACAAGCCTAGGGTCCTCCTACTTTGCTGCCATCTTCTCCATTATTTTGTCTTCTGTGTCACTAATTCATTCCTCTGCTTCTTCCACCCTACTGTTCATTGCATCAGGACTGTTTCTAACGTCGTTCATTGTATTCTTTATCTCTGACTGATTCATTTTAAGTCTTTTATATCTGTGGTAAGGGTGTCTGATGTCTTCCATTCTTTTCTCAAGCCCTGATAGTATTCTTATGATGGTTGCTTTAAATTTTCCATCAGACATGTTACTTATATCTGTTTCACTGGCCATGGCCTTATCTTGTTCTTTCATTTGTGATCAATCACTCCATCTTTGCATTTTGTTTATGTCTCTGCCTTCTCTCTGTTAGAAAAGCCAGCTATGTCTCTATTCTGAAATAATGGCCTTATGAAGAAGAGATCATGTAACATCCCCAGCCTGTCATTTCAGTAAGTGTCTGGATGTGTGCTGCATGCACTCTGCTATTGTGTTTTGGCTACTCTATCCTTCAGGCCAGTCATCTGCAGAGGTTCTCCTTGTCTGCTGTGGGCATTGTTTGGTCCCTGGCCTAAATGTTGTGAGTTTTAATTAGGTGTGTTCTGGTCTGCTTATGAAATGAGACCTGACACTACTTCCACCAGAACTAAGTGCCCATAAAATTCTCTGGTCAGGAGACATGATGTGGACAGGGGTTTGTGCTTGCCTTCTAAGGGAGGGGTCCACCCCATTGTGCTTGAGGCGAGCTTGAATGAGAAGGGCAGTCCGATCAGAGTGCAGGGAGTGGGCTTTGTGCAAGCAAGTTAGTGTGGGCACTGCACTGCTTCCGCAGGTGGCTCTTTGTTTATGCTGAGGGACAGGGGACTGAAATGGTGCCAGGTAGCTCTTATGTTCCCACAGAGGCATCTGTGAATGCCTCTTTGGTATGTGCTCAGAGAAGAGCAAATACTTTCCCCACTATGTGCCCAGGCATTCTTTGGAGTGCTGTTTTCATGGGATCTGCCCCTGGGTTGTTTGCCTGCCTTATATCCAAGAGCAGAAAAATGCCCTTGGGGCTCTCTCCCAGACAAGCCAGCTCACCTTTAAAACTCCAGGCTTTAAGCACCATTGGTTGCAAGAACTCATGAAATTCAGCCCCTCTAGTTTTCCAAACCAATGACTTTTGTAAAATATTCTCCTTGGGTGTTCCCCTCTGTGCTCCTCTCTTTCTCACCCTTCTCTGTGATGCTGGCTCCCTCCTTTCTGAAGCACCCATAATCTTTTTCTCCCCTATACCACTTCTCTGCACCTCATACCTTCTTTGATGTGGCCTCTTCTCTCCCTTCATTGTGGAGTTTGTTCTGTCTGTCTTCAGATTGATTTCTGGAGTATTTAGGATGATTTTATAGTTATCTATTTGTGTTCAAGAGACAAGATGAGGCTAGGGTCCTCCTACTCTGCTGCCATCTTCCTCTCCCTCCTACAGATTTACTATTTTTAAAATTGAAAGCAAAAACTATGTGTCTGGACAAGACTTACTTGCTCACAAATTTACTTAATTCAAATCTTGTCTGAGTTATGATAATCAAATGATAATTCTAATTTCTTAAACCTATTATTAAAATTATTTTTTCAAATGATATTACTAATTTTAATTAATTGTTTTATTTTTGTGTTTTTAAGCAAAGAGGAGATAGTGTCCGTTGCTTAACAACGCTTGGTCATTTTGGTTTTGAATGTTTGCCTCATCAGTTGGTAAACCAATCTATTCAACAAGGATTTTCTTTTAATATTCTCTGTGTGGGTAAGTACCTGATTCCTCATCTGAATTAGTACTTAATTTTCTCAAATGCTTACTTCAACTTACCTAAGTAGTGTAACACTGGTGCTGCTAATTCAAGACCATGTCCTTCTATCTGTATTTGTTCCCATCATGTTAGTCACATTACTTAGATTTTTTATACAAATAAATTTTTATTTGTTTTTGAGAGAGAGAGAGAGACAGAGTGGGGGGGGGGGGGACAGAGAGAGATGGAGAGAGAATCTCAAGCAGGCTCCACACTGTCAGTACAGAGGGCAATGTGGGGCTAGAGTCCATGAATCATGAGATCATGACCTGAGCTGAAACCAAAAGTTGGACGCTTAACTGACTGAGCCACCCAGGCACCCCTAGACTTTTATTTTCTTTGGATGTTTCAGTGCTCTTCAAAATCTGATATGTTTTCGTGTATATTTTTTCTATATTATATTAATGACTGAGAGAGTCAAGAGAAACATGTATACCTCATTTTTATTCAAAAGATTTTTTAAATGCATTTTTTATATATATTTATTTATTTTTGAAAGAGAGAGAGTGCACACACATAAGCAGGGGAAGGGGCAGAGAGAGAAGGAGACAGAAGCTGAAGCAGCTACAGGCTCTGAGCTGTCAGCATAGATCCCAATGCGGGGTTTGAACCCATGGGCTGTGAGATCATGACCTGAACTGACGTTGGACGCTCAACCAACTGAGCCATTCAGGAGCCCCTAAACATGTATACTTTAAAGGACATTATAGTCATTGATGTATTTGGGTTAAGCGTTACTTCTTCTTAGCCATTTTATGCCCCTAGATAATGTATCTATGTTTATTACAGGGGAAACTGGAATTGGAAAATCAACACTCATCGACACATTATTCAATACTAATTTGAAAGACAAAAAATCCTCACATTTTTACTCAAATGTTGGACTTAAAATTCAGACATATGAACTTCAGGAAAGTAATGTTCAATTGAAATTAACTGTTGTGAAAACAGTGGGATACGGTGATCAAATAAACAAAGAAGCCAGGTTAGTGTTTTCTTATTTTAATTACAAAAGATTTTATTCTTTAAAGGAATTTACCTTCTTTACTGACATTTCCTCTGGCTATATCACTCCCATCTGCCTCCACCTTTATATAGCCTTCTCTGCTCTCCTTATGTCTCTTTTAAGGACATTTGTTGTTTGAACTAAGATGTATCCAGGAAATCCAGGATGATCTTGTTTATACAAACACTCTTTTTTTCCCAATAAGATTAAATTTACTGGTTTTATAGATTAGGATGCAGACATATCCATCTGATTCTCACCATTGAATCCTTCATATAAGGGTATATCCTTATATATCTATATCAATATCGATATAGATATCCTATATATAAGGTTGATTTCTATAAATTTTTCAAATAGATTTTCCCCATATATTTACTTGTTGGATATTCTCATTTTTAAAATCACTTACCCAAGTTATAAGTAAATTTATTTCTGTAAAAATTTAAACGATCCAGATGAAATGAAAACCCACTTAGCCAAATGTAAGTACTTAGAGCCTTTTCTTTTTCCAAAAATAGCCACTATTGTAAGTTTAGTAACTTACAATAACTCAGACCTTATGTTGAATTTTTATAATAATTAAAATACATTTGAAATAATACAGAACAAGTTTCCTTAAACTATATTATGTATAATATAAAAACGCATAAAACATTTATGAACAGGTTAATAGATAATTCTGAAACATCCTATGTAATCACCTTTCATTCAAATTGTGGTCTGATTCCCATGGGCCTTAGACATTTCCCTTTCTTATAAAATTTTTTTTAATGTTTATTTATTTTTGACAGAGAGAGATAGAGAGACAGCATGAGCGGGGGAGGAGAAGAGAGAGAGGGACACACAGAATCTGAAGCAGGCTCCAGGCTCTGAGCTGTCAGCACAGAGCCCAATGCAGGGCTCAAACTCACAGACCGTGAGATCATGACCTGAGCTGAAGTCGGACACTCAACCGACTGAGCCATCCAGGTGCCCCAAGACATTTCCCTTTCTTGATCACAACCCCTCACCAAACTCATAGAAGAGTATAAAATGTTTGCCAATGGTTGGGGAGAAGGAGGAATTAAGAGTTCTTGTTCAATGGACATAACGTTTTAATCATGCAAGATGAGATCTGCTGTACAACAGAAGGTTTAACAGTATATGTAATAGTACTTTATATTACATTCAAAAACTTGTTATGAGAGTAGATATCCATTAAGCGATCTTACTGCAATTAAAAAAAAGCTATAGGAATGCCACAGGAGTTTTACTTAGAGGGAAATTTAAAAAAATTTTTTAATGTTTTTTTTTGAGAGAGAGAGAGAGAGAGAGAGAGAGAGAGTGAGTGAGTGGGGGAAGGGCAGAGAGAGGAAGACACAGAAACTGAAGCAGGCTCCAGGCTCTGAGCTGTCAGCACAGAGCCCGATGTGGGGCTCGAACCCACGAACCATGAGATCATGGCCTGAGCCAAAGTCGGATGCTCAACCGACTGAGCCACCTAGGGAAATTAATAGCATAAGATACTTATGTTAGAAAAAATGACAATCTCAAGTATTATAAATTTCAATGTTAAGAAACTAGCCAAATAAGAACAAATTTACCCTAAAGCAAGAAAAAGAAAGGAAAAATCATACTACAGCAGAAATTGATGAAAACAGAAAAAATGTCAGAAAATCAGTAAATTGAAAACTTTTAACTAGACTGAGCAAGAAAAATAAATGAGAAGCCAAATATCACCAACATCAGGAACAAAAAAGAAGACATTATTACTGATTTCACAAATATTAGGGGAGAGAGGGAAGATGGCTGCGTAGGAGGACGCTGGGCTCACCGCGCGTCCTGCCGATCACTTAGATTCCACCTACACCTGCCTAAAGAACTCAGAAAACCGCCAGAGGATTAGCAGAACGGAGTCTCCGGAGCCAAGCGCCGACGAGAGGCCCACGGAGGAGGGTAGGAAGGGCGGCGAGGCGGTGCGCGCTCCACGGACTGGCGGGAGGGAGCCGGGGCGGAGGGGCCGCTCGCCGGCCAAGCGGAGCCCCGAGTCTGGCTGGCCAAAGCGGAGGGGCCGGACGGACTGTGTTCCGACAGCAAGCGCGACTTAGCGTCTGGGAGGTCAGAAGTTAACAGCTCTGCTCGGAAAGCGGGAAGCCTGGGGGACAAAGGGAGGGAGAGCTGCTGAGCCCCCGGACGACAGAGCTCAGTTTGGTGGGGAACAAAGGCGCTCGCCAGCGCCATCTCCCCCGCACATCCCCCAGCCAAAATCCCAAAGGGAACCGGTCCCTGCCAGGGAACTTGCTCGCTCCGCGCAAACACCCAACGCTGTGCTTCTGCGGAGCCACCCCTCCGGCAGCGGGTCTGACTCCCTCCCGCTGCCACAGGGCCCCTCCTGAAGTGGATCACCTAAGGAGAAGCGAGCTAAGCCTGCCCCTCCTGCCCCCGTGCACCTTGCCTACCCACCCCAGCTCATACGCCGGATCCCCAGCACCACAAGCCTGGCAGTGTGCAAGTAGCCCAGACGGGCCACGCCACCCCACGGTGAATCCCGCCCCTAGGAGAGGGGAAGAGAAGGCACACACCAGTCTGACTGGGGCCCCAGTGGTGGGCTGGGGGCAGACATCAGGTCTGACTGCGGCCCCGCCCACCAACTCCAGTTATACACCACAGCACAGGGGAAGTGCCCTGCAGGTCCGCACCACTCCAGGGACTATCCAAAATGACCAAACGGAAGAATGCCCCTCAGAAGAATCTCCAGGAAATAACAGCTAATGAACTGATCAAAAAGGATTTAAATAATATAACGGAAAGTGAATTTAGAATAATAGTCATAAAATTAATCGCTGGGCTTGAAAACAGTATACAGGACAGCAGAGAATCTCTTGCTACAGAGATCAAGGGACTAAGGAACAGTCACGAGGAGCTGAAAAGCGCTTTAAATGAAATGCAAAACAAATATTAAAAAGATAAGAATACAACAAACAATTCAATGCCCATAAAGTTAACAATTTAGAGGTTGGCCATGGGCTTTTCATATATAGCTTTTATTGTGTTGACATAAATTCTTTTCTACATAGTTTCAAGAGTTTTGCTATTTTTTAAATGATGAAAAGGTGTTAAATTACATCAAGTATCTGTTCTGCAACTATTGAAATAGTTATGTAATTTTTCTTTTTCAATCAATGTGGTGTTTATAAATCAACTTACTTATATTGAATAATCCTTGCATTCTGAGGATAAATCCCACCTACTCATTGTGTATGATCCTTTTAATTTGCTTTTGTATTCACGTTGCTAAGTATTTTGTTGAAGATTTTGCATCTGTGTTTATTAGGGATATTTATCTGTAATTTTTTTTTATATCAGGATAATTCTGGCCTTCAAAACAGTTGGAAATTTTCCCTTTAATCCTCTTGGAAGATTTTAAGTATTGGTGTCAATTCTTCTTTAAGTGTTTATTAGAATTCAATACTGAAGCCTGAGTTTTCTGTGTTGGTAAATTTTTGATTACTTATTTAACCTCCTTATTTGTACAAGAATACCTGATTTTACTAGAGTTACCTTATTGTGCTTGTCAGATATATTTCTTTTTATGTATTTTTTTTACAAATTGAAAGTTTATTGCAGCTCTGTGTAAAACAAGTCTATCAGCCTGGCTTTTCCAAGAGCATTTGATGACTTTGTGTCTCTGTGTCACATTTGGTAACTTTGCAATATTTAAAAATTTTTCATGATTATATATTGTTATGATCAGAGATCTCTGATGTTACTTTGTAATTGTTTTGGGGTGCTATGAGCTGTGTCCACAAAAGACAGGAAATTTAATTTGTAGATGTTGGGTTTTTAAGTTTTTATTTTAATTCTAGTTAGTTAACATACAGTATTATATTAGTTTGAGGTGTACAATATTATGATTCCACACTTCCAAACAACACCCAGTTTTTTTTCCCTTTGTTTGTTTTGTTTCTTAAATTCTACATATGAGTGAAATCATATGGTATTTGTCTTTCTCTGTCTTATTTCACTTAGCATTATACTCCCTAGCTCCCTCTATCTTATCGAAAATGGCAAGATTTCATTATTTTTATGCTGAATAATATTCCATATATAATATTCCATATATAATACATAATATTCCACATATCATATATAATATTCCATATATAATACATAATAAATATATAATATATTCCATACATTATATGGAATTACATATATATTTTTTATTCAGCATAAAAATATATGAGTGCGTATATGAATAATATATATAAAATATATATGCCTCTTCTTTATCCATCAGTCTATGGACATTTGGGCTACTTCCATATCTTGGCTATTGTAAACAATGCTGCTATAATTATAGGGGTACATATAGCTCCTTGAATTAGTGTTTTTGTATTCTTTGCTTAAATACCCAGTAGTGCAAATGCTGGATCTTAGGCTAGTTCTATTTTTAACTTTTTGACAAACAAAACTTCATATTGTTTTCCAGAGTGGCTGCCTCAGTTTGCATTTGCACCAACAGTGCATGAGTGTTCTTTTACTCTACATCTTTGCCAACACCTGTTGTTTCTTGTGTTGTTAATTTTAGCCTTTCTGACAGGTGTGAGGTGATACCGCATTGTAGTTTTGATTTGCATTTCCCTGATGGTAAGTGATGATGAACATCTTTTCATGTGTCTGTTGACCATCTGGATGTCTTCTTTGAAGAAATGTCTATGTCTTCTTCCCATTTTTAATTTTTAAAAAATGTTTATTTAGTTTTGAAAGAGAGAGACAGAGTGTGAGCAGGTGAGGGCCAGAGAGAGAGAGGGAGACACAGAATCCAAAGTAGGCTCCAGGCTCTGACCTGTCAGAACAGAGCCTGATGCAAGCCTCGAACCTACAAACTGTGAGATCATGACCTGAGCTGAAGTCAGACGCTTAACCTACTGAGCCACCCAGGTGCCCCACCCCTTCTGCCCATTTTAAAATTAGATTATTTGTTTTTTGGATGTTGCATTTTATAAGTTCTTTATACAGTTTGGATACTAACCCTTTATCACATATGTAATTTGCAACTATCTTCTCCCATTCCACAGGTTGCCTTTTAGTTTTGTTGTCTGTTTCCTTTGGTGGGCAGAAGCTTTTTATTCTCATGTAGTTGCAATGGTTTATTTTTTATTTTGTTTCCCTTGCCTCAGGGGGCTTACTGAAAAAAAGGTTGCTGCAGCTGATGTCAAAGAGGTTACTTCCTGTGTTCACGTCTATGATTTTTATTGTTTTAGGACTCGAATTTAAGTCTTTAATCCATTTTAAATTTGTTTTTATGTATGGTGTAAGAAAATGGTCCAGTTTCTTTCTCTTTCGTGTAGCTGAGCCATTTTCCCAATACCATTTGTTGAAGGGACTGTCCTTTTCCCATCAGATATTCTTTCCTGCTTTGTCAAAGATTAATTGACTATATAGATGTGGGTTTATTACTGGGTTTTCTATTCTGTTCTATTGATCTATATATCTATATTTGTACCAGTACCATATTGTTTTGATTACTACAGCTTTGTAATATAACTTGAAATGTGGAGTTGTGATGCCTCCAGCTTTTCTTTCTCTTTTTATGTTTATTTATTTATTTTGAGAGAGAGAGTGAGTGAGTGAGAGAGAGAGCACGTATACAGAAGTGGGTGAGGGGCAGAGAGAGAGGGAGAGAGAGACTCCCAAGTAGGCTCTGTGCTGTCAGCTCACAGCCTGATGCAGGGCTCAATCCCATGA
Source organism: Panthera tigris (assembly GCF_018350195.1). Lineage (NCBI taxonomy): Eukaryota > Metazoa > Chordata > Mammalia > Carnivora > Felidae > Panthera > Panthera tigris. Next base: position 16,362,743 of record NC_056675.1, read on the forward strand.
CCATGAGATCATGACCTGATCTGAACTCAAGAGTCAGATGCTTCACTGACTGAGCCACCCAAGTGGCCCTGCTTTTCTTTTTCAAGATTGCTTTGGGAATTTGGGGTCTTTTATGGTTCCATATAAAATTTAGAATTGTTTGTTTTAGTTCTGTGAAAAATGCTGTTGGTATTTTTTTAGGGATTTAGTTAAATGTGTAACTTGCTTTGGGTAGTATAGACATTTAGCAATATTTGTTCTTTTGATCCATGAGCATGACATATCTTTCCATTTCTTGGTGTCATCTTCAATTTCTTTCATCAGTGTAAATAGTTTTCAGAATACAGGTCTTTCACCTCTTTGTTTAGGTCTCTTACTAGCTATCTTATTGTGTTTGGTGCAATTGTACGTGGGATTGAGTCCTTAGTTTCTCTTTCTGTTCTGTAATGATAGCTTCATTGGGGCTATCTAGAAATGCAACAGATTTATGTATTGACTTTGTATTCTGCAACTTTACTAAATTCATTTATCAGTTTGTGCAGTTTTTTAATGGAGTCTTATGAGTTTTCTATATACCATCATGTTATCTTCCAATACTGAAAGTTTTACTTCTTCCTAATTTGTATGCCTTTTATTTCTTTTTGTTGTCTAATTGCTATGGTTAAGACTTCTAGTACTATGTTGAAAAAAGTTTGGGGATGGACATCTTTGTATTTTTCCTGTCCTTAGAGGATAACCTCTCCATTTTTAAATATCGCCTTTGATATTCACTGTGGGTTTTCCATATAAGGCCTTTACTATGTTGAGGTAAGCTTCCTCCAAACCTGCTTTGTTGAGGGTTTTTATCATGAATGGATGTTGTACTTTGTCAGATGGTTTTTCTTTGTCTATTGAAGTGATCATATGGTTCTTATCCTTTGTCCTATTTATGTGATGTATCACATTCTTTGATTTGTGAATATTGGATCACCCTTGCAACCCAGGTATAAATCCCACTTGATCATGGTGAATGATTTTTTAATGTATTGTTGAATTCTTTCTGCTAATATTTTGTTGAGAATTTTTGTAGCCTTATTCATCAGGGATATTTCCCTGTAGTTATTTTTTTTTTTAAAGGAAAACAACTTTTTTATTGAAGCATAGTTGAAACACAATGTTACATTAGTGTCAGGTGCACAACATAGTGATTTGACAAGTTTATACATTATGCTAGAGAAAAACAACTTTTGGGGTAAAAGAGAATCCCCATAAGACTAATAGATTTTTCAGCACAAAATTTGCAGGTCAGAGGAAAGTGGAATGACATATTCAAAATACTGAAAAAAACTCCTAACCAAGAATATATTCTGAATTGAAGGAGAGAGAAACAGTTTTCCAGGCAAGAAAAGCTGGAGTTTATCAGCACTAAACCAGCCTTACAGGAAGTATTAATGGGATTTTTTTTAAGTTGAAAAGAAAGGGTGTTAACTAACAACAAGAAAACACGTGAAAGAATAAATCTCACTAGAAAGGTGAATATATAGTAAATGTAGATTATTCACTTTTTAACATTTATTTTATTGTTTAAATTAATTAATTAATTTTTAAATTTATATCCAAGTTAGTTAGCATATAGTAAAATAATAATTTCAGAAGTAGATTCCTTAATGCTCCTTACCCATTTAGCCTATCCCCCCCTCACACAACCCCTCCAGAAACCCCCTATTTTGGCCCCTTCCTGTTTTTATATTATTTTTGCTTCACTTCCCTTATGTTCATCTGTTTTGTGTCTCAAATTACTTATATGAGGGAAGTCATATGATATTTGTCTTTCTCTGACTAATTTCACTTAGCATAATATCCTCTAATTCCATCCATGTAGTTGCAAATGGCAAGGTTTCATTCTTTTTGATTGCCAAGTAATACTCCATTGTCTGTGTGTGTGTGTGTGTGTGTGTGTGTGTGTGTGTGTATGTGTGTGTGTATCTATCTATCTATCTATCTATCTATCTATCTATCTATCTATCTTCTTTATCCATTCATCCGTCCATGGACATTTGGGCTCTTTCCATACTTTGGCTATTGTCGATGGTGCTGCTATAAACATTGGGGTGCATGTGCCCCTTCGAAACATCACATCTGTATCCCTTGGATAAATACCTAGTAGTGCAGTTGCTCGGTCATAGAGTAGTTCTATTTTTAACTATTTGAGGAACCTCCATACTGTTTTCCTGAGTGGCTGCACCAGCTTGCATTCCCACCAGCAATGCAAAAGAGATCCTCTTTCTCTGCATCCTCGCCAACATCTGTTGTTGCCTGAGTTGTTAATGTTAGCCATTCTGACAGGTGTGAGGTGGTATCTCATTGTGGTTTTGATTTGTATTTCTCTGATAATGAGTGATGTTGAGCATCTTTTCATGTGTTAGCTGGTCATCTGGATGTCTTCTTTGGAGAAGTGTCTATTTATGTCTTTTACCCATTTCTTCTCTGGATTATTTGAATTTTTTGAGTGCTGAGTTTGTAAGTTCTTTATAGATTTTTGGATACTAACCCTTTACCTGATATGTCATTTGATAATATCTTCTCCCGTTCTGTTGGTTGCGTTTTAGGTTTGCTGATGGTTTCCTTTGCTGTGCAAAAGCTTTTTATTTTGATGAGGTCCCAGTAGTTCAGTTTTCCTTTTCTTTCCCTAGCCTCTGGAGACATGCTGAGTAAGAAGTTGCTGTGACCAAGGTTAAAGAGGTTTTTGCCTGCTTTTCCCTCGAGGATTTTGATGGCTTTCTCTCTTACGTTTAGGTCTTTCATCCATTTTGAATTTATTTTTATGTAGGATGTAAGAAAGTGGTCCAGATTTATTTTTCTGTATGTTGCTGTCCAGTTTACCCAGCACCACTTGCTGAAGAGACTGTCTTTATCCCAATGGATATTCTATCCTGCTTTGTCAAAGATTAGTTGGCCATACGTTTGTGGGTCCATTTCTGGGTTCTGTATTCTGTTCCATTGATCTGAGTGTCTGTTCTTGTATCAGTACCATACTGTCTTGACGATTACAGCTTTGTAATACATCTTCAAGTCCTGGAGTGTGATGCCTCCAGCTTCGGTTTTATTTTTCAAGATTGCTTTGGCTATCCAGGGTCTATTCTGGTTCCATACAAATTTTAGGATTGTTTGCTCTAACTCTGTGAAGAATGCTGGTGTTATTTTGATAGATATTGCATTGACTATGTAGATTGCTTTGGGTAGTATCAACATTTTAACAACGTTTATTCTCCCTATCCAGGAGCATGGAATCTTTTTCCATTTTTTTGTGTCTTCTTCAATTTCTTTCATAAGCTTTCTATAGTTTTCAGTGCATAGATTTTTCATCTCTTTGGTTAGGTTTATTCCTAGGTATTTTATGGTTTTGATGCAATTGTTAATGGGATAGATTCCTTGATTTCTCTGTTGCTTCATTGTTGGTGTATAGGAATGCAACCGATTTCTGTGCATTGATTTTATATCCTGCAATTTTGCTGAATTCGTGGATCAGTTCAAGCAGTTTTTGGTGGAATCTTTTGGGTTTTCCATATAGAGTAGCATGTCATCTGTTAAGAGTGAAAATTTGGCTTCCTCCTGGCTGATCTGGATGCCTTTAATTCCTTTGTGTTGTCTGATTGCTGAGACTAAGACTTCCAATATTATGTTGAATAACAGTGGTAAGAGTGGACATCCCTGTCTTGTTCCTGACCCTTAGGGGAAAGCTGTCAGTTTTTCCCCATTAGGATGATATTAGCCATGGATCTTTCATACATGGCTTTTATGATCTTGAGGTATGATACTTCTATCCCTATTTTCTTGAGGGTTTTTTTATCAAGAAAGAATGCTATATTTTGTCAAATGCTTTATCTGGATATATTGAAAGGATCATGTGCTTCTTGTCCTTTTTTTTAAAATTGATGTGATGTATCATATTTATTGTTTTGTGGATATTGAACCAGCCCTGCATCCCATGTATAAACCCCACTTGGTCGTGGTGAATAATTCTTTTAATGTATTGTTGGATCCGGTTGGCTAGTATCTTGTTGAGGATTTTTGCATCCATGTTCATCAGGGAAATTGGTCTGTAGTTGTCCTTTTTAATGGGGGCTCTGTCTGGTTTTGGAATGAATGTAATTCTGGCTTCATAGAATGAGTTTGGAAGATTTCCTTTCATTTCTATTTTTTTGGAACAGCTTCAAAAGAATAGGTGTTAATTCTTCTTTAAATGTTTGGTAGAATTCCCCTGGAAAGCCATTCTGTCCTGCACTCTTCTTTGTTGGGAGATTTTTGAATATTATTTTGATTTCTTTGCTGGTTATGGGTCTGTTCAAATTTTCTCTTTCTTCTTGTTTTAGTTTTGGTAGGAATTTGTCCATTTCTTCCAGATTGCCCATTTTATTGGTGTATAATTGCTGATAATATTATCTTATTATTGTTTGTATTTCTGCAGAGTTGGTTGTGATCTCTTTCATTCTTGATTTTATTTATTTGGGTCTTTTCCTTCTCATTTTTTTGGGGTTGAACTGGCTAGGGGGTTATCAGTTGTGTTAATTCTTTCAAAGAACCAGCTCCTGGTTTTATTTATCTGTTCTATTGTTGTTGTTTTTTTTTAGTTTGTTTCTTTGGTTTTGATAGCATTGATTTATGTTCTAATCTTTTTTTTCTTGTCTTCTGCTGGTTTTAGGTTTTATTTGCTGTTCTTTTTCCAGCTCTTCTGGTGTAAGGTTAGGTTATGTATCTGAGACCTTTCTTCCTTCTTTAGGAAGGCCTGGATTGCTATATACTTCCCTCTTATGACAGCCATTGCTACATCCCAGAGGTTTGAGGCTGTGGTGTTATCATTTTCATTGGCTTCCATGTACTTTTTAATTCCCTCTTTGACTTCTTGGTTAGCCCATTCATTCTTTAGTAGGATGTTCTTTAGTCTCCAAGTATTTGCTATCTTCCCAAATTTTTTCCTGTGGGTGATTTCAAGTTTCATAGCATTGTGGTCTGAAAATATGCACGGTATGATCTTGATCTCTTTGTACTTGTTGAGGGCTGCTTTGTCTCCCAGTATGTGACCTATTCTGGAGAATGTTCCATGTGCACTGGAGAATAATTTGTATTTCACTGCTGTAGGATGAAATGTTCTGTATATATCTGTTAAGTCCATCTGGTTCAGTGTGTCATTCAAAGCCAAACAATGTCATTCATTGTTTCCTTGTTGATTTTCTGTTTAGATGATCTGTCCATTGCTGTAAGTGTGGTGTGAAGTCCCCTACGATTATGGTATTATTATCAATGAGTTTCTTTATGTTTGTGAATAATTGATTTATATATTTGGATGCTTTCACATTTGGAGCATAAATGTTTACAATTGATAGGTCTTCTTGGTGGATAGACCCATTAATTATGATATAATGCCCTTCTTCATCTCATGTTACAATCTTTTTTTTAAACGTTTATTTATTTTTGAGACAGAGAGAGACAGAGCATGAATGGGGGAGGGGAAGAGAGAGAAGGAGACACAGAATCTGAAACAGGCTCCAGGCTCTGAGCCATCAGCCCAGAGCCCGACGTGGGGCTCGAACTCACAGACCGCGAGATCGTGACCTGAGCTGAAGGCAGACACTTAACCGACTGAGCCACCCAGGCGCCCCTCATGTTACAGTCTTTGTTTTAAAATCTAGATTGCCTGATATAAGTATGGCCACTCCAGATTTCTTTTGTTGACCATTAGCATGATAGATGGTTCTCCATCCCCTTATTTTCAATCTGAAGCTGTTTTTAGGTCTAACATGGGTATCTTGTAAACAGCATATAGATGGATATTGTTTTCTTATCCATTCTGTTACCCTATGTCTTTTGATTGGAGCATTGAGTCCATTGACATTTAGAGTGAGTACTGAAAGATATGAATTTATACCATTATTTTGCCTGTAGAGTTGATGTTCCTGGTGGTATTCTCTGGTCATTTCTAGTATTTGCTGCTTTTGGTAATTTTTTTTTCATTTTTTTCTCCCCTCTGAGAGTCCCCCTTAAAATTTCTGGCCAGGCTGGTTTAATGGTCACAAACTCTAATTTTTGTTTGTCTGGGAAAATTTTTATCTCTCCTTCTATTTTGAATGACAGCCTTGCTGGATAAAGAATTCTTGGCTGCATGTTTTTCTGATTTAGCACATCGAATATATACTGCCACTCCTTTCTGGCCTGCCAAGTTTCTGTGGATAGGTCTGCTGCAAACCTGATATGTCTTCCCTTGTAGGTTAAGGACTTTTTTTCCCTTGCTGCTTTCATGATTCTCTCCTTGCCTGAGTATTTTGTGAATTTGACTATGACATGCCTTGTTGATGGTCAGTTTTTGTTGAATCTAATGGGAGTTCTCTGTGCTTCCTGGATTTTCATGTGTATGTCTTTCCCCAAGTTAAAAAGTTTTCTGCTATGATTTGCTCATGTAAACCTTCTACCCCTATTTCTCTCTCTTCATCTTCTGGAGCCCTTATGAGTCTGATGTTACTCATTTTTAATGAGTCACTGAGATCTCTAATTCTTATTTCGTTCTCATTTGCATTAGTCTCCCTCTTTTTTTCTGTTTCAGTATTCTCCATAAGTTTGTCCTCTGTATTGCTGATTCGTTCCTTTGTTTCATCCATCCTTGCCACTGTGGTGTCCATTCGAGATTACAGCTCAGTTATAGCAGTATAATTTTATTTTCATCCTGACTAGATTTTACTTCTTTTTTTTTCCACAGAAAGGGATTCTAGTCTGTTTTAAACCCCAGATAGTATTTTTATTATCGTGATTCTAAACTCTGTTTCAGACATCTTGCTTGCATGTGTGTTGATGAAGTCCCTGGCTGTCGTTTATTCCTGTTCTTTCTTTTGGGGTAAATTTCTTCCTTTCATCATTTTGAAGGAAAAAAGGAATTAATAAATTAAAAAAATTAAAATTAAAATTAAAAAATTAAAAACAACACAAAGAAATCAAATAAAGGATGATAGATCCTACGTATGTTTTGGTCTTGTTGAAAAATACTTGATAGATCAGAGAAAAAAGGGGAAAAAAAAAGAAAAGAAAAAAGAGGACAAAAAAGGAAATAGGTTGAAATTTTGAAAAAATGGATACAATAAAATAAATAAAGTGAAATGATGGAAGTAAAATAGAATTTAAAAAATTTACAAAAAGGTAAAAAATATAGTAGGAAAAAATTAAAAGTCTTTTTAAAAATATGGAAAATAAAAATAGTGTCTCTTTCTATATACAAGAATAAGAAAGAAAAGAAAAAGAAAAAGAAATTGAATAGATGAACCAGTGAACAGAATCAAGTACAATTGAAATTACATCCAGTTTCCCCTAGAGGACAAACTATGAAGCACTTTATAGTCTGTAAACTAAGCAGGTGGAGAGACTTCTGTTCCTCAAGAGGGCAGTTGGCCCAGTTGTGCAGGGCTTAATGTAATGGCTCCGTTCTCCACTAGATGGCGTTGCTTAGCTTACTGGGGTGGATTGTTGTGGCACTTGTGGGTGTGTATGTGAATATGCCAGAGGGTGAAAATGGAGTCACCCAGCTACCCAGTGTCTCTTACCAGAACTCTGTGCTCTCCCCAACCTGCAATCAAGCACGTCTCCTTTGTCTCTGGCTTCCATCCACCACCTGCTTCTACACTGTCTGTGACAAAGCCATCAGGCTGCCAGGTGGCACCTCCATCCTGAGTTTTATCTCAATGGGTCTGTTTCCCAACCCCTCACTTCTGAGGGACTGCAGCTTTGACTCACTCTGACCCTCTGGGGGAGGGTCTTGCTGAGCAATGGCCAGGTGCTGGTCTGTCCCCAGGAATGTTCATGAGCCTGTGCCACTGCCTCTGCCCAGCAACTGTGGCCAGGTGCCAGCCCGCCCCAGAATAAGTTCATGTGATCATGTAGCAACAGTGTTTCAAGGATTATGGCAAATCACAACACACATCTGGCACCAGACTTCACCCTTAATGTCCTTGCTCCAACACCGGCAAATGTGGCCATTCTTTGGGTCCACTGGGACCTTTTTCTTTGTGGAAGCTGCACTGCTGCAAATGTCCTCCCAGCAGGGAACTGCCTCTCCCTGTGTGGCCCAAGGACCCCTTGGACCTCTCTTTCTGCTCCTGGGGATTTGTCTTTCCCCCCAGAGCACCACCAGGTATCGACCTGCAGAGTTTCAGACTCTGTGCTCCCCCTGTTTATAGAGTCTTAATGGAATTTAAACCCTCTATTTTCTCCTTTCTCCCTTTTTTTTTCAGTCCCTTGTGGCTGTTTCCACTCTCCCTTTTTCTCTCCAGCTACTTTCCAGGTGTGCTTTGCCCATACTCTCCTCCTGCCCCCATTTTCATCTCTCCACAAGCAAAAACAGCTCCCTGCTCTCTGCAGCTTTTCTCTACCCCAGTTCACCTCTCTGCGCCACATACCTGCTGAGTTCTATGGTTCAGGTTGTGCATATTGTTGTGTTAATCCTCAAATCAGTTTTCTAGGTGTGCAAGAAGGTTTAGTGTTGATCTGGCTGCATTTAAGAGATGAGAGACAAAAAAAAAACCTTCCATGCTCTTCTGCTGTCTTGGCCCCTCCCTTGTAGTTTTCTTCTTTAGTGGAGTCTTTATTTGATTTTGGTATCAGGCTAATGTTGGCCTCAGAGAATGAGTTTGGAGGTTTTCCTTTCTGTTATATTTTTGGAATAGTTCGAGAATAATAGGTACTAACTCTTTAAATGTTTGGTAGAATTCTCCTGGGAACCCATTTGGCCCTGAAGTTTAGTTTGCTGGGAGTTTTCTGATTACTATTGCAATTTCTTTGCTGGTTATATGTCTGTTCAAATTTTCTATTCTTTCCTGTTTCAGTGGTGGTAGATTATATGTTTCTAGTAATTTATACATTTCTTCCAGGTTGTCCAATTTGTTGGCATATAATGTTTCATAGTATTCTCTGATTATTGTATTTATGTGGTGTTGGTTGTTATTTCTTCCTTTTCATTTGTGATTTTATTTGGGTCCTTTCTCTTTTCTTTATGATAGGTCTGGCTAGGGGTTTATCAATTTTATTAAATTTTTCAATGAACCAGCTCCTGGTTTCATTGATCTGTTTAAAATTTTTTAAGTTTGTATATCATTTATTTTTGTTCTAATCTTTAGTATTTCCCTACTTCTGGCTTTAGGATTCATTTGTTGTCCTTTGGCTAGCTCCTTTAGGTGTAAGGTTTGGTTGTTTATTTGAGATTTTTCTTGCTTCTTAAGGTAGCCTTATATTGCCATATACTTTCCTCTTAGGACTGCTTTTGCTGCATCCCAAAATTTTGGACCATGGTGTTTTCATTTTCATTTGTTCCCATGTATTTCCTTCTTTACTCTTTGATTTCCTGTTTCATCCATTCATTATTTAGTAGCATGTTGTTTATCCTCCATGTATTTGGGCTCTTTCCAGATTTTTTTTGTTGGGTTGACTTCACATTTTATAGTGTTGTGGTCAGAAAAGATGCAATGTATGATTTCAATGTTTTTGTATTTGTTGAGGCCCGATTTCTGACCTAATATGTGACCTATTCTGGAGAATGTTCCATGTTCACTTGACAAGAATGTGTATCCTGCTATTTTAAAATGGCATGTTCTGAATATATCTGTGAAGTCCATCTGGTCCAGTGTGTCATTCAAAGCCATTGTTTCCTTATTGATTTTCTGTTTACATGATCTGTCCATTGGTAAGTGGAGTGTTTAAGTCTGCTATGATTTTGGTATTATTATTGATTAGTTCCTTTATGTTTATTACACATATATATTTGAGTGTTACCATGTCAGGTGCATAAATATTTATAATTGTTATATCTCCTTGTTGGATTATACCTTTTATGATTATATAGTGCCCTTTCTTGTGTCTTGTTACAGTATGTTTTAAAATCTAGTGTGTCCAATGTAAGTATTACTACTCTGACTTTCTTTTGACATCCATCTGCATGATAAATATTTCTTTCTCCCCTCATTTTCAGTCTGCAGGTGACTTTAGGTATAAAATGAATCTCTTGTAGGCAGCATATAGATGAGTCTTTTTTTTTTTTTTAAATACACTCTCACACTCTATGTCTCTTGATTGGAGCATTTAATCCATTTGCTTTCAAAGTAATTATTGATAGATAAGTATTTAGTGCCATTTTATTACTTGTCATTGTGTCTGGAGATTTTTTTCTGACCCTTTCTTGTCTTTTCCACCTTTTATGATCCATTCTTGGCTGCGGATTTTACCCATTCAGCACTTTGAATGTATCATGCCACTCCCTTCTGGCTTGTAAAGTTTCTGCTGGAAAATTTCCTGCTAGTCTTATGGACTTTTTCTTGTTAGTTACTGTTTTCTTTTGTCTTGCTTCTTTAAATTTGTTCTTTATCATTGTATTTTGCCAATTTAATTACAATAGGTTTTGCTTCTGGTCTGGTTTTGTTGATTTTCATGACAGTTCTCTGTGCCTCTTTGATCTGGAGAGGTGTATTTTTTTCCCCACATTAGGGGAGCTTTCAACTATTATTTCTTCAAATAAATTTTCTGCCTCCCTTTGTCTCTTCTGCTTTTGGAATTCCTATACTGTGGATGTTATTATGTTTGGTGGAGTCACTGAGTTTCCTGAGTCTATTCTCCTTTTGCATAATTCTTTTTCTCTCTTTTGTTCAGCTTGGTTACTTTCCATTACTCTATCTTCTAGGTCACTAATTTGTTCCTCTGCTTCTTTCATCCTGCTGTTCATTCCATTAAGCATGTTTCTTATTTAGTTTATTGTGTCCTTTATTTCTTCTCTTTGTTCCTTATATCTTTGTTAAGAGTTTTACTCATGTATTGCACTCTTTTCTCAATTCCAGTGAATCCTCGTGATCATTACTTTAAATTCTCTATCAGTCATGTTCTTTTTATCTGTCCCACTTTGATTTTGCTGTTGCCTTGTCCTATTCTTTCAGTTGGGTAAATTTATTTGTCTCCTGATTTTGTCTGCCTCTCTGTGTCTGTTTGTGTGTGTTAAGAATGTCAGTTATGTCTTCTGCTCTTGAAAGTAGTGACTTTATGAAGAAGAGGTCCCGGAGTGGTTTGCTGTGCAGTGTCTCCTATGCACCAGAACCTGGTACTTCGGGAGAATTATCCTTTGTGTGTTGCTTACATCCTGCTTTTGTGTGTGAACAACTCTTCCTTTCAGTTCAGTCATCTTCACTGACTCTCTGCCTATTGTGGACTGTATTTATTCTCTGTGGCATTAGTGGGACCGAGACAGGGCAGCTCTTAAGGGTTCTGCCTGCTGGGGAACTTGGGGGTGGGGCGGCAGTTTTAGCAAATTTGCCTGGTGCCACTAGTCCTATGCTGGATCCCTCAAAGTGCTGGGGCATTGGGGGGCTGGGCATTAGGGTGGGAAGTTGTGTGAGACTGGGCACAGCATATGGTGATATTTGGACATGGCTTGGTCAGGTGTGCCGTGGTGGATGTGCACCCAGTAGCTGGGCAGGGCTTGTATGCAGCTTGACAAAATTTTCCCTGGGCCCAGGGCTGAGGCTAGCAGGCTTGGAGTGTGAGTGTCCTCAGGAGAACTTGTGGGCATGGCACATTGCTAGCAAGTTATTTAGCTAGTGTCTGTGCAGCCTGGCCTCCTGCAGATGGCCCTATGTTTATGTTGGGGGCTGGGGAAGGCAAGTGGCACCTGCCATCTCCTTTGTCTTTGGTGAAGTCCCCTAACATGCTCTGAATAAATATAAACAGCTGTGTCTCCTGTTTGCCCCTGGTGTATAAATTGCCATTTTTTATGTTGCTTCTATGCACAGGCTGCTGTCTCTTTACAGGCAATGACACAGCTATCACTAGCCCTCTGGGCTCGCCCAGTGCTGAGCCAGCCAGCAGTTAAAGGTCCAGGTTCCAAGTTCCACTGGTTACACAAACTCAAGAATTCAACCCCTCTGGTTTTTAAAGCCGAACTTTATGGGGATTTGTCTTCCCTGTGTGAACTCCCTGGTGCAAGGGCCTACTTATCTACCCTTCTGCATATGCAGCTCCCTTCCTCCTGTGGGAAGTCTCCCTCCATCATTCTGGCCTGCCTAACCTTTCAGATGCAGCCTCTTCTCTGTATTTAGTTGTGGAGTTTGTTCTGCCAATCTTTGGATCACTCTCTGGTTTATTGACTTGGATGTAGATGATATCTATTTGTAAACATGGGATGTAGTGAGCTCAGGGTCCTCCTACTATGTCATCTTCCCAAGCTCCCCCATATTAGCTATTTATTAAGTGGTGAAAAGACAGACTATAGATGTTATTAATCTTTTATACTAATATGTTGAAATAACCTTTTTTTCCCCAGCTACCAACCTATAGTTGAATATGTAGATGCTCAATTTGAGGCCTATCTTCAAGAAGAATTGAAAATTAAACGTTCCTTCATTGACTACCATGATTCCCGTATACATGTGTGCCTTTACTTCATTTCACCTACAGGACATTCTTTGAAGTCCATTGATCTATTAACTATGAAGAACATTGACAATAAGGTGTGTTAGGTAAATCTATTAACCTGTCAGGATTTGATAATTATTTTATGATAATATATAATTTGAAGGTATTTGCATACAAGAATTTATTATTATTATTATTATTATTTTCAACGTTTTTTATTTATTTTTGGGACAGAGAGAGACAGAGCATGAACGGGGGAGGGGCAGAGAGAGAGGGAGACACAGAATCGGAAACAGGCTCCAGGCTCCGAGCCATCAGCCCAGAGCCTGACGCGGGGCTCGAACTCACGGACCGCGAGATCGTGACCTGGCTGAAGTCGGACACTTAACCGACTGCGCCACCCAGGCGCCCCAAGAATTTATTATTTTTTAATATGTTTAATATATTTAAAATATGTTTAAAATGTTAAAAGGGATAGCATTACAACATGCCACAAACTTAGTAGTTTAAACAACAGAAGTTAATTTTCTCACAGTAATGGAAAGTAGAAGTCCATGATGAAGATGCTGCCAACATTGTTTTCTTCTGCAATCTTTTTTATTGAGTGGTAGACCATCACCTTCCCACTGTATCTTCACATGATCTGTACTCTGTGCACGTATCTGATGTCTTTTTGTTGTATGTCTATGTTTCCTCTTCTTTTAAGGATACCAGTTACATTGTATTAGCCCCTATTCTAATGGCTTTATTTTAACTTAATCACCTCTTTCAAGATTCTCCAAATACAGTCTTGTTCTGAGATATTGGGTGTTAGGAACTCAACATATGCATTAAGGGAGGAATGATACATTCAGCCCATAATAGCATTTGATAAATTTCAACCTTAGTTTGCTTTACAGATAAATTTAATTAAGTATCTGTTAGGAAAATAAGATACAGGTTAAAAAATATTTTTAAAAAACTTACAGGTTTTTTTTTGTGATTAAAGATCATACAGATTGTGGTAATTTGCCTGTATTTGTAAATTTGAATTTATTCTATTGTACTATAAAACAATCCCATTAACATTTACTTGACACCATTGATTGTGTAAAACATGAAGTTTTTATGATCCTGGCTAGTGATCCTATCAGAGGGATTCAGAATGCAATATGTTCATGTATATTTTTTCCAATAGAAGGTAAATATACATATGAAAGAAACTTCTATTTAATGAGATTCTTTTCTGTACTTTATGAAGTTGAAGAGAGAATAACTTTTAAAATTTGGTTTCTTTTTATCAAAGAAGGCCTGACTTTTGCTTCAAACTAGAAAGAAATTTTGTACCTAATCATATATGTCACCAAGTTGTTGGAAGAAGTTAGATTTTTACTTAAAATCAAGAGCTGACCTAATTTCTTTATTATTAGTGTATTCAATAGCCTGAGGCACAAAGTTTTATTTTTAATCTTATGGGTAGCTGTTATCATCAAAGAATTTCCAGATACAGAAAATTGCTATTTTTTTCTGCAAGGACATTACATAAAGGGGTGGATAACCATGCCTATGTGTCTGTTGTCTTCTAGGTTGCTCAGTTCCCTTCTGCAATAAGTGACTTTCATTCCTCAAATCTGAACACCTAACAAATTAACATGGAAAATTTCCACTTGTTATGTGTTAAGGATTTACTATCATTAGAGGATAGCTTTCTCAGCAGTATAATCCAAGATATTTATGTTAGACTTGAATCTATCTTAGTAGCTGTCTGCTTTTTACTGTGGAAACTATTATTTAAGTTTTGAAAGCTAGATAAAAATTTGAACATCAGTGTTATATTGAAGCCCTAGATTTGTACAAGGATTTTTTAAAATGTATTTTGAAGAATCTAAAACAAAAGCAAAATACATAGAACTGATTCTTATGCATTCACACTATATCACAAGCCTTGACATTATGTAGCTATGATTTAATAAAATATCTTAGTTTAACAGTAATAAAACATATTTTAGAATTTTGCATATTTTTACTTTCTGCAAAGTTTAATTATTAAGATATAAATGCATGGAGACAGGAGGGATCATGTTGTAGAACTATGAAGAAAAGTTTATGAGTAAAATTTCAACCTCAAATATGCAATATGGAAATAGTGCCTTTTTACAAAATATGAATGAAGAGTTTTGTGAGCAAGATATTACACAAATGTATACATACATTCAGCCTTTAGAGTATGGTAACAATAAAAGTCTATTATTTTTACATGGTCTTTGGAAAACAGAAGCAAATATATCTGCAAAGACATGTAGGTAGATCAAGGATCTGTGAAAATGGGACATTGATTAAGATGAATTTATGAAGAAGGTGATGCAAATGAATGACAGGTAGATGGACAAAATAAATCTCATATATAGTGTGATGAAAGGTCTCTTCTGTCTTTTAGCACTCAATTTAATAAGAAATCAAATTGATAATGAGTTAAATAGACTATTTCATTATACCACTTACGTTTTACTAACTCCAAATGTGTTGAAAGTATAAGAAAGTTTGAGAAAAAAAGTTTGAAACTTTTAAACCTGAATTCTGAGAAAAGATTCATCTTCAAAAGTACTGATGATTTTGGGAAGCAATTTTGTGATGAAGGTATGGTAGCCACTGATTATCTAGTTGTAAAAATTTATTGTCAGAGTGAGGTTTTGACTGTAAAAATTCCAAGATTAACAACAAATCCTCAATGGTGAGATTTTATTTGCTTCTTTATTTACAGGTGAACATTATACCATTGATTGCCAAAGCAGATACAATTTCTAAAAACGACTTACAGAAATTCAAGTGTAAAATAGTGAGTGAATTGGTTAGTAATGGCATCCAGATATATCAGTTCCCAACAGATGATGAAACTACTGCTCAGGTGAATTCCTCAATGAATGTAAGCTTCTAACTATTGAATATCATTTCTATTTTGTGTGGGAATAAAAATATAATTTATAAGTAACAATATTAGTAATAAATTGTCACTCATATCTGACAGAGAGACTTTAAATAAGGCATTTCCCCCCAAAATTTATTGTGGGAAACCTTGCCTTGTCTTCCCTTCCCCTCCCGTCTTCCCTTCCCCTCTCCTCCCTCTTTCCTTCCTTTCCCTTCTTTTCCCTTCCCTTCCCTTCCCTTCCCTTCCCTTCCCTTCCCTTCCCTTCTTCTCTTCTCCCACCTGTCAGACCTCGCCACCAATGCTAAGCAACTACTAATCAACTCTCTATGTAGATTTTTTTGTTATGGAATTAGCATATGAATAAATTTAATAATATTTGGTCTCTTCGTGTACATATTGGTTATTAGTATATCTTCCCATGAGAAATGTTTGCTTATATCCTTTTTACAAGGATTGGAAAATGGAAAAAACATCCATTTTTTAATTGAGGTTTTGTCTTTTTTATCATTGAATTGTAAGTTTTTTTAATATATTCTGGATACAAGTTCCTTATGAGAAATATGGCTTGCAAGTACTTTCTTCCAAGCTGTTGGTCATTTCCTCATTTTCTTTTTGCTATCATTTGAAACACAAAAGGTTTAATTTTGATGAAGTCCAATTTATCTATTTGTGTTATTGTTACTTGTATCTTTGGTGTCATATCTAAGAATATTTTGCAAAATCCAAGGTAATAAGTATTTACCTTCTTCTAAGAGTTTAAAAATTATGGTAAAATACACATAGCATGAAAATTACCATCTTAAATATTCTACACTGTACAGTGGAGTTGTATTATACATTCACATTTTTGTGCTCCCATCACCATTATCTATTTACAGAACCCGTTTCATCTTGTAAAACTGAAGCCCTGTATCTAAGAAACAGTAACTCCACATTACCCTTCCCTTTAGCCCCTGGAAACCACCATTGTACTTTCTATCTATAAATTTGACTACTCAAGTTACTTCCTGAAAGCACAATTATACAATATGTGTCCTTTAATGGATGTACAAATAACTCTTTGAATTACTTTGAATATATTCCAAGAAGTGGAATTGTTAGATTTTATGGTAATTATATGTTTAATTTTTTTTGAAGAACTGTCATACTGTTTTCATAGTGTCTGCACTATTTTTCATTATCAACTATAGTGTGTAAGTTTCTCTACATCCTAACCAATGCTTGTTATTTTCTATTTTTTTAAATAGCTAATCTTAATGGATATGAAGTGGCATCTCATTGTAGTTTTGATTTGAATTTTCCTAATGATTATGTATGTTAAGCATCTTTTATTGTGCTTTTGGTATTTGTATACTTTCAGTGGAGAAATATGTACATTTCCATTCTATTTAGTTGTCTAATTTGTTGGTGTTCAGTTGTTCATAATATTCATTTATAATTATTTTTATTTCTGAAATGTTGGTAGTAATGTGTCTCTTTCATTTCTGATTCTAATAATTTGAATCTCCTTTTTTACCTTGGTTGATAGAGCTAAAGTTTGGTCAATTTTGTTGTTTTTTTCCCCAAAGAACCCACTTTAAATTTCTTTGATTTTCCTATATTTTATTATTCCTTATGTCATTAATTCCCAATGTAACCAGTATTATTTTCTTCCTTCTGTCTGCTTTAGGTTTAGCTCTTTCTTCTTTTGTAAGTGTCTTAAAATGAATGGTTAATTTGTGGATTTGACATCTATCTTCTTTCTTTATAGGGATTTATGGCTATAAATTTCCATCTAGTCATTGCTTTGGCTACCTCACACAATTTTTTTAGTATTTTTATTGTATTTTATTATTATTTTTATTAAGTTTTTATTTTAATTTCAGCATATTTAACATATAATGTTATATTAGCTTCAGGTGTACAATATAGTGATTCAACAACTCCGTTCATCACCCAGGGCTCATCAGGACAAGTGTACTCCTTCATCCCCATCGCCTATTTAACCCATCCACTACCCAACTCTCCTCTGGTAACCATCAGTTTGTTCTCTATAATTAAGAGTCTCCTTCTTGGTTTCTTCCTCCCTCCCTCTTTTTTCCTTTTGCTCGTTTGTTTTGTTTCTTAAATTTCACATTAATGAAATCATATGGTATTTGTCTTTCTCTGATTTATTTCACTTCTCATTATACTCTCTAGCTCCATCCATGTTATTGCAAATGGCAAGATTTCATTCTTTTTTATGCCTGAAAATATTCCATTGTATATATGTATATATGTGTATATGTATATCTCTATCATTTACCTATCATCTATCTATTGTCTACATATCTATCACTTGCTCTTTATTCATCAATCGATGGACACTTGGGCTTCTTTCAAATCTTGACTATTGTAAACAATGCTGCTATAAACATTGGGGTGCATATATCTCTTTGAATTAGTATTTTAGTATTCCTTGAGTAAATACCTTGTAGTATGATTACTGATAAGTGTGATTAACTTTTTGAGGAACCTCTATACCATTTTCCACTGTGGTTGAATCACTGCATTCTCACCAAACAGTGCACAAGTATTCCTTTTTTTCCACATTCTTGCCAACACTTGTTTCTGACAGGTGTGAGATAATATACCATTGTAGTTTCGATTTGCACTTCCCTGATGAATGATGTTGAGCATCTTTTCATGTGTCTGTTGACTATCTGGGTGTTCTCTTTGGAGAAATGACTGTTCATATATTCTGTCCATTTTTAATTAGATTATTTGTTTTCTTGGGTGTTGAGTTTTATAAGTCCTTTATATAATTTGGATACTAACCCTTTAGCAGATATGTCATTTGCAAATATCTTCTCCAATTCTGTAGCTTGGCTTTTAGTTTTATTGTTTTCTTTCCTGTACAGAAGCTTTTTATTTTTTAATTTTTATTTTATTAAAAACTTGTTTTTAATGTTTATTTTTGAGAGAGAGAGAGAGAGAGAGAGAGAGAGAGAAAACGAGCAGGGGAAGGGCAGATAGAGGGAGACACATAATCTGAAGCAGTCTCCAGGGTTGAGTTGTCAGGGTAGAACCCCACGCAGGGCTCAAACTCACAGACTGCAAGATCATGACCTGAGCCAAAGTCAATAGCTTAATCGACTAAGCCATCCAGGTGCCCCTGCAGAAATTTTTTATTGTGATGTAGTCCTACTAGATTATTTTTGCTTTTATTTCCCTTGCTTCAGAGGACATATCTAGACAAATGTTGCTATGGCCCATGTCAGAGAAATTATTGTCTATGCTGCCTTGTTTTATGGTTTCAGGTCTCACGTTTAAATCTTTAGTCCATTTTGGGGCACCTGGGTGGCTCAGTTGGTTAAATGGCTGACTTCAGCTCAGGTCATAATCTCATGGTCCGTAATTTCGAGCCCTATGTTGGGCTCTGTGTTGACAGCTCGGAGCCTGGAGCCAGCTTTGGATTCTGTGTCTCCCTCTTTCTCTGCTCCTCTGCTGCTTGTGCTCCGTCAGTCTCTGTCTCTCAAAAAAATGTTTAAAACATTTTTTTAAATCTTTAGTCCATTTTGAATTTATTTTTATGCATGGTGTAAGAAAGTGGACCAGTATCATTCTTTTGCATATAGCTGTTCACTTTTCCAAACACCAGTTGCTAAAGAGACTATCGTTTCTTTTTGTGTGTGTGTGCTATTTATTTATATTAAATTTTTATTTTAAATTTACATCCAAAGTAGTTAGCATATAGTGCAACAATGATTTCAGGAGTAGATTCCTTAGTGCCCCTCCGTTTAGCCCATACCCCCTCCAGTAACCCTCTGTTTGTTTTCCATATTTAAGAGTCTCTTATGTTTTGTCCCCCTCCCTGTTTTTATACTGTTTTTGTTTCCCTTCCCTTATGTTCATCTGTTCTGTGTCTTAAAGTCCTCATATGAGTGAAGTCATAGATATTTTGCTAATTTTGC
The DNA here is from genome assembly GCF_018350195.1 of Panthera tigris. Classification (NCBI taxonomy): domain Eukaryota; kingdom Metazoa; phylum Chordata; class Mammalia; order Carnivora; family Felidae; genus Panthera; species Panthera tigris. Next base: position 16,381,967 of record NC_056675.1, read on the forward strand.
TTGGTATAATACCCTCCAGTTCCATCCATGTAGTTTCAAATGGCAAGATTTCATTCTTTTTGATTGCCAAGTAATACTCCATTGTGTGTGTGTGTGTGTGTGTGTGTGTGTGTGTGTGTGTATACATATATATATCACATCTTCTTTATCCATTCATCTATCGATGGACATTTAGGCTCTTTGCATACTTTCGCTATTGTTGATAGTGCTGCTATAAACATGGGGGTGCACGTGTTCCTTTGAAACAGCACACCTGTATCCCTTAGATAAATACCTAGTAGTGCAATTGCTGGGTCGTAGGGTAATTCTTTTTTCAGTTTTTTGAGGAACCTCCATACTGTTTTCCAGAGTGGCTGCACCAGCTTGCATTCCCACCAACAATGCAAAAGAGATCCTCTTTCTCTGCATCCTTGCCAAATCTGTTGTTGCCTGAGTTGTTAATGTCAGCCATTCTGACAGGTTCCCTGATGATGAGTGACGTGGAGCATTTTCTTATGTGTTGGTTGGCCATCTGGATGTCTTCTTTGGAGAATTGACTATTCATGTCTTTTGCCCATTTCTTCAGTGGACCATTTGTTTTTTGGGTGTTAAATTTGAGAAGTTCTTTATAGATTTGGGATACTAACCCTTTAGCTGATACATTGTTTGCAAATATCTTCTCCCATTCTGTCAGTTGCCTTTTAGTTTTGCAGATTGTTTCCTTTGCTGTGCAGAAGCTTTTTATTTTCATGAGGTCCCAGTAGTTCATTTTTGCTTTTGTTTCCCTTGCCTCCGGAGATGTATTGACTAAGAAGTTGCTATTGCCAAGGTCAAAGAGGTTTTTGCCTGCTTTCTCCTCAAGGATTTTGATGGCTTCCAGTCTTACATTGAGGTCTTTCATCCATTTTGAGTTTATTTTTGTGTGTAGTGTGAGAAGGTGGTCCAGGTTCATTATTCTGTATGCCGCTGTCCAGTTTTCCCAGCACCACTTGCTGAAGAGACTGTCTTTATTCCATTGGATATTCCTTCCTGCTTTGTTAAAGATTAGTTGGCCATACGTTTGTGGGTCCATTTCTGGGTTCTCTATTCCATCCCATTGGTCTGAGTGTCTGTTCTCGTGCCAGTACCATACTGTCTTGATGATTACAGCTTTGTAATACAGCTTGAAGTCCAGGATTGTGATGCCTCCTGCTTTGGTTTTCTTTTTCAAGATTGCTTTGGCTATTCAGGGTCTTTTCTGGTTCCATACAAATTTTAGGATTGTTTGTTCTAGCTCTGTGAAGAATGCTGGTGTTGTTTTGATAGGGATTACATTGAATATGTAGATTGCTTTGGGTAGTATTGACATTTTAACAATACTTGTTCTTCCTATCCAGGAGCATGGAATCTTTTTCCATTTTTTTGTGTCTTCTTCAACTTCTTTCATAAGGTTTCTATAGCTAAATGGTAAGGGGCATTAAGGAATCTACTGAAATCATTGTTGCAGTATATGCTAACTTGAATGTAAATTAAAAAAATAAATTAAAAAATAAAAGTAAACTAAAAACAAAACAAAACAAAACAAAGAATACACTAATACAAAAAAAATTCTATTTTTTTCTACTTCAATTTTTTGTAGGTTCTATTTTCTAGGAATTTATCCATTTCTTCTAGTTTGTCCATTTTTTTTGCCAATTCACTTTCATAACATTCTTTTACAATTTTATTTCTGTGGTGTTGGTTGTTATTTCTCCTCTCTCATTTGTAATTTTATTTGGGTTCTCTTTGTTTCTCTTTCTCTCTCTCTCTCTGTCTTTCTCTCATGAATCTGGCTACAGGTTTATCAATTTTGTTGACTTTTTCAAAGAACCGTCTCCTAGTTTCATTGATATGTTCTTTTTCTTTTTCCTTTTTTAAAAGTTTTTATATCATTTATTTCTGATCTAATCTTTATTATTTATTTTCTTATGCTGTTTTTTTTTCTTTTTCTGGCCCCTGTAGGTGTAAAGTTAAGTTGTTTATTTCAGATTTTTCTTGCTTCTTGAGGTGGGTCTTATATTAGTATTCACTTCTCTCTTAAAACTGCTTTACTCACATCCCAAAGATTTGGGGTCATTGTGTTCTTATTTTCATTTTTCTTCATATATTCTTTAATTTTGTCTTTGATTTCCTGTTTGACTCATTTATTTTATAGTGGCATATTATTTAACCTCCATGTATTTGTGGTTTTTCTAGATTTTTCTTGTGGTTGACTTCTAGTTTCACAGAGTTGTGGTCAAAAAAGATGTACAATAGGACTTGGCTCTTTTTGATATGTTGAGGTTTTTGCTTTGGCTTAATATGTGATCTCTTCTGGAGAATATGTGTACACTTGAAAAGACTGTGTATTCTGTTTTAAGATGGAATGTTCTGAATATACTGTTAAATATGTCTGTTTCAGTGTGTGATTGTTTCCTTGTCGGTTTTCTGTTTAGATAGTTTATTCATTAATGTTAAGTGTTAAAGGCAACTGGAATAATTGTATAATTATCAATTAGTTTCTTTTTATTTTTTATTAACTGTTTTATACATTTATGTGTTTTCTTGTTGGGTGCATAAATATTTCCAATTCTGATATCTTCTTGTTTGTCTCTTGTTACTGTCTTTGTTTTAAAGTCTATTTTGTCTGATACAAATATGCTACTGTGGCTTTCTTTCAACATTCATTTGCATGATAGATGTTTCTTTATCTCCTCACTTTCAATCTGCTGGTGTCTTTAGGTCTAAAATGAGTATGCTCTTGTAGGTCTACAAGTGTGCTCTTGTAGGCAGCATATAGATGGATCTTGTTTTTTAATCCATTTTGATACCCTCTGTCTTTTGATTGGAGCCTTTAGTCCATTTACATTCAGAGCGATTATTGGAAGATATAAATTTAGTGCCATTGTGTTACCCATAGAGTTGGTATTTCTGATGATGTTCTCTGGTCCTTTATAGTCTTTGTTACATTGGTCTTATTTTTTCTCTTCTTTAAGATTCCCCCTTAAAATTTCTTGCAGGTCTGGTTTAGTGGTTACATCCATTAGCATGATAGATCGTTCTCCATTCCCTTACTTCCAAGTTGCAGGAGTCTTTAGGTCTAAAATGAGTCTCTTGTAGGCAGCATATAGGTGGGTCTTATTTTTTTATTCATTCTGATACCTATTTCTTTTAATTGGAGCATTTAATCATTTTCATTTAGAGTGATTATCAAAAGACATGAATCTAGTGCCATTGTGTTGCATGTAGAATTGGTGTTTTGGGGTAATATTCTCTGGTCCTTTCTAGTCTGTTGCTTTTGGTCTCTTTTGCTTTGTTTTGTGTTTTTCTCCACTCGAAGAGTCACCCTTAAAATTTCTTATAGGGCTTACTTAGTGGTCATGAAGTCCTTTAGTTTTTGTTTATCTGGGAAACTCTTTATCTTTCTTATTTTGAATGACAGTTTTGCTGGATAAATAATTCTTGGCTGCATATTTTTTCCATTCATCACGTTGAATATATTCTACCACTCCCTTTTGGCCTGCCAGGTTTCTGTGGACAGATCCTTTAATATGTTGTTGAATTCCATTTCCTAGTATTTTGTTCAAATTTTTTTTGCATCAACGTTCATCAGGGATTTTGGTATATATATATATATATATATATATATATATATATATATATCACACATCACATCTTTTTTACCCATGCATTTATGGATAAAAACTTAGATTGTTTCCATGCCTTGGCTATGGTAAATAATCCTGCAAAAAGCCATAAAGGTGCACATACCTTTTCAAATTAGTGTTTTCATTTATTTGGGATAAATACCAATAGTGGAGTTAGTAGATCCTATGGTATTTTTATTTTTAATTTTGGGGTGAACCTCTACACTGTTTTCCATAGTGGCTGTACCAATTTACCTTCCCACACATGGTTCATCAGATTTCCTTTTCTCCATATCCTCATCAACACTTCTCATTTCTTTTTTTTTATTCTAATGATTTTGACGAGCATAAAATATCTCATTGAGGTTTTGATATGCATTTCTCTGATGATTAGTAATTTTGGGCACCTTTTTATGTATCACTTTGCCATTTTTCTTGGGTTTGTGTTTAATATTGCTATTTCTGTAACATCAATTGTAATGTCTCTCCTTTTATTTCAGATTCTATTTGAGTATTCTTTTTTCTTTATTAATTTAGCTAAAGAGACTGATCATTTTTGTTAATATTTTCAAAAAAGAACCGTGATTTTTTTCTATTGTGATTCTATTCTTTATATCATATACCCTGCTCTAATGTTTATTGTTGCCTTCATTGTACTATGTTTGGGTTTTGTTTGTCTTCTTTCTAGTTCATTGAACTGTAAAATGAGATTGTAGATTTGAGGTGTTTCTTTGTTTTAAATATGTTTATAGCTCTAAAGTCTTCTGTTAACAGTACTTTGGCTGTATCCCATAAATTTGTGTTTTCTTTTGGTTGTCTGAAGGCAGTTCTAATTTCTTTTGTAATTTCTTTTTACACTCATCCATTGATTGTTTGAATGTGTTACTTAATTTGTACATAATCATGGGTTTTCTATTTTTTCTGCTATTGCTTTCTCTTTGTATTTACTTTGTTCAGCTTTTTTCTTGGTGTTTGGACAGAAATGATAACCTACAAGCTCTTTACATGCCACAAAGGAAACCAGAGTTTGGCTCTACTTTTCTTGAGTGCCCTTAGGCTTTTCTTTCTCTATGGTTGCTGTAAATTAAATCAGCTCATTTAGGAAGAGATTAGATGTCCTTTTCTTTATGTCTCCCTCCAAGAAAAATTTCTGAAAAAGGGATGTGAAATTGGATGTGGGGACATTGGCTATTTATTTCCTTAGTGTGAGCATACTGTCAGTGGGGAGTTCTCAGTGGGGAGGGGCAGCAGCCTGAGGTCCTTTTGCTTGCCTCGTTAGTCATTGAGCTATCTCCTTATACCCAAGGTGAGGGTGATGAAGCCCTCAATTTTGTCCAAAACTCGTCTAACCAAAATAGAGATTTTATTACACAAATACAGCTTGAATAGTAGAAGGGAGGCTTATTTTGCAAATGCAACTCCCAGAGGCTTAGTCTCAGAAACAGGTAGGTGGGGACTGAATCAGAAATGCTATACTGTATTTCTATCATTTTGGTATTATGACAATATTGAATGACAAAGTTTTATTTGTGTAAATTCTTCATGATAATAAATATCTAATGTATCAAGCCATATTTTGAAAATTAAACATTGTAGTTAGACTGAAACTTCAATTCTGCCTTCTCTACTTAAAAGCTGTAGGACCCTATGTACAAAAATGAGTCAAGGAATCCACAATATAAAAGGGTGTAATGTATGACATCAAAAATATATAACATGTGGGGAGGGGGAATAGAAATTTAGTGCTTTTAAGATGAGTTCAAACTTAACTTGGTCATCAACCTAAAATAAACTACTATATACTGGGGCAACTGGGTGGCTCAGTAGGTTGAGTGTCCAACTTTGGCTCAGGTCATTATCTCACCATTTGTGGGTTCAAACCCCATGTCAGGCTCTGGGCTGACAGCTCAGAGCCTGGAACCTACTTCGGATTCTGTGTCTCCCTCTGTCTCTGCCCCTCCCCTGCTCATTCTTTGTCTCTATCTCTCAAAAAACATTTAAAAATTTTGAAAATTGTAGTACACTCTAAGTCTAATGTTATCTGTTGTCTAGCAAGAGAGTGGGATGGATTAAAAGTGAGAGATGGCTAATATCCAGGAAAAGACAAGAGCCCCAAATAAGCGTCATTGACCCATATTTATTAAGATCAGAAGGCTTACAAGTGTGATGGGTGTGCACAAAGAGACAATGAATTGGTGAACATTAACTCATGGGCATGAGGGCAAATGGGGTTTTGAAGATATACAGTGTTTGGGGTTTGGGTCAATATAAAACAAAATCCTGGCGCCAGGCAGATGGGCAAATAGTTGTTAAGGGCAGACAGGAGGTGCTGCCATGTCTGTTTATCTTAGCTAGCCTAGGGGATAAGACAGATAGAACAAATAACCTCAGGATTAACAAGGCAACTATTCTTTTGTTAATCAACTCCGCTCTGGGCAGCTTTACCCACAGTGCAGTGGTCTATAGCCCTATTTACCTGTTTACCTAACTTGGTCCTTCCCTCCTGTGAAAGCAGCTTTCTTCTATAGTACTAAATTGGGGGGCACTTTTGCCCTGAATGCCTAACATTGCTTACCTCATATACTTTTGTATTGGGGAACTTTGCCCCCCTCTATTCTGGGGACTGTGCCCATCCCTCTTTATTCTGGGGGCTCTGGCCACTCCCTATTTTATTCTGGGGCCTTTGCCTCACCCTACTTCATTCTGGGGTCTTATCTTGTTCACGCAAGTTTGGGTGAGAACACCCTATGGCTTTGTAATTCTTTATGCCTTGTTAACCCATTGGTGTAAGCCAAGGGAATTTCTAATCTTATTCCCCACAACAAACAAACAAAAAACAAACTTCTATATACTTAAGATGTTATATGTATAAACATTTGTTTATGTATATACATATATACATATGTATAAACATTGTTTGTATAACATTAGTTAAACGAAAATCACAGGGAAGATGGTGCCGTAGGAGGATGCTGGGCTCACTGCATCCTACTGATTGCTTAGATTCCACCCACATCTGCCTAATTTACCCAGAAAACCACCAGAAGACTAGCAGAACAGATTCTCCAGAGCCAAGAGTAGACAAGAGGCCCACAAAGAGGGTAGGAAAGGCAGAGAGGCGGTGCACGCTACACGGAATGGCGGGAGGGAGCCAGGGCAGTGGAGGGGCAGTCAGCACACCTGGCAAGGCAGAGCCCCCGAGTCTGGCTTGCAAAAGCGGAGGGGCCAGACGGAGTGTGTTCTGGCAGCCAGCAGGACTTAACATCTGCAATGTTATAAGTCAACAGCTCTGCTCCGAGAGTGGGAGGGCTAAAGGACAATGGGAGGGAGAGTTGTTGAGCCCCAGAGGACAGCTCAGCTTGGTGGGGAACAAAGGTACTCACCAGTGCCATCTCTGCCCATCCCCCAGCCAAAATCCCAAAGAGAACCAGTTCCCGTCATGAACTTGCTTGCACCGCACAAACACCCAATGCTGTGCTTCTGTGGATCCATCCCTCCAATGGGTCTGCCTCCCTCCTCGTGCCACAGGGCCCCTCCCAAAGCATACCACCAAAGACAAAGCGAGCTGAGCCTGCTCCTCTGGCTCCTGTGCACCTTGTGGATCCACCCCCGCTAATATGCCAGATCCCATCGAAGCAGCACCACAAACCCGGCAGTGTGCAAGTAGCCCAGACAGAGGCCACACCACCACAGTGAGTCCTGCCCCTGGGAGAGGGGAATATGAAGTACACACCAGTCTGACTGTGGCCCCAGCAGTGGGCTGGGGCAGACATCAGGTCTGACAGTGGCCCCGCCCACCAACACAAGTTACTCCAGACAGCACAAGGGAAGAACCCTTCAGTTCCCCGCCACTCCAGGGACTATCCAAAATGATGAAGCAGAAGAATTCTCCTCAAAAGGAACTCCAGGAAGTAGCGACAGCTAACGAACTGATCAAAAACGATTTAAGCAATATACCAGAAAACGAATTTAAAATAATAGTCATAAAATTAATCACTGGGCTTGAAAACAGTATAGAGGACAGCAGAGAATCTATTACTACAGAGATCAAGGGACTAAGAAACAGTCAGGAGGATCTAAAAAATGCTATAAATGAGCTGCAAGATAAAATGGAGGTGACTGCAGCTCGGATTGAAGAGGCAGAGGAGAGAATAGGTGATTTAGAAGATAAAATTATGCAAAAAGAAGAAGCTGAGAAAAAGAGAGATAAAAAAATCCAGGAGGATGAGGGGAGACTTAGAGAACTAAGTGACATAATTAAATGGAATAATATACACATAATTGGGATTTCAGAGGAGGAAGAGAGAGGGAAAGGTGCTGAAGGTGTACTTGAAGAAATTATAGCTGAGAATTTCCCTGAACTAGGGAAGGAAACAGGCATTGAAATCCAAGAGGCACAGAGAACTCCCTTCAGATGTAACTTGAATCGATCTTCTGTGAGACATATCATAGTGAAACTGGCAAAATACAAGGATAAAGAGAGAATTCTGAAAGCAGCTAGGGATAAACGTGCTCTAACATATAAAGGGAGACCACTAAGACTTGTGACGGATCTCTCTACTGAAACTTGGCAGGCCAGAAAGGAATGGCAGGAAATCTTCAATGTGATGAACAGAAAAAAAAATGCAGCCAAGTATCCTTTATCCAGCAAGTCTGTCATTTAGAATAGAAGGAGAGATAAAGGTCTTCCCAAACAAACAAAACCTGAAGGAATTCATTACCACTACACCAGCCCTACAAGAGATCCTAAGGGGGGTCCTGTGAGACAAAGTACCAGAGACATTGCTACCAGCATGAAACCTACAGACATCACAGTGACTCTAAACCCATATCTTTCTATAACAACACTGAATTTAAATGGACTAAATGCACCAACCAAAAGACATAGGGTATCAAAATGGATAAAAAAAAACAAGACACATCTATTTTCTATCTACAAGAGACTCATTTTAGACCTGAGAACACCTTCAGATTGAAGGTGAGGGGTTGGAGAAGTATTTATCATGCTTCTGGAAGTCAAAAGAAAGCTGGAGTAGCCATACCTATATCACACAAACTAGACTTTCAATTAAAGGCTGTAACAAGAGATGAAGAAGGGCATTATATAATAATTACAGGGTCTATCCATCAGGAAGTACTAACAGTTATAAATGTCTATGTGCCAAATAAGGGAGCCCCAAATATATACAACAATTAATCACAAACATAAGCAACCTTATTGATAAGAATGTGGTAATTGCAGGGGACTTTAATACTCCACTTACAACATTGGATAGATCATCTAGACACAGGATCAATAAAGAAACAAAGGCCCTGAATGATACACTGGATCAGATCGACTTGACAGGTATATTTAGAACTCTGCATCCCAGAGCAACAGAATATACTTTCTTCTCGAGTGCACATGGAACCATCTCCAAGATAGATGACATACTGGGTCACAAAACAGCCCTTCATAAGTATAAGAGAATTGAGGTCATACCATGCATAATTTCAGACCACAATGTGATGAAGCTTGAAATCAACCACAAGAAAAATCTGGAAAACTTCCAAAAGCATGGAGGTTAAAGAAAACCCTAATAAGGAATGAATGGGCTAACTAGAAAATTAGAAAATAAAATTAAAAATATATGGAAACAAATGTAAATGAAAATACAACAATACAAACACTTTGGGATGCAGTGAAGGCAGTTCTGAGAGGAAAATGCATTGCAATCCAGGCCTATCTCAAGAAACAAGAAAAATCCCCAATACAAAATCTAACAGCACACCTAAAGGAACTAGAAACAGAACAGCAAAGACGCCCCAAACCCAGCAGAAGAAGAGAAATAATAAAGATCAGAGCAGAAATAAACAATATAGAATCTAAAAAAACTGTAGAGCAGATCAATGAAACCAAGAATTGGTTTTTTGAAAAAATAAACAGAATTGATAAACCTCTAGCCAGGCTTCTCAAAAAGAAAAGGGAGATGACCCAAATAGATAAAATCATGAGTGAAAATGGAATTATTACAACCAATCCCTCAGAAATACAAGCAATTATCAGGGACTACTATGAAAAATTACATGCCAACGAACTGGACAACCTGGAAGAAATGCACAAATTCCTAAGCACCCACCCACTTCCAAAACTCAAACAGGAAGAAATAGAAAGCTTGATCAGACCTCATAACCAGCAAAGAAATTGAATCAGTTATCAAAAATCTCCCAACAACTAAGAGTCCAGGACCGGATGGTTTCCCAGAGGAATTCTACCAGACATTTAAGGCACAGATAATACCTTTCTCAAGCTATTCCAAAAAATAGAAAGGGAAGGAAAACTTCCAGACTCATTCTATGAAGCCAGTATTACTTTATTTCCTAAACCAGACAGAGACCCAGTAAAAAAGAGAATTACAGGCCAATATCCCTGATGAATATGTATGCAAAATTTTTCAAGAAGATACTAGCAAGTCAAATTCAACAGCATATAAAAAGAATTATTCACCATGATCAAGTGGGATTCATTCCTGGGATGCAGGGATGGTTCAACATTCACAAATCAATCAATGTGATACATCACATTAATAAAAGAAAAGATAAAAACCATATGAACCTGTCAATCAATGCAGAAAAAGCATTTGACAAAATTCAGCATCCTTTCTTAATAAAAACCCTCGAGAAAGTCGCAATAGAAGGAACATACTTAAACATCATAAAAGCCATTTATGAAAAGCCCACAGCTAATATCATACTCAATGGGGAAAAACTGAGAGCTTTCTCCCTGAGATCAGGAACATGACAGGGATGTCCACTCTCACCGCTGTTGTTTAACATAGTGTTGGAAGCGCTAGCATCAGCAATCAGACAACAAAAGGAAATCAGAGGCATCAAAATTGGCAAAGATGAAGTCAAGCTTTCACTTTTTGCAGATGACATGATATTATACATGGAAAGCCTGATAGACTCCACCAAAAGTCTGCTAGAACTGATACATGAATTCAGCAAAGTCGCAGGATACAAAATCAATGTACAAAAATCAGTTGCATTCTTAGACACTAATGAAGCAACAGAAAGACAAATAAAGAAACTGCTCCCATTCACAATTGCACCAAGAAGCATAAAATACCTAGGGATAAACCTAACCAAAGATGTCAAATATCTGTATGCTGAAAACTATAGAAAGCTTATGAAGGAAATTGAAGAAGATATAAAGAAATGGAAAAACATTCCATGCTCATGGATTGGAAGAATAAATATTGTCAAAATGTCAATACTACCCAAAGCAATCTACACATTCAATGCAATCCCAATCGAAATGGCACAAGCATTCTTCTTTTTTTTTTAAGTTAATTTTTTAACGTTTTATTTATTTTTAAGACAGGGAGAGACAGAGCATGAACAAGGGAGGGTCAGAGAGAGGGAGACACAGAATGTGAAACAGGCTCCAGGCTCTGAGCTGTCAGCACAGAGCCCGACGCGGGGCTCGAACTCACGGACCGCGAGATCATGACCTGAGCCGAAGTCGGCCGCTTAACCGACTGAGCCACCCAGGCGCCCCACAAGCATTCTTCTTAAAGCTAGAACAAGCAATCCTAAAATTTGTATGGAACCACAAAAGACCCCGAATAGCCAAAGTAATTTTGAAGAAGAAGACCAAAGCGGGAAGCATCACAATCCCAGACTTTAGTCTCTACTACAAAGCTGTAATCATCAAGACAGCATGGTATGGGCACAAAAACAGACACATAGACCAATGGAATCGAATAGAAACTCCAGAATTGGACCCACAAATGTATAGGCAAGTATTCTTTGACAAAGCAGAAAAGAATATCCAATAGAAAAAAAGTCTAACAAATGGTGCTGGGAGAACTGGAAAGTGACATGCAGAAGAATGAAACAAGACCACTTTCTTACACCATTCACAAAAATAAACTCAAAATGGATAAAGGACCTGAATTTGAGAGAGGAAACCATCAAAACCCTAGAGGAGAAAGCAGGGGAAAACCTCTCTGACCTCAGCTGCAGGAATTTCTTACTTGACACATCCCCAAAGGCAAGGAATTAAAAGCAAAAATGAACTATTGGGACCTCATGAAGATAAAAAGCTTCTGCACTGCCAAGGAAACAATCAACAAAACTGAAAGGCAACCAACGGAATGGGAAAAGATATTTGTAAATGACATATTGGACAAAGGGCTAGTATCCAAAATCTATAAACAGTTCACCAAACTCCACACCTGAAAAACAAATAATCCCATGAAGAAATGGGTATAACACATGAATAGACACTTCTCGAAAGAAGACATCCAGATGGTCAACAGGCACATGAAAAGATGTTCAATGTTGCTCCTCATCAGGGAAATACAAATCAAAACCACACTCAGATATCCCTGACCCCAGTCAGGGTGGCTAAAATGAACAAATCAGGGGACTAGATGCTGGCGAGGATGTGGAGAAAAGGGAACTCTCTTGCACTGTTAGTGGGAATGCAAACTCGTGCAACCGCTCTGGAAAACAGTGTAGAGGTTCCTCAAAAAATTAAAATAGACTTACCCTATGACCTAGCAGTAGCACTGCTAGGAATTTACCAAAGGGATACAGGAGTGCTGATGCATAGAGGCACTTGTACCCCAATGTTTATAGCAGCACTCTCAACAATAGCTAAATTATGGAAAGAGGCTAAATGTCTATCAACTGATGAATGGATAAAGAAATTGTGGTTTATATACACAATGGAATACTACGTGGCAATGAGAAAGAATGAAATATGGCCTTTTGTAGCAACGTGGAAGGAACTGGAGAGTGTTATGCTAAGTGAAATAAGTCATACAGAGAAGGACAGATTCCATATGTTTTCACTCTTATGTGGATCCTGAGAAACTTAACAGAAGACCATGGGGGAGGGGAAGGAAAAAAAATGGTGAAAGAGGGAGGGAGCCAAAACACAAGAGACTCCTAAAAACTGAGAACAAACTGAGGGTTTATGGGGGGAGGGAGGGGTGGGTGGTTGATGGGTATTGAGGAGGTCACCTGTTGGGATGAGCACTGGGTGTTGCATGGAAACCAATTTGACAATAAATTTCATATTAAAAATAAATAAAAATCACAAACCTATATTAGATACAAAACAAAAAAAATAAGAAAGAAAGTCAAGAATAATACTAAAGGAAACCAAAAAACCACAAGGGAAGAGGGCAAGAGAAGAGGGAAAGAATAGAGAAGAACCATAAAAATGACTGTAAAACAAGTAACAACTGGCAATAAACACATTTTTCAATATTACTTTAATGATAAATGGATTAAAATAAATGGATTCAAAGACATAGAATGACTGAATGGTCAAAAAGGCAAGACCCATCTATATATTGATTACAAAAGACTCACTTCAGACCTAAAGACACACACAGTTTAACAGAGGAGGTATGGAAAAGAATTAAAGGTGACTAGGCCAACATGGTGGAGAAGCAGGGGGATCCATACTTCCCTCATCTCTCAAACAAAGAGGCGCTGAAGTCAAAGGACTTTGAATCCTAGAGTCTGGGAGGAAAAGAGACTGAATCTACCAGGAAGAAAATGGGAAAACTGGAGAAAAGATAGGCAGGTGATTGCACACTGGGGGAAATAAGAAAGGCCACATGGGCACGGACGGGAGGGATTCCCTTCTGCAGAGACAAAGGGAAGAGAAAGAGTGGCTAGGGAAGTGTAGGACCATATCTGGACAGGAGAAAGACCTCAGACTGGGCTGAGAGGGACCCTATCTCTAACTGGGGGGCTTTCTTCAGACTGGTGCTGGATCCCTGTTCACACACCTGGGGAGGAGGGGAGCCAGGCGTGGGTTAGGTGGTAGGTCAGGGGCACAATCCACAGGTGGAGAAAGCGGTCCCCTCCCTGGAGGGCTGTACAATAGTACAAAGCCTGCTTGCACCCACCACCTCCGGGCTCAGTGGCTGGGCCGAGGGTGTAGATCACTGTAGGAGAAAGTGGCCCCTCCCTGGAGTGCTGTGGAAAAAGACAAAGCCTGCCTGCATCTGCCTGCATCCGCCACCCCTGGGGCTTGGTGGTGAGGTCAGCAGTGCAGTTCACAGTAGGAGAAGGCGGTCTTCTCTGAAGTGCAGTGATACAGACAAAGCCAGCTGGGACCACATATCAGGCCGCACTGAGAGGGGCTTCCCCAGTGCAGGAGTGCATGGAGTGGGACTTTGAATCCTAGCCAAACGCAGGGTCAGGGGAGTTGGAGGAGAGAGAAGGACCACTACATACGTGCCCATGGCACAGTAAGGATGACTCAAATGGAGTCCACAGGGTCCAGGTCTGTTGAGACTGGGGTATCACCATTCCCCTCCCCCACCACCACCACTAATGTGGGGCCTCAGGAATCAGTCCCAGGGCTCATAGGGGAGGTGGGTCCAGGCTACACCAAACCATGCCCCTTCGCACTGGGTAACTGTGTAAACTGACAGACCCTGTGCACAGTTCTCCCAAACCAGTGATGCAGCACTGTCTAGATTAATTCTACATCAATTATGGATATATGAATATATACTCCCCCCCAAACCCCATTTCTCCTCCTTATCTCTTCCCTCCTCTAGGCTGGTTACTCTGGTTAGCAGTCTGTCTAAACAGACATATTTAATCCATTCTCTTGATACATGTTTTACACCTCCTTCTTTATATTCCTTTCTCTCTTTCTGGAATAATCAAGCCATATAGTCTCTGTCTGGTTTACCTTATCTTCATTTCTTTTTGCCCACCTCCTTCCTTATTTTCCTTTCTCTCTCTCTGGATTAAGCCTTTCTCTCTGCCTAGTCAATGTTTATTTTTTCTTGGTTACCGCTCCTGTAATTTCTCTCTTTGTATGTGCTCTTCCATCAGCACCGCCTCCACCCTGCTCTTTACTTGTAGGTGTTTTTGGGATTTTTGTTTTAAGTTTTTTGTTTTTATTGGTATGGGTGTTTGTGTGTTTTGTCTCCTGTTTGTCTGTTTTCCTTTACAGGGTTACACCAAGGAACAAATCAAAGCACATCTGGTGGAGGGTCCAAAATATCACTATGAGTAGGGTAATAAAATAACCAAAGTCACAACAGAGAGCAAGTAACAATCTCAAAAAAAACACTTCCTGAGGTGCCAGGCCCTGGAGTGTATGACCCCCCCCCCCTTTAATGTATCAGTGCTCGCAGGTGCAGAGAACACAACAAGCTTTTAAAACACATAAGGGACAGAAAACTAGCCAAAATGATGAAATGGAAGAATTCTCCTGGAAAGAAATTCCAGGAAGTAGCAGCAGCTAACAAATTGATCAAAACCGACTTAAGCAATATAACTGAATAAGAATTTAGAATAATAGTTATAAAATTAATTGCTGAGCTTGAAAAAAGCATAGAGGACAGCAGAGAATCTATTGCTACAGAGATCAAGGGACTAAAAAATAATCATGATGAATTAAAAATTGCTATAAATGAGGTACAAAATAAATGGAGGTGGCCACAGCGTGGATTGAAGAGGCAGAGGGGAGAATGGGTGAATTAGAAGATAAAATTATGGAAAAAGAGGAAGCTGAGAAAAAGAGAGATAAAAAAATCCAGGAGTACGAGGTGAGAATTAGAGAACTAAATGATGTGATGAAATGGAAAAATACCTGTATGGTAGGAATTTCAGAAGAAAATGAGAGAAAGGTGCTGAAGGTGTACTTGAACAGATCATAGCTGAGAACTTCTCTGATCTGGGGAAGGAAACAGGCATTGAAATCAAAGAGGCGCAGAGAACTCCCTTCAGACGTAACTTGAATTGATCCTCTGCACGACATATCATAGTGAAACTGGCAAAATACAAGGATAAAGAGAAAATTGTAACATGTAACAAACTTTTAAAACACATAAAGGAGAGAAAACCAGTCAAAATGACAATTCTCCTCAAAAGAAATTCCAGGAAGAAATGACAGCTAAAGGATTGATAAACGTTATAACTGGACAAGAATGTAGAATAATCATCATAAGATTAATCACTGGGCTTGAAAAAAAACATACAAGACAACAGAGAAGCTATTGTTGCAGAGATCAAGGAACTAAAAAATAGCCATGATGAATCTAAAAATGCCATAAATGAGGTGCAAAATAAACTAGAGGTGATGACAGTGAAGATTGAAGAGGCAGAGGGGAGAATAAGTGAAATAGAAGATAAATAATGGGAAATTATTAGGCTGAGAAAAAGAGAGTTTTAAAAATTCTGGACCACAAGGGGAGAATTAGACAACTAAGTGACTCAAAGAAGAGGAATAATACCCATATTATAGGAGTTCCAGAAGAAGAAACAGAGAAAGGGGTGGAAAGTGTACTTGAACAACCATAGTGGAGAACTTCCCCAATCTGGGGAAGAAGATAGACATTGAAATCCAGGAGGCACAGGGAACTCCCTTCAGACGTAACTTGAATTGATCTTGTGCACGACGTATCATGGTGAAACTGGAGAAATACAAAGATAAAGAGAGAATTCTGAAAGCAGCCAGGGACAAAAGAGTCTTGACATACAAACATAGACATATAAGGGTAGTAGGAGACCTATATACTGAAACTTGGCAGGCCAGAAAGGAATGGCAGGAATTCTTCAATGTGATGAACAGCAAAAATATCCAGTCAAGAATCCTTTATCCAGCAAGCCTGCCATTCAGAACAGAAGCAGAGATAAAGGTTTTCCCAGACAAACAAAGACTGAAAGGAATTCATCACCACTAACCAGCCCTAGAAGAGATCCTAAGGGGACACTGTAAGTGGAAAGTTGCAAAGACCACAAAGGACCAGAAACATCACTACAAGCATGAAACCTACAGATAACACAATGACTCTGAATCCATATCTTTCGTTAATAACACTTAATGCAAATGGACTACATGCCACAATCAAAAGACATAGGGTATCAAAATGGATTTAAAAAAAAAAAGACCCATCTGTTTGCTGTCTACAAGAGACCCATTTGAGACCTGAGACCTTTCAGATTGAAAGTGAGGGGATGAAGAACCATGTATCATGCTCCTGGAAGTCAAAAGAAAGCTGGAGTAGCCATACTTATATCAGACAAACTACACTTTCAATTAAAGGCTGTAACAAGAGATAAATATAAATGTCTATGTACTGAATTCAGAAGCCCCCAAATATATAAAACAACTAATCACAAACATAAGCAACCTTGTTGATAAGAATGTGGTAATCGTAGGGGACTTTAATACCCCACTTACAACAATGGACAGATCATCTAGACAGAGTATCAGTAAAGAAACAATGGCCCTGAATGATACATTGGACCAGATGGACTTGACAGATATATTCAGAACTTTTCATGCAAATGCAGAATACACATTCTTCTCGAGTGCACATGGAACATTCTCCAAGATAGATCACATACTGGGTCACAAAACAGCCGTCAATAAATATAAAAGTGAGATCATACCATGCACACTTTCAGATCACAATGCTATGAAACATGAAATAAACCACAGGAAAAAGACTGGAAAACCTCCAAAAGCATGGAGGTTAAAGAACATCTTGCTAAAGAATGAATGGGCCAACCAGGCAATTAGAGAAGAAATTAAAAAATACGTGGAAACAAATGAAAATGAAAATACAACAATCCAAACGCTTTGGGATGCAACAAAGGCAGTCTTGAGGGGAAAATACATTGACATCCAGGCCTATCTCAAGAAACAAGAAATATCCCCAATACAAAATCTAACAGCACACCTAAAGGAACTAGAAGCAGAAGAGAAAAGACACCCCAAACCCAGAAGAATAAGAAGAGAAATAATAAAGATCAGAGCAGAAATAAACATTATAGAATCCAAAAAAAAAAAAAAAATAGTAGAACAGATCAATGAAACGAAGAACTGGCATTTTGAAAAAGTAAACAACATTGATAAACCCCTAGCCAGACTTCTCAAAAGAGGAGAGAGGGGACCCAAATAGATAAAATCATAACTGAAAATGGATTTATTACAACCAATCCCTCAGAAATATAAGCAATAATTAAGGAATACTATGAAAAATTATATGCCAACAAAATGGACAACCTGGAAGAAATGGACAAATTCCTAGATACCCACACACTACCAAACTGAAACAGGAAGAAATAGAAAATTTGAACAGACCTATAACTAGTGAAGAAATTGAATCCGTTATCAAAAATATCCCCCAAAAATATGAGTCCTGGACCAGATGGCTTCCCTGGGGAATTCTAGCAGACAGTTAAAGCAGAGTTAATGCCTATCCTTCTCAAGCTGTTCCAAAAAAAATAGAAACAGAAGGAAAAATTCCAGACTCATTCTATGAAGCCAGCATTACTTTGATTCCTAAACCAGACAGAGACTGAGCAAAAAAAGAGAAGTACAGGCCAATATCCCTGATGAACATGGATGCAAAAATTCTCAACAAGATACCATCATATCAAATTCAACAGCATATTAAAAGAATTATTCACCATGATCAAGTGGGATTCATTCCTGGGCTGCAGGGTGGTTCAATATTCACAACACAATCAATGTGATACATCACATTATTAAAAGAAAAGATAAGAGTCATATGATCCTGTCAATCGATGCAGAAAAAGCATTTGACAAAATACAGCATCGTTTCTTAATAAAAACCCTCGAGAAAGTCAGGGTAGAAGGAACATACTTAAACATCATAAAAGCCATTTGTCAAAAGCCCATAGCTAATGTCATCCTCAGTGAGGAAAAACTGAGAGCTTTCCCCCTGAGATCAGGAACACGACAGGGATGTCCACTCTCACCGCTGTCATGTAATATAGTGTTGGAAGTCCTAGCACCGGCAATCAGACAACAAAAGGAATAAAACTCCTCAAAATTGGCAAAGAAAACTCAAACTTTCACTTTTCGCAGACGACATGATACTATACATGGGAAACCTGACAGACTCCATCAAAAGTCTGCTAGAGCGGATAGATCAATTCACCACCATTCCAGGGTCCAAAATCAGCGTACAGAAATCGGCTGCATTTTTATACATCAATAATGTAACAACAGAAAGAGAAATAAAGAATATGATCCCCTTCACCTTTGCACCAAGAATCATAAAATACCTAGGAATAAACCTAACCAAAGACATAAAAGATCTGTATGCTAAAAACTATAGAAAGCTTATGAAGGAAATGTAAGAAGATACAAAGAAATGGGAAAACATTCCATGCTCATGGATTGGAAGAGTAAATATCGTTAAAATCTCAATACTACCCAAAGCAATCTACACATTCAATGCAATCCCAATCAAAATTGCACCAGCATTCTTCCCAAAGCTAGAACAAACAATCCTAAAATTTGTATGGAACCAAAAAAGACCCCAAATAGCCAAAGTAATATTGGAGAAGAAGACCAAAGCGGGAGGCATCACAATCCCAGACTTTAGCCTCTACCACAAAGCTGTAATCATCAAGACAGCATGGTATTGGCACAAAAACAGACTCCTAGACCAATAGAATCGAATAGAGACCCCAGAATTGGACCACAAATGTATGGCCAACTAATCTTTGACAAAGATTAGTGCAGCCACTCTGGAAAACAGTGTAGAGGTTCCTCAGAAAATTAAAATAGATCTACCTTATGACCCATCAATAGCACTGCTAGAAACTTACCCAAGGGATACAGGAGTGCTGATGCATAGGGGCACTAGTACCCCAATGTTTATAGCAGCACTTTTAACAATAGCCAAATTATGGAAAGAGCCTAAATGTCCATCAACTGACGAATGGATAAAGAAGATGTGATTTATATATACAATGGAATACTACTTGGCAATGAGAAAGAATGAAATCTGGCCATTTGCAGCAACGTGTACGGAACTATAAGTTATGCTAAGTGAAATAAGTCAAGCAGAGAGAGACAGATACCATATGATTTCACCATGTTTCCTGAGAAACTTGACAGGGAACTAGGGGGGTGGTGAAGGGGGGGAAGTTACAGAGAGAGAGGGACACCAATCATAAGAGGTTCTAAATACTGAGAACTCAGGGTTGATGGGGGATGGGGGAAGAAGGAAATTTTGTGATGGGCATTGAGGAGGGCACTGTTGGGATGAGCACTGAGTGTGGTATGGAAATCAACTTGACAATAAATTATATTTAATTAAAAAAGAATTAAAAATTAAAATAAAAATTTAAAAATAAATAAAAGTGGAAGTATGAAAAACATTTACCATGTAAGTGGAAGCAAAAATAATATGGGAATTTAAGAAACAAAATAGAAAAACAGTATGAAGTTCACTTAGAAAGTTGAAAATAGAAGTACCGTAAGATCTAGCAATCACACTACTGGTATGAACGCCCCAAGTGCAGAAACACTAATTCAAATGGATACATACACCTCTATTTTTATTTTAGCATGATTTACAATAGCCAAATTGTGGAAGCAGCCCAAGTATCCATCAATAGATGAATGGATAAAGAAATATGGTACATATATAAAATTAAATATTATTCAGCCATAGAAAGAATGAAATGTTGCTATTTGTAATGACATGGATGAAGCTGGAGAGTATAGTGCTAAGGGAAATAAGTCAGAGAGACAAATGCCATAAAATTTCACTCATATGCAGAATTTAAGAAACAAGACAAATGAGCAAAGGAAAAGATAGGAGCCACGAAACAGACTCTTAACTATTGATGACAAACCGATGGTTACCAGAGGGGAATGGGTATGGGGAATGACCACTAAGTGCTGTATGGAGGTGTTGAATCATTATATTGTACACCTGAAACTAATATTACACTGTATGTTAACTAATGGGATTTAAATAAAAACTTTTAAAAAAGGTAAAACTATTTTAAAAAATCAATAAAATCCTGTAGAATTCTATAGAATTTCTATATTCCCTGAGGTTTTTAATGTATCTGCACTATGGGATCATTGATACGACTATTGAGGCTTTTTGTGAGGTATAAATGCCATAGTCTTTGTGAAGTGCCTGATACACAGGGTCAATCTATAACAAATAATTGATAAATAAAAATTATGTTTCTTCCATTTCTCTTTTGGTATTTTTCATACACCATTTATTGTAAGATTTCACACTCTAAACAGACTTCTGAATTGAAAAGCTGAGTCTGTAAAATTTATATTTATTCTTCTCTGTTAAATTTTCTTCAGATTTTGTCCTAAATATTTAGGCCTTTCCTATCTAATTGTACCTCTAGGAATTCATAGGGAATACATTTTCATCAAAATCAATTAATAAATTAAATATTATTAGGTATTAAGTATTTATATTGATGCTTACTAATTTTTATGTTAGACATTTCTTGTATATCAACCTTTCTATTCAATCTATATAACTTCTGACAGATCATGAATTTATCTTGAATATTTCTGCTGTCTTTACAGCCTGTTGAAAACCTCATTATTACCTGTGATTATTCTTCTCACTTTGCTTATTATCTTCCCAAATCTCCGTTTGGTTGCACATTAATTTTCAGACTCTCTCTGATTCTCACCTCCCAGAAAGACCCTTTAATTATGTTTAGAATTTATTGATGCATGTATGGTAGTATTTATTAATATACCCTAATTGTATATCCATTTATTATTACAGTTTTTTATCAATATTTTCCATTTAACTTGTATATTGGAGTTAAAAGTGGTTTACACATAGGGCACCTAGGTGACTCAGTTGGTTAAGTGTCCAACTTAGGCTCAGGTCATGATCTTGCAATTAATGAGTTGGAGCCCCACCTTGGGCTTTCTGCTGTCAGCAAAGAGTTGACTTCAGATCCTCTATCTCCCTCTCTCTGCCCCTACCCTGTTCTCTCTCTTAAAAATAAATAAACATTTTAAAAAGTGGTTTACATATTATTTCCTCAACATTTTTTGTTTTGGGGTAAAGACAATGTGAAAAAAATTGTGTCTCGTAAAAATATTTTTTATTTGTATTCCCCACAGCAGAATGCCTTGCTTTAGCCTCTACTCAGTAGTTTTCATTTGTGTGCATGACCTGACAATAATGTTTGCAGAAATTAATTTGCACAAATTTATTGCAAGTCATAAAATCTGAGGCAGGGTAGATAAACTTGTTTGAATAAACATAATATTCTTTCTTTTGATTTCCACAACGGAAATAGGTAACAGAGTAGGCCTTATTGGTATAAGGGAACATAATGAAAGTTGTTCTTACTTTCTAGGGACAATTACCTTTTGCTGTAGTAGGGAGTATGGATGAAGTGAAAGTTGGAAAAAGAATGGTCAGAGGCCGTCAGTACCCTTGGGGAGTTTTACAAGGTAAATGTGATAAAAGTGAGCAGGCTTGCTCTGGAAAGACTGTGTGTGTGTGTATTCTCATAGTCCTAAAATATTTCAACTTGAGTCAGTAGTGGTAATTGCTGCTAAATAGTAAATTGAGAGTTACTAATTAGGAGCACAGATTCTTTTACATTTAACTGAATTCTCACTTTATAATTCATTCTCACAGAAGTTTACCAGGTGGTGCTTTAGAAAAAAATTCTTAGAGGTTTGGTAGAACCTCCTCATTTACCCCAACCTGACATATACATAGTATCTCTCTCTGCATAAACTACTACATTCAGAATGTTGGAAAGTGCTTTGAAGGAAAGAACTTTGAACAATATTAAAGTATAAATACCAGTCTTTAAAACCCGTTACATGAATTAATGACTACTTAATTTATAAAGCATTAAGTGACCACCAGAGAAAAAGGATGGTAAGCTATTTAAAAAAAAAAGAAATGTAATTTACCTTTGGAAAATTCATACCTATATACTTATATTAGCTATCTAACATCATGATGAATTGAAATATTCTAATAGGCGGTCATTTATTCTCTGGTTTATATGATTGTAATACAGATTATTGGGGATTGGATTATCTCCAATTATACTAGTTTCAAAAATGTTTTATTAATTGATATATTAAAAATTAAACTTATGAAACACACTTAAAAACAATATATATTTTTTTAACGTTTTTTTTTTATTTATTTTTGAGACAGAGAGAGAGCATGAACGGGGGAGGGGGAGAGAGAGAGGGAGACACAGAATCGGAAGCAGGCTCCAGGGTCTGAGCCATCAGCCCAGAGCCCGACGCGGGGCTCGAACTCACGGACCGCGAGATCGTGACCTGAGCCAAAGTCGGCTGCTTAACCGACCGAGCCACCCAGGCGCCCCTAAAAACAATATATTTTAATGTATATTAAATTTGGCTACAATATCATGCACAATAAAGTATATATTGTGCCCAGTAGTCTGGATATGACAAACACAGGAAAGGGCCATATAAACTAATTGGTTGATTTTGGATATTGACTAATTTGGTCTCATAAATATGGGGTATAAATAGAAATAGAGAACTGAAACATGCATAACTTTTAATGTTTTCATGTCAGCAGGATTTACATTAACTAAAATAAAGTGTTTCATTAGTGAAATATTCTGTGTTAGCACTCAGTGAAATACCTTGGGGGACAGTTTGTAAAATACTAACAATATTAATGAAAAACTGTGCCGTACACTAATATAACATATTATTTCACTGTTTCTTATTTATTCTTTGACTAATAAACTTAAAGCAACTTTCCTGGTCCAAAAATAAACTCTGCCTATAATAGATATGTCCCATATAATCATCGTTACAAAGAATTTTAGCTATTTAACAGAACGATCTCTTAGCTGTTATTTTAAATGTTTTTCATGCACCTATCCACTCTAGAATACTGATTGGGTTGCAAGAATTAATGAGTGTTGTTACTTCCTTATTTTTCTACCTAGTGGAAAATGAAAATCACTGTGACTTTGTCAAGCTCCGGGATATGCTTCTTTGTATAAATATGGAAGACCTGAAAGAACAAACTCACACTCAGCACTATGAACGTTATAGGTGCTGCAAACTGGAGAAAATGGGCTTTACTGATGTGGGCCCAGACAACAAGCCACTTAGGTGAGTAGAGAAGAGCATATCAGAACAAGCTAATGGGTGATTTAGAAATCCCCTACAACGATGATATGCAGTCATTTGGGAATGAGAATAACTACTTTTCACATTCTGGGTCATACTGAATTTTTTTAATGTCTTATTTTTTTTTATTTTAAAATATAATTTATTGTCAAATTGGTT
This sequence comes from Panthera tigris, assembly GCF_018350195.1. Lineage (NCBI taxonomy): Eukaryota > Metazoa > Chordata > Mammalia > Carnivora > Felidae > Panthera > Panthera tigris. Next base: position 16,405,688 of record NC_056675.1, read on the forward strand.
TACATACAGTATGTAAAGTGTGCTCTTGGTTTTTAGGGTCAATTCCTGTGGCCTATAGCTTACATCCAACACCCAGTGCTCATCCCAACAAGTGCCTTCCTCAATGCCCATCACCCATTTTCCCCTCTTGCCCACCCTCAGTTTCTTCTCTGTATTTAAGAGTCTCTTATGGTTTGCCTCCCTTCATCTCTGTTTATAACTATTTTTCCTCTTCCTTTCCCCACAGTCTTCTGTTAAGTTTCTCAGGATTCACATACAAGTGAAATCATATGGTATCTGTCTCTCTCTGCTTGACTTATTTCACTTAGCATAACTTATAGTTCCGTACACGTTGCTGCAAATGGCCAGATTTCATTCTTTCTCATTGCCAAGTAGTATTCCATTGTATATATAAATCACATCTTCTTTATCCATTCGTCAGTTGATGGACATTTAGGCTCTTTCCATAATTTGGCTATTGTTAAAAGTGCTGCTATAAACATTGGGGTACTAGTGCCCCTATGCATCAGCACTCCTGTATCCCTTGGGTAAGTTTCTAGCAGTGCTATTGATGGGTCATAAGGTAGATCTATTTTAATTTTCTGAGGAACCTCTACACTGTTTTCCAGAGTGGCTGCACTAATCTTTGTCAAAGATTAGTTGGCCATACATTTGTGGTCCAATTCTGGGGTCTCTATTCGATTCTATTGGTCTAGGAGTCTGTTTTTGTGCCAATACCATGCTGTCTTGATGATTACAGCTTTGTGGTAGAGGCTAAAGTCTGGGATTGTGATGCCTCCCGCTTTGGTCTTCTTCTCCAATATTACTTTGGCTATTTGGGGTCTTTTTTGGTTCCATACAAATTTTAGGATTGTTTGTTCTAGCTTTGGGAAGAATGCTGGTGCAATTTTGATTGGGATTGCATTGAATGTGTAGATTGCTTTGGGTAGTATTGAGATTTTAACGATATTTACTCTTCCAATCCATGAGCATGGAATGTTTTCCCATTTCTTTGTATCTTCTTACATTTCCTTCATAAGCTTTCTATAGTTTTTAGCATACAGATCTTTTATGTCTTTGGTTAGGTTTATTCCTAGGTATTTTATGATTCTTGGTGCAAAGGTGAAGGGGATCATATTCTTTATTTCTCTTTCTGTTGTTACATTATTGATGTATAAAAATGCAGCCGATTTCTGTACGCTGATTTTGGACCCTGGAATGGTGGTGAATTGATCTATCCGCTCTAGCAGACTTTTGATGGAGTCTGTCAGGTTTCCCATGTATAGTATCATGTCGTCTGCGAAAAGTGAAAGTTTGAGTTTTCTTTGCCAATTTTGAGGAGTTTTATTCCTTTTGTTGTCTGATTGCCGGTGCTAGGACTTCCAACACTATATTACATGACAGCGGTGAGAGTGGACATCCCTGTCGTGTTCCTGATCTCAGGGGGAAAGCTCTCAGTTTTTCCTCACTGAGGATGACATTAGCTATGGGCTTTTGACAAATGGCTTTTATGATGTTTAAGTATGTTCCTTCTACCCTGACTTTCTCGAGGGTTTTTATTAAGAAACGATGCTGTATTTTGTCAAATGCTTTTTCTGCATCGATTGACAGGATCATATGACTCTTATCTTTTCTTTTAATAATGTGATGTATCACATTGATTGTGTTGTGAATATTGAACCACCCTGCAGCCCAGGAATGAATCCCACTTGATCATGGTGAATAATTCTTTTAATATGCTGTTGAATTTGATATGATGGTATCTTGTTGAGAATTTTTGCATCCATGTTCATCAGGGATATTGGCCTGTACTTCTCTTTTTTTGCTCAGTCTCTGTCTGGTTTAGGAATCAAAGTAATGCTGGCTTCATAGAATGAGTCTGGAATTTTTCCTTCTGTTTCTATTTTTTTTGGAACAGCTTGAGAAGGATAGGCATTAACTCTGCTTTAACTGTCTGCTAGAATTCCCCAGGGAAGCCATCTGGTCCAGGACTCATATTTTTGGGGGATATTTTTGATAACGGATTCAATTTCTTCACTAGTTATAGGTCTGTTCAAATTTTCTATTTCTTCCTGTTTCAGTTTGGTAGTGTGTGGGTATCTAGGAATTTGTCCATTTCTTCCAGGTTGTCCATTTTGTTGGCATATAATTTTTCATAGTATTCCTTAATTATTGCTTATATTTCTGAGGGATTGGTTGTAATAAATCCATTTTCAGTTATGATTTTATCTATTTGGGTCCCCTCTCTCCTCTTTTGAGAAGTCTGGCTAGGGGTTTATCAATGTTGTTTACTTTTTCAAAATGCCAGTTCTTCGTTTCATTGATCTGTTCTACTATTTTTTTTTTTTTTTTTGGATTCTATAATGTTTATTTCTGCTCTGATCTTTATTATTTCTCTTCTTATTCTTCTGGGTTTGGGGTGTCTTTTCTCTTCTGCTTCTAGTTCCTTTAGGTGTGCTGTTAGATTTTGTATTGGGGATATTTCTTGTTTCTTGAGATAGGCCTGGATGTCAATGTATTTTCCCCTCAAGACTGCCTTTGTTGCATCCCAAAGCGTTTGGATTGTTGTATTTTCATTTTCATTTGTTTCCACGTATTTTTTAATTTCTTCTCTAATTGCCTGGTTGGCCCATTCATTCTTTAGCAAGATGTTCTTTAACCTCCATGCTTTTGGAGGTTTTCCAGTCTTTTTCCTGTGGTTTATTTCATGTTTCATAGCATTGTGATCTGAAAGTGTGCATGGTATGATCTCACTTTTATATTTATTGACGGCTGTTTTGTGACCCAGTATGTGATCTATCTTGGAGAATGTTCCATGTGCACTCGAGAAGAATGTGTATTCTGCATTTGCATGAAAAGTTCTGAATATATCTGTCAAGTCCATCTGGTCCAATGTATCATTCAGGGCCATTGTTTTTTTACTGATACTCTGTCTAGATGATCTGTCCATTGTTGTAAGTGGGGTATTAAAGTCCCCTACGATTACCACATTCTTATCAACAAGGTTGCTTATGTTTGTGATTAGTTGTTTTATATATTTGGGGGCTTCTGAATTCAGTACATAGACATTTATATTTATCTCTTGTTACAGCCTTTAATTGAAAGTGTAGTTTGTCTGATATAAGTATGGCTACTCCAGCTTTCTTTTGACTTCCAGGAGCATGATACATGGTTCTTCATCCCCTCACTTTCAATCTGAAAGGTCTCAGGTCTCAAATGGGTCTCTTGTAGACAGCAAACAGATGGGTCTTTTTTTTTTTTAAATCCATTTTGATACCCTATGTCTTTTGATTGTGGCATGTAGTCCATTTGCATTAAGTGTTATTAACGAAAGATATGGATTCAGAGTCATTGTGTTATCTGTAGGTTTCATGCTTGTAGTGATGTTTCTGGTCCTTTGTGGTCTTTGCAACTTTCCACTTACAGTGTCCCCTTAGGATCTCTTCTAGGGCTGGTTAGTGGTGATGAATTCCTTTCAGTCTTTGTTTGTCTGGGAAAACCTTTATCTCTGCTTCTGTTCTGAATGGCAGGCTTGCTGGATAAAGGATTCTTGACTGGATATTTTTGCTGTTCATCACATTGAAGAATTCCTGCCATTCCTTTCTGGCCTGCCAAGTTTCAGTATATAGGTCTCCTACTACCCTTATATGTCTATGTTTGTATGTCAAGACTCTTTTGTCCCTGGCTGCTTTCAGAATTCTCTCTTTATCTTTGTATTTCTCCAGTTTCACCATGATACGTCGTGCACAAGATCAATTCAAGTTACGTCTGAAGGGAGTTCCCTGTGCCTCCTGGATTTCAATGTCTATCTTCTTCCCCAGATTGGGGAAGTTCTCCACTATGGTTGTTCAAGTACACTTTCCACCCCTTTCTCTGTTTCTTCTTCTGGAACTCCTATAATATGGGTATTATTCCTCTTCTTTGAGTCACTTAGTTGTCTAATTCTCCCCTTGTGGTCCAGAATTTTTAAAACTCTCTTTTTCTCAGCCTAATAATTTCCCATTATTTATCTTCTATTTCACTTATTCTCCCCTCTGCCTCTTCAATCTTCACTGTCATCACCTCTAGTTTATTTTGCACCTCATTTATGGCATTTTTAGATTCATCATGGCTATTTTTTAGTTCCTTGATCTCTGCAACAATAGCTTCTCTGTTGTCTTGTATGTTTTTTTTCAAGCCCAGTGATTAATCTTATGATGATTATTCTACATTCTTGTCCAGTTATAACGTTTATCAATCCTTTAGCTGTCATTTCTTCCTGGAATTTCTTTTGAGGAGAATTGTCATTTTGACTGGTTTTCTCTCCTTTATGTGTTTTAAAAGTTTGTTACATGCCCTGCACCTGCAAGAAGTACTATATTAAAGAGGTGTCATACACTGCCCAGAGTCTGTCCCTTCCATAGGTGTCTTTTGGAGTGTGTTACTTGCTCTCAGTTGTTGTGACTTTGGTTTACTTTATCTCTCTACTTCTCATAGTGATGCTTCAACCCTTCACCAGGTTTACTTTGATTTGTTGATGGAAGTAACCCTGGAAAGGAAAACAGACAAACAAAACACACACAAACAAAAAAAAACCCAGAAAAACCCACAGAAACACCAGCTACAAGTAAACAATATGGTGGAGATAGTGCTTATGGAATAGGCCTTATCCCATACTAAGAGAGAAATGACAGGGTTGGGGAGAAAGAAAGGAAAATTGACCAGAGAAACTGTATGGATTAATCCAGAGAGAGAGAAAGGAAAATAAAGAAGGAGGTGTATAACATGTATAAAGCCAATAGATTAAATATGTCTGCTTAAACAAACCAACAATCAGAATAACCAGACTCGAGAAGGGGAGAGATAAGAAGGAGAAAAGGAAGGAAGACTATGTCTATATAATAAGAATTGTCTGAAAATTAAATCAGGCAATGCAACAGCGCTGGTCTGGAGGAGGGGCTGTCTGGTTCATCAGTGTCAATCCTGCTCTCGTAGATACACAGTTACCAGGCACAGAGGGGCATGGTTTGGTGTAGGCGGGTCCTGCTTCCACTCTGGGCTCACTGTTCATTCCCTGAAGCCCCACATTATTGGTGATGGGGAGAAAAATGACACCCTAGTCTCTCCTCCATGGACAGTGTGTCCCAAACCACTCTGTTCAGGCTGTCTTCACTGTGCCATGGGCTCAAACAAGGTGGTTTGTCCTGCTCCACTGATTTCTGTGCCTCCCTGCATCTTGGCTGGGACCTAAACCCCGATGTCTAAAGGTTCCCACTCTATACACCCTAAGTTTTGGGAAGTGCCTCTTTGCACTGCCAGATATATGGTCTCTGGCTGGCAGGTGCAGGCAGTCTTTTTCCTCTGAATGGTTATATACCTTTTTCCCACACCACTCCAGGGAGGGAATTGCTTTTTCCCTCTGTAGACTGCACCTCTGAACTAGTTACTGAGCTTGGGACTGGCTCTCCTCTTCCCCAGGTGTGCAAACAGGGCAGCTCGTCCAATCCGGAGAAAGCCCCACAGTTAAGAGATTGGATCTTTCTCAGTCCTGGTCTGTGGTTTTTCTCCTGTCCAGATACAGTCCTATGCTTTCCCACCCTCTCTTTCTCTTCCCTTTGTCTCTCCACAGAAGGTGATCCTTCCCCTCCATTCCTCTGCTGCCCGTTTTATCTCTCCCAGTTTGTAATCACACACCAATGGCCTGCCAGTTTTTCCCAGTGGGTCCCTGGAGGCATCTCTGTTACTTGGTCGCCCAGACTCTTGGAGTTCAAAGTCCTTTGCCTCAACACTGCTGTGTTTGAGAGTTGAGGGAACTTCAGATCCCCCTACTTCTCTGCCATGTTGTATCCAAATGGATAATCTCAAATTTTGTTTTTTAATCATCTTCAGACTTGGAGAGAGTTGTTAGGAACAACATAATTAAAGGGCTCATTTATATGCTCAAAAAAGAGTATCCAATGTATCCAATATGTATATATGCTGAAATGTGTATCCAAAAGAAAAACATTATATTGTTTTTATTTTTGTATTTTATATGAAATAGATGTACATGAAGAAGGTTTCCAAATATTGGCAAGGCCTTTATTGATAAAAGCTGGCAAAGAATATTAAGAAGGATGACAAAGGACATTGAATGTTGGATGAAAGAGAGAGGAAAAGCCACAGTGGAATGTTGTAGAATTCAAGTGAAAATAGTTTGAGAGTAGGTGTATTTAGTGATATTTAAGTAGAATAGTTTTTGTGCTGCAAATGATGAGTGTGGTATGATCCAGGTATGCTGATTTTTTCAGGTATTTTGAAGACAAACAAAATTGAACTGGTTATTTTAACTGAATTATATTTTGAAAGATGTCTGACTTAATATTTAATTTTTATTTTGGGAGAAGAGATAGACTTCCTAAGAAAGATGTGAAAACCATGGGGCGCCTGGGTAGCTTGGTCGGTTAAGTGTCTGACCGGCTCAGGTCATGATCTCAGATCCATGAGTTCGAGCCCTGCATCAGGCTCTGTGCTGACAGCTTGGAGCCTGGAGCCTGTTTCAGATTCTGTGTCTCCCTCTCTCTCTGCCCCTCCCCTGTTCATGCTCTGTCTCTCTCTGTCTCAAAAATAAATAAACGTTAAAAAAAATTAAAAAAAAAAAGAAATGTGAAAACAAGATTTTTCTCACTCATAAAATAATTTTTAAAAATTAACTATAGTGATACACATTACATTAGTTTAAGGTGTACACATAATGACTTGACAACTTTTACATTCTGCTACACTCACTACAAGTGTAGTTACCATCTGTCACCACACAACACCATTATGATACCATGGACTTTATTTCCTATGGTGTACCTTTCACCCACTTGCCTTACTTATTTCATAACCAGGAGCCTCTACCCCCTCACTCCCTTTCACCCATTTTTCCCATCTCCCATTCCCCTAGCCTTTGGTAAGCACCAGTTTGTTCGTATTTATTTGTCTGTTCCTCCTTTTATTGTTTGCTTATTTGTTCATCTGCTTTGTTTTTTACATTCCACATATAAGTGAAATCATTTTTCTTTCTATGACATTTCACTGAGCTTAGTACCCTCTTGGTCCATCCCTGTTGTCACAAATAGCAAGATCTTATTCTTTTTTAAGGCTGAGTAATATTTACACACACACACAGCATACACACAGACATACCCCACATCTTATTTATCCATTCATCTATTGATGGAAACTTATGTTGCCTCCATGTCTTGGCTATGGTAAATAATGCTGAAGCACACTTAAGGATTCAAATATATATATTTGAATATATATGGATCCAAATATATATTATTTAGATCCAAATAATCAAATATATATCCAAATATATATTTGATTTCATATATATACATATATTATATATATAATATAAATAATATATAATATATATAACATATATATTATATATAATATTATATATTATATACAATAAATAATATATATTTATATTATATATAATATATTATATATATTTATATAATATATATATTTGAATTAACGTTTTCATTTTGGGGGGTAAATAACCAGTAGTGGAATTACTGGAACCTATGGTATTTCTATTTTTAACTTTTTAAATTTTTTTTTTCAACGTTTTTTATTTATTTTTGGGACAGAGAGAGACAGAGCATGAACGGGGGAGGGGCAGAGAGAGAGGGAGACAAAGAATCGGAAACAGGCTCCAGGCTCCGAGCCATCAGCCCAGAGCCTGACGCGGGGCTCAAACTCACGGACCGCGAGATCGTGACCTGGCTGAAGTCGGACGCTTAACCGACTGCGCCACCCAGGCGCCCCTCTATTTTTAACTTTTTAAGGAACCTCCATATTTTTTTCCACAGCACTTGTACCAATTTACATTCCAACCAACAGTGCATGAGGATTCCCTTTTTGCCACATCATACCAACATCTGACAGGTGTAAGATTATGTCTCATTGTGTTTTGATTTGCATTTCCTTGATGATAGTAATGTTGAGCATTTTTTCATGTGTCTGTTGGCCATCTGTATATTTTCATTGGAAAAATGTCTATTCACATCCTCTGCCCATTTTTTATCAGTTTATTTTTTTCTTTTTGGTGTTGAGTTGTGGAAGTTCTTTATATATTTTTGTTACTAACCTCATATCAGATATATTATTTGCAAATATTTTATCCCATTCAGTAGGTTTCCTTTTAATTTGGTTGATGGTTTCCTCCACTGTACAAAAGTCTTTTATTTTGGTGTAGTCAAAATAGTTTATATTTGCCTTTGTTCCCTTTCCCTGAGGAGACATAGCTAGAAAAATGTTGGCAGAAAAATGTTGACCAATGTCCAAGAGATTATTGCTTATGTTTTCTTCTAGGAGTTTTATGGTTTCAGATTTCGCTTTAGGTAATTAATTAATTTCGAGTTTCTTTCTGTGTATGGTATATGAACGTAGTCCATTTTCATTCTTTTGCACCTAGCTGTTCAGTTTTTCAGTGCTAATTATTGAAGAGACTTTTACCCATTGTGTATTCTTTCCTCCTTTGTCATAGATTAATTGACCATATAAACTTGGGTTTGTTTTGGGGATCTTAATTATGTTCCATTTATTTGTCTATTTTTGTGCCAGTACCATACTGTTTTGATAATTATAGCTATGATGATGATAATGATGATGAGGAGGATGATGATGCTTCATTTTAAATAAGAATTTTATAGAGGTCTCCTGAAATTTTATTATCAAAAGATGTGAAGAGTTGTGATATAATGAAAAGTGTTGATAAGAAATCACTGATATAAGTGTTTCAAAATTCTAGTACTCTTTAGGTATGCTGTCCATATATTCAATATTGCACTCCACTTTTTTACATCTCATGATATAAATTTTTTTACATTATATTTTACAGTATATAGTTTATGTACTGTACAGTATATATTTTTACAAGTTTACTTATATACCATTTTAATATGACAATAATAAAATATTTTTTATAGTTTTCAAGAGATCTATGAAGATAAAAGACAAAAGTTCTATGATCAATGTCAGAGGGAAGAAGAAGAATTGAAACAAAAGTTTATGCAGCGAGTAAAGGATAAAGAAACAACATTTAAAGAATCTGAAAAAGAGGCAAGTACACTGGTATAATCCAATTTGTGTTCATTTTAATGTGTATTATTAATTTGGAGTTTTAATATCAAAGGTTTAGTTGATGATTTTGGAGGATACTTGCTACTTTTGAAGTAACTGTTTACAGTATAGGTTTTGAATACAACCTTTAAAAATTATAGTCAACAATTTTATTTTTTAGAACATATAGACAATTTGTATTTTTAGAAAAAATGAAAATAATTTTGTAAAACCTATTTACCTTTATTTTATTTTATAATATGAATTTTCATGAATAAATTTTAATTTATAAAAAATTCAAGCTATTGATATGTGTGAAGAGTTATTACTTTCTAATGCTACTACTGCATTATAAAAAAATTTTCACTTTTATAAATAAGCAGGTAAATGTTGAATAACACACATCTTAATTAATTAGAAAACATCTAGTTGGTGAATTATTTGGATTTTTTTTCATTTCATTCCTTTATGTTTCCAAGAAATTGAAAAAAAAAGACAACTTATATAGTTTTGGTTATTTGCACCAATACCTTTTTAACAAAAAATATATTTGGAATCATAAATACCTTTCAGATGATTGTGGTTTTAACTTAATATGTTAGTTTTGAGCAGAAATAGGTACATTGAACATGAACTTCTTTCTCAATAGAAACAATGTAGTGATTAGGTGTTCTGTAACAGATGTCTCAATCATGGACAGTTGAATTATAGGTAATAAAAATTCTTTTAGCTTCAGTATAAAGGTAAAGTTTTGGAATTGTTCAAGGGTATCTTATGGAATCCAAGAACAGGAAGCATAACTGGATCTCATGATAACTTAAACCCAAAGTAGGAGGTTATCAGAAACCAAATCAGCCATTTACATTCTCTATTTCTTCCCTACTTTATTCACCTTAGTTATGGCACTTAACTGTGTACATCTGTTTCATTTTTGTCCTCTGCACATCAGTTATTCTCCCATTCTTCAGTTATATTTCCCTCAAGAAAAACCAAACATAACTTAAAATTGGTTGTGCAGAGTGATGAAATTCTTAACAAACAGAGATTAATTTTTGTAGAAAAAAAATTAAATTTCTGGTAGAAATAAAATGACCGAGATAGTAAAAGCAACCACGAAGAGTAAAATGAAAGGAAATGGGCCCACCAGACTTCCTCAAAAAAGGAACAGCTTAATTATTGAAAACATGATAAGTAGACAGAAGTTATGATTAACTGAAAAGGAAAGTGGAGACTCACAGAGGTAAAGCAAACTTTTTAAGCCCATGTAGCAGATAAATTAGAATTCAAACTTACAACTTTATAATTTTCAAATACTTAAAATTGATAAGTTTGTACATTTCCCACATTACTAGAGATTTCATCATCTTTCTTCTCATCTTCTTAAATCTGTTATTTTAATTTCAGTTAGCATACAGTGTTATTTTTTTAAATTTTTTTTAACGTTTACTTATTTTTGAGAGAAAGAGACAGAACATGACGGGGAGAGGGACGGAGAGAGAGGGAGACACAGAATCTGAAGTAGGCTCCAGGCTCTGAGCTGTCAGCACAGAGCCTGATGTGGGCCTCGAACTCACAAACCATGAGATCATGACCTGAGCTGAAATCGGACGCTCAACTGACTGAGCCACCCAGGCGCCCCAGCATACAGTGTTATATTAGTTTCAGGTGTACAATATAGTGATTCAACACTTCCATATGCTACCCTGGGCTCATCACAAGTGCACTCCCAATCCCCAATCACCTCTTTAACCAATCCCCCCACACCCTCCTGTCTCTATCAGTTTGCTCTCTATAATTAAGACTCTGTTTCTTGAACTTTCTCTCTGCTCACTTGTTTTGTTTAACAAATTCCACATGTGAGTGAAATCATATGGTATTTGGCTTTCTCTGACTGACTTACTTTGCTTAGTTGTAGTCTCTAGCTACATCCATGTCATTGCAAATGGCAAGATTTCATTCTTTTTCATGGCAGAATAATATTCCATTGCAATATATATACCCCATCTTTATTTATTCATCAATGAATGGGCACATGGACTGCATCCATATATTAGCTATAGTAAATAATGCTGCTGTATGTATCCTTTTGAATTAGTGTTCTTGTATTCTTCAGGTAAAAATCAGTAGTGCAATTGCTGGATCACAGGGTAGTTCTATTTTTAACTTTTTGAGGAACCTCCATACTTTTCTCCAGAATGGCTGAACCTTTGCACAGTGCATGAAGATTTCTATTTCTCCACATCCTAACACCTGTTGTTTCTTGTGTTGTTGATTTTAGCCATTCTGACAGGTGTGAGGTGATGTCTCATTGTAGTTTCTACTTGCACTTCCCTGATGGTAAGTGATGATGAACATCTTGTCACCTGTCTGTTGGCCATCTGCATGCCTTCTTTGGAGAATTGTCTGTTCATGTCTTCTGCCCATTTTTTAACTGGATTGTTTGTTTTTTGGGGGGATGTTGACTTTTATAATTCCTTTATATAATTTGGATACTAACCCTTTAGCAGATTTGTCATTTGCAAATATCTTCTCTCATTCCTTAAGTTGCCTTAGAATTTTGTTGTTTGTTTCCTTCACTGTGTAGGAGCCTTTTATCTTGATGAAGTCCCGAGAGTTTATTCTTGCTTTTGTTTCCAATACTTCAGGAGACATATCTAGAAAAAAGTTGTTATGGCTGATGTCAAAGAGGTTAATGCTTATGTTCTTTTCTTGGATTTTTATGGTTTTTGGTCTCACATTTAGGTCCTTGATCCATTTTGAACTGTTTTATGTGTATGGTGTAAGAAAGTGGTTCCGTTTCATTCATTTGCATGTTGCTGTCCTGTTTTCCCAACACCATTTGTTGAAAAGACTATCTTTTTCCACTGGATATTCTTTCCTGCATATGGTTGTGGGTTTATTTCTAGGTTTTCTATTCTTTTCTCTTGATATATGTATCTATTTTGTGCCAGTAACAAAGCATTTTGATCACTGCAGATATATAATATAAGTCTGGAATTGTGGTATCTCCAGCTTTGCTTTTCTTTTTCAAGATTGCTTTGGCTGTTTGGTGTCTTTTGTGGTTCCATACAAATTTTAGGATTGTTAGTTCTATCTATGAAAAAGCTGTTGGTATTTTAATAGGGATTGCATTACATGTGTAGATTGCTTTGGGTAGTGTAAACATTTTAACAACATTTGTTCTTCCAATCCATTTCTTGATGTTATCTTCAATTTCTTTCATCAGCATTAGTTTTCAGAATACAATTGTTTTACTTCTTTGTTTAGGTTTACTCCTAGGTATCTTATTATTTTGGGTGCAATTATAAATGGGATTGTTTTCTTTAATTTCTTTCTGCTGTTTTATTGTTTGTGTATAAGTGCAATAGATTTGTGTATGTTGATTTTGTATCCTGCAACTTTACTAAATTCATTTATTCGTTTATTCATTTTAGCAGGTTTTTTTCGTGGAGTCTTTTGGGTTTTCTAGAGTTTCATGCAGTCTGCATTCAATGAAAATTTGACTTCTTCCTTGCTGATATGAATTCTTTTTTATTTCTTTTTGTTGTCTGATTGCTGTAGCTAGGACTTCCAGTACTATGTTGAATACAAGGGGAGAGAGTACATCCTTGTCTTGTTCCTGACCTTAGGGGAAAAACTCAGTTTTTCCCCTTTAAGGATAATGTTAGCTGTACATTTTTCTTATATGGCCATTATTATGTTGAAGTCTATACCCTCTATCCCTATTTTTTGAGGGTTTTCATCAAGAACGAATGTGTACATTGTCAAATTCTTTTTCTACATCGATTGGGAGGATCATATGGTTATCTTTTCTTTTATTAATGTAATGTGTCACATTGATTGACTTACAAATATTGAGCCACCATTACTCCAGGTAAAATCCCACTTGGTCATGATGAATTATTCTTTAATGTATTGTTGGATTGGATTTAACAATATTTTTTTGAGAAATTTTGCAACCATCAGAGATACTGGCCTGTAGATCTCTTTTTTAGTGGAGTCTTTGGTTTTGGAATCAGGGTAATCACTGGCCTCATAGAATGAGTTTGGAAGTTTTCTTTCCATTTCTACTCTTTTGGACTAATTTGAGAAGAATAGGTATTAACTCTTTTTAAAATGTTTGCTAGAATTCTCCTGTGAAGCCATTTGGCCCTGGACTTTTGTTTGCTGGGAGTTTTCTGATTACTGATACAATTTCTTTGCTGGTTATCAATGTGTTCAAGTTTCCTATTTCTTGCTCTTTCAGCTTTGGCGGTTAATATGTTAAGCAATTTATCCATTTCTTCCAAATTATCCTATTTGTTGGCATATAATTTTTCATAACATTCTTTTGTAATTGTTTGTGTTTCTGTGGTGTTGGTTGTTATTTCTCCTGTCTCATTTGTGATTTTATTTATATGAGTCCTTTCCTCTCTCTTTTCTTTTTGATAATTCTGGCTAGGGGGTTATCAATTTTATTATTATTTTTTTCAGAGAACCAGTTCCCAGTTTCATTGCTGTGACCTGTTTTGTTTTGTTTTTAGTTTCTATATCATTTATTTTTGTTATAATCTTGATTATTTCCTTCCTTCTGCTGGTTTGGGAGTTTGCTGTTGTGTTTCTAGTTTCTTTAGTGTAAGGTTAGGTTGCTTAGATTTTTCTTTCTCTTGAGGTAGGCCTATATTGCTATAAACAGGCCTCTGGAACTGCTTTTGCTGCATTCCAGATGTTTTGGACTCTTGTTTTTTCATACGTTTTCATGTACTTTGAAAGAGTTTGGTGTTTTCTTAAAAAACTAGTCATGCCCTTTTCAATACAATTCAACAATTGTACTCCTTGGTATTTACCTAGAGGAAATGAAACTTATGTCCACACAAAAACCTATACACAGATGTTTAAAGAGATGTATTCATTATTGCCAAAACTTGGAACAACTGAGATGTCTTTCAGTAGGTGAATGGTATAAAGTGGGGTGTTAAAGTCCCCTACCATTCTTGTATTATCAATGAGTACCTTTATGTTTGTTTCAATTTTTAATATATTTGGGGGCTATCATGTTGGGTGTATAAATATTTACAACTGTTAGATATTATATTTGAAATGTCCTCTGTATTTTGATATTGTGCCTTCTTTCATCTCTTGTTATAGTCTTTGTTTTAAGTCTATTTTGTCTGATACAAGTATTGCTACTCTGGCTTTCTTTGACATCCATTTGCATGAAAGATGTTTCTCCATCCCCTTGCTTTCAATCTGTATGTGTCTTTAAGTTGAAAATGGGTCTTTTGAAGACAGCACATAGATGGGTCTTGGTTTTTTTTTTTTTTATCCATCTGTCACCCTATATCTTTTGATTGGAATACTTAGTTCACTTACATTCAAAGTAGCTATTGATAGATGTGTAGTCAGTGTCATTTCATTACTTGTTTTGTCACTGTTTCTGAAGATTTTTTCTGATCCTTTCTTCTTTGTCACTTTTGGTCCCTCCTTTCCATTCAAAGAGTTCCATTTAATATTTGTTGCAGGGCTGGTTTAGTGGTCACGAGCTCCTTTGGTTTTGTTTGCTGGGAAACTCCTTATCTCTTTCTCTATTCTAAATGAAACCTTTTCTGGATAGAGTATCCTTAGCCACAGATTTTTCCCATTCATCACTTTCAATATATCATGCCACTTCTTTTTGGCTTGCCAAGTTTATATTGAGAAATATCCAGCTAGCCTTATGGGTCTTCCCTTGTAAAGACTTCTGCTTGTAAGATGTTTTTTCTGTCTCTATTTTTCACAAATTTTATTACAATATGTCTTGGTATTGAGTTGCTTTTGTTGATTTTGATGGGAATTCTGTGTGCCTCTTGGATCTAGATATTTGTTTCCTTCCCCAGATTAGGGTAATTTTCAGCTATTATTTCCTCACATAAATTTTCTAGCCTCACCCCCATTGTTTCTATTCTTCTATAAGAAGAGAAACTATACAATGCTGATGAAAGAGATTCATATCTTTCATAAAATGAATGTTATTACATTTGATGGATTCATTGAGTTCCCTGATTCTATTCTTGTGTTGCATAATTCTTTCTTTTCTTCAGCTTCTTTATTTTCCATTATTCTCCCTTCTAGGACACTATATTATTCCACTGCTTCTTTCAGTCTGCTCGTCATTGCATCAAGCTTGTTTCCCATCGTGTTTATTTCAATCTTCATCTCTGATTGGTTCTTTTTAACTCTCTTATCTCTGTGGTAAGGGTCTCATTGATGTCTTCTATTCCTTTCTGAATAGAGTATCCTTATGATTGTTCCTTTAAAGTTTCCATCAGGCATGTTACCTATATCTGTTTTACTTAGCTCTCTGATTTGGTTCTATCTTGTTCTTTCATTTGGGATAAATTACTCTGTTTTGGCATGTTATCTAAATCTCTCCTTTCTTCTCTGTGTTAGAAAAGCCAGTTATGTCTCTTCCTCCTGAAAAAAATGGCCTAATAAAGAAGAGGTCGGGTAGTGCTCAGGCCTGGTACTTCCTGAAGTATCTGCAGTGTGTACTGTGTGCACTCTGTTGTTTTCTGGCTGCTCTATCCTTCAGGCTACTCACCTGCAGAGGCTCTCCTTGCCTGCAGTGGGTAATGTTTGGTCTCAGGCCTGAATGTGGTGAGTTTTAACTAGATATGCTCTGGTCTGCTTGTGAAATGAGACCTGACATCAGTTCCACTAGAAGTGAGGCCCTGCAGTACTCCTTGGTCAGGAGATGAGGTCTGGGCAGACGTTTGTGCTGGTGTTCTGAGAGAGGGGCTTGCCACACTGGGACTGAGGCAAGCTTGACTGAGAAGGCAGTCCTGCTAGAATGCATGGGGCTTGGTATATGGAAGTTAGGCAGCCAGTGTCAGTGCTGCACTGCTTCCAGCAGGTGGCTCTGTGTTTTCGCTGAAGGATGGGGAAGGGAAGTTGTGCCAGTCAGCTCCTTTGTTCCTGGAGAGATGTGTTAGTGAATGCTGTCTCTCAGAGAAGCTCTAAGAAGGACAAATAATCTTTCCAATTATGTGCCCCAGGTGTTCCTCAGATCACTGTTTCCATGCCATCTGCCCCTGTGTTCTCTGTCTGTCTTCTCTCCAGGAGCAGGGCAGTGCTTTCAGGGCTCTATCTGAGCCAAACTTCCTGATCTTGAAAACTCCAGGATCTAAGCCTCACAAGTTGTAAGAACTCACATAGTTCAACCCATTTTATTTTCCAAGCCAATGGCTTTGAGGAAGCATTCTCCTTGTGCATTCCTCCATGTGCTCCCCTCGCTCTCTCTCTTTTCCATGATCAACAGCTACCACCCCTTCACAGCACCTGATATCCATTTCTCCTCTAAATCACATCTCCACACTTACTATCTTCTTTGATGTGACCTCTTTTCTCCCTTTAATTGTGGAGTTTGTTCTGTCAGTCTTCAGGTTTATTTTTGGCACATTTAGGATGATTGGATAGTTAATTAGTTGTGTTTGTGGGAGAAGGTGAGCCTCAGTTCCTCCTACTCCACTGCCATCTTCCTTCCAAGTCTCACCTTCCCCTCTTTAAGTGAGTTTTCTCACTGATTTTTCCCATCATTTATGGATATCACACTCTCACATCCCCAGTCTTTTCAACTGTGTGTCAGTATTCATTTCCTTCTCAGGCATGAAAATGTAATTCTATCTGACTTCAGCAGAAGGAATGTAATCTTTACTTATGGGAGCCTGTGTGGCTCAGTCGATTAAGCATCTGACTTCAGCTCAGGTCATGATGTCATGGCTCATGGGTTCAAGCCCCATGTCAGCTGTGCTGACAGTTCGGAGCCTGGAACCTCCTTCAGATTCTGTGTCTCCGTCTCTCCCTGCCCCTCCCCTACTCTATCTCTCAAAAATAAATAAACATTAACAAAAATTTTAAAAAATCCACCATGGATTTGGGACACCTGGGTAGCCCAGTCGGTTAAGCATCAGACTCTTGATTTCGGCTCAGGTCACGATCTCACAGTTCATGAGATCAAGCTCCACATTGGGTTCCATGCTCACAGCATGGAGCCTGCTTGAGATTCTCTTTCTCCCTCTCTGTCCCTCCCCCACTCACTCTCTCTCTGTCTCTCAGAAAGAAAGAAAGAGGAAGAAAGGAAAAAAGAAAGACCATGGATCTCAAACTTTGCTGCACACTAAAATTACCTGGGGATTTTCTAAAAGGACTGATGCTCAGGTTTCATTTCCAGATAGTGTGATGCAATTGATCTGTGGGTAGCTTGTGCATTAGGAGATTTACAAACTTACTGAATGATTCTAATGGGCATTTAGGGTAATACCAATACCATGCTTGTGTTCTTCACAGCCATATAAGGCAGCTAATTAATATTGTGGCAATTTAAGCCCCTAGCCTGTTTTTCAAAAAGTTAAATGGAAAATTAGTTGGTCCTTTATATTTTTTTTGGATTAGCAAAAATTCAAAAAAATCATACCATCTCTGATGCATACAAGCAAACATGTTGAATAATGTCTTACTAAAGACCCAGGCCTGTCTCTAATGGAAACTAAGGTGGTATTATCTCTTTCTTATGATTAATTTGGCTTAAATACCACAGATTAAAGATCTCAGTAGTAAATAACAAGTAACTGAATGAGGTTTTTTTCTTCCTATAATTGTACTAATTTTACTTAACAAGGAAATTATCAGACTTTCTTTTGAAATGACTTTATCAAAGTATAGACAAAAAATTTATAATCCATTTCATAATTTAATGTATGTATCTTTACAGGACATGGATCTATCAATTTTTACTCAGAGAGATTAGTGGAAAAGTATAGAGTAAAAAATTATACATTAGTAAAAATTTTTAAATTGAGTATTTTTCATAATTTTGCATCTTATTACATTTGGCTCAATGGGGACACATTTAAAATTAAAATTAAGAAAGAAATTTCATATCTGATTTTCTACTTTAAACATGAAATTTAGAGACCGTTACTAAGATCATGCTCTACTCTGATGATTAGGTTATATTTAATAACCAGTAGAAAACACCATCAAGTCCCTGGGAATGTGCTACCATAGTGTGCATTGAGTCACAGCTGTGCATTTGTTTTACAGTTACAGGAAAAGTTTGAGCATCTTAAACGAGTCCAACAAGAGGAGACAATGAAATTTGAGGAGAAGAGAAGACAATTGGAAGAAGAAATAATGGATTTTTATAAATTGAAGGCTGTTTCTGGAACATTACAGACTCTGGTGTGCACCAATATAAAGAAGGAGAAAGATCGTAAGAAATAGCCCTCTCTTACCATTCTGTGTATTATAGAGCCCTATCGCTCTCAAGTCTATCTTTCTGCGAGATTATCTTTATAGCACTTAACTCTTCCCCAATTAGAATGTGAACTTCCCAAGAGCAGGTACCCTGGCCATCATATTAGATTTTGTGTCTTCAGTGTTTTTAACAAAAACTAACACAGTTTCCACTCAATAAATATTTGTTAAAATGAAAAAAAAAAATCAAAGAAATACATAGCATAGTGTAAGTAGTGTTGATTAGCTGTTTTTGTTTGTTTGTTTTTTTAATACCATAGCTCTGGCTATGGCTGCAGTGCACAACTATAACTATAACTATATAACTATAACTATAAAACTATAACAACTATAACTATATATAGGGGATTTGTTCATGAGCTATTGCCGGAGTCAAGCTCCAGCAGGTCGAGGGGTTCCTGAAGGCTGAACAACGTTGGCAAAAAAATGAAAAAAAAAAATCAAAAATAAAAATGGACACAGACAACAGCAGTGTGTTGAACTGGCTGCTTTATTGTGGCAAATGTGGCATTATATTTGTTAGCAATTTCCTTGTAGTGTGCATCATCTATGTTTTCTAGCATTACCTAATTCTAAAATGTTCCTATGTGTAGTCACCTTTTAAGGAATAGCATGGTTATTTTCTCATAATATTCCCTCCTGCCCTTTGCTTATTGATTAATTTCTTACATTATTTTCATTATGTATCTACGTTTATCTATAATCTATAAAGCATTTGCTTTGCTGTTTTCATGAAAGGTCATCTATCTCTCAACACCTCAAGTGTAACAGATACAGGAACATGACCTCTTAGTTGTTTCACTGAACAATTTGTGGTTTGAGGAACAAAAGTGTTCGCCTTGGTCTGAGGTGCCAGGAGGGGGCCAAAAGGGCCTTAGGAATCCAGGCCTTATACATTCTCAGAGAGACAATGCACCTAGGAAATAATGAACCATTCTGTACTTTAACCGACTAGGTTCAATCATCATCTGGAATGCCTCCTGGGGGCCAAGTGGACCTAGGGGTTGGAGTAACTTGTGCCCATAGATACACTCCTTTGTTGCCAGAGTGGGGCTTTCAAATCCATTTGTACTCCCACCTTTATGTAATTTGGCCTTAATAAAGTACCTGGGGAATTTTCTGTTGGGGAATTGCCCTTGACAGGCCCCTGGGAAAAGAACCTTTGGGAAAGAAATAAGGTTCCTCAAGGAAATTGTGCAGCTCTACATTTAGCCCTTGCCACTCCCTATAAAGATTCTTCTACCTAAAGGAAGGATAGCCTCATACATTTCCCAGCCAAGGAGGGACAAATGGATTTAAAACCCCCACTCCGGCAACAAAGGAGTGTGTCTATGGGCACAAGTTACTCCAACCCCTAGGCCCACTTGGCCCCCAGGAGGCATTTTAGAATTAAGAGGCATTTAGATTAGGATGGGGACGGTCCCGATCCATCCACCGCCTGGGCCCTTCCATCAGGCTGGTTGGATAGCTTGGCTTCCGGCAAGCCATATGTATAAAAATCTCATCTTATGCTCACTTCCTTTACTAAATTCTACTGATAATAATTTCTTGATAGTTATTACAATAAAAGACTGAGTTTTGTTAGAACTTCTATGCTTTGAAGTCAGACCTTGTAAAACTATTAGAATAAAAGTTTTAGAAGTTGGGTCGAGCCAGAGAACAATGGAGCACCATAAGTAATATTTGGATGATGATTTATAGATTTTATGTATATATTAAAACTAAAGTTACCAAGCTTTTAGAAAATAAGTTGGATTTTTTTGCTAATTCAAAATTTTCTTTCTGACTGAATATTCTAATATTTGTGTAGCTAGCCTTCACCATGACTCACTCTGTTAAAATGTACTTTTGAGGGGTGCCTGGGTTGCTAAGTTGGTTAATTGACTCTTGATTTTGGCTCAGGTCATGTTCTCAGGGTCTTGAGGTTGAGCTCTATGTGGTCTTAAAGTTGTCTCTCTTCCTCTGCCCTTCCTTTGCTCATGGGCTCTCTCTCTCTTTTTCTCAAAAATAAAAATGCTACCTTTGAGGGCATTTATATATTTATTTCAACAACATCTGGCATAGTGCATGATATTTTTTTCATGTTCTTAAAAGAATATTTGTTTCTGTTGTAATTTTATTATTGCATAATTTCAAAGACAGAACTTTTTTCTTTTTAAAAGGATATCAGGGTATTATAATTTAGCTTCAGAATATAATAATCTCTGGTTATATTTACTTATTGAAAAGTTTATTTAAAAATATGGGGAGGGGCGCCTGGGTGGCGCAGTCGGTTGAGCGTCCGACTTCAGCCAGGTCACGATCTCGCGGTCCGTGAGTTCGAGCCCCGCGTCAGGCTCTGGGCTGATGGCTCGGAGCCTGGAGCCTGTTTCTGATTCTGTGTCTCCCTCTCTCTCTGCCCCTCCCCCATTCATGCTCTGTCTCTCTTTGTCCCAAAAAAAAAAAAAAGTTGAAAAAAAAAATAAAAATATGGGGAAAGGGAGGTACATCCACAGGATTTTAATTTTACTTTTATTTTATTATTATTTTTTTAGAAACAGAGAAAAAGAGAGTGCATAAGTGGGGAGAGGGAAAGAGGGAGAGAGAAAATCTTAAGCAGGCTCCACATTCAGCGCTGAGCCCAATGTAGGGCTTGATCCCATGACCCTGGTATCATGACCCAAGCCAAAATCAAGAGCTGGATGCTCATACAACTGAGCCACCCAGGCATCCCACATCCATAGGATTTTTAAATATGATATTAAATCATCTTACAGATTTTATAATTTGAGGGAGGAAAGAAATCTTCTATATGAACTTTCGATGGAAACTCTACTAGGACTAGGGTCTTTTTTTTTTTTGCTCACTTTTGCATTTTGCTCACTTTTGCTTTGCCTGACTACACAGTGGCTGGCACCTGTTTATTTGATAAATGAATACGTTAACAATACTTTAGCTGTATTATAGGTATGGATAGTTTAATCTAGATCATTAATCTTCAGAAGATAGACAATGTAACTTATTAGTGCTTTTCAAATGTTGGGTTATACTGCTAAGGGACTTTCATCTTCTTACTCTTTCAACACAATCTAATGTTATTAAAACTGGAGTCAGCAAAGTTGAGACATGTATAAAAAATAATAACATTAACTTTGTAAAAACTATCACTCTATTGCACATTAGAATGGACTTTCTGGTAATAATGTGACAGTCCATAGTTTCTTTTAGAGATTATAAAGGTTTACCTTACATAAACTGTGTATTTAAACAATTTCTTTTCTAATGGTATAGAACAAGTTATAATTTAGTAATATAAGGCATACATTTGCTCTTTGTATAACAGTTTTGTAAAATAGTGTGTTTCACATATATCCTTTAATTTTATGATTAAAATTACTTTTCTTTTTCAGATCCATTTTTATGTAAAACAGAAGTTCCAAATTTATGTAGCACAGTTTTCATAAGTCAGAGTTATTAAAGACTTATAAGCATAATTTGGCTTTCCTTGTTTTTTTTTTTTATTTGCTACACTATTTTGATGTTAATGCAAATTGCCTTTTTAAAAATTTCAGTTTCCATTTGATCACTACTAGTAATATACAGTGCAATAATTTTAATGCAATGATTCTGTATTTTGTCACTTTTATAAAACTTGTTAAATTTATTAATAAGTTGAAGTACATTTTTTTGTAGATTTATTTGGATTTACTAGGTATGTGACCATATCATCTCTGATTCAAAAGAGTTTACTTCTATTTCCTTGCCTTACTGAGTTGACTAGGACTTTTACTACAATGTTCAGTAAAAGTGTTGACCTCTTTAATATTAGGAAATAGACACCAAATTCTATCATTTTTTCATCTTTGTTGAGATATAGTTAACATAGAACATTGTGTAAATTTAAGGTGTACAATGTGTTGATTTGATACATTTATATATCGCAAAATAATTACCAACATAGGATTAGCTAAGAAATTTCCTGTCATCATGGAGAGAGGAGCAAGAGAGAAAGAGTGAAAACAAGAGTGAAAACAAATGCAGGGGATTGCACAAAGAAACTTCCCCCAAACCACTGACCGGGAAAAGGAGAGGGTTTAAATACTACAAGTTTTTTATAAACAGTAGAGTGCAGAGTCTGAAGTTTCTGCAGTCAGCACCATCAGGAGGGTCGCACCCAGTGGGCTCAGCAGTGCTGAGTGGGGAAGGAGGGCAGAGACCCAGTGGTCTGAGGGTTGCATGGGGAGGAAAAAGTTCCCCTGCTTGGAGTGCATTTGGCAGAGGTGATTTGGCCTTTCTGTGCACAAAAGATCCTGTGGATGCCATTGAGCTGCCCCGTTCAATAACATAACAAAGATGCTGGCTGAGGACAGCAGCAGTGGCACCAGTTTTGTGCTGCTATGTACCATAAACTCCGAACTGGAGGATGGTTGTGTGGCCATAGTTTTGGACAAGACTGCACTGGCCACAGTGCAGCAAGACCCTCCCCAGAGGATCAGCATGGGTCCTCACCACGTGTCTCTGATGTTTGGAGTTTAGAATCACAGCCACGCCTGAGATAAAATACAGGAGTGCTTGCTGCCTGGAAGGCAGACAGCTCAGACACAGACAGGGTGAGGGTGGGGATCTGATGGAAGCTGGGGACACAGGAAAGATGATTGCTCATCTGTGAGGGCTTCCTGAGGAGTGGCAGGTAAGAGCTCCCTGCTCCAGAGACAAGAGAGCTAGGCTAAGCCATTCACTACCCCCACCCCCAACAACACTGATCCAGTTCAGTGAGCAAAACAGTGCCACCAAGTGGAAGCCAGAGCTACTTTCACCAAACACCACTGGAAGCACCCTGCAAGTGTATCTCCTCTAAGGCAAGTCCACCTGAGAATCAGAGCAGCAGGCCCCTCCCCCAGATGACTAGGACAAATTCCCTCCTATGCACCAACTCTACTGATTCTAGAGTGCTGCAAATCTTCAGTTCTAGGGGAAACAAGGTATAGTTTTCCTTGGGGATTTTTTTTTTTGGATACAGAGGAAGAAATTTATTTTCATTTTAAATTTTTATTATTTATTTTTTACTTTATTTTACATTTTATTATTTTTACTTATTAAAATTTTTTTAATGTTTATTTTTGAGAGAGACAGAGTGTGAGTGGGAGAGGGGCAGAGAAACACACACAGAATCTGAAGCAAGCTCCCGGATTCGTGTCAGACAGAGCCCTGCATGGGGCTCAAACCCATGAACTGCAAGATCATGACCTGAACCGAAGTCGGACACTTAACTGACTGAGCCACCCAGGCACCCCAATTTTTACTTATTTTTTGAATCAAGATTCTCTCTTTATTGTTCATATATTTATTTTTAACTGAAATTTTAGTAAATATACAGTGTAATATTGGTTTCGGGAGAATTCAGGGATTCATCACTTACATATACAGCACCCTCTAGCCCATCTTCCATCCACCTCCTTCCATCAACCCTCAGTTTGCTTTCTATTATTAAAAGATAGAGTGATTTGTTTCCTTCTCTTGTGGTTTCCCTTGTCTCCTCTTCCCATCTCCCTGCTTCCCATATGTTCATCCGTTTTGTTTCTTAAATTCCACATATGAGTGAAGTCATGTGGCATTTCTTTCTCTGACTTATTGAGCTTAGTATAGCACATTCTAGCTCCATCCATGTTGTTGCAAAGGGCAAGATTTCATTTATTTTTTTATGGCTGGTTAGTATTCCAGTGTATAATATGCCACATCTTAATCCATTCATCAGAATAGATATTTGGACTCTTTCCCTAGTTTGGCTATTATTGATAATGCTGCTATAAACATTGGGGTGCATGCCCCCCTTAGAATCTGTATTTTAAAATTTTTAATGTTTATTTATTTTGAGAGAGAGAGAGAGCATGAGTGCAAGCAGGGGAAGGGCAGAGAGAGAGGGAGACACAGAATCTGAAGCAGGGTCCAGGCTCTGAGCTGTTAGCACATAGCCCAAAGAGGGGCTTGGACTCATGAACTGTGAGATCATGACCTGAGCTGAAGTTGGATGCTTAACTGACTGAGCCACCAAGGCACCCCTAGAATCTGTATTTTTGTATGCTTTGGGTAAATACCTAATAGTGCAATTTCTGGATCATAGGATAATTCTATTTTTAGTTTTTTGAGAAACCTCCATACTGTTATCCAGAGTGGCTACACCAGTTTCATTCCCACCAACAGTGCAAGAGGGTTCCCCTTTCTCTGCATCCTCACCAACAATGTTGTTTCTTGTGTTGTTAATGTTAGCCATTCTGACAAGTGTGAGGTGGTATCTCGTGGTTTTGATTTGTATTTCCCTGATGATGAGTGATGATGAGCATCTTTTCATGTGTCTGTTAGTCATCTGGATTTTTTTTTTTTGAAAAGTGTCTATTCATGTGGTCTACCCATTTTTTAACTGGGATTTTAGTTTTTTGGGTCTTAAATTTGATGATAAGTTCTTTATGGATTTGCAAACTAACCCTTTATCAGATATGTCATTTGCAAATATCTTCTCCCATTCCGTAGGCTGCCTTTTAGTTTTGTTGATTGTTTCCTTCACTGTGCAGAAGCTTTTTATCTTAAGTCCTAATTGTTCATGTTTGCTTTTGCTTCCCTTGTCTTCAGTGACATGTCTAGTAAGGAGTTGTTCTGGCTGCGGTGAAAGAGGTTCCTGCCTGTTTTCTGCTCTAGGAATTTGATGGTTCCTTGTCTCACATTAGGTAGTTCATCCAGTTTGAATATTTTTGTGTGTGTATGTTGTAAGAAAGTGGTCCAATTTCATTCTTTTGCATGTAACTGTCATTTTTCCCAACAGCATTTGTTAAAGAGACTGTTTTTTTCCCACACTGTATCTTTTTTCCTGCTTTGTCAGGGATGAGTTGAGCATTTAGTTGTGGGTCCATTTCTGGGTTTTCTATTCTGTTCCATGGATTTATATGTCTGTTTTTGTACCAGTACCATATTGTCTTGACTACAGCTTTGTAATATAGTTTGATATCAAGAATCAGGATGCCTGTAGTTTTGTTTCTCTCTTGCAGGATTGCTTTGGCTATTTGGAGTATTTTTTGTTTCCATACAGATTTTAGGATTGTTTGTTCTAGAGCAAAAAATGCTGGTGGTATTTTGATAGGTATTGCATTAAATGTGTAGATTACTTTGGGTGATATAGACATTTTAACAGTGTTTGTTCTTCCAATCCATAAACATGAAATGTTTTTCCATTTCTTTGTGTCCATCTATATTTCTTTCATAATTCTTCTAGAGTTATCAGTACAGATCTTTTACCTCTTTAGTTAGGTTTATTTCTAGTTATCTTATTCATGGTACAATTGTGTAAGGAGTCTATTCCTTAATTTCTTTTTCTGTCACTTCATTATTTGTGTATAGAAATGCAACAGATTTCTGCACGTTGATTTTTTTACACTGCGACTTTGCTGAATTTATCTATTAGCTCACGCAATTTTGCGGGGTAGGCTTTCAGGTTTTTCACATAGATTATCCTGTCCTCTGCAAATAGTGAAAGTTTCACTTCTTCCTTTCCAATTTGGATGCCTTTTATTTCTTTTTGTTTTCTGAATGCTGAGGCCAAGACTTCCAGTACTATGTTAAATAGTAATGGTGAAAGTTGATAACCTTGCCTTGTTCCTGATTGTAGGGGAAAGGCTCTCAGTTTTTCTCCCCATTGAGGATGATATTAGCTGTGGGTCTTTTGTATATGGCCTTTGTGATAAGATGTTCCATCTATCCCTACTTTGTTGAGGTTTTTTTTTTTTTTTAACCAAGAATGGATACTGTAATTTGCCAAATGCATTTGTTTTTGCATCTATTGAGAGACTCATATGGTTCTTATCATTTCTTTTATTGATGTGGTGTATCACGTTGATTGATTTGTGAATATTGAGCCATCCCTACAGCCCAGGAATAAGTTCCACTTGATTATCGTGAATAATTCATTTAATGTACTGTTGGATTCTATTTTCTAGTATCTTTTGGGAATTTTTGCATCCAGGGTCATCAGGGAATTGGCTTTTAATTCTTTTTTTAGTGAGGTCTTTGTCTGGTTTTGGAATCAAGGTAATTCTGGCCTCATAGAATGAGCTTGGAAGTTTTATTTCCATTTGTATCTTTTAGAACATTTTGAGAAATAGGTATTAACTCTTCCTTAAATGTCTGGTATAAGTCCCCTGGGAAGCCATCTGGACCAGGAATTTTGTTTGCTGGAAGATTTTTGTATGGTGATTCAATTTCTTTATGGGTCTGTTCAAATTTTCATTTTCTTCCTGTTTCAATTTTGGTATTTTGTGAGTGTCTAGGAATTTGTACATTTCTTTCAGATTGCCTACTATGTTGGCATATACTTTTTCATGGTATTCTCTTATAGTTTCTGTATTTCTGTGGTGTTGGTTGTGATGTTGCCTCTTTCATTTGTGATTTTATCTATTTGTGTCCTTTCTCTTTTCTTTTTGAGAAGTCTTGTTAGGGTATTGTCAATTTTGTTTATTCTTTCAATGAACCAGCTCTTGGTTTTATTGATATGCCTTAATGTATTTTATGGTTTCTAGATCATTTATTTCTGTTCTAATCTTTAATATTCCTTTTCTTCTGCTGACTTTGTGCTTTATTTGCTGTTCCTTTTCTAGATCCTTTAAGTATAGGTTAAATTGTGTATTGGGGACCTTTCTTGCTTCTTGAGATAGGCCTGAATCATAATATACTTTCCTCTTGGGACTGTCTTGCATCCCAAAAGGTTCCGGACTGTAGTGTTTCCATTTTAATTGACTTACATGTATTTTTTATTTATTCCTTAATTTCCTGATTGAGCCATTCATTTTTAGTAGGATGGTTTTTAACCTCCATGTATTTGAGGCTTTCCAATTTTTTGTGTGTGGCGATTTCAAGCTTCATACCATTGTGATTTGAAAATATGCATGGTATGATCTCAAATTTTTTCTACCTATTGAGAGCTGATTTGTGACCAAGTGTGCAGTCTATTCTGGAAAATGTTCCATGTGCACTCCAGAAGAATGTGTATTCTGTTACTTTAGGATGAAAAGTTCTGAATATATCTGTTAAGTCCATCCAGTCCAGTGTGTCACTCAAAGCCATTGTTTCCTTGTTGATTTTCTGCTTAGATGATCTGTTAATTGTAAGTGGGGTGTTAAAGTCCTCTACTATTATTGCATTGATTATCAATGAGTTTTCTCATGTTTGTTATTAATTGATTTATATATTTGGGTGTTCCAATTGGAGACATAATTGTTTACAATTGTTAGATCTTGGTGGATAGACTCCTTAATTATAATATAATGCCCTTCTTTTTTGCTTGTTATAGTCTTTGTTTTAAAATCTAGCTTGTATGATGTGTTTGCTCCATCTTTCTTTTGACATTCATTAGCCTGATAGATGGTTCTCCATCCCCTCACTTTCAATTTGCAGGTGTCTTTGGGTCTAAGGTGAGTCTCTTGTAGGCAACATATAGATGGGTCTTGTTTTGTAATCCATTCTGATACTCTATCCTCTGAATGGAGCCTTTAGTCCATTTACATTCAGAGCAATTATTGAAAGATATGAATATAGTGCCATTGTAGAGCTGGTGTTTCTGGTAATGTTCTCTGGTTCTTTGTAGTCATTGTTATGTTGGGTTTTATTTTTCTCCAACCAAAGAGTCCCACTTAAAATTTGTTGCAAAGATGCTTTAGTGGTCATAAACTTGTTTGGTTTTGTTTTTCTGGGAAACTTTATCTCTCCTATTCTGAATGAAAGCCTTGCTAGATAAAGAACCCTTGGCTGCATATTTTTTCCCCTACTGAACATGTTGAATATTTCCTGTCACTCCCTTCTGGCCTGCCAAGTTTCAGTGGACAGGTCTGCTACTAACTTTATATGTCTACCCTTGTAGGTTAAGAGCCTTTTGTCCCCAGCTGCTTCCAGAATTCTCGTCTTTGTATTTTGAAAGTTTCACTGTGATATATCATGGTGTTAACTTGTTTTTGTTGATTTGGGGGGGGGGGGGTTCTCTGTCCTGGACTTGAATGCCTGTTTCCTTCCCCAGATTAGGGAAGTTCTCAGCTATAATTTGTTCCAATAAACTTTCTATCTCCTTTTCTTACTTCTATCCCCTTTCTATCCCCTTTCTTACTTTCTGTTCTAATCTTTAATATTCCTTTTCTTCTGCTGACTTTGTGCTTTATTTGCTGTTCCTTTTCTAGATCCTTTAAGTATAGGTTAAATTGTGTATTGGGGACCTTTCTTGCTTCTTGAGATAGGCCTGAATCATAATATACTTTCCTCTTGGGACTGTCTTTCTTGCATCCCAAAAGGTTCCGGACTGTAGTGTAGTTTCTTCTCAGACTCCTGTGATATGGATAGTGTTTTGCTGGATTGAATCACTGAGTTACCTAAGTCCCCTATGATGATCCAATAGTTTCCTTTCCCTTTTCTTTTCAGCTTCCTTGTTTTCCATTATTTTATCTTATCATTTATTCTCTTCTCTGATTTTTAAATCCTTCTTGTGACTGTTGCTAGTCAATTTTACATCTCAGTTATAGCGTTCTTTATCGCAGCCTGACTAGTTTTTAGGTCTTTGATCTCAGTAGCAAGGGTTTCTCTGGTGTCTTCTATGCTTTTTATTCAAGTTCATCTCATAGTCTTATGACTATGTTGTTTTAAGTTCTTGTTCACATATTTTGCCTATGTCTGTTTTGAGCAAGTCCCTGGCTGTAATTTCCTTTTTTAAAATTTCAATTCAGGTTAATTAACATATAGTGTAGTATTGGTTTCAGTAGAATTTATTAATTCATATAACATATACTTACATATAACACCCAGTGGTCATCCCAACAGTTGCCTTACTTAATCTGGCTGTGATTTATTCTTGACCATTCTTTTGGGGAGAAATTATCTGTCTTGTGATTTTGGCTAGGTTTCTGTCTTCTGTATGTTTGGAATGTTTATTTTATTTATATTGAGAGAGAGAAAGAGTGAGAAAAGAAAGGGGCAGAGGAAGAGAGAGACAATGTGAAGGAGGCTCCATACCCAGTGGGGAGGCTAATGTGAGGCTCGATTGCATGACTGCAAGATCATAACTTGGGGAAAAAATCAAGAGTCAGAGGCTTAACTGAGCCACACAGGGGCCTCTTTTACATGTTTTAAAAGTTTCTTAGGTTTCCTACACCAAAGAGCAGTACTATATTAAAAAACTTCATACATTGTCCAGGCCTGACACTTTAGGAAGTTTTCCTGAATGCTGTATGCAGTGTGTGATCCGCTATTGTGTTTTGGCTGCTCCTTCTCACTGGTCAGTCCACTGCAGAGTTCCTCCTTGCTTGTAGTTGGGAGTGTTTGGACTTTAACTAGGTGTTCTTTGATTTATTTGAATAAAAGGGGAAAAAGTAGGAAAAAAAAACCTGATCCAAAAATAAAGAGAAAAGGAAAATGAATGAATAAAAAACCAAACAGACAATCAAAAAACTATAAGCCTGATTCCAAAGAAAAGAACAGAAAGAAGCAAAAAAAAAAAAAAAAAAAAAAAAGAAAAAAAGAAAAAGCAACAAGGGAGAAAAGGAAATAAAAAAAAAACAAAAAAACTATGAACCTGATTAAAAAATAAAACAAAGAGGAAGAGGAAGAAGAAGAAGAAAGGAAGAAAGGAAAGGAAGAAAGAAAGAAAAGGAAGGAAGAAAGAAAGGAAGGAAGGAAGGAAAAAGAAAGAAGAAAGAAAGAAAGAAAGAAAGAACGCCTCGTTCTATTTCCACCAAAACATCAAGTGATGCCTTGAAGCACTCTATTTTCAGTACACTTGGTGAATAGGGTGCACTACCTGTGATGGTCTGGGGAAGAGGCTCAGAGTCAATCTTGTCCCAGTAAATAAGCAGTTACCAGGCACGGGGGGGGGCAGGTTTGGAGTATGTGGGTCCTGCCTCTACTGGGGGCCACTGTGTTGCCCTCTGAAGTCCTACCATATTGGTGTTGGGGAACAATGGTGCCACCCTTATCTTTCATTCCCAGATAAGGGGTCTCACACCCTCCATTGTTCTGGAAGCCCTCACAAAGTAGGGAGGGCAGTCAGCTGACTCTGTGTCACAGCTCTCGTGCTTTTTTCTTCAGCGTGTGGCTGGGATTTAAAACTCAAGATCTTAAGGACCCAGAACTAAATGGACTGCCCTCCTCCTCTTGAGTAGAGCCTCTCCATGCTGTGTCTGATGTACTTTGTATCAGAAAAACAGTTCTACACCTGTGCAGTGTGAAGAATTTAAAGTGTACCACCACTAAAAGCAACAATAAGCCCTCTATGAGTGCCTCTATCACCTGCCAAAGAAAAGCCCTTTTCTGGCACCTACAGGGTCTTTTGTCCTTGGAGAGGAAATATACCCTCTGCCCAAAGTATTTCAGGAAGGGGAGTGCTTTCCCATTGTGCTCCAGAGATCACTACACATTTGCACTCTAGGGCCAACTCCTTCCTTCTACACAGGAGTGCATGCCACAGTTCCACTCTGGAGAAAGTCATGCACTTCCAAAACTTCAGTGTTTGAACTCCACATGCTGCTTGCAAAAAATCCCTGCTGTACTCAGTACCTCTAGCTCCACAGCCTGAGGTCCAGAGAGGTTTTCCTCTTGTGCAAACCCGATACCACATTCTTTCAATGCCTGCTTATCACTCTCCTTTTGCCTTTCCACAGAAAGGGTTCCCTTCCTTCCGTGGCATTGCTCTTTTTCTCTCCAATTCACTTCCATGAACCTTGAACTTTCCACAATGTCTCCCTCCAACAATGGAGATCCTTCTGCCAGTCTGCAGATCAATTTCCTGGGTGTTCCAAGTGAACTGACTGCAATACAACTGTGAGAAATGAGGATGGAGAGCCCAGCATCACCCTTCTTCCTGCCATCTAACTCCTCTCTTGAACCAAACTTTTCTAAACAAGCAAAACAAAACACACCTAGGATATAGCTCTCTTTATTATTTCATTTTATTTTTTACCCCTTAATTGACAAGACAGAAGAATTCACCCATAAAGAACAGAAAGAAGTGATGTCAGGTATTTAATCAATACCGATATAAGTAATACGTCACAATTGAATTTAAAACCAGAATTACATGGATACTAACTGGATTTGAAAAAAGCATACAAGACACTAAAGAATCCCTTACTGCAGAGACAAGAGAACTAAAAACTACACAGGCCAAACTTAAAAACGTTATAACTGAGATGCAAACCTGAATGGATGCCATGTCTTTCAACAATAGCTAAATTACAGAAAGAGCCTAAATATCCATCAACTGATGAATGGATAAGAAATTGTGGTTTATATACACCATGGAATACTACTTGGCAATGAGAAATAATGAAATATGGCCTTTTGTAGCAATGTGGATGGAACTGGAGCATGTCATGCTAAGTGAAATAAGTCATATAGAGAAAGATACCATATGTTTTCACTCCTATGTGGATCCTGAGAAACTTCACAGAAGATCATGGGGGAGGGGAAGGAAAAAAAAAGAGGAGGGAGCCATACCATAGGAGACTCTTAAAAACTGAGAATAGGAAGATGGCAGTGTAGGAGGATGCTGGGCTCACCGCGTCCTCCTGATCACTTAGATTCCACTGACATCTGCCTAAATAACCCACGAAACTGCCAGAAGACTAGCACAATGGACTCTCCGGAGCCAAGCATAGACAAGAGGCCCACGGAAGAGGGTAGGAAGGGCAGAGAGGCAGTGCGTGCTACATGGATTGGCGGGAGGGAGCTGGGGCGGTGGAAGGACAGCCTGCCTGGCAAGGCAGAGCCACCGAGTCTGACTTGCAAAACCGGAAGGGCTAGATGGAGTGAGTTCTGACAGCCAGCGGGACTTAACATCTGGAATGTTAAAAGTCAACGGCTCTGCTCGGAGAGTGGGAGGGCAAGAGGACACCGGGAGAGAGAGTTGTTGAGCCCTGGAAGACAGAGCTCAGCTTGGTGGGGAAGAAAAGTGCTGGCCAGCGCCATCTCCCTCTCCCATCCCCCAGCCGAAATCCCAAAGGGAACCAGTTCCCGACATCGAACTTGCTTGCACCGTGCAAACACCCAATGCTGTACTTCTGTGGTTCCATTCCTCTGACGGGTCTGCCTCCCTCCTGATGCTGCAGGACCCCTCCCGCAGGGAACCACCGATGGCAAAGTGAGCTAAGCCTGTCCCTCCCGCCTCTGTGCACCTGGCGGATCCACCCCAGCTAATATGCCAGATCCCATCAAAGAAGCACCACAAGCTGGCAGTGTGCAAGTAACCCAGACAGGGGCCACACTACACTACAGTGAGTCCTGCCCCTGGGAGAGGGGAAGATAAGGTACACAACAGTCTGTGGCCCCAGGGGTGGGCTGGGGACACACATCGGGTCTGACTGTGGCCCTGCCCACCAACACAAGTTACTCCAGACAGCACGGGGGAAGTGCCCTGCGGTTTGGTGCCACTGCAGGGACTATCCAAAATGATGAAATGGAAGAATTCTCCTCAAAAGAAACTCCAGGAAGTAGTGACAACAAACGAATTGATCAAAAATGATTTAAGCAATATAACGGACCATGAATTTAGAATAATAGTCATCAAATTAATCGCTGGGCTTGAAAAAAGTATAGAGGACAGCAGAGAATCTATTGCTACAGAGATCAAGGGACCAAGAAACAGTCAGGAGGAGCTAAAAAATGATATAAATGAGGTGCAAAATAAAATAGAGGTGACAGCAGCTCGGATTGAAGAGGCAGAAGAGAGAATAGGTGAATTCGAAGATAAAATTAGCAAAAAGAAGAAGCTGAGAAAAAGAGAGATTAAAAAAAATCCAGGAGTATGAGGGGAGAATTAGAGAACTAAGTGATGCAATCAAGCACAACAATATCCGTATAATAGGGATTCCAGAAGAGGAAGAGAAAGAGAAAAGGGCTGAAGATGTACTAGAACAAATTATAGTTGAGAACTTCCTCGATCTGGGGAAGGAAACAGGCATTGAAATCCAAGAGGCACAGAGAACTCCTTTCAGAAGTAATTTGAATCGATCTTCTGTGTGACATATCACAGTGAAACTGACAAAATATAAGAATAAAGAGAAATTTCTGAAAGCAGCTAGGGATAAACATGCTCTAACATAAAGGGAGACCGATAAAACTCGTGATTTATCTACTGAAACTTGGCAGGCCAGAAAGGAATGGTAGGAAATCTTCAATGTGATGAACAGGAAAAATATACAGCCGAAAATCCTTTATCCAGCAAGTCTGTCATTTAGACTAGAAGGAGAGATAAAGGTCTTCCCAAACAAAAACTGAAGGAATTCATCACCACTAAACCAGCCCTACAAGAG
Organism: Panthera tigris; assembly: GCF_018350195.1. NCBI lineage: Eukaryota > Metazoa > Chordata > Mammalia > Carnivora > Felidae > Panthera > Panthera tigris. The sequence continues at coordinate 16,439,332 of NC_056675.1, forward strand.
ATCCTAAGGGGGATTCTGTGAGTGAAATTTTGCAAGGACCACAAAGGCCCAGAGACATCACTACAAGCATGAAACCTACAGACATCATAGTGACTCTAAACCCATATCTTTCAATAACACTGAATGTAAATGGACTAAATTCACCAAACAAAAGACATAGGGTATCAGAATGGATAAAAAAAAAAAAAACCAATACCCATCAAGTTGCTGTCTACAAGAGACTTATTTTAGACATGAGGACACCATGAGATTGAAAGTGAGGGGATGGAGAACTATCATGCTACTGGAAGTCTAAAGAAAGCTGGAGTAGCCATACTTAGACAAACTAGACTTCCAATAAAGTCTGTAACAAGAGATGAAGAAAGGCTTTATATAATAATTATCCATCAGGAAGAGCTAACAATTACAAATGTCTATGTGCCGAATATGGGAGCCCCCAAATATATAAAACAATCACAAACATAAGCAACCTTATTGATAAGAATCTGGTAATTGCAGGGGACTTTAATACTCTACTTACAATATTGGATCAATCATCTAGACACAGGATCAATAAACAAGGGCCCTGAATGATATATTGGATCAGATGGACTTGACAGATATATTTAGAACTCTGCATCCCAAAGCAACACAATATACTTTCTTCTCGAGTGCACATGGAACATTCTCCAAGATAGATCACATACTAGGTCACAAAACAGCCCTTCATAAGTATATGAGAATTGAGATCATACCATACATAATTTCAAACCACAATGCTATGAAGCTTGAAATCAACCACAGGAAAAAGTCTGGAAAACCTCCAAAAGCATGCAGGTTAAAGAACACCATAATAAAGAATGAATGGGTCAAACCGGCAATTAGAGAAGAAATTTAAAAATACATGGAAACAAATGAAAATGAAAATACAACAATCCAAATGCTTTGGGATGTAGCAAAGGCAGTCCTGAGAGGAAAATACATTGCAATCCAGGCCTATCTCAAGAAACAAGAAAACTCCCAAATACAAGATCTAACAGCACACCTAAAGGAACTAGAAGCAGAACAGCAAAGACACCCCAAACCCAGCAGAAGACGAATAATAAAGATCAAAGCAGAAATATACGATATAGAATCTAAAAAAACTGTAGAGCAGATCAATGAAACCAAGAATTGGTTTTTTGATAAAATAAACAAAATTGATAAACCTCTAGCCAGGCTTCTCAAAAACAAAAGGGTGATGACCCAAATAGATATAATCATGAATGAAAATGGAATTATTACAACCAATCCCTCAGAAATACAAGCATCAGGGAATACTATGAAAAATTACATGCCAACAAACTGGACAATCTGGAAGCAATGGACAAATTCCTAAACACCCACACACTTCCAAAACTCACATGAAGAAATATCTTGAACCTACCCATAACCAGTGAAGAAATTGAATCAGTTATCAAACATCTCCCAACAAATAAGAGTCCAGGACCAGATGGCTTCGCAGGGGAGAAAACCGCCAGAGGATTAGCAGAAGGGAGTCTCCGGAGTCAAGCGCAGACCAGAGGCCCACGGAAGAGGGTAGGAAGGGCGGCGAGGCGGTGCGCGCTCCACGGACTGGCGGGAGGGAGCCGGGGTGGAGGGGCGGCTCGCCGGCCAAGCAGAGCCCCGAGTCTGGCTGGCAAAAGCGGAGGGGCCGGACGGACTGTGTTCCGACAGCAAGCGCGACTTAGCGTCTGGGAGGTCATAAGTTAACAGCTCTGCGCAGAAAGCAGGAAGGCTGGAGGACAAAGGGAGGGAGAGCTGCTGAGCCCCCGGACGGCAGAGCTCAGCTTGGCGGGGAACAAAGGCGCCAGCGCCATCTCCCCCGCCCATCCCCCAGCCAAAATCCCAAAGGGAACCAGTTCCTGCCAGGGAACTTGCTCGCTCCGCGCAAACACCCAACTCTGTGCTTCTGCGGAGCCAAACCTCCGGCAGCGGATCTGACTCCCTCCTGCTGCCACAGGGCCCCTCCTGAAGTGGATCACCTAAGGAGAAGCGAGCTAAGCCTGCCCCTCCAGCCCCCGTGCACCTTGCCTACCCACCCCAGCTCATACGCCAGATCCCCAGCAACACAAGCCTGGCAGTGTGCAAGTAGCCCAGACGGGACACGCCACCCCACAGTGAATCCCGCCCCTAGGAGAGGGGAAGAGAAGGCACACACCAGTCTGACTGTGGCCCCAGCAGTGGGCTAGGGGCAGACATCGGGTCGGACTGCGGCCCCGCCCACTAACTCCAGTTATACACCACAGCACAGGGGAAGTGCACTGCAGGTCCTCACCACGCCAGGGACTCTCCAAAATGACCAAACGGAAGAATTCCCCTCAGAAGAATCTCCAGGAAATAACAACAGCTAATGAACTGATCAAAAAGGATTTAAATAATATAACAGATGGCTTCGCAGGGGAATTCTACCAGACATTTATTTTTTATTTTATTATTTTTATTTTTTTTAAACGTTTATTTTTGAGACAGAGACAGAGCATGAATGGGGGAGGGTCAGAGAGAGGGAGACACAGAATCTGAAACAGGCTCCGGGCTCTGAGCTGTCAGCACAGGGGCCCGATGCAGGGCTCGAACCCACGGACCGCGAGATTGTGACCTGAGCCAAAGTCGGCGCTCAACCGACTGAGCCACCCAGGCGCCCCACTACCAGACATTTAAAGCGGAGATAATACCTATCCTTCTCAAGCTGTTCCAAAAAATATAAAGGGAAGGAAAACTTCTAGACTCATTCTATGAAGCCAGCATTACTTTGATTCCCAAACCAGACAGAGACCCAGCAAAAAAAGAGAACTACAGGCCAATGTCCCTGATGAATATGGATGCAAAAATTCTCAATAAGATACTAGCAAATCAAAATCAACAGCATATAAAAAGAATTATTCACCATGATCAAGTGGGATTCATTCTTGGGCTGCAGGATCGGTTCAACATTCACAAATCAATCAATGTTATACATCACATTAATAAAAGAAAAGAACCATATGGTCCTGTCTATCGATGCAGAAAAAGCATTTGACAAAATTCCGTATTTTTTCTTAATAAAAACCCTGGAGAAAGGATAGAAGGCACATACTTAAACATCATAAAAGCCATTTGTGAAAAGCCCACAGCTAATATCATCCTCAATGGGGAAAAACTGAGAGCTTTCCCCCTGAAATCAGCAACGTGACAGGGATGTCCATTCTCACCACTGTTGTTTAACAAAGTGTTGGAAGTTCTAGCATCAGCAGACAACAAAAGGAAATCAAAGGCATCAAAATTGGCAATGATGTTGTTAAGCTTTCACTTTTTGCAGATGACATGATATTATACATGGAAAACCTGATAGACTCCACCAAAAGTCTGCTAGAACTGATACATGGGTTCAGCAAGTTGCAGGATAAAAAATCAACGTACAGATATCAGTTGCATTCTTATACACTAATATTGAACAGCAAAAAGACAAAGAAACTGATTCCATTCACAATTGCACCAAGAAAGATAAAATACCTGGGAATAAACCTAACCAAAGATGTAAAAGATCTGTATGCTGAAAACTATAGAAAGCTTAAAAAGGAAATTGAAGAAGACATAAAGAAATGGAAAAACATTCCGTGCTCATGGATTGCAAGAATAAATATTGTTAAAATGTCAATACTACCCAAAGCTATCTACACATTCAATGCAATCCCAATCAAAATTGCACCAGCATTCTTCTCGAAACTAGACCAGGCAATCCTAAAATTTGTATGGAACCACAAAAGACCCCGAATAGCCACAGTAATTTTGAAGAAGACCAAAGCAGGAGGCATCACAATCCCACACTTTAACCTCTACTACAAAGCTGTAATCATCAAGACAGCATGGTATGGGCACAAAAACAGACACATAGACCAAAGGAATCGAATAGAGACTCCAGAATTGGACCCACAAATGTATGGGCAAGTATTCTTTGACAAAGCAGGAAAGAATATCCAATGGAAAAAAGAGTCTCTTTAACAAATGGTGCTGGGAGAGATGGACAGCAACATGCAGAAGAATGAAACTAGGTCACTTTTTTACACCATTCACAAAAATAAACTCAAAATGGATAAAGGACCTGAATGTGAGACAGGAAACCATCAAAACCCTAGAGGAGAAAGCACGAAAACACCTCTCTGACCTCAACAGCAGCAATTTCTTCTTGACACATCTCCAAAGGCATGGGGATTAAAAGCAAAAATGAACTATTTGGACTTCATGAAGATAAAAAGCTTCTGCACTGCAAAGAAAATAATCAACAAAACTAAAAGGCAACCAACGGAATGGGAAAAGATATTTGCAAATGACCTATTGGACAAAGGGCTAGTATCTAAAATCTATAAAGAGCTCACCAAAGTCCACGCCCAAGAAAACAAATAATCCAGTGAAGAATTGGGCAAAAAACATGAATAGACACTTTTCTAAAGAAGACATCCAGATGGCAGTGCAGAAGCTTATCTTCATGAGGTCCCAATAGTTCATTTTTGCTTTTAATTCCCCTGCCTTTGGAGATGTGTCAAGAAATGGCTGCAGCTGAGGTCAGAGAGGTTTTCCCCTGCTTTCTCCTCTAGGGTTTTGATGGTTTCCTGTCTCACATTCAGGTCTTTTATCCATTTTGAGTTTATTTTTGTGAATGGTGTAAGAAAGTGGTCTAGTTTCATTCTTCTCATGTCACTTTCCAGTTCTCCCAGCACCATTTGTTAAAGAGACTCTTTTCCATTGGATATTCTTTCCTGCTTTGTCAAAGAATACTTGCCCATACATTTGTGGGTCCAATTCTGGAGTCTCTATTCGATTCCTTTGGTCTATGTGT